>NC_059426.1:138237750-138840667 GCF_021028975.2 Sphaerodactylus townsendi | reverse complement strand
GTTTTGGTTATGCAGGCAGCCAGAATTGAAGCCACCCAATATGTAGATGACCATCAGGCGAGCGACCCTCACCACGCTAGCTGAGGTGTTCCCCGAGTTAGACCCAGGGTGGAATGTTAACTTAGAGGCAGACCGAGACAAGTTAGGGAACTACCGGCGCTTATTATCAGGACTCGAAATGAAGCGCTCGCGCCGCCATGATCTTTCGAAGCTCCACCAGTTAGTCCAGAATAAGGATGAGTCACCTCGCGAGCTTTTTTATGGAACGCATCCGCTCCGAAAAGCCGCATAAATGGACACGTGGTAGATCCCACAGATCTGGCTCCACGCCTACTGCTCATTAGTGTGTGTTTATTGGAGGAAGCTCCCCAGATATCAGGAAGAAGTTGAACAGGATCCCTGACAATACCCTTAAGGACCCCAGCAAGATCTCCCCTAAGACTGCCAATAATGTGTACTTTGAGAGGGAGGAGGTTGCGGCGGGATGCAGGGAGAAGGCAAAGAGAACCACCGCCGGCCAATGTAGTGGTGGGAGCCTTTGCGAGGAGCAGCTGTGAGCACTAATAGGGACCCTGGGGTCGTTTCACATTAAGGGAATGTATCCCAAAGACCGCCCCCCCCATACGCCCGATGGCGCCAGCCCTAGATCAGATTCAAAAATCTCTGCAGGAGGTTGTAGGAGCACTGAGAGCCACCGATCGGTGGGAATCGGGATTTCGGCAAGAGCCTGCTGGTTACCAGGGACTCTCCCCGCTAGGCCACCACCAGCCCCGCCAGAATGCCTCAGATAGGACCAATGAAGCATAGTACCAGCGCCACCATTGGCGAGAAATTGTGCTGCTAGGTTGGCATCGAGGATCGCCAAGCCCTCGCAGCTTAGGAACGCTGCTGCAGGCTTCTGCCCCTGGTTCGGCCTCACCTCCTACTTTGAATCTCCAGCTGCAATACTTCCCAAACTCCCCGGCTGGGATAGCCGGGTCCCTTCAGCGCGAGTCTCCCCCCGTTTGGATCAGGCACTGTAACCCAAGAGACCGGAGCCGCAGGCAGGCTCTGGGATCTTTGGGCTTGAACAAGCCGCCAGTTCTCCCCCTGCCGGGCTGAGAGGGACTCCCACACGCTTGGAATGCTCCCCTACTAAAAGCCCAGCAACGGTGGATAGGTTGGGAGTCTGCCGCTGGCACAGTTTTCACCCAGCCTCGCTGCTGGCGGTGCTCCACCGCCCGCTTTTCCCCAAAGCCCCCCCCTGTCCCGCATCAGTGCCCCCCAGCTGTGGTTGCTGGGGTCCTTCCAGCCCACCTGTCCCGAGGCTGCCCAGGCTCTTTAGGTGCCTCTCTCTCTCATGCATCCGAGGTGCCTCCCACGGCTCTCTGGAACTTCCTCCCCGTGGCTGGACGCCCCACCCACAGGCTGCCCAGCCCTTCTGGCGCCAGAGCATATGCAAGCTTGCCTCTGCCTCGCCCCTCTGTTCCCCAGAGGACCCGGCCCGGCCTCTAGTGCAGACCTGCCCACGGACTCGGTGCCTGTGTCAGAGTCGGGTGGCGGGAGCTCCTGCTGCCCATTTACTGGAAAGGGATTGTTCTGTAGGTCTCCGGGTCAGCCTCGCTTCCTATCATCTCCCTCCCACCCTACTTTGTCTCGGTACTTCTATCCCCATGTTGGTGGGATGGGGCCCTATTCTGTTCTGGAATTCTAACGCCCCGCTCCCACGCATCGGGTGAGGAGGTGCGGTGGGGCAAGTGGCGCGATGCAGCTTGCTCCCTCGCCTGGCTCGGACTCCCTCGCTTCCGTCAGGCTCTGCACAATGGTGCACCTCTTTCCTTAACATGGAGGATCGTCCATCTCACCTCGTTGGGCTGCTTAATCTGCTCCTCGGTTAAATGCCTCCATTTCGCTGGATTCTGGCTGCTCATTGGTTTTGATTCAAATGAGGCTGGCTTTGTTGGTCCTGTTTTGCTGCCCCTGTTCTGGGAGTCCGGCCCTGCAGGCTGTGGATCCGTTGTTCCCAGACACCGTTATTCATGCCTCACCGCGCTCCCCCTGTCCTGCAGGTTTGCTTGAAACCGTAGATGCCTACCCAGTGCGCAAAGCAATGTCTGCGGCTCGAAGCAGCGCCGCGGGCGCATGGCCTACCGCATCACCTTTGGCGCTTTGGGACTTTAATGGGAGTACCCTCCCCGCGACCCTGCCTTGGAGTGCCAGGGCCACTGTTGCCCTTGCCTGCTTGATGCATGTAGGACTGTGGCCTCTGAGCACGTGTGGAATTTCAGCCTGGTTTACCGTCCCGCCCCTCCCGCCTCTGAATGGCCCTGTTCCCCTCGCAGCTGTTGTGAGCATTCGCCTCCATGCTTGAGGGTCACGGAGGTTCTCACTCTGTCCTTGCCCCTCGAAGTCCCATTTTTGGCTACGGAGAGCGGCCAGAGTGGCGATTGCCTCAGTCTCCCCTTTTGGGTTGCGCCCTTTTCTGACTTGCATACCCCTCGGCCTGCTCTCTGTATGGGTCTTTTCCCTACTGCCTCGACCTGGAAATGGACGGTGTTTTATTGTTGCCTCCACCGCCTCTGTGTCACATCTTCTGCAGATCGGACCTCCGGGTGGTGATTCTATTGTGTGGAATAAGCCTCGCTGCTCAGGCCCTCCTGCCCCTGTTCTGGGAGGCATGCCCCGGTGCCCTGAAATTTTGTCAGCCCAAACGGCAGCCCCTTCTCTCAGTGGTTTGGGTCGCCGCAATTCTCCCTGGGTTGGCGGGTGCCTGTGGGTGGTTTTGCTGTCTGCCTTGTTTTGCCCTCTGCTGCCTCTCTTCCCTTCACTGCTCCCCTTTCTATCCTTCTGCTTTGGGGTGTTTCATGTATGTGGTCGCTCTGTCTCGGCCCCTTTAAGTGCTGTCTCTCTGAGATATTGCCTCCAGAGGGGGGGTAAGAGAATCCAGACCACATTTGAAATGGATGCAATATCTCAGATCCAACCAGTCAATTTTTTCCTGCCTTTAATAGATGTTACAGCCTCAGAGCATGTGCAGAGTTTCAGTTTCGGAGCCTCAGCTAAATCTTTAGACAAGGGACCAGTGGCTGTGAGTCCCCGGTAACAGGATTACAACAGATTTCCAGGAGACAGAGGTCAGTTCACATGGGGAAAATGGCAACTTTGCAAGGTAGATTCTACTCCCCAAATCCCACCTTCCTCAGGCCCCACTCTGAAAATCTCCAAGTATTTCCCAATCTAGAGCTGGTAACCTTTTGGTAGATGCACATGATTAGAGGATTAAAAATGTGTCCAATATGTTGCCAGTTGAAACTAACTGGGTAAAGGATCTGTAAAGTCCAAATACTTTTATACAAAGGCCTTGCTTCTTTTTTTGGCAGATTGAAAGAACACTCTAAATAGATAACATTTGAAGCTGCAAAAGGAAGAAAATTGCTCCCTAATAACATCTTGACTTAGGAAAATGGGGAGGAGAGGGAGGAGTTTCTCCTTCCTCCACAATTATGAGCCAAATCAGGCTCTCCCTCATTTTTAAAGATGCATTCCTTGCAGATGTGGCCGCAGGGAGAGCAGGTAGGTCCAGGTTTCCCACACCCCAAAATGTAGCATCTAGTTTGGCTCTATGAATAAGTGGTCCAAAGCCTAATTTTTCCTCTACATGCTCTACAATATTAAGAACAAAAATCCTTAGTCCTGCCAGGTTTTCTTCCTAGAATGAATTACAGGGTGTTATTTCTTTGGTTTCCACTTCATCAATAAGAGAAACAAAAATAAAGACTTCCTCTGGGACCTTTTGCAAGCTTCTAAAGTACAAAAACTGGATTTTTATTATGATTTAGGTCAAGTCTGGACAACAAAATGTTAGTGTAGTTTTTTTGCAGACCTATCAAAAAACTCACCTGTATGTGATCAGACTGCTTTTTGTTCTCACAGAAACCACACATTTAGTTGGGGTCTGCCCTTGAAATGAATGGAAAACTCAGCTTTCATATGGAATAAAAGGATTACTTTTGCTGGCATTGCTGTTCTATAGATACTACTTTAGAGTACAGCAAAAGATACAGGGACGTGCTAAATGATTTCTAACAAGGATTCTAGCAGGCCTTTAAAAATATATCTGAAAAACGTATCACCTTCACCAAAATATGGACACATTTCAAAATTTGTTTCTTTATTATTATTATTATTATTATTATTATTATTATTATTATTATTATTATTATTATTATTATTATTATTATTATTATTATTAGAACATAGATATTTATGATCCTTTACAAAGTAACAAAGAAAAACGAAGACTCCTACCCAGAGACATTTGCAGTCTTACCAGGTATATTTTGGCAATATATTTTAAGTTGGAAGAAAGGAACCTTCTTTCACACAGGGGGCATACCTTCCCTGTAAATCCTGAAGGAAAGAAACATATCTAGGGGGCATGCAGTAAATGGACTGAAGAGTCAGGGTGGTCAATGCAACAAGATTGGCTAGATGGGCTTTCTGGCTATCTACCTAGGGGAAAGCATTAGATCTAAAGGCAAACATCATCTGTGCTGCATTTGCCCAATTAGATGGAAGCGGCAGGCTTAACTGAACATACACTCACTTCTCTCTCCTGCCTGGAGAGTGACTAGCCAGTTGGCACCTCCTTCCATACAGGGCCCTGTTAAACTAAAGCTCCATTCTGGAAACAGTGCATAGGAGTATTTCATTAATTTCCCCTTCAAACAAATGAGGATAGAGATGGTCCAGTTTGCAGATCTCTATGGAGAGAATAGGCATAGCTGTTTCTCTCTTTCCCATCACTTGCAAGGAACTCTCATACACAGTCCCTGAAGTACAGACTGCTTGCACGGCTCTTTCATCCAGTCACCTGTACACACTTTTTTTCACCACAGAAGAAGAAAGAAATGTTTACCTAGAAAATGGGGAATATTTTATGATTTTTGATAAGTATCATTCTTTGCAGTAGTCTCTTCCTTCATTTGCTTTTCACACAGTGCATACAAGGAAAGAGAGCAAATTCCCAGAACATTTGGGTGGGGGAAGGGGGAATGGGCAGTTTCAGTTCATGGCTCCTGAAAATCTCAAGGATTTTCTACTGGTTGGAAGAAAGAGAACTTTATAGTCCTGATACCTGAGGACCATTTTAATTGGAAGTGTTGGGAATTGAACTGGTTTCTACCACAAAGCTTTGAAGCTGTCACCCCACGGTGATCAATCAATGAAGCATAACTAAATGAAACTTAAATTTTTGGCAGATTAACTTTGAAACTCAATCAAAACTGCTTCAATAAAAGGAGTCTGATCCAACACAGAGCACACCAAATTTTTTTCCAGTGGTCCATCTAGTTCACCATCCTGTTATATACAGCACAAAAAAGGGCTGAAGGGCCAACAAACTGTATAGGGGATACTGCTTCTTAATGCTGCTATTCAGAGGTTTGCTGTGTATAGAGGTTCTCTTTTAAGGACAAGGGCGAGTAGCCACTGATGGACCTATTCTATGCTTATGGCCACCACTATGTTCACTTGCAGTCAGTTCCACAAAGTAGTGACTTTGTTGAGTAAAAAGTGAGGGGTTTTGTCTGTCTTGAATGTATTACCCATCAATGTCATTGGGTGTCCCCCACCCACAGTTCTATTAGTATGAGAGAAGGACAAAAGGTTCTCTCGATCCCCTTTTGGTTGCCCTCTTCTGCACTTGTTCCAACTCTGCAATATCCTTTTTTGAGATTGTGACCAAAACATCACACAATACTCCAAATTAAGCTGTACTGTTTATCTATTTAGTTGTTGCCTTGAGCCCATAAGACTAGACCTCCTCTGGCCTCCTTGATATGGCTCCATTTTTCTGTAGTGAAAACTGACAAAGAGATTTTATTCCCTTAAGCAATCCTGCAATTTAGGGTTGATTGCTACAGCTGCCACAAGAAATGGGGGGGGGGGGGATAAGAATTGGCACAAAAATGAAACTAATGTCATCATGTTGCTATGATATTCTAGGATTCACCCAAAACTCTGTAACTGATGACATCAGTTCTTGTTTTGCGGTGGAAGTGACATTATACATTGATGATATTTATTTAAGTATTTTTTCACAAAAATTATATAATGCCTTTCTGCAAGGGCCACTAAGGCAGCTACAGGTTAAGTACACCATCCAAAGGGGGGAAGGTGCATCCACTCTTGGAATTGGCAAGCTGCCATGCATGCGAATTTGCTCTCCCTGAGGAACTTATCCCAGTGGAGGAATGATTTCGCCAGTATGCAGCAGCAGCAGCTCCCCCCCCCCCCAGACATTGGAACACAGCACTGAACACCGCACTGGCATTGCAGGGCCCCTGCCACTGCCATTGTAGTAGGGGCGGGCCAGGGGCATGGCCACGGGAGGAGAGAACATTAGTTGGCTCCCTCCTGGCCTTTGTCAGCATGATGCCGGAGGGCCTTTCCTCAGACTTAAGCTACCCTTTTGGGTAGCATAGGCCTGTTGAGGCCCATAGAGGCTTCTTGGCAGAGAGGAAGCTTTTTACTTTTCAAGCCTTCCCATACCACCAGGAAGCTTCTTTGGAGCCGGTGGCTGGGTGTGGCAGTAGCACTATGGTTGAGCACCAAGCTCTTGGCTGGGACTGCCCAACATACATAATAAAATTACATTTTAAAACCATTAAACAACCCCCCCAAAATACACATCATTAAAAACAGCAAAAATATATACAAAGATATAAAAACAATTATTTAAACAATGGGCAGAAGGAGGGAGTGCCAAAGAAAACAAAAAATGTCTTCAATCACTGGCAGAAAATGACAACAGGAGTGGACAGGATAATCTCCCTGTGGAAAGAGTTCCATAGTTTTGGTACTATGACCTAGAAGACTCACCCCCAGGTTGTCAGCTGCCTATTCTCAGAAGGTAGGGGCATCTGAAGTAGGCCCTCCAAAGATGACCATAGTGGCTAGTCAGGTTCATAAGAGATTGGGAGGTCCTTCAAGCATGCTGGTCCCAAACAAAATAGGGCTTTGAATATCAACACCAGCAGGTTAAAATGTGCTTGGAAACAAATTGGAAGCTGGTGTAGATGGGCCAAGACTAGATTAATATGGTTTCTACCACAATTCACATTAACATCCCCACTGCAGCATTCTACACCAGCTGAATTGCAATAGGAACAAAAGAGAAAAAGTGTTGAATGTCAAAGGAAGAAGACCACCTTGGTATTCATAAATGCATAAATGTTGGGGGGAGGGGAATGTTCTGGATCCAAACACAGCAATTTGAAAAGTCACCACTAACATTAGTGACCCAATGGGAATTATTTCAATCTATCAGCAATTTGTATTCTTGTGTATTCTATGGAAAATCTGGTGTGTTTTTGTCAGAAATAACTTATCTTTGAATTCCCTTTCTAAAGCTTCTCTGAAGACAAAATAACCAAAAAGAAATTACTATACTAATTTATCCCTCCTGCACATTCCAGTAATTGTCACATTGTACCGGCCACATTTAGACTGAATGACAGTCTTTTCTCTGTTGATCATAGGAATTTCTTATATATACAAACTGCCGCACAATATCAATCTCCTTCTGCTGGTTTCAGCCAACAACTGTGGCTGATTGCAAGTCATTTGAAAACACTGAGCCATGCATGAGCATGACAAAAGTCAATTTAGATGGATTTGCAGGAGGACAAAGGCCTACAGATGTGGCACAATTCAAAACACTTTTGGCAGCCTACATTTCAATCCACAGGCCCTGCTATTTCATTAAATGATGTAAGAAGGTCAAAAGTTTAATAAACTTCAATTTTATGTGCATATTGAATAACATTTTATATCTCATCTTAAATTAGTGAAGATTGTGGTGACAATAATAAAGGTCAGCAGAGCAATTTGTAAGGACAGTCCCCTGCTCTGTAGGAACAAAATTAATCACTTGACTTTGGATCATGTCTTAGGACTATTAAATGACTTTGGGGATATAAATATACATTTGTGTGTGCTGTGTTTTTTTTAAAAAAGTTACCCAATCTCTTACAGCCTCAATTGAATTCCCTTATCAGCCAAGCCATTAGTGCTCACGTTGTGTAATACATCTCATTTAATTTTTGAAGTAGCATTCTTTATAGAGCTTCCCAAAACACTTCAGAGTGCATGTCAGTCACAGGCTACAAGAAATGAGAATAGTTTAAGGTCATATTTAAATAGAGCAGTTGTATGAGGGGAAGAGGAAAGGGAGTCCTTAATGGAAGAGGTAGTTCAACAGAAAGAGAAAACATCAGGTATAGAAAACGACATGGAGGGAGGGAAGTCAAATAGATAAGAAGGAAACAATTGCCAAGGAGCAAATCAAAGGTCTATCTTGTCAAGCCCTCTTCCTACTAAGCTAGACAGCCAGATGGAACTCCAAGCAGAGTGTGATGGAGAGCATAATCCTTTATTACTTGTTCCAAGTATCTCATAATCAGAGGTATGCTGTCCATAAACATGAAAGTTCCATTTTAGTTATCATAGATAATGGCCATCACTGGACCTACTAATCATGAATTTCTTCCTTAAAACCACCCATATATTACTAATCATCATGTATTGCCTTTACATATTAATTATGCTCAGGAACCCAGGCAAATTGTGTAGTGTAAAACTGCACAAAGACTTTGTTACCGCGCTGCTCAGGATAACACTTTCCGTTCCAGAGGTATCCCGCTCGGCTGTGGCGCCTGTTTCAGGAACCCAAAAGCAAGACCCGACAAGGCTTGGATAAATAAAAGTGATTTATTGAGATGCTGACCTAAAGTGTCAAAAGCACCTCCTTCCTCAAGACAAAACACTGCGCTGCCTAGCAGCCTTACAACACCTTAAGTACACTTTCTCCGCCAGGAGTCCGGAGAATCAGTAAAAGACAACCCACCACCATTTCAAAACAACCAATCATTCATTTGCAACATGCAAGAACCAATCAGTGTCCTCGATAGGGCATCCTTCTTCTCAAGTTTCTCAAGGCCAGAGCAGAGGCGATATGCGATGAGATGTGTCCACTGGCGGGGGTAATAATAATAATAAAGGTTTTCTCCCAGGTGTCCGGTCAGGAAGCAAAAGCGCGTGACGTGAGTCCCTTATCTGCCTGCTGACTCCAGATTAGGCAGGGCAAGGCTCGTACTGAGGTTTCCCTTTGTCCGGCGTGCATCGAAGGGGACTTTACGTGAATGGGATCGCGTCCGGAGTGGGGCAGAGATGGCTCTCTCGCCCTGGGCCAAGGAGGTTCCATGTTAAGCACAAGCACACAGGGAAACTTACAAATCCTATTTCTACCTAATACAAAATCCAGTTTCCTACCTAAAACAAATACAAGACAGAATAAATTTTTCCAATCGCTTTTAGTTCGAGACATTATTCCAGGAGCGGGAGTTCTTCCCTGGCTCTGCTATCATTTCCCCCCTTTCTGGGCTTTCCTGCCCATGTGGCCTCATGGCATGGATGCCCAGACAAATGACATCACCTGGGGAATATGGGGAGGGGCTCTGGATGCACCGTGTAATCCAGTGGGGTGAGGAGCATAATGGGCTCCTCACCAATAGCGGGACGGGCGGGGTCCTTCTTACAACAAGCAATACATAAATGCGGGAAAAGCCGGACACAACAACATAATGAAAGTAAACTATCACGATCAGGATTTGGAAACCCAGGAATTACCAAGGAGTGCGCGAACCAGGAGATATCGGGCAACCACCCCAAAAGGAATCCCAGAAGGAGGACTGATGACTGGCCCGTCCTAAGGGGTGAACAAGGTCCCGCAGCTCAGCCACACATTGGTGGTGTGATATTGCCACCAGATCAATGTAGAAACAGCAATGCTCACCCAGCATGGTGCACAAGTCCCTCCTTGCTGGGCAGTGAAAGGGATGTCCAGCTGCCAGCGGGTTCTCACAGGTACAAGATCATGTATGGAAGGCGGCCACCCGATTCAGCTTTCTCGGGTCTGTAGGTCCGTCACCCGGCGAGGAGGCCCGGTGGTTTGCAAACCAAAATCCCGCACTATGGCGGAGTAGGTTCTTAACAGCATCCTCTAGCTCCATACACGCCAATCTGTGGGGAAAGATTAATGCACGGCGGAAGGGTATCGAACCAGGGATGCTGTTCACCCACTAGAGGGTTCTCAACCGGCACTTGGGTAAGTCTGCTGCCCTAGATTCAGCACGGGACGCACCTCATAGCGACTTTTGTACTGCTGAGAGTTCGAGGACAGCTGAACCATCAATGAACAGTGAGTCCCACGCCAATCAGGGTGGATTACTCTTTTCCCACCGCCTAATACGACAAAGTACAGGCGGCTTGCTCACTCAACAACAATGCCCTAGACTGGGATGCCGGTAGGTTGATTCCAAAAAACTTACAGTTAGGTGATTCCAAAACTTGTTCCCCTTCTCAGTTTTAACACACAAAGTTGCAAAGCGTATAGCCCATGCGGTAGAATGGAGGTATGGCTGACTTCCTCCCACATGTGTTGTTTTTACAAACTCACACCGCGTGATTCAAAGCACCTGCCTCTATGCACTGGTATTCTTAAAGAAGTGTGTGTGAGAACTGCGCCAGGGATAGAAAGTAGCTTTTATGGGACTGCCGGCTACCGAGAGGTATCACGAGACGGACCCCTTCCTCCGGGATCCACCCCCCCTTTGCTAAAAGTTATTACTGTCGCGACAACTGGCTGAGAGGAGGCTCCCCATAATCCCACTTCCCGGCTGCCTTGTGGATGCACAAGGAAAATGACCCACATGTTCTGCAAACTTACCGAGGTGGAGAAGACCTCCCTCCCTCTTAGATCCCATCCGAGACACCTGGAGATAAATCCCAAGTTGTGGAGCACGTTCAATCTCATTCCAGCTATGAGGTTCTTGTCACAGGCCAATGGAAGCAGGTTAACAGTCTCTGATGATGGCCAGCTGTGAAATCGGACCACCAGTTAAAGAAGTGCCGCTAATTTGCTTGTAATGTGCCCAGGTCCCAGTATAAGCATTCTGAGTCTTGTAGCAGAGCCAGCAGTCCGGACATGTTTCCCACATTGGCAAGGGAACTGGAGAGGCGTCAAGAGGGTGGTCTAGAACAGCATAAGTTCCCTGTCGAGGAGAGCGAGTGAGACGGCGAGAATGGGCCGAAAACCCATGAGGAGCTGTCAACCGTCTCCTTCGCAGACAAGCAAGGGCTCCCGGGTGTTGCACCTTCTCGGAGCATTTGGGCTAAAGGGTGGTAGGGTAGCCTCACCGGGCGACATCTCACCTCTCCCAAATCCCTCGACCTGAACTCCAGGAGAGTCTTTGTTCTTCTTCTCCGCTTCTCCGGGTTGCATCTAGGGCAAGCTCTGGGACTCTGGTCCCCATTGGGCCAGAGCGTCGGCATCCTCCAATGAAACCACGCAGGAAAGCTAAGACATGTGTCCTGGTTGGAAAGCTTCGAAAACAGTAAGACGCAAAATGCGGGCAGGAGTCCAGAGTAGTAATGCCAGGCGTCCGATGCTTTCCAGTAGCCTACCAGCCCGGGCTTAACTAGGACTGGGCAGAGGGGAACATCCGAGGAGTGGGATCAGTCGCTGGTCTCGGGTGCCCCTCAGCTCGCCTCGCCCCGGCCAGCTTCAACCACAGACCTCGAGGTCCTTAGTAACCCGCGGCGAAAACGCAGGGCAGAGTCCCGGCCTTGCTCGAAATCCCAAAGATCCGCCCGATCAGCAGCTCTCGGTCTTTCCTTGGCGCCTCCAAGTGCAGGGGCAGAGCTGCCTCGCTTTTAGGGCGGCCTATAGTGAATCCAGGGCTTGACTCCTCGTGGAGTTTTGCTGAAAAGAGAGTAGGTTGTGAGCAGGACCTGGTAAAGGGGCCGTTCCACACCGGTTTTCCTTCAATGGGGACTCCGCTTCCAGGACTTGAGGTAGACCCAGTCCCCAGGGTTGAATGGATGTAAAAGGGAGGCGTAGAGTCCGGGTGGGGCTTGCAGCTCATTAAGGTCACCGACGCCAAGGCGCGGAGACTGTGGCTGCCCAAGCTTATTACTGGTGAAATTTACAAGAGTCAGCGTGTTCCGGCCTCCCCGCATCCTTCTAGTCCCTGGCCTGTGGTCAAGGGATAGGGGCGGCCGAAACAGGGGCTTCGAAAGGGGGGCTAACAACGAAGCTGATAGGGCGAGTCGTCCAAGTCCTTGGCCGAGCGAACAGCAGCTAGGGGAGTGCCTGTGGCCATTTTAGGAGGTCTCCTCTACAATTTTCGCTCAAAGCTACCTTCAGGGAACGGTTCATCCGCTCTTACCCATCCCACTGGACTGAGGGCTTGTGAGCTATGTATCTTCCAGGGGATATTCAGGAGCCTCGCGCCAGCTCTTGCCATGGTCACTGAGAGAAGCGAAATGAAGCTTCATTGGTCGAATTCATGCCCTCTAATGGAAAACCGAATACCGGAAGGATGTCGTTAAGGAGGACCTTTACCACCTCCCTTAGATTTGGGAAGCGGCAGGGGAAAGCTAGGGGCCACATCCCGTCATGGTGTCAGTTTAATTACCACAGCACCGTATCGATATCCCATAGCTGGTGGGAGCTCCGAGAAATCGCATTGCCAGCTCGCTCCCGGTGGCTTCTTAAAACACCTACCCCTGCCCGCTGAGGCGGGTTCCCCTCGACTAATTCACACGCTTCGACAGTTAATAAGCAAAGTTCTCGACAATGGCTTCTGCTTGCATGCAGCACCCTACGCCCCAATAAAATACGGTTAGCCTAACCAATTGAAGCTAACCCTCCCTCCCCAATGAGTGTTCGCCCGTGTAGATGCTGCTTTCAGCACCATCCCTCCGGGGACATAAACCTTCCTCTGGCAGTCACCCACCATCCCCCCCTCGCTGGCGCTGCATCCCTTCTCTCCCTCCGCGAAACCGGGTCTTCTGACTGCAGGTATAAACTGGAGTCAAGATCCGCATGGCAGGGATGAGGGGAGGAGTGTTCCTTCTGGTCCCTGAGCATGCACCATTAAGGCACCAGTGGAATTCGGCCCGCCTGTTCCCTCTACTTTAACAGGGAGTCCCCTTGCCAGTGGGCTCTGCAGTGACAACAGCCACTGCTGGGTGTATTGAAATCGCATCTGGAGTCCAGGCGGCAGTTTCAGGGCATTTTGAGTCGCTCCCCATTGGAGGTCAACATCCTAGCTATCACATTTCCCCGAACGCATGTAATTACCCCAAAAGCATGCGAGAATTTTAGCCCGTATATATATTAACCGCGTGAACTTTTCCCTGAATCGAGGGCCCCAGTGAGGGCAACCAGTTCCTTGCCTTGAGCCGGGCAAAGGAGGGAATGTAACTGCAGCCTCCAACGGTGTCCTTCTAGGGTGACCACGCGCGATAACCGATTGAAGTGCAGCCCGATTCCATGAAGCTGTTGCCATCCGACCAGAATTCCCGGTCGGGGATCTGGCAACGGGCAATGCCCCGAGGCCCACTCTAGCCTGCATAGCTGAGATCTAACGTTGCAGGATGCAATCATGCTCCGTCCGCCTGGACGAATGCCGACGCAAAAGCGTGGCAGGATTTAGCCTGGTAGATAGCTCACAATGAACCCCGGGGCTGTCTATGAGCACCGACTGGTATCGTGTCATGCGTTGCTGTGTGAGCCACTGGGCCCCTTCTGTTCCAACACAGGCTGAGACAGCGTGCAAGGCCATAGACCCAGGCAAGGGAAGCTCCCAGCTGAATTTCGGAACGGCGCATCCTCCTCAACAGTGTGCACGTTATGGCGCCACCGCCCTCAGGCAGGTTGGCCACCCAGCCGAGACCAAATCCAGCTGTTTGGATAGGTATGCTACCGGCCTGTGGGTATCGGCAAACTCCTGGGTCAACACCCCCTGGCTACCCCTAACCGTTCATGCACCTAAAAGGAAAAAATGGCTTGGTGGGGTCTGGCAGTCTCTTAGCGCCAGGGGCTTCTATCAGTGCCTCGCTTAATATCCGGTAGCGGAAAGCCCGCTCTAAGGTCCAATCCATGGAGCCTGTGTCCGGCCCCGCTACGCTCTTCATAGAGGGGTTTGACAGAGCAGCCGCAATTAGGGATCCAGAAGTTACGGGTGTACCCCGCCACTCCCAAAATTTTCGGGAGCTCTGCGCCGCTGGTAGGTAGTTGATTCGGGATGTCGCGATTCTTCACGAGAGTCCGGTGGAGGGCCTCTCCCTTTGCCCAAGGCGGTATCCACAAATACAACAATCGAGGTCTGGGCGATTTGAGCCTTTGACTGGGAACCCGAAACCCTCCGCCGAGCCAGAAAATTCAAAAAGACTAATAGTACCTGAATTTTCCCTCCTCGAGGGGCAGAGAGGAGAGGTCAGATCCACCATACTGAATGACGCAGACATCGAGGCGGGGAAACTCCAGAAACGTTTGGAATCGGCCCAATGGAAAATAAAAGGGTGGGGCTATTCTTGAAGCCCTGGGGAGGGAGCACCATTGGAACTGAGTTTTCCGCCATCCGGAAAGGTCCACATTCGAAGTTTAACATAAGGGGGGGGGGGGACTCAGGAAGGCTTATCGCCACCGGTGAAAAAAAGCGCCCTTCCAGGTCAAGGCAGGAGAAATAAAAAAGCATTGGTCCGGGGCACGAGGGAATAACAGGGTGTAATGATTTGGCACCACAGCCGCTGAGATCCAGTGATCACTATTTAATTCTCCTGGAGGTCATGCACCATTCGAAAGAGCTATCCTGGGCTTTTTTCCACTTTGGCCAACTTAGACCGGGTGTTAAAGGGAGGGCACTTTCCACCAGAATACCAAAGGCATGAGGAGGCTTATGCGAGGGTGGGCTGGAGTCCCATGCGCACCTTCTCGCGACAAACAATAGCCGCCGCTAAGTTCGCTATCGCAGGCATCCGCTTTAAGCCGCGCACAGTAGACCGGGGGGAGCCGCACGCTAGGGGAGCCTGTATAATGTTGTCAATATCCCAGACCACCGTCATCCACAGCCCGTAGCACGAAAGACTCGGGATAGGGACGAGACAGGGTGGACCGGCCCCTGAAAGAGTTAAGACCCCCTCCACCTTCAGG
Organism: Sphaerodactylus townsendi; assembly: GCF_021028975.2. Lineage (NCBI taxonomy): Eukaryota > Metazoa > Chordata > Lepidosauria > Squamata > Sphaerodactylidae > Sphaerodactylus > Sphaerodactylus townsendi. Next base: position 138,825,627 of record NC_059426.1, on the reverse strand, counting down.
ATCCAAAACCAGCGAGAGCAGCCAGAATCGGAAACTTGAAATGGAGGGCATGCAATTTTGAAAGCAGGTCGTAGATCTAGCAGTGAGATGGGACAGTCCTCCATGCGTTGAGGAACGAAGTGCTCTATTGCCACATTGTTTTCAACGGAGACGGGGTTGGAGCTAGCTGAACGCAAGCTGCATCCTGCGCCACTTTTCGCCCCACGACGCTACATTCCTCCTCCGTATGCGTGGAACCGGACGGTAAGAATTCAGAACAGTGAGTAGGAGGCCCCGGTATCAACTCAACATGGGAATAGAGAGGCCTCCCCACCGAGACGGGATGATGGGGTCAGAAAGAGGATAATAAGTGAGAGCCCGAGGTGACCGGGGCCACCCACGGGAGAAACAGCCACCGCACTGGAAGCCGGGCAGCCGGGTTGCAATTTGACTCGTCGCGAGCGCGCCGGTGGACCACCGCCGGGCAAGCAGGGCGGACTGGCCCATCCGAAGGAGCAGGGAGGAGCCCGGGTGTAAGAGGGGAACTGGCGCTTGCTCTGGGGCATCAGAAAAGAGGCTGGGCAATTTGCAAGGGAGCCACAGGCCGCCATGGTGCCCAGAACCGGGCGGGGGGCACCTCGGTAAAAATGCAGGGCTGAGGGGCCTCGGCAGTCTCCGAACCCAGGGTGGGCTGGAGAGCCCGGCGACCACCTTGAGGCTGACGTAGGAGGCAGGGGAGGGAGTTCGGAGAAACGGGCGGCAGGGTTTCCTCCTTTCGGGTGGGCTGGGCGAAGATCATGCTGAGACGGCAAGGACTCCCACCCGAGCAGCCTGCTGCTGGACTGTAGTAGGAAACGCTGCCTAAACATGCAGGGCTTCAACCCGGGCAGGGGGGAGAGCTGGCAGTTCGTTCAATCCCAAAAGATCCCAGAGCCTGCCTGTTGTTCCGGTCTCCCAGAGTCCGGACGCCCAGCGTTCGCCTGGGAAGCTAAATTCGCTCGTGAAAGGGACCGGGCTCGTCCATGAGGAAGGTTCGGGAGGCCCGGTAAACTGGGGTCAAAGTAGGGGATCTCGAGGAGCCTGAAACCGGCTATGCGTCTCGCTGGTAATCGCTCTCACCAGCTGTTGAGGTTGGCGGCTCGACTCCATCAATTCCTGGCACACACTTCGCTGGCGCCAGTGGCCATGTTGGCGGCAATAACTGCATTGATCTCTATCCAAAGCGGGCGCTATGCGTGAGCTGGTGGACGGGCTCTTGCGGAGAGTCCCTGGTAACCCGAAGTTTCCCACCAAAACTTCGATTCCCACCCGCGGTGGCCAGTAGGGCACCCACTACTTCTCAACTTGAACTCTGAATCTGCTCTCCAAAGGCCGGGTTGTTGAAGCATATGGGGGAGTCCTGGGAACCTTCCTATAGGACTGACATTCAAAACCAGGAGTCCCAGTTAGTGCCCACTGGCTGCCACCTGCAAGGTTCTAATGCTGGCTGTGGCGATTCTTCCTTGCCCTCTCTCCTTCGTGATTCTGGCGCCATCTCTTTCTCGCTCAAAATACACAGTATTGGCCGCTTTTAGGAGGAGATCAGCCGATCCTTAGAGGGTATTATCCGGGATCCGGATTCAACTTTTTTCTAATATCCGGGCACTCCTCAGTGATGAACACGCTTATTGACGCAGGGCTATAGACTGGTCACGGGATCTACCCGCGTCCATTTATTTACACTCGAACGCATCGCGCCCGCTAAAGGCGGGCGGTGACTCATCCTTATTTTGAGCTAGCTGGTGGAGTTTGGACAGATCATGGCGATGCAACGCCATTTACTGAGACCCGAGATTATAAAGTTGCCGATAGTTCCCCAATTTATCCCGTCTGCCTCTCTGTTCACACATCCCACCCTGGAGTCTAACTTTCGAGGAACACCGCCAACGTGGCGTGAAGTCGCGCCCCTTCCTGATGGTCATCTACATATTGGGAGAGCTTCGATTCTGGCTGCCTGCACTAATTCAAAACCCTCTCCTCCCCGGTCAAAAGGAGTCGAAGTAGCAGTTGTTGAATATCCGCAAGCAAAAGTGGGCAGAAGCGGAGTCGCGAAAATGGATTCTACCAGTTGGGCTCACATTAAGGGATCACGGGTGTACGGAGCCACCTCCTTCCACCATACAGGTCCGAGGCAAGTAAAGGGACATGGACGAAGCGAGCTGCTCGCCGTTGGGGTCATTCCCATCTGAGCACGGATGGGAACAAACCCGCTGATGCCACCTGCACCTTTGATTCAACCCCACCCGGAGACGGTCGGGAGGGCATGTTCCCTAGCCGGTAGCTGCTACCACTATCTGAGCTCGCAGGACGGGTGGATGGGAAAGACAGGGTATCAATCGCCTCAGTGGAGAGAGGAGGCACGCATCGCGGGGAAGACCAGGCTGGAGCCAGACCCTCGACCTCCTGAGGGCAGACTGCAAACTTTGAACTTGGGAGTAAGCCACGCCGCCCAGCATCTGAGCCAAATGCGTGTGCTGGGGTCCCGTGGGAGGAAGTCCCTGAGGAGCCTGAATTCCGAATTGGGATGAGGGCCAGACTCCCCTCTGGGGAAGGTTGAGTCGCTGCGGAGCTGTGGGAGCCAAAAGAGAGGGCCATCCCACTCTGAGTGAGGGGCGGAGGGCACCCTCACCTCGAGGCGCTTATCAGCCGCATTCGAGGAAACGGGCGCCTGCTGTCCAAATGCTGGAGGGCTCATAGCCACACTCGGTGGGGTTGAGGCTATGCTTGGCGCCTACTGGGAAATCTAATAGATCATCTGGGGAGGGGGCAGGGATATCCATGGGCGGCCCTCAAAACTACTGACTCCCGTGACCAGCTCCACCACACTAACATAATCTTGGGTTCCTGAACACAGGCATAACTCTTGGGGTTTCTGTAAACTCATAAAGGTCCTCTCCAGTGCCTTAGCCTGTTTCTTTAACCCAGTAAATTCTTAGGACCTGATACCTCTGAGGATCATTGTGCTAACGAAATTACATTGCCCAGGAGCCGGCGGACAAATTCTGTAATTGGTCCATCTCGCCTCTGCACCACTCTTAATCTTAACTTCTTAGACACCGGGCTGCAGCTGAGCTTATCCCAGTTATACAGGACGCAGCGCCAACAGGGTGGGATCTCGGAGAGACTCGGGCTTCCATCCTTAGGACCCACAGGCTCCCCATTTCTAACCAACTCTGCTCGCTAATCTCTGACCTGGGCTTCTGTTCCCCGTCTTCCCGACCAAAACCCGCTTTGCCAAATTCCTGGGCCTAAGGACACGCTTGGCTTAAACCTGGCCTGGGTTCTTTTCATCCTTCCCCGACAACTCCCCTAATGCCGGTAGGCCTCGCTCCTTCTTTATGCGGCTACCACACGGAAAATCCTCTCTCTCTCTCTCTCTCTGGGATCTCCCCGGCCCCTTTCCCCTTCGCAGGTCCGCCTCACCTGTCCTGCAGAGGGCGCCCACAACCTCCCACTCGCTAGCAAGACCTCCGGACTTCCAAACCACTGCAACCAGCTGCTTCTCCGAACTGCACCGCCAGTCGGGTCGGTTCCTCGGTGTTAAATACCGTTCTCCCCGTAGGTTCAGGAAATCGATGAGCCCTCAACTGGTGCTGGTCATCAAGGCTGCTCAGGATAACACTTTCCGCTCTCCAGAGGTATTCCGCCGCAGTTTCAGGAACCTAAGCAAGACCCGACAAGGCTTGATAAATGCGATTTATTGAGATGCTGACCTAAGTGTCAGCACCTCCTTCCGCATTAAAACACTGCGCTTGCCTAGCAGCCTTACAACACATATAATAATTTCTCCGCCGGGAGCCCCGGAGAATCAAAGCATTGCACCCACCACCATTCAAAACAAACTTCAATCATTCATTTGCAAATACGTAAGAACCAATCAGTGTCCGATAGGCATCCTTTCTCAAGTTTCACGCCAGAGCAGGGCGAGGCGATGACGCGGTTCCACTGGCGACTACCAGCTAGTTTTCCAGGTGTCCAACAGGGAAGCATGACTTGAGTCCCCTTATCTGCCTGCTGACGAGATTAGGCAGGGCAAGGCTGCCGAGGTTTCCCTTTGTCCGCTGCGGCATCAGGGGATTCCTTACATCGAATGGATAAGTCCGGGTGGGGGGCAGAGATGGCCTTCGTTCCTGGGCCAAGGAGGTTCCATACAAGCACAAATACAGGGAAACTTACAAATCCTATTTCTACCTAATACAAATCAGTTTCTACCTAAACAAATACAAGACAGAATAAATTTTCCAATCGTTTTTAGTTCAGACATATTCCAGGAGCGGGATTCTCTCCTGGCTCCGCTATCAACTTCAGTTTCATAAGTACAAAAAAGTTAGAAGTTCCCTGTTTTGCAGTGTATTCACTGACAAATCTGGGGTAATAGTAGCATCGAACTTCACTTTCTTTCTCAATAATAGTGATGCTGAGATTCTTGAAGAAGTAGCAAAGTTCCTTTTACAGGTATTTGCACATTCCTCAAAAGAGATATAACCATCGGCCTTTTAACACATATTTATACTTTTAACGTTGGAAAACTATGCTTTTATCCATTTTTAATATAAAATATTTTATAGAACTTTTATTTTCTTTTGATAATTTGTTTTACTTTTGTCAATTTACTGCCACCTCTGATTAAAGGTTTCTGGTTAGATCATAAATAACTTTCAATTTATGCCCAATAAAGGTTATTGTATTGTATTGACTTCAGTTTCATAAGAATCTTAAGCAGAGTTGTATCTCTAGCCAAGTAGAGTTACACTCTTCTCAAGTTAATTGAAGTCAGTGGACTTAAAGTCAACATACATGTTGTGTTTGACAAGGGACATGGGTGTCCAACCTACTGCACAATCAAATGTTAGAAAGAGGAGTAAACTTTTTGACACGTTTCAAAATCATCATCTCGCTGAATGGCTACCATTGCTGTGAAGGGGGCAGAAGGGTGGAAGGCTTCCCTCACCTGCCATTTTCTCCAGCAGAAATAGCCATGTGGGGGGCCTGTTTTCCCCTTCCTGTTCCACTGTTGTCACAGGATGGCTCAACCCCACTCCCCCCCCCCAGCCATTTCCACTGGCAAAAACAGCAGGGGAAAGAAAAATGCCTATAATTATGTCAGCAGTCAGAAGATTTTCAGTGATTAAAGATATAGGGCTTCTTGATCCCTCTCAAGGACTACCAAAACAAAAACCACAAAGAAATAATTACAAATAAAGGAACCAGAATAATTTTGCTGAATCAGCATACAGATTGCAGATCTGAGTTACTCTTAGAATTAGAATTGGGATCACAGTATTTTAAGCATGGAATATGCAGTACTCCAGTTAAAATATGCTTGCTTCTGGGTGTCTTCTGTCTCCTGATAATTAATTCCATGGGCTGCCCCTGTCTTCTCTCTCCAAACTTTTAGACTGCATGTAAAAACAAAATTGTTTAAGGATATCAACAACAACAACAACAAGCCTTTATTGGCATACAAAACAGGACAAAATTTCAAAGTAAAACAAGATTAAAAACGCAGTTAAAATTACTAATTTCCAGTATAAAATTTGCAACAGTCTCATAAGAGAGCACATCAGAGCTGTTCAGGAGGTTGGGTATCTTGTAACACTCTTGCCACTGGGAACATTGCAAGAAAATAGAATTCATATATTTCATGCGTATCTTATCATATTTAGCGCATACAAACAGAGAATGGTCAAGTGTTTCAACGGTAACCAAATCACAAGAACAAACCCTTTTGAACGTTCTATATTCTGCAATCTTCCTCCAGAAGAGCTGATGGCAACACATTACATTTTGCAGTAGCCAAAAGCTCTCATCTGGGTGGGATTAATCAGCAGATCTAAGATATGCTGCCATAAGTCCACGCCACATGGGATTAATACTAATGTAGTCGGGAGCAGGTTGTTTTGGCTGCAAGAGTCAAATTATGAAATCAAGATCCAAGAGCCTTATTCTTAACTAGTCAGGAAGGCTTCCACCTTGTACATAAGGAGAGATTCCAAAGGGAAACCATCATTTCAACCTTTCTAAAGATCAAAATATACCATTCTGAAATAAAGTGATCTGATAACAGAGAGGGAATATAACTATTGATCCCACTAGAAAATGTATATATGCAGCCAATATTTTATGGCTCCCTTATTCATGCCATGTTTCTAGAGTTGTTTTGCCCATCTCTATGCACTGCACAGCATAAGGCACACAACTAGAGAGCCCCATTTGTTTCTCCATGGAATTTGGAATGTAATAAATTAAATGATTTATTTATTACCGAACCAAAACGGGAACCATACAGTAACAAAGAACCGATCCTAGCATCAAAACCTTCAAGGCAGCAGTGTGAATGTATTGATTTCGCCTTTACTGTAGAAAAGCCATATATTGCCGCTATGTTTGTATGTGCCGAGGTAGTTACTGCTAGTTGCTGTGAGGACCATGACTAATTATACCTATAGCAAATGCCAAGATATCAGAAATATTTGACCTGCTCAATTTCGTGGCCCTTGATTTGCCAGGACATGGGCTTCTAACTCTTAGCAAAAATGAGAACTTTGGTTTTAACATAGCTAATTTCCAGTCTTTTCTCTTCACAATAATTAGCAAAACTGTACATTAGGTGTTTAAGACCAATACTGGACAAGGACAATAACAATACTGGACAAGGACAATAACAAGTCTGCATACAACAGTAAAGGAATATGAGTAAGATGTAACTTAGAACTATGCCCATTCACTGACGCCAACGCATGATGTAAATCATTGAGAAATAAATTGAATAAAGTAGGAGCCAGTATGCAACCTTGTTTAACCCCCCTAGGAGTGCTAATTCTGCTAGTTAACTGACCTTCCCCGGAGCATCTAACTTGGCAAGTACTGTTGGTATATAACTGATCAGGAATAGAAGCCTGGGGTCAGCATTCAATGACCTCATCTTGTCCCACAGGAGATTGTTTAAGGATAACTTTGCAGGACAAGGTGGAATAAACAGCTTCAAGAAGTTGCTTTGATTTATATACTTTGTGTTGATATTTCATTGTATGCTGGCTTGTAGTTGTATATGATTCTCGTACACCCTGAATATTGCCTACAACTTGTTCTTCCCTCATTCCAAATTATTTTAGAACTAACTAAATAGCACTTCAATAGAAATCATTTGTCTATTATAGACAAATGATGATTATATTACATTATATACCATGACTCACTTACTTCTGCTCTGAACAATTATTTCTGTAATACAGATAATTTTCAATCAGTTACCAGACCCTAAGATATTGTATTTATCAATCCATTTTTATCCTAACCTTTATCCAAGAAGATTGAGGCAGCTTACATGGTCCCCATTAATCCTCACAACATCCCCATGAGGGGAATTAGGGTACAAGGGAGGTATTTAAGTTCAGTTTCACAGCTGAAAGATTTGAACCCAGATCTTTAAAGTTACAGTTTCATACTCTAACCACCACACTATAAATTGGTTTCTATGTTTCTTGGCAACATTTCCCTAGCCTCTATTTATTTATGTATATACTCCCATAACAATAATGTGCAAACCAATATGACTTTAATTTCTATTTTACTGAGTAATACAAACATAGCAAATAATTGAATGGTGAAGGCTGAACAATAACACAATTACCGTTTGAGATTATAGGTCTGCCTATTGTGAACTCCTTTGGCACTTCCAGACGTTATGATCGCTATCAGCTCTGCCAGCATGGCCAATTGGCCATGCTGGCAGGGGCTGATGGGAATTGTAGTCCATAAATCTGGAGTGCCAAAGGTTTGCCACCACAGATCTAGGCACACAGATGCCCTGAAGACATCCAATGAACCCCTTTAAGCATGGGTAGATGCAACAATGGTGCTTATTATGAGGACTGATGTTTGCTGCAATGGCTCAATTATAGCTTGTTATTGCCAATGAAAGACACAATCTTCCAAAAAATAACAGATTATAGTAAATACCAATAGTAGACTTTTATTAACTTACTTAAACTGTATTGCCGAAGGCTTTCATGGCCAGATACAACTGGTTGTGGTGGGTTTTCCAGGCTGTGTGGCCGGAAAACCCTCTGTGATACACTGAAGACTTCCATTCTGTGATACACCTCTGAAGATGCCAGCCACAGATGCAGGCGAAACATTAGGAACAAGATCCACCAGACCACGACCACACAGCCCGGAAAACCCACCACAGCCAGTTACTTAAACTGAATCCCACTAAATTCAGTTAAGCTGTATTCTTAATGAAAAAGCATTATTATTTCCTAGTGATTTACACAGATTTCTCTCTGTGATACACCTCTGAAGATGCCAGCCACAGATGCAGGCGAAACGTTAGGAACAAGATCTACCAGACCACAACCACACAGCCTGGAAAACCCACAACAACCAGTTGAATCCAGCTGTGAAAGCCTTCGACAATACAAATGGATTTCTGTTCTCTGTCATGGTAATGGATCTTACTTTACTTTCTGTTTCCCACTGGTTTTGTGCTTTGTAACGTGTAGTGATTTAGGGGCACCCAGGTGCCAACTCTTCCTGCTATCTCTTCACATGGCCTTGAGAAAGTAACAACTTTTGCATTTTCCTGTTCTGTTACTCTGCTTTGATATCTCGGGATGGAGGGGAAGGGGGAAGAAGTGTCGGGGCATAAAAAGGTGTTGTTTGAAGACAGTTCCCAGAACTGGCTTTCTTTTGCCATGTCGTTGTCTGTCAATACAGGCTTTTGATTGAAATCACTGAGTCTGATATTGGTTGCAGATCCGGGGCCTGACATTGAGCCAGAGGGAGCAGTCCTGTTCTGGAAGCGGATGGGGCTGTGTGTGAGAAGGGCACTGGGTAACTGTCGCCCATTCCTGAAATCTCCTTCCAACCACCTTTCATTCCTCGTAATTAACTCTTGTAAGTATTGTGTGCAAATGCTCATTGCTTGAGATAATTTCTTGTTTTTTTACTTAATTCTTTACTAAAAACCCATTTCAACTGTACAACTGCTTGCTCATTTGAGAGTTTTCACCCAGGACTTTCCTGGTATACCTAGGTTACTAATCCCACTCCTCTTACTCTCTACCTATGGTTAATTCCAACTAGAGACTACCTACTTAGGGTTACAGCATCAGTCTGCAAAAAGCCAACTGCATGCCTGCACAATTCTTCTTTGGATCAGGGCCATGTGAGGAGGAGAGAGGAAGTCAACTTTGCTACCTTTCACCTGACTTTGCTACTGAAACTGTCTACCCTCCTTAACCCAGATTTCTGTAATACATGCCAGATCCATCTGATGGCCCTCTTGGGCTGCTGCTGACATGTCTTATATGGCTGCCAGACCTCACCCTCCACAGATGTTCCAAATGGAATGGGTGGGTGGGAGGGTGGGTGGGAAAGGACCCTTCGCCCTCCCTTTGGCCACAGCTCACCAGGTCAATTTCTGTTGGCAGGCAAGCAGGCTCTCTTGCAGGCAGGACTGACAGGCTGGCTGCCTTGGGCTGCTGCTGCAGTGTCTTATGTAGCTGCCAGGCTCCACCCTCCACAGGTGTTCCAAATAGGATGGGCGGGGAAGGACTCTCCCTCTCTCCCTCTGGCCACAGGTGCAGGCCACATTTCACCAGGTCTTATTCTGTTGGCAGGTAAGCAGGCATTTCATAGATAAATGCCCTATTCATGACTCTTTCAAACTGTGTATCTGCATGTGTGTATACATATATATGACTCTTTCAAACTATATATCTGTGTGTGTGACACACACACATTCTTTAAAGTTTAACAAGTAAATTCAAAGCATTTTTAACTAAAGAAATTGTCTTTACTTCTTATTTGCAACCACTTCCTGACTATTCCAGCTATTTATTTATTTTCCTTTCTTTTGTATGCTAACTGCTTTAACTGAGCTTTCACCATTGACATTTCCAGTTCATGAACACTCACTTCTAATCATGCTCAAGTCTTGCCCCAAGGTTTTGTGATTTTTGCATTTAACAAAATAACTGCAAATGTTGGGTATTAGAACAGTTGAAAACACCCTTTTCCATCTGGTTGTCTTCAGACCCCCATCTTTTATTCATGGCTTCTCTCTTGGTGCTGGAAGGCAGAATGAATGTGTTGCTATAGCAATGCCCTGCATATCCTTGTGGATAGCTTACAGTTTCACTTTTTTAAAAAAACAACAAAGAGCCATTGATAACACATGTTGCCAAAGGTTACAGAAGTCGAATGCTAAAATGGAAATATTTCTCTTTTATAGAGTTGCACAGTATATGCATCCTGCAAATTCAAAGACATGAATAAGACTGTGACCTCTTTGTGAAGAATGATGGTTTGCTACATTATTCGGATTGAGATGCAACCTTGTTTTTTTTTACTATTTCACCAAGGCTCATTCAGTGTCTCAGAATGTTGAAATATTGAAACAGTTTTAAAAGATGTGCTAAAATACCCTGCATTTTGATAACTCTTTATTTTAAATTTAGCTTGTATAACAAAAAAAAATTAAAAGCAGCAATAGGTTAACCATACTAATATAGTTGAGATGTGTTCCAGCACTTGGTCTAATGTACATTAATGCTTTTTACAAAATCATACTACTTGCTGTGTTGATTTAGCAAAGCTTAATAAATGCAAATCATATGATAGTTTCGTGGGCAATTACTTTGTGATGCCCCCTTGTTCACATATTCTAAAAAAAGGCAGAAATCTATTTTAAAAATTTGTAAAGATTAATTTTTTGCTCCTTTAAATTGTGAAGATATATTATCTGAAACTTAAAGGTTCCACACCATCTCATACAATTGCACAATAGCTTTTCTTCAGTATGTCAATCAAAAGTTTTGATGCCAGTAGCAGTATCAAAATTAGTTCCCTTTTTAGAATAGAGGGTCTCTTGTGCATCATATTTTTCTAATAAAGTAACTAAGGCATCATAAAGGACTTTTTATTGTGTAGTTAATTTTATCTTTCTCAAGATCATGTCCTAAAACTAGCTTTTGGGCATGTCCACCAGCAGAGAAGAGAATTATGTCGAAACAGTTTTTTATGTAATGCAATTCTGCTTGTACATTGCCCTGAGCCAGGCATGGGAGGGTTGAGTAACAAAACCAAGAAATAAATACATAAATTGCATGAGCTACCACAACCTTAACATGATAGATTTGAGTGCCCTGTAATGATATGATGAAGATGATGGGACATGAGGTACCACTGGCTCATAATGTTATAAGCTATTTCAACAATGTTGGTGGAAGCTGATTTTTTTAAACAAAAAATATTAAGTTATTAAAAACATAAAGACACCAATATCCTATAGACAAAAAGAAAGTCACGTTACCCAAACAGAGGAAAAAATACACTAAAGGGCTCCCAATTTCCTCTGCACTGAATATAGTCAAACTTAAACATTTATCACTTGCTCCCTACTAACATTCAGAATAAAAATTAACTCTTAATTGATACAGGCCTTTTCCACACCAGTGGTTTACAACGAATCTTGCTGCCAAATGCTGTTTTTTTCAGTGAATTCTGCATGTTTTTTTCTTCCTTTTGGTTCTGGGAATATTAATCATTCATTTTTCCTCCAATGTTTTCCATAGCACTTTTAACACGATTCTTTTTCAATCCCTTTTTGAGCATACCTTGCCAGCATACCTTGAGCATTCTATCAAATTGAAACATTCTTTATTTTTCCATGAACAAAACATCTGCCCTTATTCACACCTGAGTGTAGTCATCCAGCCTCCCCTCCAGCCATTTTCTCCTCCTCCTCATCTTCCATTTTGAAAGGATTTCTTTAAAAAATTGTCATATCAAACTAGTGATGTAACATTAAGGCAGTGATAAGAAGCAATTAGATCAATGTTGTCAATTTCACATCAAGCTTGCAGTGTTAATGTTCAAGCACAGATACAAAAAAGGAAGGGTTATTGGATCATTTTTGTCAATTTCATACCAAACTAGCAATGTATGGTAAGACAAAGATACTTTATGTCCACAGTTAGGAGTGAGTACAATTGACAACAGACTGCCATAGTAATGACTGTGTGTTCCTGAAGTTCTAATTTGGCTGGAAAATGTGTTTGGGAAGGAGGGTGGCTATGTGTTCCAGTTCCTTTGAGTAATAGCACCTGCTCCAATAGATTTCTTTGGCTTTCATGTTGTGTGGCTAGTTCCCAATAGAAATGGAGGCTGAGACATTTTTTGAATTGCTACTTTAATGTTACTGCACAGGAATGCTAGAGCACCTGAGCAAAAGAAAAAAAGGAGGCAGGGTTGTTCTTCTGCTTCCCACCACCATTAGGAATATTACATTTTCAGCAGTAGCATGTGGAACAAATGCAACTGAAGAGAAAAAGGAGAAAAAATTGGGGGGAATGGAGGGTTGAAGAACAATTTCACAGAAAACATTTCCAATACAGAAGGTTTGACGACTGGGAAATCTGTGGCAAGCAGTGCATGGGGATACGTTCATCATTAAAACAATTCACACTTTTCTCTCTTATATCCTTTTCCCTGATCTTCCACTCTTCAAAGCCACAAATCATCAATTCCTTTTTTCTGTTTTACACAAAAAGCTCATGAAGGGTTTCCAGTTATCTGTGAATTTAAATATTAGTCTAAAATCTTTGGGTTATTGCACAAATTTGCATTAAAAACAACAAATCCACCAAAAATGATGTTAACATTTCCAACACAGATTTGAAATTTTTTAAAACATTTTTGCAAATTTCTGTGGTGATAATTACATTTAATACATTATTTTATAAAAGTTCTCTTCAGGGATAGAACTTAAACGTAAAAGACTTTTTCAAATTATCAAAGGCCTTTTCAGCATCTAAAAATATCAAAACATCTTGTTTTTCATTGTGTCTTTCCAAGTATTCTAAAATATTCAACACCATTCTAACATTGTCCTTTAACTGTCTTTTAGGTAACAATCAACATTGATCTTTATGAATAACCTCTTGTAATACTGGAGTGCTGTGTGGTTTCCGGGCTGTATGGCCGTGTTCTAGCAGCATTCTCTCCTGACTTTTCACCTGCATCTATGGCTGGCATCTTCAGAGTGCTAAGTTGATACTGAGTGACCCTGAGGCTAGATACTTAGCCATAGAAATTCAATCTGAAGCCAAAACAATTATTATTGTAGGGGTTTATGCCTCTAATGATGATAAAACCACATTTTATACAAAACTAGCGGGGCCCGGCCACGCGTTACTGTGGCAGTTGTCCTTCTCATCACAGTCCGCAACCCACACAGTTGTCCATGCAGGTCCAATGATCCGCAGCATAGCCTTTTGGGGTGGTCAAATGGAATCCCTCTTTCCCTTTTCAATTCACATTGTTATATGGTGGTGTCTTATTTTTTTTAGTATAAGGTAACCCTTTCCATTCCACAACGGAACTGTCCAGAGTGTAAATCCCGCTGTCCATGAGGCTGGTTGACACGCACAGTCCTGGCTTGGGTAAGGCAGAACTGTGGCAAGGAGGCTATTTTTTATTTATTTATTTATTTATTGGTCTTCCTGTAGGACCTACTTCCCCATCCCTCGCTCTAAGGTGCACAACAATATTCATTACAATCAGTAAAATTATTAAACAACTAAAATCTATTAAAATCTATTAAAAGCAGTGGTCAATACAAAGATATCAGGCACCCCAACACCCACTTTAATTAGAGGACTCCCTAAGGAAAGGGGAACGGCCGATCTCCCCTCTAAGAGGGTAGCATATGGTGGTAATCGAATATATATAGAGGGGGGCGCACATTTCAGCGACTGGACACTCCAAAGGCCCGGTGGAACAACTCAGTCTTACAGGCCCTGCGGAACTCACCACAGTCCCGCAGGGCCCGGATAGTTGGAGGACGGGTGTTCCACCAGGCCAGGGCCAGGGCTGTGAAAGTCCTGGCCCGTGTGGAGGCCAGACGCATCATTGAGGGGCCAGGAACCACCAGCAAATTGGCCTCTGCTGAGCGCAGAGGCCGAGTAGGGGCATATGGGGTAATGCGGTCTCTGAGGTACGAGGGTCCCAGGCCACGTAAGGCCTTAAAGGTCAAAACCCACACCTTGAAAATGATTCGGAATTCCACTGGAAGCCAATGCAACTGGCGCAACACAGGCTATCCCAGTCAGGCAGCAGAGGCAGGGTGGTGAGGCGCTCAGATCGAGGCCAGCTCCCTGGGTTCTTAAAGGGCCATGTGCAAAAGAAGCGGAGCTAGTAGTATTGGTTTGCCCCCACCCTGCAGATTTTCTTAGAAGAAAAAGGCAAACTCCAGCTTGCTTTTAGTAAAAGAGAGCTGTGGTGAATATGGGTGAGGAAGTGGGTAAATGGTGGTTGGATGTGAGGGAGGGCAGAGTGAGGTGTGTGAGGATGAGCTGGATGTGTATGAGAGTATGTGTGTTGTGTGGTAGCACTGGGTGAGGCACAGAGGGTGATGTCTCACATGGCAAAGTGTGTATGTGTTTCACTTCCACTCATATTACCTAACAGTATTACCTATTTCCTGTTTTCAGTGCTCATCTCTGGCCATCTGCACAAACATTCTAAGGGCACACCAACCTCTCAGGCCACAGACATGCTGCACAAACATTCTAAGGGTGACAGTTAAACACAGCCAAAGGGGATGGGGGCACCCCCTTTGGGAGTTCATAACTTTGGACCCCATGAGTTTTCATGGCCTGCTGCACCAGGAAAAAGATGTTTTACCTGGCTCAGGTATGGATTTTCAGCAATTTGAAGGTCCGATTACCTGCCCGCAACAGGGAGGAACGTCATGTGAAAATTTGGGAGCGATCCATCCAGCCGTTTCAGCGTTAGGGTATGACTAACAAAATCACTGTTAGCTTTTTATATATAGAGATTGACTAACATATTGCTTGATCTATCTTATGACCACCTTCCCAAGCCACACCCCCAGCCTCAGTGCTTATAAAAGCAGCTCTCCGAGACCGGGGACAGCAGATTCCCCTGCCTGGGTGCCCTGCCCCCCCCCCCCACCAGCTGGGCTCCCAGCCGGCAGACCCTTCTGCCCTCCCCTCTGGGCAGAGGCGTAGCTAGGAGAAATGGAGCCTGGTGCAAAATCTTTTTGCGGGGGGCCCCCAAGGGCAGCCACTGTGATGCTGGAATCCACCCCCAAACAGCATCACTTTCAATGGTGTTTAAGCTAGGGAGCCCAGATTCTGCTTTTAAATCAACCCCAGTTAAGACAACATTGAAAGTGATGCTGTTTTGGGGTGGATCATCCCCCACCCTAAAACAGCATCTCTTTCAATGTTTAAACTGGGGACCTCAAGGTCTCCCTTTAAATCCATGCCAAAAGGGGTGGATTTAAAAGAAGAATCTGGGGAAATTTGGGGGATGCCTGCTGTCAGGGGTGCAATTGTTAAGCTAACAGCACCAAACTTTCAGAGTATATTTAGGAGATTCTCCTGATGATACCACCCAGGTTTGGTGAAGTTTGGTTCAGGGGGTCCAAAGTTATGGACCCTCAAAGGTGTAGCCCCATCTTCTATTAGCTCCCATTAAAAACAACGGGGGATGGGGGCACCCCCTTTGGGAGTCCATAACTTTGGACCCCCTGAACAAAACCTCACCAAACCTGGGTGGTATCATCAGGAGAGTTTCCCAAAAATACCTGAAATTTTGGTGCTACTGCCCCCCTACAGGCCAAAAACTGAAAAAACACTAAAAAAAACAAAAAAAACACAAACGGGGCAGAGCTTCGGACATTTAATGGGGAGGTTGAACTTGGGGAAAAAACCCTTCCCTACGTCCTTGGTCATATGCCTCTGAAAATGAATTACACCATCTTTTTTGGTGGTGTAAGTCTGCACCACTGAAGGGAGACATTCTGGGCTGAAAGTCCTTTGGGCCTGCCCCCAGGAATGTCCTGGAATGCCCCCCTCCACACTGGCACAACCAGCCACAAGAACCAACTTCTGGGTTTGTATACTCCAGTGCCCAGTTGCTGAGATAAGACCCTCAGTGCCAGTGTCCATGCCAGTTTGCATGGCACTGGTGGCATGGTTGCCAGTGCAACCCTTCCATCCCTTCCAATGCAGCTTCACCCCCACCCCCCACACACTGGATTGTGTGGTAAATATTACATAGTTCTATGTCTTGTCCATGGGTAAAGAAGGCTTGATCTGTTAGGGTAGAACCTGATAAAATTTCTTGAGCCAAGGTGTCAGGCCTGGCTCCTGCTAGGCCTGGCATCCTCCATTCAGTCAAGGCCACATCTGGGCCCATTATCACTGCGTCTGAGGCTGGCTGGCTTTTCTATAGCTTACTTGTAACTTAGTGAATTAGGCAATTCTCCACCTTATCTCCAGCTTCCTGGTGGAGGAGGGAGCCTGTCAGGCTGAAGTACCACCACAATGCTTCTTCCCACTGTCCTTTCTTATGCGAATTATTTTGGGAATGATAGGGAGGGGAGATTGCTCGGGTGAGTAAATGTTTCAAGATATATATGGGGGCGGGGGGCAAGAGGCTTTTTGAACCCCGGGTCCTGACAGAGTTCAGTAAAGCTCTTGAAATATTCTTGAGTCTCAATTATTGACTGGAGTAACAGACCCTTACACAAGGCTTTATATTATCCCAAATTTGCAGTGTAGTTGTAGGAAAGGGGTTCTACAACAAGTCTTCCAGCAACAGTGAACTATTGCTAGGCTATTGCACTTTGGTCACCTTATGAGAAGACAAGACTTATTGTAAAAGACACTAATGCTAGGAAAAGTTAAAAGACAGGGGGGAAAAAACAGGAAGACCCAACATGAGATGGATGGACTCTATAAAGGAAGCCACAGCCCTCAGTTTGCAAGAGCAGAGAAAAGCAGTTAATGAAGTAATGTTTTGGAGGACATTGGTTCATAGAGTTTCCATAAGTCAAAAGTGACTTGATAGCACTTAACCACAATGAAGAGTGCGGGGGGTTTACCGGTACCTCAGTTGTATGAGATATATTTTAATTAGTCCTTTGAGGAAAAACTCAACTCATTAGCATCAGGCTGCAAAAAATTGACAGAAAAGTAAATACATGAATTAGTAAATAAATACATGAAACGTAAATAAACTAATCCACAACGTCATTGTTTTAGAACTTAAACATAAGCAGAGTAGAAATTTAAAAAACACTCTGGAAACTGCATGGGGGGGGGAATTAGATTTCCTGGAGACCAATAAAATTCAAAAATTATTACACTATTTAAAGCAAAACTATTGGGGGAAAGGGCCAAGAGTCAGCAAATTGTTAGCCAAAGGAACAGGCAAAATACAAAGTTTTAACTTAATTGCAAAGATAAAAGATTGTAATGGCCTTTTAAAAGGTAGTGATAAAGAAATAACCATGAAACTGAAAACGCAAGCTACAAAACAATTATCAAACATCAAGTATTCATGCTTACAATTAATTTCTCATGCTAGACATGAAATTATTCCATTTTCCAAATTTATCTGGCATTTGGCCATGTAGTAAACAAGTTATATAACCAATTCTTCTTCTTCGGGTTATTCTCTTCTTCCAATTCTGATCAAAAATTAGCCTTGCAGATGATACGGCAATGGCATTAAGCAAAAATTCACAAATATCTTTAGAAGGGAGATCTGCATAAATTAACAAAAATCCTGAGGGGATAATGATATTTATGGTTTAGAAATAGCTATAGCGATCATATTCCAAAACACTTTTGATCTCTTACAGGTCCTCTAAATATGTATGAAATTGGCGTTAGTAGCCTCAGCTACCCAACAATTCCTCTTAGTCATTTGATAATGTTTTGCTAATTTATAGGGAGATAGGTGCTAGTTAAGTCAAACTGAACCAAAATCTAATATTATGAGTCTCGGGAGGGCAGGATTTGGGGAGAAGGGGCTTAGCAAGGTATAATGCCATAGAATCCACCCTCCAAAGCAGCCATCCAAAGCAGCCATCTTCTTCAGCGGAACTGATCACCTGTAATGTGGTGATTGCTGTAATTCTGGGAGATCTCCAGGTCCCACCTGGAAGTTGGCAGCCTATCTCCACTCCACAGCCTGCTGCAGAAGCAGAAGTCTCTCCTCAAACAACCCTCTCAAGCCAGGGCAAGGAGAGGGGGTGGGGACCAGAAGAAGGAGGAATTAATTTCTCATAGGTCCTACTCATGTAGCCGAATTAATGTCTCCATTCCACAGTAACGGACAATTTATTCAGTGTAGAACTATACCAGCTGTGGGACATTACAGTTTTATAGCACTTTGGCGCTCATTTAAGAAGTAAGCAAATTGCCCATATTTCTCATGGGGTAAATTGTGATCTACACATCCACTCCCACCCCTCTGACAAGGCCTTATATGACAGTGCTGAAACAACAGCCAACAAGGAAAGTGGGTATGCTTACAAACAGGAAGCACATAATTAACTAGAAATGAGGAGGGAATAGAAGCAAAATGGCACAAATTTGTATATCACATCAGAAGTATCTACACAGAAGTATCCTGTGGTTCACTAACTTAAGAAAATGCATATGCTGACTACCACCTCCTTAGTAAGTATGCATAGGATTGCAGTCTTGGTTGGTTCCACCAGATTACCAAAATATTTACTGGATGCTCCAATATCACAAACATCATTTCAGACAGATCTGGGACACATTGAGCACAAAATGGTGGACTGTAGAAATTGTTTTATAGGCATTGAGCAAATGGAGAGGAGGGGCAAGTGGTGCTTTTAGGCAATAAATAAATGTAATATGCTTCAAAATCCAGCATCTTTCAAAAATTAGCTGTGAAATCAACTACTTTTCTGAAGGTTTAGACTAACTATTATAATTAGTGACTGTGGGTGGTAGCATGCACTTCACCATAGGCTATATACTGCTGGCCTAAAATACCAAAGTCCTAATTTTTAACAGCAGAAGTAAAATTGTGAAACCCCTGCTTTCCCACAGTTTTCAAGAATATATTTGTTTTGATGGCTGCACCTGCACTGCAGCAGGTTCACTGAATGGTTATATATGTAATTTTCGTTGCTCTTAGCATAAAGTGTATGTGATGTTCATAATTTTGGCCCCAAGGACTTTCGCTTTCATAGAAGAAAAATGTCTGCAGCTATCCCTGCTGAGTGTTGGCCAATTCACTAGTTCGCCCAGTGTTGGCCATCGCATATAGCAATGTGAAACAGTTTATTTTAGGCGGCAGATTCCAGAGAGACCCCACTTTTCTGCTTCTAATTTCCATCTTTGTGTATCAGTTTTTAAAAGCAAGTTGTAGTCTTGAACAGGAAGGTGTCACTTGACATTACACATCAGATGCAAATACATTTAAGACCGCAGTGATTTCACCTGCACACATTCCTAAAGTAATATAATTCTATTTACACATCAAGTACCATATCTGAATTCAAAGGATCCAAGAGGGCTAAATTTGTTAGTGCAGCCTGCTGGTTCATTGAACTGGGTACAACACTGTACTTAAGGCACAAAGGCTGGAAATAACAGATGTGGGAGGAGGAAAAAGATATGTGCACAAAACATTTTTAAAAAGTCAATTTGCCTGAATTAAAATCAAATTTAATTCAATAAAGAATGAAAAATTCATTCATTAATACTGAACAGGAATCTAGTGGCTCCTTGAAGACTAATAGCCCCATCCAAGCAGCAAAGCAGGCAGTGGCGGCACTGCAACCACAGCACCCTGCCACTCCCAGAGAGGCTTCTTGGCAGCGTAGGGAGGTTTGCAAACCAAAACAGCCTCCACCCTGACAAGAACCTATTATGAATTGGCCACCACCAGTGTAAACTGGTGAATTGCCAGGAGGAAATGGACTATTGTTGACTCCTCCCCCAGCAATGCCCTTGGACAGCCCCAGCTGCACCTGCAGTGGCACAGGTGCTAGAACTCTGGCACAGCATTCTGTGCCATGTCCCAGCACCAGGGGAGGCCAGCAGCATGCACACCCCAGTGGTTATAATACATGTTATAATGTTATTTATTTATTTTGTGGCATTATACTTTTTTTTGCAGACTAGCTTGACAAAGAAATATGAAACAAAACCAAAAACTGGAGGTTTTATAGACTCTAAGCCTCTAAAAGCCTCTACATATACTTCTTGTTACTTTACCTGTTGGATTTAAATATCCCTGGATGTATCATTAGAAGAAGTGAAGATTGGGACTATCACAATTACAAATCAATTGAAACAATTGTAAATAATTTGTTTATGACTCAAGTATTGAGCTTTTGTACGTCAAGGTGTAGTAATTGTTACAGTGTCTTTTATACACCTACTCTGTTAAAATGGTGCTTTACATTGCTGCCGGGTCATCTGCTGCCTGCATCTCATCCCAAAGTGTGGGGGCAATTTTCCACCCCCTACGTGACTCAATGGGGCATGTCCGGGGAGTTTGTCCCTGGATGTCCCCATTGCAGCTACGTCACTGGTTCCACCCCTGAAACACCCTGGTCCACCCAACCCCCATGCCAGCATCCATTCCAGATGCCAGCACAGCTCCATCATGTCAGGACTTCCAGCTTTTGCAGTGATGGGACTGAGGGGCAGACACCCACCTGATTACCTGCACTCCACTAACGCATTTGCCACTTGAGCCAGCAGAGTTGGCACCCATGCTGGCACAAAGCTGCATCAGCTTCATAGATAGATGTGGCAGGGGGTACGGGGTGCAGAGGGGCATGCAGGGGTGGGGGTAGGACCCATGGGGCCCATGGGGGGCATAAAATTCAAAGTCTGCCCCGCGCTCCATTTTCCATGACAACGCCACTGATTTCCTCCCGGTCTTAACTCGACTCCTTCACAGAAATGGGCACCCATTCAAAGGGAGGAACCGGAATAAAATTGACCCAGATTTTAAATGTAACCCAGTGTAATTATGCTGCGCGGAATCGACCTATGAGTCCCAGTGAGAAAGGTAGACTATAAATAACATAAATAGGTAACTTTGGTTTTAGGCAGCAAAAGTGTTCTTATGGGGCTTTAAAGCTTTTTTTTTGTGAGAGTGTGGCCCAAAACACACAAAGCCCCACAGGCCAATTAAAACCTCGTTGTTGTTGTTGTTGTTGTTGTTGTTGTTGTTGTTGTTGTTGTTGATTTCAGAGCTGCCAGATCTTTAGCTGGTTGTTGGCCTTCATTACAATTCGAGCCTCACCCAGAAGCCTAGGAAGTTGTAATGTATCGGTGTAGTATTCGTGCGGATCCCAGCAGGGCTGCCTTCTGAATTTGACAGATGTTAATTTTGTCAATTCAAAGATGTTTCAAGTGCTGCCCTAGTGTTTTTGGGATGGCGCCCAGCGTGCCGATTACCACTGGGACGACCTCAGCTGGTTTGTGCCATAGAGGCTGAAGCTCGATTTTCAAATCGCAGTATCTAGTGACCTTCTCCTGTTCTTTTTCAATGACCCTGCTGTCACCGGGAACTGCCATGTCGATGATGCTCACTTTCTTGTCCTCGATCACGGTGATGTCTGGTGTATTGTGTTTCAATACTTTGTACGTTTGGATTCGAAAGTCGCACAGGATCTTGGCCTTCTCATTTTCCATTACTTTCTCTGGACAATGTTCCCACCAGTTCTTAGCTGTTCTTATGTTGTAATTCTTGTATAAATTCCAGTGGATCATCTTGGCCACTGAGTTGTGTCTCTGTTTGTACTCAGTCTGGGCAGTCTTTTTGCAGCAGCTGAGGACATGATCTACAGTATCATCAGCTTCTTTGCACAATCTGCATTTTGCATCATCTGAGGATTTTTCGATTTTGGCCTTGATCGAATTTGTTCTGATGGCTTGCTCTTAGGTGGCTAAAATCAGGGATTCAGTTTCCTTTTTCAGAGTTCCAGTTGTTAACCACTGCCAGGTCTTTTCGTTATCCACTTTGTCTTTGATTTTCTCCAGAAATTGGCCATGCAGTGCTTTATTGTGCCAGCTTTCAATCCTCATTTTAATCACATTTTTTCTGTAATCTTGTTTGCTTTTCTGGGTTTGCAGCAAATGTCTGTTCTTCACTTCAATCAATGCCTGTTCTTGACTTTCCTTCATATAATCGGCCAGTGCATGCTTCTCCTCTTCCACTGTTTGCTGTACTTGCAGTAAGCCCCTGCCTCCAGATCTCCAGGGAAGGTATAATCTATCAGTATCACTACGTGGGTGTAAGGCATGGTGCATTGTCATAAACTTCCAAGTTTTTTATCCAATGCTTCCAACTCAGCCTGTGTCCAGTTGATGATTCCCTGATGACGGGTATGGCCCAGGTGTTGATGGCCTTGATGGTATTCCCACCGTTTAATTTAGATTTCAAAATTTTCCTGACCCTCTGGGTGTACTCTCTGCTGACAATAGTTTTCACTTGCCCATGCTTGATGCTATCCAGCTGCAAAATACCCAGGTATTTATAAGCTGCCTCTTGGTTGCACTTGATGAGTTGGCCATCAGGCATTTCAATCCCATCACTCTTGGTGATCTTGCCCCTCTTTATTGCCACAGTAGCACACTTTTCCAGGCCAAACTCCATCGAAATGTCTGTGCTGAATATTCGGACTGTGTTTACTAGTGACTGGATTTCTATGTCTGATTTCCCATACAGCTTCAAATCATCCATGTACAGCAAATGAGAGATTTTTTCTGAGTCTTTGGCCATTTGATAGCCCAACTTTGTTTTCTTTAAAATTACTGTTAGTGGGATCATGGCAATGACAAACAGTAAAGGTGATAGTGAATCACCTTGGAAAATTCCTTGCTTAATGTTCCAAAGTTTTCATTTCCGACTGTCAGTTCAGTTTTCCACTGTCTCATCGCTTTTTCAGTGAATATTTGAATGTTTTTGCTGGTGCCAATTGTTTCCAAGCATTTCATGATCCAACTATGGGGCAGTGAGTCAAATGCCTTCTTATAATCGATCCAGACCATATGCAAATTCGTTCTTTGATTCTTGCAGTTCTCCATTATCATTTTATCTATCAGGAGTTGATCTTTTGTACCCCTGCTCCTTCTTTTGTTCCCTTTTTGCTCCACTGGCAGGATGCTATTTGCTTCTAAGTAGTCCATGATGTTATCTGCTATTATGCCAGTGAGCAGTTTGAGCATCGTGGGTAAACATGTTATTGGCCTGTAGTTTCCAGTTGTTGCTCCTTTGGCTGGATCTTTCTGAATCAAGTATGTTTTCCCAGTTGTTAGCCATTGATCGATTTCACCATTTTGCATGGCTTCATTGAACTGCTTGGCCATTGCCAGGTGCAAACTGGTTAGGTATTTGAGCCAGAAGCCATGCAATTGATCATGTCCTGGTGCCATCCAGTTTTTCACTTTCTTGCTTTGATTTGTTATCATATCAGTTGTTATTTCCAGCTCTTGCATTTGTTTTTGGCCAACATTTTTCTCAAAATCTTTTATCCACTGCACCTTACTGTTGTAATCTTTCTCGTTTTCCCACAGATCTTTCCAAAACTGAAGTGTTGCATTTTTCTCTGGTTTTTTGCTTTCAACATTGATCTTTGTGTTGAGGCTTTGGTAGAAATGCCTTTGGTCTGAATGAAATTGCTGATTTTGTCTGTACTGGATGTTTCTTGCTTCATACCTTTCAATTTTTCTCGCTGTGGCTGTTATTTGTTGTTTGGTGATCTCCAGTGCTTCTTCAATTGTTCTAGTGTCTAGCCAGTACCTTCTAATTAATTCTTTCATGATCTTGCCATTCTTTAATCTTTGTTCTTTCATATTTTTCAGGTTACTGGCATCTGATCTTAGTTTTCTGATCTTCTGTTCCAGTCTAATTTTCCACTTTGGTTTTGATGGTTGATTTATCCTGGGTTTAGGAATTTCAATACCCAGTTCTCTTGTGACCACTAGTGCCGTACTGTTAGTTTGTTTGATGGATGTTGTTTCAATTGTCATCAATGCCATGTTTACATCCCTCATTATGGTTGCCAGGTCTTTTTTGGGCACAATTTTCAATGCTGGCAGCCATTGCCTTTCCTCATTTGATTGTCCATACTGGATTATCTTTTCCCTTAGTTCTTTTTGTCTTTCTGTCAGTCTATCAGTTTTTTCTGTCATGGGGACTTTCTCTGGTGGCTGTACTATTATTTTCTCCCCTGTGCTGGCGTTTTCATCTAGCAGTTCTATTATGATCTCTCCTGTTGTTTCTGGAGTATGTACAGTTCTTTCTTCTGATGTTACAGTTGCTTTCTTTTCACAATTTTTCTGGACTTCTTCCAGTTCTATCTCTGTAAATACTTTATTCCGTATGATGAATCACCTTTGATCTGCCAGTCTTTGCTAAGTGATATTCGAATCTGGGTAGTGTTGTTTCCACAGTTCGAACATCCACTTCAAGTATCCTCTTTTTCCTGACTCTGAGTTGTAGTAACAAGCCATGATGGCACGATTTTCTTGCGCACTATACTTCTTTCTTTTGGATGGTTGGTCCACTTGTAGCCCACTTGTCGACGCATGCCCATGGACCCCAGCATGCGACGTGGCCCTTGTTAACCCGCGCGATGACTGATGCGGTATGGAATAATTTTTCGTTTGTATCACCATGTTGTATGGGTTGGTGGACACTCTTAATCTGGTTTCTCAGTTGAGACCTGTCCGGCATGGGAGCCCCTTCTGGTAGAATATCCTACCTCCAGCATAGCTCTCAACATCATCGAAGCATGCAAGCCCTTTCCCCACAACAAGGGGGTGCCCATGAGGGGATTATTATTATTATTATTATTATTATTATTATTATTATTATTATTATTATTATTATTATTATTATTATTATTATTATTATTATTATTATTATTATTATTAAATTTTCTTATACCGCCCAACCCCCAAGGGGCTCTGAGCTGATTATACAAAGTTGTTGATTGCACTGTGGATAAATATATTTCTTTATTGAAAATTAAATAACTGGTTTAGGAAATCATGCTAGAACTAACATGCAAGGATAAAAGTTGAAATAAAAACAGTATTTTTTCCTTTTCAGTAATGTATCGCTGCCAACTGAATGTACTGAAATATTAACCATATTTTTTTTCAAATTAAAATAAATGCAAAGGATCTCTTATACCAGGCAATTATCTGAGCATGCAGGTAAATGCTACAGTATGACATGCTGAACTACAAAGAGATGTAGCTGTAACTCTGCCCATATTCATAGGTATCCCACTTTTTCATTCAGTAATCAAATAGCTTTGACTGGTCAATATCTGCTTTTGTCCATTTGTGACCTACATGTTCCTGTGAGGGACATCTTTGTCTCACTTTTCTTTGGTCACCGAGTTCATGTGCATAAATAGGCTGAGACCCGCAGTCCATTAACAAGAGATTTCACCCCCTCCGCAGTTCAGCCCTAGGCCACCCAGAAGCCCTGGTGCATGTTCTCACTGAATGGCTTCACTGGTGGCCCATTCAAATGGGCTATGTCAGGGGGGGGAGAGGCTTGAATGGCTGAGCCAATGTACACCATTGCTCCGGCAAAGTGACTGCAGCTCCCAACAAAGCCTCCCCTGTGGTGATGTTAAGCAGAGTTATCAATAGTGCTAAGGCCCCAGCCTGCACCAATGCTCCGTCATGCCATCCCACAGGTGTTCCAGATGCAGCCGTTTCAATGCAAAAAAAAAAAAAAAAATAGCCTGTCGTAACCCCATCCTCTTTCCAGTTCAAAGAGTGTAAATGTGCAGATGTCATTTCTGTCTCATTCTCTCTCTCTCTCTCTCTCTCTCTCTCTCTCTCTCTCTCTCTTCCCCCCACCTCCGCCACTCCTCCCCCTTTGCCTTGCACTAAGTCAGACCTCCTTGAACTGAGTCCTTAGAGACTTTTTGTTTGTCTTGCTATTCACATAAAGAGTAGAGAAAGTATCCTCTTATATAGGGCAAGGAAAGTTTTTTTTAAAGCAAGAAGGAAGATGACATTTAAAACTATCAAAACTGAAGGGTTTGGTTTTCTAATCAGATAAATATCCCCCCTTCTGGTATTTGAAGCAGCTGAGCAATGCTTTTTGAGGTAATAGTTCCAGAGATTGGTTCTATTCCTGGGTTGCAGCAAAATAAAACAGAGTTCCAGTGCCCTTTAAAGATTAACAACATTTTATTCCCACATAAATTTTCCAGAGTCAGAACTAACAAATGTATAGTAGAGTTCACCAACTCCCACTAAAATTATATTTAGAGTGACAAGTATTGGATATTGTTTCAAACTGGCTTCTCTTTCCAACAGTTTAGCACACTTGCTGCCAATAAACTGACTTGAACATTCTATGCATCTGATGAAATGAGCTCTGAAATTTTGTTAGGCCATAAGGTGCCACTGGAATTCTGCTTTACTCAGTCACACAAAGTAAGAGTTGGCACAGTGACATTTTAAACACAATGTTTGGATTTTATGGGTTTTTGAAAAAAGACTTGAAATTTGTAAACACAATCTTGGCCTTCAGGCATTTCAGTTTCCTGAAGCTGATTTCCATTATTTCAAAAGACTGGGGAAGAAAAGGCTTCTTCCCACTACCTTGTCTTTCTTGCTTGCTTGTTTGCTTGGTATTAGACTCTTTCTGCAAAGATGTCAAAGTCAGTCAGTGTCTGCCTCACAAGAGTTCTGTGAGGAAGGTTGCCAAAAGGTTGCCAAGAGACATTCATGGTTCCCACCTTCCTACCTATGGAGCAGGACCTAGAGGGGTCAGGAGACTTGTACAGCTCAGCCAAACAGAGCAGCAACTGGAAGAGGCTATTTAAGCCTATCCTGCGCCTTGATGCCAGTCATTTGCCAGCAAAGTTGCCTCTCGTGGCCGCCTTTCATTTACCAGTGTGGGATTAGGCAGCTGCAGTGGAGCCAAGCGGGTATTGTTTGAATTTCTTCCATAATCAGCCCAGACAAGGACTGTTTTCCACCTGTTTTAACATTGTTCTTGTGGGGTGTGGTAATTAGACTTGATGCAAAGGGGACCACTTAGGCCCTAAGGCATCTGCAGGATTAGTGTGGGTTGTATTTGATGGTAGAGATTCCATGAACTTAAGAACATAAGAAAGAGCCTGCTGGATCAGACCAGAGTCCATCTAGTCCAGCACTCTGCTACTCTCAGTGGCCCACCAAATTCCTTTGGGAGCTCACATGCAGGATGTGAAAGCCTTCAGCTGCTGCTGCTCCTGAGCACCTGGTCTGCTAAGGCATTTGCAATCTCAGATCAAGGAGGATCACAATTGGTAGCCATAGATCGACTTCTCCTCCGTAAATCTGTCCAAGCCCCCTTTTAAAGTGTCAGAAACACATGTTTAAGACCTTTAAAGAATTTGGGCAAAGCTTGGTGAAGAATCAGCAAAGTTTATTTAAGATACGTTTCTTGCAAGCAACGGGCGTCTGTTCATAAGCAGAGAGGCGCACCTAACAGTCACAAACATCATGCATATATTCCCTTCTGATGAGTGGGCGTTCTCCCTCCCCTTGACTCCCACTGGGAGGGCCAAGGGTTTACAGACTAAGGCACGGTCCAATTTCATTCCTTTGTTCAAGACATTGTCTCTGTCCGCTCCTGATACCATATTTGGCCTTCCACTTCCAAGAATTGTTCTCAACTTTCCACTTATTACCTCTTCTATCTGTCTGTTGGAAAGGTCACCTTTGTTCTTTCTAAAGCACTCCACTCAAAACTCCTTTCCGCTGCCTCACTTTGGCCCTTCCACACAGCTTCTACTCTACTAGTCTAAGACTTGTTTTCTATACATTTGTGGTTAACATGTCTTGTGAGCTATCCAGTTCACAGGTGCATCTTAGTTTTCCGTTTTAGACATATATTCTAGATAAGCTAGCTTCTGGGGTTAATGTTTTCTGCACACCCCTCTCTTTGCCCATTTGACCTCCTAACATTAGTCTATTTAGCTTTTTCTATAAAGCAAGAAAGAGGAAAAAATGCAATTTACCTCTAACATACTAGGTTATAGGAATACATATAAATCCATATTTCATGCTTAAATTATATACATATATAGATACTGAAAAAGCCACATACTAAACTATAGGACTACATATAAACCCATATTTCATTCTTAATGATATATATTGAAAAAGCAATATTTCTTTATCACAAAAGCTATCCAGGTTAGCAGCCATCACCACCTCCTGTGGCAGCATATTCCAAACACCAAACACGTGCTATGTGAAAAAAATGTTTCCTTTTATTGGTCCTAATTCTTCCCCCCAGCATTTTCAATGTATTCTCTAGTATTGTGAGAAAAAGAGAAAAATTTCTCTCTGTCAACATTTTCTACCCCATGCATAATTTTTATAGCAATTATGAGTTGAGGTTGGCCTTATCTTGTTATATTAGATGTAACTCATATTCACTTGCTGATTGGTATGTTTGCACCTGTGTCTATTATCTCATTTAATTTTTTAAAAAACATTTATTGTATAGAATGTTTATATAACGATTACATACAATATATTTATTCAAACTATACATTTTCCCCTTTTTCCCTTCCCTCCCCCCTTCTTTTTCCCAGTTGTTCAAGCAAGCAGCAGAAGGTTCATTCTCTGTGTTCTCTTCTCCCAGATTTCTTCGTTAAATCCGGCTTCTCTCATCCAGGTCTCAAACATTGTCCTATTATCTCATTTAAGAACCAATCACTTATCTAGATAAAAATCACATGATTATGGTGGAAAAGATTCAGACAAAAGGATAAGATTGATATTTTTCTATAAATATGCACTACTGTGATAAGAAGTTCAAATTTCTCTGAATGGAAGCCTCGGAAGAAGACTGGTAAGATTTCTGGGTGGGTAACTTGGTGTCATGCCCCCTTCCCTGCAGCAACTGACAGTTCCTCTGAAGAAGCCCCTGCTGCAGCTGATAGCTCAGCTGAGAAAGGGTTAATGGAGCCTTGCAAAGAGAAACCAGCTGAACCATTAGAGCCTGAACTCACACAGGCTTCTGGCTCAGAACTAATCAGCAGGGCTAAAGACTAGCTAGCAGCTCTGAGTCTCCAGATGCAAGCTTGAGGTGCAGACGGAGATTAAGACTGGCTTAAAAGGAGAGATGCTGCTCAGCAAGACTGCATACTAGGCATTACCAAGAGTCTTTGCAGGAGCAGTCCCAGGCAAGTATCTCTAAGGAATACAAAGCCTTGGGCAGGAACTGCAATTGAGGTTGCAAAGTTGATTCCACCTGCCCTTGTCTGTACACCACTGCTGTTTCCAGACCTCATTGACAACTGACCGGCTTCTGACCTTGATTCCTGGATTCTCCTGGTTGCTGTATGTATCTCTGGCAATTGACTCCTGGCCTGATTGACTTCTCTTTGGACTTTATTCCTTGCTGAACTGCTAGCAGCCCAGCCCTAAGCCTCCTCAGTACTGCGTGTTGCTGTGGCAGCACAACAGTCCTGCCCAGCCAGCACACTTGGGATTTTTGATAACCCCTAAAAGCAATGAGACAAAAGCTGGAACCTTGCTTTTTAAATAATTACTTGCTATAATATGATTAAGCAATTGTATGGTTAATTTTACATCCTTGTATTTTCTACTGTCTTGCATGATAAAGAGAACTATTTCTTTTTTTAATAAAAGATTAAAGTCCCTATAGATTTTTCTGTCTGGTTTCCTGATTATAGTTCAAAAAACTCAATACAACATCTTACTCAATTGTATTTACAGATTTAAATGTTAATAATCATCCTTTCATAGATAAATCCTGGAGAACTGCTAAATGGTTTGCATAGGCAAAGCCTTTTTAAATTGTTTGGTTCTCTAATTGAATACAGGGAGGGGAAACTCTCATTGCATGCACAATTACTTGGAACCATCCACTGCTGGGTTAATCACTATTCTTTATTTTGTTGATGCATAGCTCAACTTTTTTTTAAAAAAAGCAGCATAATGAAAGCTATCATTTGATCTTTGTGGCTTATTTTTTTTTCCTTCAGGAATATCCTTCTTTTTAAAAAAATATGTGTGATAGCTTGGCTGTGTCTCGTCAGAGGTGGACAAAACAATTAATTGTCTGTGTGGCATGATATCATTGATTGCTTTCTTAAACATGTACCTTCTTCAATGTCTGTGTTAAACTCAGGACTGGCACTTTCAGAGATGGGATCGAAAGTTAGCCTTTGTACTATCATCTCTGTCCTGTCCTGCTTGATTCCTTTCATGTCTTGGACCACCATGATTCTGTTTTTAGCTGGCGATACTTTAAAAAAAATAATTGTTATTTTAAAGTGCTACCTGTCGCAGGCGACTTATGGAGACTTCAAAGGGGTTTGAAGACAAGAGACTAACAGAGGTGGTTTGTCATTGGCTGCTTCTGCATAGCAACCCTGAACTTCCTTGGCAGTCTCCCATCCAAGTATTAAGCACAGCCAACCCTGCTTCTGAGATCTGACAAGATTGGCCTATCCAGGGCCTATCAGGTCAGGACAAGGAGAGAGGAAATAGTACAGCAAATCTTAGGAGGTGCGGATGTTGCCTAGCATTGATGTAGATCAGGTTATATAATAGTATTGTTGACCCAGGAAAGTGGCAGATGAGGAACAAGAAGATGAATTTAAAATCTGCATATTAACTTTTCATCATCAGGTGTTATAAGAATGTTTCATGTCAGAAGTAATATATAAATGCAAAGGTTTTTTTCTATTTTTGAGTTGCCATTTCAGAAAGCTACTTTAGAAAGCTACTTATTATTTCTAAGGCCTATTGAAATTGCATTTGTGACATCAAAATTGATTTATTTTAAAGGAAAAAGTAGTACAGTGGATTGACAGCTGCACTGCAACAAATGAGAGTGAGAATTAATAAGGGACCAAGGCAAAAGAAATACTATTGGTTTTGCACAACCACAGCAAATTGGCTGGATTTAGAAGAGCACACTTTGATCTTTCCTCAACTAATTACTGCTCTACTATGGAAGGTTTTGTGCATTCATTCATTGCCCTTCATAGAAAAATGAAACTACTCTAAAGCACAGCTGCAATACAAATGAAAAGGTGACAGGCAACAAATAAAGTGTGGCAGAGGTCACCCAGCACAATAGCTGGATAATGCAATTCTAAAATACCCTTTATATACAAACAATGGCATATTTGCAGCACTTTCCAATAAGAAATTGACATTCAATGATGTGTGAGTGTTCCAAGATAATTCATATACGGCGGCTGAATGAAGGACTAGGAAACAAATAATTTAAATATGATATTTGTTAGACAAATTTCTAAAAATGTCTGATTTTTAAAAAAGATTTTTATACCCCTTGTAGGTACAGGGTACTTTATCTTGCTTTGGTTTACAAAGAGGAGGTCCTTTGAAGAAAACCCCAACTTGTCACAAGCAACCCTGTGAATAGCTATTTACATGCCTGATAAAAGGCTTTCTATCTCCCCATATCTCTGGAAGAAGGAATGTTAAACTCTTTCTTCCCACGCCTTATCCACAATTCAGAATACTTTTCCAGATCAACAAGTGATTCTTGAGGGAAAATGCATAGATTCAGGTGCCAAAACCTGTTTCATGTTTCATCCTACAAAAGTCATCTGCAGCTTCAGAGAAGTATTTAAACTAATAGAATCATAGGGTTGGAAGAGACCATAAGGGTCATCAAATCCAACCCCCTGCCGTGCAGGAATACACAATCAAAGCACTTCTGACAGATGGCCATCCAGCCTTTGTTTTAAAACCTCCAAAGGACACTCTAAGGCAGTGTATTCCACTGCTGAACAGCCCTTCTCGTCAGGAAGTTCTTCCTAATATGTAGGTGAAATCTCATTTCCTGTACCTTGAATCTATTACTTCCTTGTCCTAGTCTCTGGAGCAGCAGAAAACAAGCTTGCTCACTCTTCAACATTACATCTCTTCAAATATTTAAACATGGCTATCATGTCACCCCTAAACCTTCTCTTCTTCAGACTAAACATACCTAGCTCCCTATGTCTCTCTTCATGGGGCATGGGTTCCAGATCTTTTACCATATTTGCTGTGCTCTGTTAAGAGTTCCAGTTTGTCTTGTTCATGACCCATGCTCTGTGCATCAGTGTAGAGATGTCTTGGTTCATACCCCACCCACCCCCGGCTGCTTATTTAAGGTTTTTTCCCTCCCACTGTTGTGTTCTTAAACTATTTGCTCAGTTCTCCCTATAACCTTTGGACTATTATCTCTAGTACTTGATCAACTCCAGCCCACTTCAGTACTGTCTCCCTCCTCCACATAACTCTGTTTACAGTCCTCCTGATCAGGTTTATGAGCCTCCTAGCAAAAATGTTGCTCCCTACAGGCTCTATAGGAAGGAAAATTCCTGCACCTGAACCATGCTTCTTGGGAGACGAATCCGAGGAACTAGCGAAGATAGTGGTAGACAAGGAAGAAGTTCTGGCAGCCATTGATAAACTAAATGCTACCAAATCCCCTGGCCCAGATTGCATTCACCCAAGAGTTCTTAAAGAGCTCAAGCATGAAACTGCTGATCTTCTCACTTTAATATGCAACTTATCCCTGAAATCAGGCTCTATCCCTGAAGACTGGAAGATGGCCAAAGTCACACCAATTTTTAAGAAAGGGTCTAGGGGGGACCCGGGAAATTACAGGCCAGTCAGTTTGACATCTGTTCCTGGTAAATTAGTAGAATCTATCATTAAAGATAAAATTATAAAACATGTAGAAAAGCAAGCCCTGCTGAGAAAGATGCATGGCTTTTGCAGAGGCAAATCCTGTCTTACAAACTTACTAGAGTTCTTTGAGGGTGTAAACAGGCATGTGGATAAGGGGGAACCAGTGGACATTGTCTACTTGGATTTCCAAAAGGCTTTTGACAAAGTTCCTCACCAGAGACTATTGAGAAAACTCAGCAATCAAGGAATAAGAGGGGAAGTCCTCCTATGGATTCAAAACTGGTTGAGAAACAGGAAGCAAAGAGTGGGTGTAAATGGGAAGTTCTCACAATGGAGAGATGTAGGGAGTGGTGTCCCCCAAGGATTCATTTTGGGACCAGTGCTCTTTAACCTATTCATAAATGATCTGGAAGTAGGGGTGGGTAGTGTGGTGGCCAAGTTTGCAGATGATACCAAATTATGTAGGGTGGTGAGAACCACAAAGGATTGCGAAGAGCTCCAAGCGGACCTTGATAAATTAGGTGAGTGGGCTCAGAAATGGCAAATGCAGTTCAATGTAGCAAAATGAAAGTGATGCACATAGGGGCAAAAAATCCAAACTTCACATACACGCTACAGGGGTCAGTGCTATCAGTCACAGACCAGGAAAGGGATTTGGGCGTCTTAGTTGATAGTTCCATGGGAATGTCAACTCAATGCATGGCAGCTGTGAAAAAGGCAAACTCTATGCTGGGGATCATTAGGAAAGGAATTGAGAATAAAACTGCAAAGATTGTCATGCCCTTATATAAAGCAGTGGTGCGACCGCACTTGGAGTACTGTGTCCAGTTCTGGTCGCCGCATCTCAAAAAGGATATTGAGGAGATAGAAAAAGTGCAAAGAAGGGCAACAAGGATGATTGAGGGACTGGAGCACCTTCCCTATGAGGAGAGGCTGCAGCGTTTGGGACTCTTTAGTTTGGAGAGGAGGCGGCTGAGGGGGGATATGATTGAAGTCTATAAAATTATGCATGGCGTAGAAAATGTTGACAGAGAGAAATTTTTCTCTCTTTCTCACAATACTAGAACCAGGGGGCATTCATTGAAAATGCTGGGGGGGAGAATTAGGACTAATAAAAGAAAACACTTCTTCACGCAACGTGTGATTGGTGTTTGGAATATGCTGCCACAGGAGGTGGTGATGGCCACTAACCTGGATAGCTTTAAAAGGGGCTTGGACAGATTTATGGAGGAGAAGTCGATTTATGGCTACCAATCTTGATCCTCTTTGATCTGAGATTGCAAATGCCTTAACAGACCAGGTGCTCGGGAGCAACAGCCGCAGAAGGCCATTGCTTTCACATCCTGCATGTGAGCTCCCAAAGGCACCCGGTGGGCCACTGCGAGTAGCAGAGTGCTGGACTAGATGGACTCTGGTCTGATCCAGCTGGCTTGTCCTTATGTTCTTATGTTCTTATGATATTGCTTCAGTTTATCCTCTGATATCCACACACATTGTTGTGCTTTTGGTTTTCACTGTGGTTGTTTTTGTTTTTTCCCCAGAGGTTTTCCAGCTCTTTTGAGCCCATTTTTATCTCAGTCTTTTCCTGGAAGTTGATTTTGAGTCTGCTTTTTACTTTCGAGTAAAGTTCACATTTTTTTGTCTCACCCACCTCCACCCCACTTGTCAATGATTAGACTGTCATCACCACTAAACCATTCCTTCCCCCTAAGACAAGTGATTTCAAGGGGGGGAGGCCCTAAAATATCAATATAATGGTATTGCAACAATAGTTTAAACAGGTTCTCTGAATTCCCATCTTTCATTTTAGAAGTCTTTAACCTCTTCCCTCACAGAGATATGCCTTTTTCATATTTCCATGAGGGAAGGAGATGGAGGCTCACTTTGTTTCTTTAATGAAAGCTGAGAAATTAGAGAACCTTCTTAAATTATCAATATAACACTGCCACTTTATATCAATATTAGGGCCTTTTAAAATAATAAGAGAGTTCTGTGATACCTCCAATAACAATACTGATGACAAACTCTCTTCACTGAGAATTTGGAGAAGATGACCATGCAGAAGAAAACAAACTGATTCTGCAACTGTAAAAATGCACAGGGAGGACAGATGTGTGGGAAAACTCTGCCAAAACTGATTCCAATGGTTGTGAATTGACTCCAAATAAAATCAGGAGTAACTCCAGCATGTGGAAGAAATTCATGTTGGATCGAGTTCTCAGAGATTCAAAGACACACTGTTCAAAGGACCTGAACAGCAAGTCTGGGACTAGCCTTGTGAACCCAGGCAGGGATGTTATGGATGTTTGAGTTCAAAGACACACTGCTACAAAGTTCATGGGGTGACAATG
This sequence comes from Sphaerodactylus townsendi, assembly GCF_021028975.2. Taxonomy (NCBI): domain Eukaryota; kingdom Metazoa; phylum Chordata; class Lepidosauria; order Squamata; family Sphaerodactylidae; genus Sphaerodactylus; species Sphaerodactylus townsendi. The sequence continues at coordinate 138,790,718 of NC_059426.1, read as the reverse complement.
GAATAAATAATCACTTTGCCACCATTAACTTCCTCACAGGAAGGTATATATAAGGAAGGATCGTGTATGCTCCTCTGACTTATAAGGAAGGATCATGTATGCTCCTCTGACTTCCTTGGAGGTCGGGTTGCCAGCCTCAGTGTGGACCCTGGAGATCTCCATGAATTACAATTCATCTCCAGAATACAGAGATCAGTTCCCCTGCAGAGAACAGTTGATTTGAAGGGCAGAAACTATATCAACTATACCAAATCCTTCTCTTTCCAAATCTCACCCCCAGATCTCCAAAGCTGGCAACCTTTCTTGGAAGAAGAGTAGGATAGAATTTGTTGGATAGGTTAATTTACACTAATCTATTTACTAGAGAGTTTTCCAAAGAAAAGTATATCCAAAGAATGTATTATTGCAAGTCTAACATTTGAATTTGACTATCCCTATCATTTTCTTTAAAGTGATGCCGGATAGGAACAAGGACTTTAGATAAAAGATAGGCTCATTCCGCACATGCAGAATAATGCATTTTCAAACTGCTTTTAGTGCTCTTTGAAGCTGTGCGGAATAGCAAAATCCACTTGCAAACAGTTGTGAAAGTGGTTGAAAACGCATTATTTTGCGTGTGCGGAAGGGGCCATAGTTACCATGCTTTAATGGCTGCGAATGTTTTCTCCACAAAAGCTAATTGTTAGGAAGTGGCCCCCTGAATGCTCTTTTCTTGACTGACAGTTTGGAGAAGGTGACCTTTCCAACTAAGGTAAACAAGAAAGTTGTTGTTTTGGAAGAAATAGCAGTTATTTGGTTGGAACAATGGCCGTTTCCGCATGGCCGCCATGCGCTCCCACGCCGCCAAGAGTTCTGCCAGCGTGGGGGCGCAAGCCTGTTCGCACGCAAGCGTGCGAGCAGGCCAAGCAGAGGCCCCCGCAGGAGAGGCAGCTCCGCACGGAGCCGCCTCTTCCCCCTTCTCCGCCCCACTCACGATGTCGCCGTCGTCGCCTGCTGGCCGTGGAAGCCCCGCCCATGCTGCCCTCCGACCCCTGGAGGTCGGAGGACAGTGTGGGCGGGGCTTCCACGGCCAGCAGGCGACGACGGAGACATCGTGAGTGGGGCGGAGAAGGGAGACAGCATCTTCCCGGCGGCGCGGTTTGCACCGCGCCGCCGGGAAGACGCTTCCCCCCCAACAACAACCCTTTAAAGGGTTGTTGTTTAGGGCGGCCTGACGCCGCCCTGGGGGGAAGGAAGCGCAGTCAGGTGGGCGCTGCTGCGTTGCAGCAGCACCGCCTGTACGAACGGCGGCCTGGGGGCGGCGTTTTTACCGCCCCCAGGCTGTCGGTTTTGGGCCGTGCAGAAACGGCCAATGAGAACAAGAAATAAAGAATCCTACCAGTGGGCTAAAAGTAAAGTATCTTGAGACAAAGGCGCTCTCTCTCTCTCTTCTCTCTACATTTGATCTACTACCTTACAGGGGTCTCTTTGTCTCCACCTGTGTTTTTATTTGCATAATGATTTTTTTTAAAAAAACATAAATATTACAATGCCATATTCCTTCAATGTTTTCAGATCCCAAGAAAGCACAGCCTGGGTAGTTCTGCCCTGGAACCTCTCACCACTTGGGAAAGTGGGGTACTGATAACAATACTTACTTGAATTTTTATTATACCATTGTATTTAGCATCCATAACATCCCTGCCTGGGTTCACAAGGCTGGTCCCAGACTTGCTGTTCAGGTTCTTAATTCCAGCATACACATGCTGAGGAGTAGCTTTAGGAATGTCATGTACACGTCCCCTGGACACATACGCATACCATCCATCGCAATGAGGGCAGTTTGCCAGTAAAGTTACAGAGGAGCTAGATCAGGCCCCAGATGACAACATCAGCTTTCACAAGCAGTTTTCCAGATGCTGATTCTTACGTTTGCTATATCTCCGAAGTCCAACCCAGCCAAAATTAAGCAGCTTTAAGTTCCACTGATATGACTAGAAGAGTTAAGTGCACCCTGAAGACTCTCCCATCTCTCACAAATGGACTTTTCATAGAATCATAGAGTTGAAAGAGACCACAAAGGCCATTAGGGCCAACCCCCTGTCATGCAGGAACACACAATCAAAGCACTCCTGACATATGTTCATCCAGCCTCTATTTAAAAACCTCCAAAGAAGGAGACCCCACCACTCTCTGAGGCAGTGAATTTCACTGTCGAGGACCAGGCTAGTAACAGAAAATTCTTACCTAAAGAAATGCCTTAGGTAGAATCCTGCTTTTTCCTGCATCTTTGAATCCATTACTCTGTAATCCTAGTCTCAGGAAGGAAGGCAGAAAACAAACACCTTCCTCTAAGACATGGCATCCCTTTGGAAATGTTTAAACACCCAGCTATCCATGTCCCCCCCTTAGCTTCACTTCTCCAGTGAGCATTTGAGCTCCCTAAACCTCTCTCTTTGTATGGGCATGGTCTGTGAACCTTTTACCATTTTAGTTTGCCATCCTCTGGAGATCATTCTAACACTTGCCATTATCCTAGCTAGCAAATTGCAGTGCCCAGAGCCTTCAAGACACAGTAGAGTGGAAGTCTAGGCATTTTAAAGGAAGATAAAAGTGGTACAATTACTTCCCTCAATCTAGACACTATACTCTTATTGATGCATCCCAGAATTGCATTGGCTTTCTTGGCTGCCATATCACATTGCTGACTCATGTTGAGTTTGTGGTCTACTAAGACTCCCAGATCCCTTTCGCATATTGTGTTGTCAAGTCAGGTGTCACCCATCCTATATCTGTGCATTTCTTTTTTTCTGCCTAAGTGTGGAATCTTACATTTATCTCTGTTGAAATTCATTTTGCTGGTTTTGGCCCAGCTCTCCTATCTGCCCACATCATTTTGAATCCTGCCCCTGTGCACTCTGAAATTGTGGCACCCTCCCTATGTTTATGCGCTGGCTTTCAACTAAAACATTCCATTGCTTTGTGCAAGGGTGAGTTGCCAGGGTACAATACCATACCAGGGTACAATACCATACAGCCAAGGACAGCAAAACCAGTATTTTCTGATTATTATTCAAATATTGAAGCCCCTGTACAGATAGCAAAAGCCATGTAACTGGTCCAGGCATGAGGGGGAAAGAGTACTGAGGGAACCCCCAAATATGCAGAAAAATTCTACTTAACTCTCCAAGCCCCTTTTTGGTCGTTGACAAAACAGGGGTTATTGTGCCTATGCCTGCATCCAGGATGCATTAGGAACTGCTCAGTTTGCTTAAATGACTACTTTCATATCAGAGTTTGTGTATTTCATCCATTTCTGATGCTGAAGCTTTCCCTGCATTGCACTGTGGGACCTCAATGGAAACTGGAGGAGGTGTTGAGCAGGAATTAGGAAGGCTGGACAGGAAAGGGATGGTTTGGGGGGGAGAGCTGAACGCTGGGCAAGGAGACAAAGGGAGGAGGTGAAGGGCAAGAGTTAAGGAAATTAAATCTGGGAAGGGAAGGTGTAGAGATATGAGACTTACAGAAGGAGGGTAGAAGAATTACTATGAACAGGAATGGTAGGACCACATAATGGGAGGCGTGCAGAGCCATTCAAGGGGAGCTGCCTATAAGCAAGCTGAATCTATGAAAATGCTTAACCAAATGGAGGGTGGAATTAGGAGTGAGAGAGAGTAACATCAGAAAGAAAGGCAGTATTTGGTGGGCAATAGGAAAGGAAACAGGGTAATAGGAAGATATGCAAGAGGAGAAATTGTTAAAGAGAGTGTTAGGGATGAGAGGGGGAAGAAGGAAATGAGAGACACCGAGAAACTAGAATAAGGGGAGGAAAAATCAGAATAAGAAGGATAATGAATGAGAAGGAAGAGAGAATTGGAGAAGATCTGGTGGAAGGGCTGACATAGGAGTGTGAGAAGAGACATATATAGGATGAGGAGGGGGATGTAGCAAGAATAGGGGCAACAGGAGGGTCAGTGAAGTCGAGTCAAGGAAGAAGGAAATATTGTAGAGTTCAGGGAATGGGGAGAACAACAGAGAGGAAAGGAGGAAAAAGAAAACATTTAGAGAGGTGACTAAGGGGAAAGAGAATTAAAGCCAATCTCTCTGCTCCCTAATAGTTCTGAGGTTGACATTTAGGCTGAATTAAAGAATTAAGCTAAGAACAATCCAAAATATTTTTGTTTTGGGTCCCCACTTGTAAAACCCTAAATGCAATATTAATTATGACAGTCCTAAATCTTAGCTATTATAATCCTTAATTATTCACATGGACTCTTATGCACATTTTTAAAAAAACAACCTATCAGCCCTTGCTTTAGCACATCCCTATAAGTAAGACTATTATTGTGTGAGTATTGTATGTAGCCATAATCCTCCCTTAAGCTGAGATCATATGCATAGCAGTTTAGAGTGTATCCAGCACGTTAGAGTACATTGGTATAAATTACATAGAGTAGCTTTCTTATAATTATGAGAAGAACCAACCAAGCTCTTAATGCAGAGACATATATAGCACAACCTTGGCATTTACTCTAAATGAGCAAATGCCCCAGACACAAAGCAACAGACTTATGTTTGATTTTTCATTGTGGGAGTATCTTAAACCTCTTCATTTTACAACTGACGGTGCAGAAACATCAAGCACTTGGTTCACTTTTAACCCTTTTACCATTTAACTCTTGTTCCTTATGATTTTGCATTACTCTACTTCAGGTTGAAATCCTACATTTGTGATTCAAATTTCCTACATGGTGTATAATTGGCAATGCCACTTGATCCTTCTGGCACTGCCTTGCATTTTGATCATCAGGCAATTAATTTCAATCACTTTTAGAAACAGACTTTTAAAAAAGAAATCATTCTTTTACAACAACAACAACAAAAACCCCACCACACACAACTGCAAAAAGCCTGGCATTTAAAAATAACAACCATTAGAAACAAGATTTTTTTTAAAAAAAATCCTAAATTTCACTATTATTTCCAGTCATCAACCTATAACAAAGGAAATACAAAACACTAGAAATACAAAACTAATATGGAAGATAAAAACGCTTCTGCTTAGCAATTCACACGTATTGGGCATGGAGAGAGAGAAAATATGAAGGGCACATTTTTAAAGTACAGTTTGGGAAAAGTGAAGTGGGGTATATAGTCTTTTGCATAATATTATAACTTTAAATGACTCTGTCCCATCATATGTGGGCTATTACTATGATATCCAGTTTCAGATGGAGAACTAGACATTAGAGTCCAAGCTCAATAATCTGCAACAGATGAGGCTACCAGCATCACTGTTACCCAAATGGCTCAAATATGCATATACCTTGACCCAAAGAGCATCCTCCCTCTAAGAGTTCAAAAGCCTAAATGCACTTGGGCCTAGGGCAAATACTGGGACTTTATTGCAGGACTTATCGCAGCACCCTCCCTCAATCTGTTCCAATTCTTGCAACTTCAATTTCAATCTTGTTAAAACTAACTGTCCCTTTTACAAATAGAATATAGAAGTTAAGAGAAAATCAAACAATCCAAGAGTATAATTGTGCTTCAAGGATTATACTGACACAATTATTCATTGTGCACATTGTCCAATAGGTACCCATGACATTTAAACAACCAAACTCAAACATACATACAATAGAATACATTTGTCCTATTTGTTTCATTGTAGTTTCCTACAGCCTGTTGGGGACAGTTTTGGGAAGCATAGAGGGTTTCAGAGGGAGGAGAGGACAGGAGAGCCCTATGTCATGAGCATACCTTTGCTCATGGATCCAACCCATATAAGAAAAAAAACCTCATAGACTGGTCCTGTACACTTATCACACGACATGGTTTTGAATCTCTGCAGTATCATAAATTGCTTTAAAATACATGCTTCAAATACTACAAATACATTCATTAGGACTAAAAGGTTAATAACAAAAAGGAGCTTTCATGCTGTTTAGCTACATATATTTCTATGTTTCCATTTCTGTATTCACATACATCATTAGGCTTCAAAAACAGTTTCACACACGAGAAGTTTGCAGCAGGGGGAACGGTGATTCTTTTTCACATGTGAGGAGTTTGCTGGGGGTAGAAATGGTGATTCTCTCGCGCACCCTGTGAAGAAGTTTAGAATTAGCCGACTGTGGGGAGATTCTCTTTAACCGTGGCAAAGAGAATTTGCAGGGGGGGAAATAAGGATTTCAGACCCGAGAGTGTTGATGGCAGTAAATTTCTCAACAAGCGCCCTGCGTGTTCTGTTTTAAAAATTAAAAAAAATACTGAAAGTGAGTGGGGGAATGGGGCAAGATGCAGCCAATCCAAACGCAGGAAACGGAGGATGCACGTGCATGCGTGGAACAGACTGCAGTGCTTAAGTGGTGCTTATGGGAAAGCCCCGGGCTTGTGGGGAACAATTCGAGGCTTCCCGCATTGGCCCTGATTCAAGTGAAGGAGCCAGGCAGCAGTGGGGAACTACAAGCAGGGTGAGAAGCCCCACAGCAGGCATGCTCTCCAGATAAGCCACGAAGCATTTAGAAAGTGCAAAATCAGCCCTAAATAAAGAAAAAAGCTGAGGTGTTGGCTGAATTGGGATCAAAATGTGGGACAGGATAAATGGGAACAGAACCTAGGGAAGAAGGAAGGGAGTTCCTAACAAAGTTGAAGCAGGTAAGGACTAGCAGATAGTAAGGAGATCCATTCTTGAATGGAAAATGGAAAACCTTAGAGAAGTCATGGGTAAACAGGAAGGAAAGCAAAATAGGAGAGAAGACATGCTCTGCCTATCTTGAAGGGGAAGTGTCCTGTGATTTCATGCTTGTGATGATGGGAGATAGTTCTAGCAGATTACAAAATACAAAAATAGGCTTGCAAACATACAAAAATAGGCTTGCAAACTTTTTATGTATCTGAATGCCAATGGAAAAAGTCCTGTTGGGATCTACACTGGCAAAACCTCAGAAGCTAGCTGCCCATTGGTACACTGGGTCATGCACCAATTGGTGCTCCTTGGGATCCAGGACCCTTATGATGCAAATTTAGGATCTGACCTGTGATAGAGTAGTTCCTATCATCTTATGGTAGAATGGACAGTTGAATATGCATAGGAAATGTACCTGGGATATTGACATGGATCTACTGATAATGATGGGGAAATGATCTTCCCTGAGATGTTCATTGTATCATCATGGAACTGCCATTGCAAAGGAAATTCCACCGCTTTATTTATCCAGGGTCAGGATCCATGGCCAAAAAAGAGTGAGGAATTCTGCCATTAGGGAGTTTTAATTAATCCATTCTTAGTGTATGCAGTAGTTCAAGCTACTTCCTTCTAGTAGTGTTTTTATCAGTTCTTGCTTTGATTGAGAAATCTTCTTTTAATGTGCAAAAATAGACATATTTCCCCTCACCTCAGACACTGTAAGGCCCAAAGTACTTGAAGTATAAAATTAAATATAGGTATATATTTCCTGCACTCGTAACACCTTAAACCATGAGATTTTGGGGTGCCTCCCATACCTCAGGTTTTGAAGGTTCCTGAGGGTTCACACTTTTACTAATCTCAATAGAGGCCAGCAACCTATGCAGCATCTCACAGAGCAATATATGCACAGTCGCTTCCGTTTAAACCCATTGATTGTACTGTTAAAAGGTTCTGACAAGATTAATGAAAGTACTGGGAGGGTGGGGAATGGTGGTAGGAGTTAATCTAACTGAATGGCAGCTGTTCAAAATTAACTAGGCAGTTAGACAGTAGGGTAGAAATGAGTGGAAGTATAGAAACATTAAATTCATAGAGGCTGAATTTCTATAGAAGTTAAAGGCTTGGTGAAGGCCGACAGCCACCTAATTTTGTTCTTATGTTCTTAACTAATAAATTTCCAATAAACTGATAAATTTCTGATGTTCTTAATTTCTTAACTCATAAATAAAATGAAGCAAAAATGCACAAGTGATTTGACGTGAAGATGTAGAGGATGGGCATGATTACAGCAGCAAAAAAACTTGTTTGCCCAAATGTAATTCTCTTTGAACATAGTGACTAAAATAAAAAGGGGAAGAATTATGAGACCCCCGGTCCCAGTCCATTTTAAAATGCTGATACAGCCGGAATGACAACAGAAAGCTAAAGAGATGATGGGAAAGAAGGAATAATATCTGAAAATTTCACAAAGCATTATTCTGTGGCCTTTTCTAGTTTTGAAGAATAGCCAACTTAATGGCGGCCAAAAATGTGTACTATGTATGGGAAATCAAGCGCCGGGTTTCTCTCCTTGCTTGCTCCTCCTGGAGGATTGGGTGATTACAAAAAATGACAGTGTAAACTCTCCAACATTTTACAAGTAAAAATTAAGGACACTCCTGTGTATGATTGATAGACAACAGTGTGGGCAGCACAAGTTAGACCAAAATGTGCCACAACCAGAAAGTGCAACATAAGCATGCTGCCAAGCAAATGATTGAGAGAGGTGGTGATAGCTCTTGGGAGCTAAGCAGGGTTGATACTTTGAAGGGAGACCTCCAAGGAAGATTTTGCAGAAGAAGGCAATGGCAAAACATCTCTGCTTCTCACTTGTCTTGAAAACCCCCTAATGTGGTCATCATAAGTCAGTTGTGACTTGAGAGCATATATGTAAGCGGATGATTGCAGATGACAAAAGCAGGTGTGGCAAGTCACAGAATACTAGGCAATACCTCTACTTCCTCTGATATTGTCTGTGCATAAGATTTACAGTTGAGGAATACTAGAACCCAGCAATAAGCAGCTAGTTCAACATCAATCAGTGAATGTATGGTACAGAATTCTTAGATGAAAATAACAGGTAAATAACAATGAAGACTGTACTTCTGATCATGTACAAAGTGCTTTTCCCTGCCCACTGACCAACTGCAGCCTTCTCCCAATGCACACTTTTAAAATGAAGATGTAGAATGAGGGTGGGATGTCATATCTCACACGCAGTTTAAAGAAGTCACACCTCTTACTTCAGCAACCAACCACTGCTAGAGATCTACAACCAAACAACACTATTTCATACTTTTCTTCACAAAAGCTAGTTCTGTTTTCCACAACTCTCTCTTCCCCAACTTGGAGAGTTCTCTATCCTTCCCACCCTCCAATAATTTAATGTAAAACAAGACTCACCAAGGTTCAGCCTAGAAATATTGGAAAATAGGATGCAGTTTGTAAAGAATCATGAAAATGCCACCAAATACACACACAATCACTATGTAACTTTACAAAAAGCAAATTGGTGACTCAGGACAACCCTATTAACATGTGAGGAAACATCAAACATACAAATCAATGGTTTTGGGGCAGTGATCATACTGATCATAATTGATCAAAACACTCTCAGAGGCCAACAGGTGCAGAACCAAAACCAATCGAAACAATCTACAGACCCACTTAGAAAATTCAACAAATGCTATGTTCAGCAAAGGGTAAGAGGGATCCTTTAATTTCTGCAGGAGTCTACTGCCTACCGTGCAGCTGTAAACCGCCAAGTCTGTCGCCAAGGGACCACCAAGCGCCAGAGCCCAGACCGCGAGATCAAAAAAAAGGAACACATGAAGAAAAGGAACTGCCGAGACCAAAGCGTCAGCTGGAAAAATCAGCAATAGCAAATTCTTCAAACCATCTTCAAAATGTTTGACGCTGGCAGCGCTTTTTTTTTTTTTTGGCATTTTTGAGTATTCTTTATTTGGATAGGGCTTGCTTCGCCCAGAGGAGTCAGAGTCCTAAGCTTTCAATATTATTAAACCGTTTTTGAACTGTTACTTATTTGTCCGTGGGTTCACTCTGTTCTGGCCAAGTGCATGGCACCTGGATTTAGTTTGCTTGGGGAACAGAACAGACCTTGATAGATCAATGGTGTTACTCAGTGTAAAGTAGCTTCATGTATTCACTAACCAGTTTGCAAAAGCAATAGAGCACCATTCTCCCTTGACTGGGGTTAAAGGAAGTCCACCGAAATGCATTTCTTATCAGTCCTAAGAAGAATATACTTTGCGGGAAGAGGGAAGCTATTTGATAACCACACAGTGCACGGTTGAGCGCCAAGAACATAAGAACATAAGGCTTCTTCTGGATCAGACCAGAGTCCATCTAAGTCCAGCATTCACCGCCTCACTTGAAGTGGCCCACCAGGTGCATTTGCTAGATTTCCGCATGCAGGATGTGAAAGCAATGGCCTTCTGCTGCTGCTGCTGCTCCTGAGCACCTGGTCTGCTAAGGCATTTGCAATCTGAGATCAAGGAGGATCAAGATTGGTAGCCATAAATTGACTTCTCCTCCATAAATCTGTCCAAGCCCTTTTTAAAGCTATCCAGGTTAGTGGCCATCACCACCTCCTGTGGCAGCATATTCCGGCACACCAATCCGCACATTGCGTGAAGAAGTATTCCTTTTATTAGTCCTAGTTCTTCCCCCCAGCATTTTCAATGAATGCCCCCTGGTTCTAGTATTGTGGGAAAGAGAGAAAAATGTCTCTCTGTCAGCATTTTCTACCCCATGCATAATTTTGCCAGACTTCAGTCATATCCGCGCCCTCAGGCGTCTCCTCTACCAAACTAAAAGAGTTAACGCTGCAGCCTCTCCTCATAAGGAAGGTGCTCCAATCAACCTGATAATCCTCATTTTGCCCCTTCTCTGCACTTTTCCTACCATAACCCATTAACTTTTTTGGGATGTAGTGGAAGCCAAGAACTGGAACACAGTACTCCAAGTGCGAATTCGCACCACTGCTTTATATAAAGAGGCATGACAATCCTTACCCAGTTTTATTATCAACTCGCCTAATGATCCCCAGCATAGACGCCGAGTTTTCACAGCTGCCATGCCATTGGAGTTGGCATTCCAGCCGGAACTTCTATCAACTAAGGCGCCCGGAAATCCCTTTCCTGGTGCATGACTTTATTGGCGCGGACCCCTGTAAAGCGATAATATGTGAAGTTTGGATTTTTTTTTACTATTAGCATCGCACTACATTTAGCTTCGACGGAACTGCATTTGCCATTTCAACGCCCCACTCCACTAATTTTATCAAAGAAGGGCCACTTGGAGCTCTTCGCAATCCTTTGTGGTTCTTACCACCCTACATGTCTGAAGGATTAGGGGGAGTCGTCAGCTCAGAAGGATTAGGGGGAGTCGTCAGCCTGGTATAAAATTGGGAAAGGAGCATGATCATTACAATATTTTTATGATCCTGGACTCACTTTCTCTTTTTAGAAGCAAGAGTCATTGGAGAATTACTATCCACTGTTAGTAAGGATTCCAGCATGGCCATGCTTTGCAGAATTTGGAAAGAGAAGAAACCTTCACTTCTCTATTCTGCATGTTCATAAGCAAGCAAAGTTGGAAACACTGCCCCGCAGTTATGAGAACAAAATCTCTTGAAATCTGGCGTCTTTTGCCCTTCAATATACTCCTTAGCTAACTTCACCATTATTTGCATTGCCAAATAATGTATTTACATTTATCGCCCATTTATTTGTTGATCTTAATAATGTATTATTCAAGTATTTTTGAATAGTATATTGTCTAGTACTGTTATTCAGACATTTTTTAAAATGTGTATGAAGTATCAGCCCCTGACCTAGATAGCCCAGGCTAGCCTGATCTCATTAGATCTCAGAAGATCTGTCCTATCCCTAAAGGGCTCAGGGCAGCTTAAAGTGGCATAAAGTCGAAAATAATACATAAAAATACATTTATATTCCGCTCTACCCCAGCCAAAGCCCGGGCTAAGGGAGGCTTACACTTAGTCAACACATAATATATACAATCAATTTTTAAAAATTCAATAATCAGTACAATCTATAAATAATCCAGTCTATAAATAGAACAATAAGCAGTGTACATAATTTAAATCAGAATAATAAATAGTTAACATTTACTAAATATTCAGACATAAGCATTTTTCCCTTTTCCATTTCAATCTGCAACAGTGGATAAATTTACCCAAACAAATCTATAAATAAATAAGAAATAATAAAATAAGAGTTCCCACTAAAACCTACTAGACCAGGGGTCTGCAACCTGTGGCTCTCCAGATATTCATGAACTACAATTCCCGTCAGCCCCTGCCAGCATGGTCATTTAGTTTGAACATCTGGAGAGCCACAGGTTGCAGACCCTGGTACTAGACCCACCCCCTCACCTCCCTTCTCCAAATGTACCAAGTCAGACCAAAAATGAAAAGGAGGTAACCCACCCTGCCCCAAACAGCGCCCAAATGAGCTGCACCCTTATGACACCACCCAAGGCCACTGCCTCGGGTTGCTGCTGCTCCTTAAGTGGTTGCCCAACCCCACCCTCTCCAGATGTTGCAAATGGGGTGGAGTGTGACTCACAAGAACTCTGGGAGCAGGTCACCGTTGTTGTTGTTTTTTTGTTGTTGTTGTTTAGTTTTATATACCGCCCTCTCCCCAGAGGTCTCTGGGCGGTGTACAACATTTTAAATAACAGATAGAGCACAATTTAAGACATAAACAAAATAGAAGTTCCACAGGTCTTGCAAGCAGATCTTCCTCTCAGGCAGCAAGATGGACCAGGCAGGCAGGCACTGTTGCAACAGGGATGGGAAGCTCAAGAATATTATGCTGAAGAATATTTACACTTTTACCTCTGCATGATGTAGGTTGCTATCCATCTCCTTTTCACACTTTTTTTTCAAAGCAAAGGTTAATTTTCAATGTTCTAATTCCCTCTGGGTTGTTTGAAAAGAGGTTGATTTTTTAAAAATTATCTCTGTACATGAAGAAAAAAGTAAGCAAGGAGGAAGAAAGAAACTAGAGCAGTCAAGAACTTTTTAAAAGTCAAGAACTTGGCAAGATGGAAAGCTCAAAGCACCCTCTTCTGGCAGCTGATCATAATTACTGCCAGTAAATATAATTTCACTGTTAAAATCTGAACTTGGTTTAACTGTATGAATGGAAATCTCCTGAACTCCATACCACCACATATGGGTCTGAACTTCTTCTCTACTTAAGCACTGGATGTCATCTTCAAGACTCTAAGGTATTCAAGCCCTTTGGTGTGGGCGGTCTATTAAATCAAAATAAATAAATAATAAAAAGTGAAAAGTGCAATTGTCCCATTTGAAATCTTTTTCAAAAAATGGTAATCTTGGAAAACTTGTGTTCTAAATTTTACTCTTCTACTCGAAACAATGTCTTTAAAACAAGTTAGTGATACACATACAATAGATACAAGAAAAGGGGCATCACAATGCCTTTTCTTTTTTAATAATACTGGCACTTAGAGCTTAATTGCAAAAACCTACATCAACGATTTGGATAATAAAACAATATTCCACAGCTACAAAATTAAAAACGTCAGTATGATGCCCCATACCAAACACAAAATGTTTAGTATCATTACACTTCAGGATTGTCTTCAGAATGCCTTACTACTCTTGATGCTTTTAAAACATAAATCCCAGAAAATAAAATAACAATTTTTCTTATCCAAAAACCAAATGTCACTTGTTTTAATTAAAGTTAGAGATCACCTGTTGAATTTCAGAGAGTCACCACAGGGGTTCTATGGATTGGACAGAAAATGTCTTGAATCTAAAAGAAACGTGTGGGTGCTCTTTTCTTAGTTCATCAATGCCAACTTCATACGCAGTATGAAACACCAACCGCTTGAAATTGCATGCATTGCACAACCGCAGCAGCTAAAACGCATAATGAATTTTTACGGTTCTTCCGTCTTAGGCAGAAGTGGTTGCCACCAGCAAAGTAGTAAAAATAATCCTCCTTTACAACTCTGGACTTTTTCCCCTGAATATCCCTTAATTAGTATGCTATAGGATTAAATCCAGTTATAAACCTATTGCAACTCCAAGAAACTGAATAACTAACGAGGTATACAAATGAGGGTGGGTGCGGGAGAGAGAAAAGGCAAGGTATCCAAATATGCTCCACCAGTGCAGCAGATATTTGCTGCCATCTTCAGGCTTTTTGCAAAATGTATCCATGATACTGTACAAAATACCTCTCAACTCCTTTAAAGACGATGGACAAATTTAAGTTGTGTGCATATATATTTTGCAGCCACAGTAAAAAGATGTTATCCAACGAGAAAGAGGAACATAATGATGGGACTCATTTCCCATATTGCAAAAATAATTTATTTCCCCTTACATTGGCAATTTTCTTTTTCAGACATTTTAATTTGTCAAGTGCTTCTGCAGTATAACTGCCCTTGACGTCAACAGCTAGATGCCACATTGTCAGATTAAGTCTATCAATGGTATTGAAACTAACTGTACAAGAGAATTTTTTCTTGTACAATGAATGCTGACATTCAACATATACATACACATCAATGCACGCTGACATTAAACATGCACATCAGACAGAAAATATAACACCCAATATAGCAAGAGACATCTTCAATATTCTTTCAGTTCAAGGACTATATTAGTGGAATCTGAACCAAAGGTGCTTAAAAAATTCAGCACAAAACTCAGTTAATCATCTATTTCACTTTCCAAATTCTGCTCATATAAGTTGCTCCCCCTGCCTTCCACACAGGTGCTTTTGAAATTTTGAAGGTCCGTCTTTGACAATATTGGTCTGCCAAGAAGATCATATGGCAAGGCCCAAAGAACTGCCAAATCAACAAGCTGGAGGCTAATATCTCCCTTTTGATTTTCAACATATTGAAGTATTCAGCAACTGCATAGTCGTGAGTCTCTTTGTAGGAACAAAGTATCATAACTAGCCAATGAAGTCAATGAGTCTTTGGACTCAAGTGCATCTTTCAGGTAGATAGCTAAATTTAATGAAATACACAATCGCAGCCTGCATTCAGAAACCCGGAGTCTGAGTACACCTCCTCTGTAACAGCAGTTCAAAGCTTGTGTATTTAGGTTAGCTACAGTTGACCAGACAGCAGTTGTCATAGTGAAAACAAAAATAACCCCTTCTTATCAGCCAGGCAGGACCCTGCTGTCCTCCTCTGATCGTTTGGCTGCTAATATGCTGTGAGCAGCATTGTTAATAGCTGTGTCTCCCTCTTTACCACGGTTGCTGCACCACACACATCTGTATGCAGCACCAAATCAGGCAGCTGGGGGCTGTGGCAGCTTAACAACGCAGATGGCTGCTGCTGTGTAGATACCCCAGTTGTGGGCAGCTCCTACTGTTACCGCAACAACAAATTGTGATATTGCCACCATTTAGGAGGCTAGCACATCATTAAAAGCAAAACTGTGCTATTCCCACAATATATACTATATAAAACTAGCCCATTAAATACTTCATTGCATTGTTTTAACACAAAGTGATCACAATTATCCCATTTTAGAATAGTGGACCCAACAAATGTAGTATCAGAAGCGGTTCTCATTTGTAGTGGACATATAAACTGGAAACATTGTTTTGCGATATGATTTTAAAAGAAATGCAAAAAACTGTGACAATAACAATTGAAAAAAACTGAGGCATTTTTGTTGGGGTTGATGAGGGAGGTATTCCTGATCAATACAAAACACTTTTTATATATATGACAACTGCAGCAAGGATTTTATATGTATAGAGATGAAGGGACAATAAAATTCCAATAAAACAAGACTGGATTTTGAAAGTCACAGAATATGCAGAGCTGGCAAGGCTGACGGCATTTATAAGAGACCAGAATATGGACAATTTTCTTAAAGACTGGAAATCCTTTGTGGACTACTTATTGAAAACATATACAAATAGAGAAATAACGGCAGGATTCGAGAGTTAAATGAAAACAGTGTATTGGACTAAAGTAGTTTTACTGAAAGAGAAAAAAAATGCAAATATTAATTATAAGCACGAACTAGATTCGCATTCGAATCCATAGTGAGGTAGCTGGAAATCACCATATATAAGTGTAGGGGGTGGAGCCTCAGCCCCACCTACCTCACAAGGTGTTTGTTGTGGGAAGAGGAAGAGAAGGATTTTGTAAGTTGCTTTGAGGCATATTACGGTTGAGAAAAGCAGGATACAAATCTAAACTCTTCTTCCATTAATGTCAATAAATGCCTTGTTTAGTATTGGGAGCTGGGGTGGGTGGGGGAAGATTCAGTTTCAGGTAGGCTGTCATTTTAAGAACTTAAGACTTTGGTTCTTTGATATCAGAATTAAAACCAGGCCTGTGAAGAAAGTTTCAGGCGTTCTCACTTTCCCTGATACATGTTTTTCAGAATGAGCTTCTCCCTTTCCTAGGGCAGCGATGGCGAACCTTTTCGAGACCAAGTGCCCAACTGCAACCCAAATCCCACTTATTTATCGCAATGTGCCCACATGGCAATTTAACCTGAATACTGAGGTTTTAGTTTAGAAAAAATGGTTGGCTCCGAAGCGCGCGTTACTCAGGAGTAAGCTTGGTGGTAGTCGGGGGCTTATATTTGAAGCAACCGTGCGACTCTTCCGCAGGTGATTCACGACCCTAGGAGGGTTTACTCAGAAGCAAGCCCCATTGCCAGCAACTGAGCTTACTCCCAGGTAAAGGATCGCACTTTAGTTCTTCCCATGAAAATCAGTGGGGTTTAACAGCGCTTAACAGGGTTACTTACACTGCTTCCCCAAAACTAGGTCTTAGGTTTAATGCTAATATTTGAGCCCAGCAGCCCCAGAGGCCAGCTCTGAACAGATGTAGGGGGGGGGCACTCTTGTTTGGCAGCCGATGCCCACAGAGAGGGCTCTGAGTGCCACCTCTGGCACCCGTGCCATAGGTTCGCCACCACTGTCCTAGGGTCTTCCAGTAGGTATAGGGAAAGTCATCTCCTTCATTCCGCCCCTTGACTTACAAAATGAAGCATGCGAGTAAGGGAGCTGCCCTATGCAAAAGCAGCCAAGTTATTTTTGCTGTGTGTACTACCTTTACCACAGAAAGAAGAACTGTCTCATCAAGTGCACTTGTTCTGCCTTAAGTAGTTTGGGCCAATGACAGGCATATTTAAAATCATTTATCTACAAAAATGAGTGCATATTTTTGGCTTAGAAAGAACATTGGCTGGAATTCCCTCTCTCTCGCCTAAGCCCATGCTCCAATCCTGCATATTCAATCTTCTCCTTATTTTTACAATTTTCTGGCACATCACAACCATCCAGATACTTCTAGCCTTGACTCTTGCAGTCTTAAAATGGGAATGGCATCCTTGTGACAGGTGGTGATCTCATGATAGCTAGTTGCCGTGGGTTTGAGCAGAAGCAAACAGGGTGCTTTTATGGTTCCTATGTTTTTATATCTATTTTTTTAATATTTGTTTGATTAAAAAATACACTGTTGTTACCTTCCTAAGATCCTGGGATGCTTAGAGGAAGGAAGGCCTATAAATATTTTAAATTAAATATTTTAAATAAATGTGTATGTTCTGGATAATTTAAACCAAAAAACCGACATCTCTGCTCTATCCAGAACAGACATTAATGCTTCTCATGGATTATAGCCTCCATACTTCACTGTTTAGATCCCTAGAACAACACGCAAAAATTTCCTTTGTCTTGATAGCTTCCCACTATCATGTCAAAATATGTACATATTATAATGTAGATGTTCAGGTGGTTTTAGATTTCTATTATGCCTTTTGTGCTGATTTAAGGCAAAGGTCATGGGGGCTAAGAAAAGGAATACTGTGGGGTTTTATAAAAAATCCCCAAAAAAACCAAGCCCGTCCAAAGCAATTTCTAATTTGACGCATATCACTTATCTTTCTTACCTATATTCTTCAATCTTCCCTCCAGAAGAGCTCATGGCAACACATTACATCTTGCAGTAGCCAAAGCCCTCCTCTGGATGGGATTAATCAGCAAAGATATGTTGCCATAAATTTACGCTCACATGTGATTAATAATGTAGTTGGGGAGCAGGTTGTCTTGGCTGCAAGAGTCAATTTATGAAAATCAAGATCGAAGAGTCTATTCTTAACTAGTCTGAAGGCTTCCACCTTTGTGAGCATAAGGAGTGATTTCAAAGGGAAACCAATAGCTTCAACCTTTCTAAAGATCAGAGTATACCATTCTGAAATAAAGTGATCTGATAACAGAGAGGGAATATAACTATTGGATCACACTAGAAAAATGTATATGCAGCCAATATTTTCGTAGGCTCCTTATCCATGCCAAAGGTTTCTAGAGTTGTTTACGGCTATCATCTCTATGCTACAGCGCAGCGTAATAAAGGGCACACAACTTCAAAGGGAGCCCCATTTGTTTCCGAAGGAATTTGGAATGTAATAAATTAAATGATTTCTTTATTGCCGAAATCCAAATGGGGGAACTGAACAGTAACAAAGAACCAATCCTAGCGTCAAAAACCTTCAAGGCAGCAGGAATGTATTGGTTGCTTTTACTGTAGAAAAAGCGATATATTGCCGTCATGTTTGTATGTGCCAAGGTAGTTACTGCTAGTCGCTGTGAGGACCATGACTAATTATACCTATAGCAAATGCCAAGATATCAGAAATATTTGACCTGCTCAATTTTGTGGTCCTTGATTTGCCAGGATGTGGGCTTCCAACTCTTAGCAAAAATGAGAACTTTGGTTTTAACATAGCTAATTTCCAGTCTGTTCTCTTCATAATAATTAGCAAAACTGTACATTAGGCGTTTAAGACCAATTCTGGACAAGGACAATAACAATGCATCATCTGCATACAACAGTAAAGGAACATTGGTAAGATGTAACTTGGGACTATGCCCATTCACTGATAAATCATTGAGGAATAAATTGAATAAAGTAGGAGCCAGTATGCAACCTTGATTAACCCCCCTAGGAGTGCTAATTCTGCTAGTTAACTGACCTTAACTGGAGCATCTAACTTGACAAGCAGTGTTGGTATATAACTGTTTGATCAGGAATAGAAGCCTGGGGTCAACATTCAATGACCTCATCTTGTCCCACAGGAGATTTCTTGTACTGTAGATGTGTCTTCTTGGCTGCTTTCAAGAAAGTCCACTGCGTCTTGCTTCCTTTTAGTTCTTTCAGTCCTTGTCTGATTCTAATTCCTGTTAACCTTAACTTGTGCTCCATGGACCACCATATACGTCATGAATATTCCAGTCTCCAGCTACCCTTGGCACCTTGCTCTGACTGACTGGCAAGAGCTAAAACAGTGGATTGCTGGGTAAAGAGGAAAACTGCCTATTGGGAAATGTCTTAAAGGGACAGGGGCTAACTAAATTCCCTCCCTTAGAAGACTAAACAATGAACTAAACCCATGCTAACTATGGGGAAACTAAAACTTAATGTGGAAATAACAAAAGCCTCTGTAGGGGCATGACACACTGTGAGGTCAACAAATCAGAAATGATACACTGCAAGCAGAGCAACAGCTTTTCCAATACAACTTTTAAGCATCTCTAAAGCAAAGGTATGTAGAAAGTAAAGGACTATATTTCTTTACTTGTGATAACCTTAATGATTAAAAGGACAATGTAATAGGCAAAACATCATAATTCTGTAATAGAAAAAGACACACTAATTGGCCAACCAAGTGATAATTCCCTCACTACTGAACGTGTCATAAAGCATCCACATGACTATAGCAACTGTCAATCCATCCTTTCAGCAATGCTGCCTGTGGCATTTTGCTGTGTAAATATTTTGTTTTATTTCCACAAATTAATGTGGGATTTTATATAATTAATGTGGGATATTATATTAATGTCAGATTATTATATTATATTTTTGCAGTGGTTTAAAATGCAGGCCTCTAAGGTAAGGAAGAATGGGGCTGGATAGGTAAGTGAAGTGCATTGTGACTGGATGATTGATGAATCATTGGGGGTTGAGCTGACTGTTCAAAGGGTTGTGAAAAAGAAGGGAGTTTGTGAGATTGGGTGAGGTGCTATGGACTGAAGGAAGTCCGTGTTCCTTGTGTGGAAGGCATTCACCTATGTGTCAAATGGTAAATATAAATCTTTGTGACTATTTCTATTTAGATATTGAAGAAGACCTGTTCCTATCTTGCAACCAAGAAACTAGTCCTACAAACCAAGAAGCTAGTCCTACAAACCATTACACTTCTGAACCACACTGAAAGCATTAAGCATTTATGCTTCTTAATAAACTACATTTCTGTTTAAGTAAAAGCTACTGTTTTATTTAGGATAGTGGATCTCCTTTTATCTCACAGCAACCTCCAAGTGCTAACCGTTCTGTCATTCCACCAATTATAGCTAAGCCTTCCTGATCTTTGGGTTAAATTAAGAAGTCTGTGTTCTTGGGGACAGCAAAAATTATTAGGAAATGCTAAGAAAATCAAGGAGGCAACACAATGTAGGTCGTTTCAGAGCATAATAGAGAGGAGGCATTACAGGTGTTATATACAAGCAGCCTCATAAAAAGACAAAGTGTTACCCTGCCATACAAGACGAAAGGCAGAATGTATGCATACATTCTGCCTTTCGTCTTGTATCCAGGAAATTAAAAAGTACACAGCTCCCAAGTTAACCACAGAAGGATCACTTGGAATTATCCTAACCTGTCTACAACATCTGGACCCAAAGAACAACCCTTTCAACCTGTAAGGTTCCAAGAAAGCACTCTAAAAGCCCCATTCTCATTCTTCAGTAGTCAATTATCTAGTGGTGGTGGTGGGTTCCAAAAGCACAAAGGAAGGGACATTTGTAATGGTAGGAGTGGATCAACTGGTAAGGGGTGTGGTGAATTGCCTAAGCTAAGAGAGTACTTAGGAGGGTGTGGCCAAATTAACTGCCAATTTAGAAACAGTGATAGGTTGAGAAGAAGTCTTTTCACGAACATGTTTTCTACCCAGTTTCTTCTTCTAACTAGATTTGCGAGTTCCAGGAGTTGGGGAAGCTGGAGAAGTAAAATATTTTTCCAGGCCAAAAGATCCCCTTTGCTCAGGAAGAATAGGAGTACTAATGTCCAAGGGGGCTGACGTCTTCTGTTTCTGAACTTTAGAAAGTGGCCAAAATATCATTCCTGGAAACTCTTCTTGCCTTAGTAACCTATTTTTTCTCTATTATTTACATTGGAGATGTTAAGGCCCATTACTTGCATTTTTGGAGCCATAGAACAAGATTTTATTTATTCTATGATTATGTCACAGAAACCACACACACTATGGACAGCTATTTGGATTCTCCATGACAGGTCATTTATTTATATGCTAGGTTAAAAAATACAAATATTCCGTTACAAAAAAGGCTTTATCAAACTGTGTACATACAATTGATTTTGTCACCTGTCATGATTACTTTATGTACAGTTTGGCTATTATGAGTGACATGCAGAGTAACAACAGAGAGTGCTGCTCTAGATGGACAGTTTCCCCCAAACCAGCAAATACAGTCACACAAACAGAAATGTAATATATTGTGTTAGAAGATACAGATTTTATCCTGAGCTGCAATAACTGGGAACAGTGACACTGGTTAGAAAGACACCACAGTTCCTTGACACACCGGGATGTGTCATTCACTACCTCTCTGAAGTGGGGTAACACAAGCACATAAGTTGTTCTTTATAAAGAGCAGTGGGCTGCCACTTAATGACAACAACGCTACTCTTGGACCCAACTCTGGACTTCAATGTAGACCATGCACAGTACATATGGATGGCACAGCTCAGCTGCACTTCCATCTGCACATTTCTGAAGGCAAAACAACTTAAAATCCTTCATTCAAAAATCCCAAAGTATTACAAAGCCTCCTCTGAGCAGAGGCAAGCTCCTGCTACTCAGCTAGCAAAGACAGAAAATTGTTAGGATTGAATCCCTTAATGCTGCGCACCTTCAAGATCTTTTTCAATTCAGCATGGCGATGAGCTAATGAACTGTACGCCTGCAGGTAGAATAGCATATCTCAAAATACCAACTTAAACTGTTCCAAAGAATACTACTTTCAAAGTGAAATTCCACTTTTTCAAAGTGAATACCACTTTTCTTTACAATGGACCCATTTATACCCACTGCAGTAGATAGCTGAGTATGGGGTTAGGATTACTAGTGTCTGCCTTGAGAATCCAATTATTTTTAACGCACTTGGATTTCAATCCAAACTTTCTGATGAGGATGCATGCTAGGACTCCTAGGATTCCAGATTTAGTGATCCAATCTAGAACGTAAACACTCTTTTGGCAGTCTGTTCCATCAGGTGCAGGCTTTCTTCAAAGATGCATCTTAATGGATAATAAAGTGCACATAAACCTCGAAGTAACGTTCCCCTCTGCCCTCCCCGAATCCTTTCTACATGACTGAAACATCTACAGAAAAACCAGAGATCCTAGCTTTTGAACTGCAACTCTGTTGGAGTAGCTGACACAAAAGATTTTGTATAGGTAGTGAATAGCATGATTTTTCCCTATACATAATTTCAAAGAATTAAATTTCTTTTGGTTACAGGGTGGACAAAATGTTTAGCAACACTTTTGGTTAATGTTTTGCCAGGTACTGAAGAGGCACAACTGGGGATGGCGATGGAGGGGGCTTAATACTAGCAAAAACAACATAATCTACTTTCCAACAATTGTTTCTTACAAACTCCTAGCTTGAAGCTAGAAGGAAAGGAAGAAGTAGACACAATGTCTTTCCAGGTGCCAGCCTAGGGAAGATCCACCCCTACACATTAAATGATGGTCTTTTTGTTATTAACCAAAATTAGTAATGGTTTACTTAGGTAACAGTGCCACAATTGTTTCAGGTCTCCCTTTTTTCAGCTGCGCACCTAAGAATACCATCCCATTAGACTACATTAAAGTAACATTTGTGCGATCTAACACATCTTTATAAGACAAGCATGACGAGTTCTGTAAAATACAAAACGGGTTGTTAACATGTAGCAATAAACTTCACATTCAACACACCATTTTAAAAAAATGATATAACACCACTTTTTTCATGTTCTACAAATACTTATAGCCAGCAATCCTAGAAACCGGTGTGTGTACGCAGTGGAGAACTAAACACACATCTGGGAGAAGACTTTCTACTGCAACTTCCCATTCAGCTCAACAAGAAAGCTTAAAATTAGCTCTCCCATTCAACTGTGTGAGCAGCTACGGGAGACGCTTCAAAGACACACACAGCTGTGCATTCCCACCCCCCACCCGCAATCCCACGTGTGCAATGTTACTTGTAAAGACAGCAGTCATCAATATTCTCAGACTTTCCAAAGGTTACTGTTTCCCATCTCAGGCTCTGGACCCACATGAGAGGTCAGCATGATTATATGTCACTTATTTCCAGACATCTGTATGAAGATTACTTACACTACTACAAATACACAGATACTGCCACAAAAATAAATGAGAACATACAGTAAATACATCTGTCATTTCATGGCACATCAAGCAGGGTAACACTGTCTGGTTAGTTTAATGGTCAGTTGTGATTATGTTTGATTGAATATTTTCCTTTCTGTAGCTGAGAAATATATAGTTTGGATTTGCTTCCATCAGGCCTCTTAAACCACACTTCATCATGGTTAATTGTTGTAATTATGGCACTGAAAAAAGTGAGGATAAAAATCAGGAGCACATTAGTGTCCATATAAAACTAAAGAATCACCCAAAACCACATTGCCATTTCTAAACACTACAGTAATTACTGGTAACAGAACACACTAACATTTTAACAAGTACCTCATTAAATTAAGGATAGTTAATAGAATACTGGAACAGTGATACTGGGAAATACACTAAACATAGCTGCATATGTTTACAAAGCATTCACATCTCTTAACAGCTCCCTTTCTGTTAAGGAAATAAAAAAAAATTGCCATATTGTACAGGTTCAGCAACAGTGTGAGTGACTGGCAATGAGAAACCACGGCTGCATTCTTATAGGCAGGTTAAGCCAGGAGTGCTGCTCACCAGCAGCAATTCCACAATAAAAACTATTTCAATCTCATGGGTTTTTACACACATCACAGTTAACTCCATGTTCATTGGAACTGTCCCAAAATTGGAACTGTCCACATGACGCTCGGGAAAGCTTCCCCAGCCTTGTTCAGACTTTCCACTCTCTCCAGGTTTTTTAAAAAATATATATTTTCAAAGATTGCATTAAAATGTGTATTACATACTTTTCTGCTTTACTTGCAACTGAATAGCTCTCGACATATTAATGCTCAGACTCTAAGGAATCATTGCATCATTTTATCTGTATAAATTACATGCAAGTACATGCTCTTGTCCTCTTGACCCAAGTCCATTATGGTCTTATAATTGTCAACTGGAGACTATGTTTCAGGGAATCCTACAATCCTTTTTCTGGATCACAGTATTTCTATGCTGTTACATTTTGGCACTTAAAAGATCTCCCCACACCTTGCTGAAGCACTCGCACTTATTGGGATGACAGCTTGGCTTTCAGTATTTTGCCTATACAATTGTCATTACTAAAAAATTTAACACTGCTAGCATCTTATTGCTGACATACACTCCCTTACCTCAGTTAATTGACAAATTAATGGACCGCAATCCATTTTGAGCTATGCAATGGCTGTGTCCACACCTGCTATACAGCTTAAGGCAGCACAGCAACTGCAGCAGCTACAACATTAACCCACACTGCTCCACTGCAGCAATACCTTTCGACAACCTTCCTATGCACCTAGTAAAATTTTGTCTAGAACAGCCTAAGCACTTTCAGGCAAATCCTAAGCGAGTTACACCCTTTTAAGTCCACTGACCTTAACAGAGTGTAACTTCACTTGGGATGTTTAGTGAAAATAATTCCTGGAGGAAAAGAAATGGAATCTGCAAGAAAAAGATGGAAAGATGAAGAATGGCTATTTGAGAAATGTGTGTGTATGTATTCCATAATTCTATACCAGCCTAGACATAAAAACGAGTTCGGAGAGCACTGCTGTTTAAAGATGTTTTTAGAAAGGGGTCAGAGATATCTACAAATGCTGGAATTACTTTGGCAGATTACGCATGGACCAAAAACAGTGGTGTGAAAACAGTTTAAAACAGTGTAAAGGGGTTTACACTGTTTTCACACCGCTGGTTTTGGCCCGTGCGGAATCCGCCATAGATTGTTCAGTGAACAGCAGGCCCTGCAGTAGTCCTGACCTACATGCAACTGTCCATTAGGTTTTACACGGTGCTCAAAACAGATGGGTGATGCTGGGTGTGAATGAGATGGAGCCCTCCTTCCCCCAGTTCAAGAAGCTTGAGATGAAAGTGGCATAACACCACACACTAAAGGAAAGAGTGACAACATTATACACAACCCCTGTGGCTTTTCTATAACCTTTTCCTCCAACAGTCCTCATGTGTAAGTCTAGTACAATTGTATGTACCACATAGAGAAGTCAGAATCCAGTTTAAATTATAGACCACTAGTCAAGAATCCCATATATGTTAATCTTTACCTTGTAGGGCATTCATCTTTCCTATCAATACATATCGTTTGTCCACGCCCATACCACTCCCCATTATAATAGAGTCTTCCTTCTTCAGATCTTGCACTGTAGAGGTGTTTTTCCAACTTGACAGGGGCTGAAAGAATCAGTAGAAATAATGACAACAGAGCAGAAAATAATTTAAGATTTCAATATTTGCCTTCCTCAAGAAGCAAAGAATTAATCTTATTTCAAGATATTCAGTTATCAAAACAGACTGATCTTGATTCTGGCCTAAGAACTATTGACAATATGGTTTCTATCATTAACTTAATGTATTTATCACATGTTTCAGCCAGACTGACTCCCAAAATGACTTTAAATTAAAATCTATTACTTCTTTAAAATTCAGTATTACCAAAAAGCTCCACTATGCTAGGACTTCTCCCCAAATACTAAGCCCTGCATCAGTACTCTCGCACTGCTGCCAACCCTGCCGGTGCAGAGGGGGTGTGGTGGAGGTGCCCCCAGGGGTGAAGCCAACTTTAATCAGCTTCCACCCCAGATTTGTAGCTGTTATGCCATGGCCCTGGTCCATGGATTTATGCTACCCTTTTGGGTGGCATAAGTCCATTCAGCCCTTTGGAGGGCTTTCCGGTGGTGGGGTTTGCGTTTTGTGGCACTGTCTCTGGCTGCCCAGGGCTTTGTATTGGGCTGCCGAGTTTCTACCTTGTAAATGCCAATTAGTTATCTAAATAGCACGTATTCTGATATTTTATTGGTTTTGTTATAGTTTATTTATTTATTTTATTTATTTATTTATTTATTAAACTTTTATACCGCCCCATCCTCTAGGGGCTTACTTGCTAAAGATCCTTCCATTTACATATATATGAGGCTCTCCATAGCGGGGGAAAATATTTCTGACGTATCAAAGGCAAAAGCTAGTGCCTCACCACCCACAGGAATGTGCGTAATCAAGAACTCCCCAGGGCTGTCATATGCAGCAAATGAGTAAATCAATTGTTCAGAAAGTTGTCCTTACGTTCTGTTTTCACTCTGTGTGGTCCCAAGGTAGCCATTGCCTGAAAGACAAATAAGTTATCCTTCCAGCAAATCAATTAGCTTTGGTCAAGAGAAGCATCACAATAACTCCTGTCCCAGCATAAATTTAAGTTCACAAATATATAGATAAGGGCTTGTCTACACATTGTGAAGTCCTCATGTTGGTTCAGGAAGAATATGACGATTTTGCATTGGGAATTTTCTATCTCCCACATACACCCCAGCTCTTTTCTCTTGGTGACGAAAATGGGCACGGAGAAAGCAGCTGTGGCCTCTTCTTTTCCCTTGCCATTTTTGCATTTGCAAACCATCCAGTGGAGCGACTACCAACTCCACAGGTAAATAAAATAAATATGAAAACAGTAGTGGGGAAAGGCTACAGCTGCTTTCCCCTCATCAAGCAGAAAACATCTGGGGTGTGGGAGGCAGAAGCTTTCATGAATCAGGACTCAAGATCATATAGAAAAGTGAGCTCAGATCCAGGAAAGGTTTTGGGATAAATTTGTCTCTCAAGGGGCCACAGGACTTCAGTCTCATTTTACACCAAAGTAATGGCAAGTAGTTCAACAAGCAGAAATTGCCCACTTTAAGCTTTTGTTTTGAATCCTAGAACTATGCCGCCCAGCTAATTTTGAAGCAGGTTTTGTCTCTGAGGAGTTTTGAGCAAACCAAAAATTAATTACAAAGTTATAATTAAGTCTAAAACCAGTGCACAGATTTTAAGAAGTCTTCAGATATATGCTTTGAGACAACAGACTACTGTACTGCCACAGACAGTTAATAACATACTGGGGTGTTGTGTGGTTTCTGGGTTGTATGGCTGTGTTCTATTAGCATTTTCTCCTGACATTTCGCCTGCATCTGTTGCTGGCATCTTCAGAGGATCCTCTGAAGATGCCAGTCATAGATGCAGGCGAAATGTCAAGAGAAAATGCTACTAGAACATGGCCATACAACCCAGAAACCACACAACACCCCAGTGATTCTGGCCGTGAAAGCCTTCGACTATACATAATAACATACTGTTTTAAGCTGTCAT
Organism: Sphaerodactylus townsendi; assembly: GCF_021028975.2. Taxonomy (NCBI): domain Eukaryota; kingdom Metazoa; phylum Chordata; class Lepidosauria; order Squamata; family Sphaerodactylidae; genus Sphaerodactylus; species Sphaerodactylus townsendi. The sequence continues at coordinate 138,763,342 of NC_059426.1, read as the reverse complement.
TTATTCATAGTCCTTTGTTGAGTTTATGCCTGCATGTACCTGATTGTTTCTACTGCTACAGGGTCCAGTGAAATGTAGCTAATTTGTGCTACTCCCCTTCACCCTTGCATCCTGGGCTATGTGAAGGTCATACCCCAAATGCTTCCTTTCTGGCTGGTCATGTCTGCTCTTTATGGGCTGAACAGGACACTATGCCTCAGGGTATTGTTCAACATGAGAACGAACCACCTTTTGTTACAGCAGCCTGTGTAAATCTTCCATAGAACCACCAAGACATTTTTACTGACACTCAAGGCAACTGCAAGAATATATTCACTGAGAATGTGGGAAAAGCAATTTAGATCCAGCTAGAGGAAAAAGGTAAAAGATGGAGCAAACCAATTGAACCATCAGAGCTGTCCATTCTCAAACTGTATTTTATACCACTTTGATGCTGTACAGTGTAAAAAAAATGTTGTTGTTTTCATGCAACTAAGTATATTGAACATGCTTGTTAAAAATAAGATGTGAATAACATTGCAAACATTTAAATCTGTATTACAACTATGGCATCAGTTGCTCCATCCTGCTAGCCCTAGTATCTCGCTCACATACCTCCCACCAGCCAACAAAGCCTTCTGGCTATCATCCCTGTTCAAGGCATGCTGCCACATTCACGCTACTTTTCTCCCTAACGAACAGCTTAAAACCTAAGTCATCAGCATGCACATGGATAAGGACGTTCGATCATACCTTTCTTATTGTTGTCCAGTCTTCAAGTATGTCAAGATCTTGAAGCATATATACTATATAGGGTCGTTCATATGTTAAAGAACTAGTATACTGACCAGATGTAGAACCTGCATGTTCCTAGCAGACAGCTGTGAAGTATGCTTGGTATAAAACAACCAAATCTAAAGCAATGCTAAGCCAGTTTCCAAATATATTTACAAATGTAAGGGTTTCTTTTGAAGCACTGATGTATATTGATGTAATGACCAAGCCACCTTTTCAGATAATTTTTCTCCAAGTTAATGAATCCTGTAATTTCATAACCAACTACAAATTGAATTTCTAGGAAGACAAACTTTATGAGGAAAGGATAGCTTCTAAATAAGTGGGCCATAAGTGTGGATAAGGGCCATAAGCATGGAGTTTTATATCTCTGCATATGTTTAATATATGTAATTCCACTTCTGCAATGAGAGCCCTGAAAGCAACTTTAAGCCATATAACATTAAAAAAGCAAACAGAAGAAAACCTCACAAAAGTAGCAATTAAAAAAAAACAGAATAGTGAGAGTTGCATTGATGGTGGGGAACTCTCAGATTGCAACTGCCCTTCCAGAGGACAAGAAAGGTACAATGTATTATTTATTTAATTTATTAAATTTACATCCCACCCTCCCCAACCAAAGTAGGGCTCAATCAGGCTTAAAGAATGCTCAAGTCTATTGTTTTTCACATTTCATTTTGCCCTGCAAAATTAACAGTGAAGTCCTAAGCAGATTTGTGCCACTGGGGCTTATAAGGGATCACTTTGCTTAGGATTGCCTAACAGGATGAGACCATAAATTTTCACCTCAGTCATTAATTCACATGAGGTGAGATTCAGACTCAAGCTGAACTACAGGAGCCAATTTTTTTTCAAGTTTCTGACCTTCAGACTTTTAATCAATAATATAGATAGGACTGAAAAGGAAAGGAAAAAAGTTAGGACTGGAAAAAAGGGGCTGAATTAAAATCAAAATAAAAAATACTTTCCCCTCCATTTTTTTAAAAGGGACTAAATACAGTGAAGGGCAAACATAATTTTACACATAAAACAAACTGGATTTTCCCCCCAAAATCATACTGGGATGCAGATTCAACTGCAGCCAACAGAGGCATAACTTGTTACAGAAAGAAGAAAACCCAAGGAATGCCACTGAACAAGAAGACAGAACACCACGTTCAAGTTCTCTTTCTTGCAGTACTTTCCCATGTGAAAGTCCTTCAAGTTCATAAAAGTCATTTTAGCAGTATAAGCATACTAATTGGGCTGCCAGCTCCAGGTTGGGAAATACCAGGAGATTTGGGGGATGGAGCCTGGGGAGGTTGGGTTTGGGGAGGGGAGAGTATAATGCCATAGAGTCCACCTTCCACAGTGGCCATTTTCTCCAGGCGAAATGATCTGCCATCTGGCGATCAGTTACGATAGTGGAAGATCTCCAGCCACCGCCTGGCGGCTGGCAACTCTACACATCAGACATTAGATAAAATCCTCCACCAAATAATTGCAGCAAGTACATTTCCTCTAAGGACCCTGTAAAAAGGCTGCTAACAGTTCTCAATCACTGTCTTCAGCTCTGTTCTGTTTCAAACCACCTCCTTAGTTTCTTAATATTTTTGTGGAGAGTCATTGTGCAGCCACATTGTTTAATTCAGTGAATATCACAGCTAGTTAGTAATAGACAAAAAAGAGAGAAAAGGATATCTGATACAACAACAGGTTTTTTCTTGTCTGGGCTAAACGGATCTTTTCTTTTCTTCCTAGACTGAAGTTCATCGTTCCATAATTCTGTTAAAACAAAAGAATGCTGCAGTTAAACTGTTTTTCTTAGAGAATCCAAATAAGTGATTTCGGTTAGGAGAAAAAAAATGCTGTACATTCACACAAACAATTTTGCCATCTGCTCATTTAGGAACAGTAATGTCTGTTGGCTGGTGTTATTAACTTTTAGAACAGATGTTATGTGATCTGGCCAGCAGTCTACTGACTTATTGAATTTGATAATTATAAATTATGCCTCTGATATTAACTAAATAATGAGAATTTATTTGAATGTATCAGAAGCAAGAAATCAACTGGAGAGACAGGTGGAGAACTTTGACAACCAAGAGGTGAAAGGGTTACTAAAAGAAGATAGGAAGATTGCTCAGAAACCTAATTTATTCTTTGTGTGTTTCTATTGTCAGAAACAATGGATGGTTGTCTGTCCATGCTACCTTCAGGAAGAGTGGCTGAAGAACTGGGTCAAACAGAATTGATGACAGATAAAATTCTAAGGATAATGGACAAATTATAAATGCAACAAATCTCTGGGGTTGGATACATACTGCTGAGGATCCTTAAGGGATTCAACTAGGATACTGTTGAGCTAACAAAAATATTCAACTTGTCACTAAATTTGGCCTCCTTATCAGAGAGCAGGACAACAGTAGCAACACAAACTTTTTAAAAATTATCATGAGGGATGTTGAATACAGACAAATCACCCTAATGGCAATTCTGAGTGAAATGTTAGGGAAAAGTTCTTAAAAGATAAAATTATTAAGCACATAGAGCAGTGGTGGCAAACCTATGGCACTCCAGATGTTTGTGGACTACAATTCCCATTGACCATGCTGGCAGGGGCTAATGGGAATTGTAGTCCATGAACATCTGGAGTGCCATAGGTTCGCCACCATGGACATAGAGGAATATGACCGATGGCTTATCCATTTTCACTGCTTCTCTAAAGGGAAAACCTGTCTCACCTAACTTTTGGATTGCTAATAAGCACGCACATAAAGTTAATCTGGTAGACATAGCTTGTATCCTGTGAAGTGAATGCATACTCCTCTAGCCTTTCTGAGGCCCTCTAAAATGCTGATGCTGGAGATTGCTAAACTCGCATGAAAAAAACTTGACATGCCTGGGGAAGGATTACAGCGAGGAGCAAGAACTAGATAACATTTATCTCCCCTTCATTAGTCAACAGAAAAGCCTTTGGATGGGAAAAAATATCAATCTGCTTGAACCTCCTCAATGCAGCCTGTTAAATTGCATGACTTTTTGTCCCTATGAGTTCTGCAAACTCCAACACCAACATTTTGAAGATCTCCAGTAACCACTGAGGGAAGGGAGAAGTAGTAAAGAATGGAACCTGCATGTGTGTGTATTCCATAGCTTTTAATCCAATATACTCAGACTTCCAAAAAAGGTTACTGGGAAGTCCTTTATGCAAGGCTCTGGAATAAATTTTCCAGGCATGGAACAGGTCCTCTCATGGATTAGAGATTGGTACAACAGGAAGAAGAAAGTAGGAGTCAATATTAAAGTATTTTGTATATGCTGCTTACTTTCTATTATTGTGCAGCAAAATTGTCGAACAAACACAGTATTTCCAAAATACTGTCTACACTCACATTATTTTTGCTTTGACCCTCTTGTGTTGAACAGAACCGCTTCAAATAAGCTCTAGCAGGGATGCCAAACATGAGGCCTGGGGGTCGGATATGGTCTCTTGAGAGGGCTTATCAGGCCCACGAGCCAGCTGGGGCAATCCCCTCCCCCCACCTCTGATCTGACCTGGCAAGCTCGCTGTGGGCTCACCAGTCCAGACACCCACTCACTCGCTTCTGAGCTGGGCTGGTGAGCCTGCTGCAGGCTTTGACAGCTGAGACAGCCAGTTTCCTCCCCACCCCCAGTGCTGATCTGGGCAGCTGAAGAAGCCCCCACTCTCCCCCGGGTTCAGCTTGATCAAGTCACATTAATGTCATATCTGGCCCTCATAATAAATGAGTTTGAAACCCTTGCTCTAAAGCATACTGTTGTTCATTAAAATATTTACAAACACCCCACCTCCTATTCACCAGACAGCTGACTGATTCTTCAGCTCTAAGTTACCTGAGGTAATGTCAATGCTATGTCTGTCTTCTTCAAGTCGTCTGATTTTCTCTTCTAGTTCACTTTGAACTGTATCATACAGCAAGAGCTTTTCACTCTGAAAGGAAAAGCTGCTAGATATAAGTTAATAATGTAGTCAAACACTAGCCACTAAAAGCACGCATCTCCTACTAGATCATACGTTCAATATCAATGCAAGGCAACAATAGCTTTCTATGTGGAAACTTGACTTATAAGCTACATTCCTTCACTGGGTTCAGAGCAGAAGAGGCAAGCTGGAAAAAGAAAACAGTCACGCTTCCAGATACTTGAAGATAATACAACACATGTAAATAAAGAGTTTGATTCTTTGTAGGCTGTATATCTTTCAAGTTGGCGGATGGTGTAAAAAGAAAGCTGGGTCAAAAAGTGTTATTCCCTCTTCCAGGAATATTTCTTTGCTTCACTCAGCCTGATTTAACAAGATTTGGCCAATGCCAACAATTTAGAAAGTCTGGAAAGGTGCACAATAAAGAAGCAACCCTGCATATGCTATTGCCACATACTTCTTAATCTTACAAGTAGAAGACCAAGATTTCCAGGTGTCCATTTAAATCACAGCCCTTAAATACACAAAGATTCTAAACACTAACAGATAAGATCCAGTACTCAGTAACTTTTTGAAAGGAAGTGTGGCATGTCTGTTTATAAATTTGCCCCTGCTGTGCAATTTTGAGCATTAGAACACATCTGCAGGGGGTTTTCTAATGTTGCTTTTCCACCAAGTGGTTTGCATGTGTATGTGGTGTTTCACTTATCACTACAAGTTTGGCAATCCTGACAGTTAATCTGCCCAGCAATCTTCTCATTACCAAGTGGTGTCATCCTGCCATTCTACAATCTACTGTGTACATTCTGGCCACTGTGTGATTTTGCGGATATCACCCTGTGATTTGCATGGTAGGATATTGCTTGGTCACCCCTCCAAACCATTTCTACAACTAAACGACTGACATGGAAAGAAGGTACAGAAGATTGCAGATCCATGCTGATCAGGGGATCAATACGCCATGCAACCAATATCCTACATAAAGAAGTGTGGGGTTATCACATAATTCACAGAGTGAATACCAAACAAGAATACTGGGCCTGGGAGAAACCACCAGAATCCTAAAGACACCGCAACTGGCTTTAAACTTTAAACACTTGTTTCTCAAAAACCAGCCCCACTTCCAGTCTCACTGGTCTCACTTTTAAAACTCGAAGAGTTTCGAAGACAGCATATGACATAGATCTGGGACTTGCCATTCAAAATCAAGAAGCCTATCAAGTATGATCAAATCTTGCAGTATGCCTAAAATGATGACTGCATGCCTACTGTTCTGCATTCTTCAGGTCTCTGACCTGCTACATGACATGCTATCATAACATGTCTAAAGACTGGTTTCATCGCAGTGAACCGCATCGCACAGAAGTGACCTAATCTATCACCACTTGCATAAGATCATGTACAGTTAGCGTCGTGGCAGTATGCTGTGGCAGTATGCTGTGAGTTATTCAGCTCAGTATGTGTGTTTCCACTCAATACACGATTTCTTCATTTCAAAATCAAACTTTACAGGTCTGCTTAAAAAGATTACTAAGTATGTCTACACTTGAAAAAAATGAATAAACAGTAACATTGCTGTGTCATTTTTGTGGATATTCTATATTCATAAATACTCATCAGAACTATGCATGCTACCCAACAGTAAATCCCATTGGTTACTGGTGGATGAAAATTCTCCACAACGAAAACAGTACCTCACAGTGTTGACGGGAAGCTTGAATTTCACATTCGTATTTGTTTTTCACAGACTCTAAACAGAGCTCTCTGTAGATACCTACAAACAAACAGTTTTGTGTAACTTTTTAAAAGGATAGGAACCGTTCGGCTCACCAACCACATTTCACCCACAGACCACAGCATTCCCAATTTATTTTCATTTAAAATCTTAATATCCCACATTCTCAATTAACAATTCTGAGACAGCTCATGCCATCCATTTAAACGACGACGCTAAAAATAAGCTAATACAGCAGCGAGGCAGTCTAAACTAAAGCTAACAGTAAAAATAGCAAAGGAACCAACAAGAATGAAACTGGGCAGAGGTTTGTATTTGCTCAACTACAAGAACAGTTGCATCCACTTTTGAATTTGGCCAGCACTAACATTTGATCATCTTCAACTTACCAAAAAAGGAAAAGAATGATTCTAAAAAGTAAAAACAAAAGTTTTTTTTAAAAAAAATAAAATCAAATTTGCCTCCCATTTTCCTTTGTGCAATGCCCCATCAAGTTTTCATCCAAACTCAACTGAAAGGGCTCTACTGTTTTAGAAGGTGCCATACCTTCCTTGAGAGTTGATTACACTCCTATTTATGCTATCCATATAATGTATGAAAAATATTACCTATCTTTACATATTTGGCAAAGTCGAATTCTTGTACAAACCCAGAACTGGATACATTCATAACAGTATATTTCCAGTAATGTCACATGCCAATATGCAATAAGCTAAACTTGGTCCACCAAACACAGAGTTGCATTCAATTAAGATTATTTTAAGGATTACTGCTTAATAGCCACAGTCCACATGGATATAAATATAAGAGACTCAGGATAATGCAATTTGCTACCTATCTTCAATGCCTCTCTCAAAAGCAGTCCCTGTTTCCAACGTTTTACTTTTCTACAATTGACAGGAGGCTGTCCTGTCCCTGAAGGGGATAATCACCACTCAGATGAGCCCAAAGGAGTGCTGTTCCACATGCAATCATTTTTGACGAGGGGGAAGAGATGCTGGAGGGAACATTGGAGAAGGAGGACTTAAGTTCTGCCTCAAGGAGAGCAGTATCAGCTCAGGAAAAAGAGCAGACAGAGTGAAGGTTAGATCTGCCTGGTAGTGTGGCAGAGCGGTTTAGCTCTATCTCTGGAAGAGAAGAGAGTGCCTGATTGTTAGGCCTGCCTCTGGAGATGAGGAGACCTTGCACAATTTGGTCTGACTCTGGGGAAAGGGCAGGCGGGTTTGGGTGGAATCCTGTGCGTAAGAGAGGATCCAACATTGTGGCTAGTCAGTAAAAGTCTGTTTGTGCCTGAAAGTATTCTCTGAAGTCATAACCAATTTAAATGTATGTACCTTAACTGTGTTCTCCTTTGTCTACCTAGAAACATGTGCTGCTGGTGTGTTTCTTTAACACCAACCTGTAAATAAATATTTTCTTAGCTGTTTTACATTCAAATCCTGACTCAGTGATCTCATAAATTATTTGTGAACCACAAAACTTACCTCCTGGCAGTGAACCCAAAGTCTATACACTAGCTACCTTTAGAATACCTGATAACTGAGAAGAAGATTCATAGTTCGAAACAAACCTAGATCCCAAAAATCTTATGAGGCTGTGTGCATCCCCTCAGTAGGGAAAAAGGCTTGTCACAATAACCCATAAAGTTGTGAAAAGGATAACTATTTGCTGCACTCCTAGACCCTTGCCACAGTCCAGAAGAACTTTCCCTTCAAAAGTTCCCCTTCCCACTGGACTCCAGAATTTAATTTTTTTTAAAAAGGGGTTGAAAAAAATTGATGCATGAATTCATATGCCACAGTACACAAGTTGCAGACTCAGGTTTGAATCCCTACTCTATTATGGAAGGTCACCTGGTAACCTCGGACTAGTTACTCTCAGCCCAATCATGCTTCATGTTGTTATTGTTCAAAGGATAAAATGGAGGAGGGGGGAAATGGGGCATAAAAATTGGTTTATTTATTTACCTAAATACATACATTTTATTTTACAAGCTAATTTCAGTCAAGACAGCAGACAAAGTCAATTTCAATTGTGCACATATGATCACAGATTATTTTCTAGCCAAACTACATACATGAATAGTCCACAAAAACTCCTCCCAAATTTAGCAACAAAATTGCTGTTTTCATCAGAACTGAGGTCGCTGCAAGACTAAGAGGAGTGGTGTCACAGCCTTCAGAGGAACTGAAAAGATTCATATTGTACTATGCAAATAACAAGGGCTCCAAACTGAACCACCATCCATCTAAAGGGTACAGAACTCCTTATTGGGAGTTAAACATTCAAGAGTTAAAGGCTAGCAGATTTTAGTATTTTCCTCAACATGTTACTTCTACCCAGACCCTGCAGGATATATCTAAATGAGTCGACAGCAACCACTTCATGCTCTTACCTGCCACTTTTGTTCGGATTTGCATGTTTTCTTGCAGAGCCGCCAGTGGTTCTAAGTACTCCGGTGCCTTTCCTGCTATGACCTCCTGCAGTTTTGCATCCACTTGGCTTAATCTCTCTTTGTAAAGTCTTAACATAATGAAGATGGAGTGCATTATATTAAAAACATGCAGAGAACACTGCATATTAACATTTCTAAGAATCCATTCACCCAATCATCAGTGGTCACAAACTATTAAGCCTATCAACTCCAATGAAACAAAACTTGAAACATATTAACCTGTACATCAAATAATGGCCAATTTGTGATTTAAATTTATTTGTCTTCTCAGCATGCTTTCCAATTTTAGCTTTCACAGCTGAAGATGAAGGATTCATCTAGGAGTTTCCTCTAATAGCCAAAATCCACACAAAGTGTTATGCGACAAATCTACTTAATAGTAATTCATTTACATGATTTACTACAGTTACGGTAGTTGTAGAATCGGCACTCTGGAGCAGAACAGGAGCAACACTAACACTAGCAGGGGATGTGTAAGACTCAGATGGAAAGCAAAGGTAAAAGAGCAGCAGAGAAATGCAAAAGTCTGGTCTTTTGACCAAAATGAAGATCACCTTAAAAATTATCCAATCGAACCTTTAAATATTTCTGTCAGCAAAACTAAGCACTTTAAACTTTTCATGCATTGTTAAAGTTTCTGTCTCCACCACTCCTGTCTCTACCATACCCAAATGCCAGTGTTCTCTTCAACCTCCAGCCCTTTTAGCAACAGCATACATGCTTTGCACGTATATGGTTCTAATTTCAATCTGTGACATCTCCTGCTAAAGTATCTGAAATAGCTGGTGATGAGAAAGATCTGTTTGTCTAAGAACCTAAAGAGTCATAGCTTGTCACAGCAACCAGTTCTGAAGTGGATGTAGAATATGGAAGTTTTGTATGTCCACCCTAGGCCCAAGTAGCTGAAATGTCAAGGAAAGGCCTGCTTTTTATGTACAGTTTAAAAAGACTACAAATTAGTAAGTTTCATGTCTGTTTCCATGGAATTGTATATGTACTTCAATCTTGGAGCAGTTAAGAAATATCTAAACATGATTCCATAACTGAGCCTTGCATGAGCTTTACCACACATTCATTTGTCTCAACACAATTCAAACACTGAAGGCTGGAATGGCATAGTTGTTAGTATCAAACTAGCCCCTGGAACAAGAGGGTTCAAATCCCTGCTGCATTATGGAAACACTTGGGCCCATCACAGTCTTTAAGACTAACCCACCCCCTCATGGTTGTGGTTGTGAAGATTAAGCAGAGGAAGAGAAAATGAACAGAGAAAATGCTTTGGAGCTGGTCAGGGAGAAAAGTGGGATATTTGGGGTTCCTTTGATGGTACAAATGCACAGAATTACCTGAACACGGGACTTCAATTGTAATTCCTTAGGTAAATTTATATATGAATTTCATTCAGAGGTTCTTCACATGGTGCCTCTACCAAGTAACTACCAAAAACACAGGGACTTTTCTGTGGTGGCATCCCAGTTACAGGACTTCCTCTGCAGTCAAATGTGACTGGTGCCATCTTTACCATCTTTCAAGTTTCAGGCAAACTCCATCACATTGGTCCGTGCGTCTTATAATTATTTATAGTTAGACATATTTACAGTTTCTTACTCTTCTTTTTTCTTTTGCTATTTTCCCCTGACCTGGATGGCCCAGGGTAGCCTCATCCCATCCGATCTCAGACACTACAAAGATCTAGACCCGGCTACCAAGGAAGTCCAGGATCATGTTGCAGAGGCAAGCAACAGCAAATCACTTGTGAATGTCTCTTGCCTTGAAAACCCTACAGGGCTGCTGTAAGTCAGCTGCAACTCGATGGCACTTTCCACTACCATTGGATTTCTTTACTATTTTACATTCTTTTATAAGCTGCCTTGAGAGCTATTCCAGGGGAAAGATATGATAGACGAGGTCTAAATAAATACTCACTGATCTTTGAGATCTGTAAACTGTTTTTCAAGATTGGACATCTCATCTAAACACTCCATTCTTCTCCTTTCACAATCTTCATCATCCATTTCTGAGAAGAGAATTAAGACTGCATTAGAACTGGTTCTTTTCATCCAATCTGTTTCACAGAACTTAGCATCAAGGGAAGAAACGGTTCACCCAAATGAAGCCACTTGTTAGCACTCTCAATTCAGAAGTTTTTTCCGTCTCCTTAAGCTACTGGAAAACACTCACAGCCAAAATGATAGCTTTCAGTTCATTATAATGTTGTTCAAATATATTCTGCATCTTACAGACAACTCTATTAACATTTTCAGGTATTCTCTGACAAGGATTACAAGTGTGTTGTAAGTATTAAACTGTTGAATCAAAGACCTGGGAGAGCAGATTCAAGTCTCCAAACAGCCCTGAAGCTCATGGAGAGGTCTTGGGCTAATCACTCTTTTTCAGCCTAAAACTTACCTCACAGGTTGCTACGAGAAAGACAATCCTATATGCTATTCTGAACTCACTAAAGGAAAGGTGGGATAAAAAATGAACTAGATATAAGATCTGAAGTAATAAACATAAAGTTGAAAACACAACACAACTTGAATATAGTAGAACAGCCTCTTCTTTAAACTTAGCAAACAGCTTATATGAGCTTGGCTAGCGTGCGACAGTTTTATCTTGTAGGTGTACCTTGGGCTAATGAAAGATATGTTGCTCCTTTGCAAGGACAGCAGAATGAGGCATGCACGTGCAAACTGCCATGGCAGAATGCTTTATCCTGTTCAGCTCCTCGTAAAAGCAACATGATTCCACACAGGCCAGCAGAATAGTGCAGCAAGTATATTTACCAGCACCACCAAATATGTCATTGTCTATGATAGACTACTTCACAAAATTGTCATTGCATCAACTGTACATCACTAATGGGGTAGGTAATCTCAAATTTCACTACAATTGTTTGAGTATCTGGAAGTCTTACCTTTAACAGAAGTATGACTAGTCCTACCTGAAATAATTACTTTTATTATTTGCATTTTGCTCACCTGAGGAACTGGATTCTTGTATGTTATGATGTGGAACTATCAGAATGTATGGGCAAGTATAATACATACCAGGCTGTATAATAAAAGCTTCTAGCTTGCGTAGTTTGCTCCTCCACTTTATACTAACTTTCGTATCTAATTGCGAACATGGCCTCAGAGTGCAGATTTTTAAAAAGGACAATGGGGTCAGGTACAGAATGGGGAGATGACTGTACAAATGGAGGGAGGAAAGGAGCCCAGGGTTTGAACAAGAATCTTAAATAGCAGCTATATTTTTAAAAGCTGTAAATACCAAGATCTGAAGTGATAACCCTCAGACTTGTAGACCCTTCACCCAATGAAGCAATGCAAGCAATGAAACCAGGAGCACAACTCACCCCGCAAAGAGTCACCCAAGATCACAATCAACATTACATGACATTTTTTTAAAAAAGTAAATAAGGAGCAGCCAAGTGGAGAAACCAAGAATGGTAGGGATAGAAAAGGTTATGACAGGAAAAAGTACAAGTTAGAAAGCAGGATGGGATTTCCTTTCCTCCAAGAATTCTCACGGACCCCCTTCTTTACACCTGATTTCCAAAGAAGAAAAGGACCAAGGCAAAAAGCGATTTTTTTAAAGGTAAGATTTCCCAGCATACTTCAAGAGTCCTTTCCACTAGCAAGAACTTCCTCTCCACACCATTCTGTCCCTGCTGCATACTGGATCCATGCACACAATATTCGTTTTAAAGGGGACCTGATATTTAATCATTTGAGGTGAGGCAATAATCAGTGATAAAGAATCAGCTTTATATGTAGAAGGTCCCATCAACTCACATTAAAATGGTCAACTAGCTGGTGATATCAAAAGCTTCTAAGACCCTGCAGAGCCACTGCCATACTCAGTAGACAATACTGACTTTGATGGACCAATAATCTAATAAGGCAACTAATTTATGCTTTGGCTGTTAATTCATCTCTGAAATCTTCACAATATTCAAACACACATTTCTATTACCCCCCGGGGGGGGGGGGGGGACGGACAGGGGAACCTGAGAATGACAGGCGGTAGTTTTGGGCAATACCTTCAGAGCACTTACTGACTGATATGTCAGTTTAAATTTTTCTGGCTCACAAGTCCCACTCTCTGTCACTCCACTATGCTAGCACTTTTGAAATACCCACTATGAAGCACACTCCAGAAAATCCTCCAGAATTTTCTTTGAAAGATAAAAACATCTTTCATTGTTTGTAAACTAGTAACTAAGCACTGAATGCATTCCCAAAAGTCAGTGCACTGCTGTCAAAACTGCCATCCATTATCACATATTAGGAATGAACAAAAGCTTTACTGTTTCCTTAGTCCAGAAACAAAAAGCAGTCATTTACTAGAAAAATAAGAATTTGAACAGGGAACTGTTCTAGAACTCTGAAATGAAAGGTTCCCTCCCCCAAATACCGTTTACCTGGTCATTTGAAACAGTTCTATGTTCCTTAAAAATCACATATAAACAAGACAAAAACATCTCCATGTACACATTTTACACTCTTGCTTGTCATACTAATGAAAGTGTACAGGTATGAGCATGTAACCAAAGTACATTCTTTAAGTACTGAATGGGCCTAAAACAAAATAGCTTTGAGGAAGAAGTCATTCCTCAGCTTTCAATTCATGGAGACAATATAACTATTACCAGGCCCAAAGGCAACAACAGACCAAGTTCAGAGTTCAAAAAACCAGGTCATAACTGCTCCACATGAGAGGCCTTTGGGCTAGCTATATCTTAATCAAGACTGTCAGTCATGCCCCTGCTGGGCTGGTAACTTGAGTTATTTAAAGTATTCTTGCACCAATCCTTAACCAAAAAGTCCTTGGGACATCTTACACTTAAATCCATATCAAAAAGGCTATAAAGAAATCTACAGGCCCAACACGCTATAAAAACATTATAGGTTAAAATATATGTAGCATGAAGCACTTATAGCAGTGGTGAATAATAACCAGCAAGAGGAGCCATAATGGATCCTGACTGGAGCTAAGTGGATTGACCTGTGGTTATCATCCAACTTTATTAAAGCTCACACAACGGTTATGGGGAGGTGAAAACACTACCTTTCAGCTGTTCTTTGGGTTACTCTAGGACAGGGGTCTGTAACCTGTGGCTCCGGAGCCACATGCGGCTCTTTCAGCCTTATATTGTGGCTCCATGTGGCCTGGAAATCGGAGGGTAGCATGGGCGTGCCTCTTCAGCCCTCTAGAGCAGCGCTGGAAGGAAAGGTGAGTGGAGGGGCTGAACCGGAGGTGGCTCCATGCGTGAGGGCGCCGCTTTTTGCGTCCCCTCCATTCACCTCTCCTCCCAGCGTTGCTCTGGAGGGCTGGAGGGACATGCCCATGCTGCCCTCAGACCCCTGGAGGTCGGAGGGTAGTGTGGGCATGTCCCTCTAGAGCAGCCGCCATCTCCCCTCTGCCATCTCCGCAGCCGCCATCCCCCCTCTGCCCCACAGTGCAGGTGGCTGCCTGCTCCATTGGGCAGAGGGGGTTTCCCTGCCCGGAGCCGATGCCTCCCGCAACGCGAGAGGCAACGGCACCAGATAGGCCACAGCCGCCATCTCCCCTCTGCCTCATGGAGCAGGCGGCTGCCGCCTCCCAGTGCTGGAAGGAAAGGTGAGTGGAGCTGCCTCTCCGGCTCAGTAGATCTTTGGGGCCATGGAAAATGGGTCCAAATGGCTCTTTGGGTGGTAAAGGTTGCCGACCCCTGCTCTGGGATAAAACCCAAAATTTCAGCTGAGAGGTGGCATTCTGACCTTTCCCCCAGGCAAGTGGAGCTTCTACACTGCATCCGAAAACAGAAACATGTCAGGAAGCTGGAAGGGGCATACAAAATGGGTTTGTTGGATGAGAAGAAAACAGTAGACATTCTTCAAAGTAAACTAGTGGTTGCAAGCTGTTTAGAGTTTAAAATTGAAAGCTTTTATGTAACTGTACAGGCAAAAATTGATCACACACCTAAATAAGATGTGCTGATAATCATGGGCGACTAGAATGTAAAAGTAGGGAACAAAGAACATCAAATATTGTTAGAAGATTTGGGCTAGGAGCACAAAATGATGCAGGAGGACAACACAGAATTCTTGATGACAACAACTTGCTCAATGCAAACATATTTTTCAGGCAACTAAGTGGATGGCTATACATGTGGACCACCATATGGCCAATACAGAAATCAAACAGATTACTTAATAGGAAGCAGAAGCTGGAAAAACTCTACTCTCTCTACTAAAACAAGACCAGGAGCTCATTGTAGTACAGACCATGAACTGCTAATATTGAAAATTATAATAAAGCAGAAGAAAAACACTAAATATTCA
Organism: Sphaerodactylus townsendi; assembly: GCF_021028975.2. Classification (NCBI taxonomy): domain Eukaryota; kingdom Metazoa; phylum Chordata; class Lepidosauria; order Squamata; family Sphaerodactylidae; genus Sphaerodactylus; species Sphaerodactylus townsendi. The sequence goes on along the minus strand of NC_059426.1, from coordinate 138,748,106 downwards.
TTCTTATACATAATTGCCTAAGGGATAGAATGTCTTACGATGAACCCCTAGCCAATGGGTGTGCAGGACCCAAACATTCCATCCCGTTCCTCAGCCACCTTCCCCCAACCCAGGAGCCTCTCCCACCCCAAACAATATGGACTGCTCTCCTGAAGGGAAGGAGGAGGGGGTCCCCTTCCCTCCCTGAGCCCATTTTATTTTAATTTAAAATGGGTTTTAGTGCTAGTAGTACCATAATGCTAATGCTATCTAAACAACATTCCTAAAGAGTTTAAGGACTATGTAAAGAACAGATTTGCATTACTAAGTTCAAGTGAACTAGAAGAACTATGGGCTGAAACCAGAGATATTATCTAGAAAGAATGTTCAAAGATTATTCATGTAGCCAAAAGAAATGAAAAGCCTCAATGGATGACTGATGAAATTCTTAAAATTGTTAAGGATAGCTGAGAAGTAAAAGTAAAATGAGACAAAAATATAATCAGAATCTAAATGCAGCATTCCTGTGACTTGCATAGAAACAAAGAGACGCTTGTCCTGGGCCCTCTAATAGTAATCTTCTTTCCTATTTGGATTCCCTGAATAGTATAAAGTTATGTAGAGCCTTTATGAGCTCAAGATTTAATAGCTCTTTTTCAATGGTTTTGCTGGGTCAGCTGCTAAGGATTCTTTTTTCAGACAAGCTATGTCCCTGGCCCCTGCAGTCAGTGGACTCCATGGTACATATCCTTTTGCAATGCTCTTATGTGTCTCAACTGAGGACAAAATTGATTGTACTATGTTTAACAAATGGTCCATCTTTTCTCAAGTAATTTCAGAGCAAAAGGTTCAGTCATTCTTAGCAGACTATGACCCTCAATGTACCTATTTCAAATAAACTATTGAAGAAGAACCTACAGATTTAGAAAGTGAAGTGAAACCAACACTGAGACCAACTGAAAGAAACAAATCACAAGGAGTGGACAGGATATCAACAGAGGTATTCCAAGCCGCAGAAACTGAGTTCACCAAAATCTTAATACGACAACAAATATGGAAAGCAAAACAATAGTCCACAGACTGGAAACAATATACATTCCAATTCCCAAAAAAGGAGATGTCAAAGATTGCAGCAACTATCAAACCATTGCATCAATTTCTCACATGAGTAAATTGATGCTCAAAATCTTACAACAGTTACCGTTTATGGAATGAGAAATCCTTGAGAATGAGAAAGGAAGAGGTGGTAAAGATCATGTTGCAAATGCGGGAGAATTTCATGCGAGAGAATTTCAGAAGAAAATCAGCTTGTATTTCATTGATAACAGGAAGGTGTTGGACTATGTGGATCATGAAAAACTAATGGCTGGTTTTAAAAGAATTTAGTGTTCCACAGTATCTGACTGTTTTGATGTGCTGAAAGTTAAAGGAGAAAGCACCAAACCAGGACTGAACATCAAGAACAGCTGAACATCAAGAACACAAACATAATGACTACTGGAGAGTTACTCAGCTTTATGGTGGACAACGAGGAAATTGAAATTGCTGAAGACTTGGCTCCATCATAAACCAAATGGGAGACTGCAACCAAGAAATCAGAAGGAGATTAAGACTAGGAAGGGCAGGCATGAAGGAGCTAAAACAGACTCTTAAGTGTAAAAATGTATCACTGGCAACCAAGATCAAACTAATTCATGTCATAGTGTTCCCTATATGTATAGGTATGAAAGCTGGACAATGAAGAAAGATGGCAGAAAGAAAGCAGATTTCTTTAACATGTGCTGCTTGAAGAGAGTATCAAATACCATACCGCAAATAGAAGGTGGATTCCTAAGATAGAGATGGAAGCCTCAGTTGTCTCTACAGGCTAAAATGACTGAATTGAGACTGTCATACTTTGGTGACATAATGAAAAGACAAGAGTCACTGGAAAAGACAATAAGGCTAAGAAAAGTTGAAGGCAACATGAACAGAGGATCTAACATGAGAGGAATCTGGAGTGCTTTGATTGTGTGTTCCTGCATTGCATGGGGGTTGGACTTGACGGCCCTTGGGGTCTCTTCCAACTCTATGATTCTATGATTGATTATATAAAGAAAGCCATGGATGACCCTCAGTTTGCAAGACCTAAGGAAAGCTGTTAATGACAGGCCATTTTGGAGGGAATTAATTCATAGAGTCACCATGGGTCAGAAGAGACTTGAAAGCATTTAACACAGAGAGAGAGAGAAGCCTATCCTATTGAGGGCAAACTTACAGGGAGAAGAGTTATTCTGCCTGCACTCCATTAAAAGCTCTGGCAAACAGAGCAGTCCTGCAGTGCCTCCTAAAGGTATCCAAGGACAGCAGCCCCCTCAGGTGGTTGTCTCAGAGCAAACCCCATGAGAAAAGGGGCTGATCTGCCTTCCCCTTTATTCTCAGTTTGCATAAAACAGTTAATGACAGAAAATGTATTCTGAGTAATTCCATGCTGCCACTCCAGTCTAAACCCATTGAAATCATTGCCTTAACTCAGCAAAGGATTGAGATGCCAAGACTAACTGTAGTATTGCACATACGATAGTGACCCAGAAGTGACTCTATTCCAGACTTGACAGTGGAAGAAGAGTTTCTTCCCCTACTCTCCTGGTCAGCTTGCAAGCAAGGGGGCGGGGACCTCGGCGGCAAGAAGAGGGCGGGGAAGCTGTGCGGGCAGGAGGAGCTCCCTTAGCAGTCTCTATGACCATATTTTAGGATAGGTTTGGAAAGACTCTCTCTCATTCTCTCATGCTTCGACCCCCCCCCCCTCCCCCAAACCTCACGTTTCTGGTTATAGGCACCCACCCCCAGGATGAAGTCTGGGAGGAACTACTGAAAGGGGGAGAATAAAGGGACGCAGGAGCTGGAAGAAAGGAGCAAGATAGATCTGGTCTGCGTCTTTCTCCCCACATCACCCGACCCCACGCGGACCCCAAGAGCACCTGAGCTGTCCCCCTCCTCGGACACGGACGAGCTCTCGGACTCCTCCTCCTCGGAGCTGCTGCCCTCGTTTTCCCCATAGTCCACCTCCATCTCATCATGGTTGTTCTCTTTCTTCTCCCGGGAATGGACCGGCATTGCTCCCGCCCAGACACCGGCGACCGCCGCGGGAGACCACAACGGCCACCTACGCGAGCCAACGCGTCCAAAGCCCCGCCTCAACGAAACCCCGCCATCCTCCCGAACCCCGCACAACCTAACCCCCCTCTTGGCTGCTCATTGGTGGAGGCTACGCCGACTGGGTGGGCTCACCAGTCGGGGCTCTGCGTGGCTGGGCTTTTGGCCGCGCGCAGCATCCCGGGACATGTAGTCTTTTAGGGTGACGGCGGCATGAAGTTAGGGAGGGAAAACTGGGAGGGGAAAGAAAAAGATATAGACTCTCATCGAGTGGCAGGAACATCTACTAAGACTTATACTAAAATGTTGAGTCCAGTCTCCTTAGATGCTACGATTGGCTTATAATCATAACCATTTAAATGGCCTCAAGGACAGCCCAAGGGTCTATATTCAGACTTTTCATCTGCGGCAAGCAAGACGTTTCCATCCCGTAGGTAGGCATGGCAGCAACAGTATTTTCTTAATGCTTGCCACTCACAGACCCCCTGCAAATAACATGCAGAGCAATATTGCCTGTGAATTTAGGAGACTCAATCTGTCATGGTCAATATCTATTGATGACCTTCATGAATCTGTAAAATTCTCTTTTAAAGCTGCCTAACCACTGGCCATTAGCATATCGTATGGCAATAAACCCAATATTAAAATTATGTTTTATGTTGAGAAGGACTTTCCTTTAGTTTTTCCTGAATCTACTGCCAATTTCATTGGGACACACAAAGACGCTCACCTTCCAATCAATATTACAAATTTGGGAGGAAAAAATGTGAGCTGCTCTAGCAGGTCCTTATAAAACAAAGGCATATAGCTCAAGACTCTTGTTTATAAATTATAAATCCCCAAGGGCTTTAACCTTTCTTCATAGGGAAGGCGCTCCAATCCTTTGATCACTGCATCTGCCCTTTTCAGCATATCTTGCTGTTTCGCAATATCATTTTTCTGGGGAGACAACTAAAACTGTACACCATGTACTAAATGTAACCTGAATGCAAATACAAGCCTTACAATGCTGAAGTTTTAGTCTTAACCCTAATATTCCCAGATACAGAATTTGCCTTTTTTGTTGCTGCTGCACAGTTAATAAATGTTTTAATTAACGTGCTTATCATGGCCTCTTTTCTAGCTAATACTCATCAGTTCAGTTTCCATCAGTGTATATGTGGAGGGGGGATATACATCACTTTACATTTTTACACTGAAACTTATTTGCCATTACGTTGCCCTTTCACCTAGTTTACACAGGCATATTTGCTACATTAATATAACCCATTTTCCCATCATTGGATTCATAGAATCATAGAGTTGGAAGAGACCTTAAGGCCCATCAAGTCCAACCCCCTTCCATGCAGGAATACACCATCAAAGCTCTCCTGACAGATGGCCTTCCAGCCTCTGTTTAAAAACCTCCAACGAACAAGACTCCACCACCCTCTAAGGCAGTGGTTCTCAACCTTCCTAATGCCGTGACCTTTTAATACAGTTCCTCATGTTGTGGTGACCCCCAACACTAACATTTATCCATTTTACAGATGGAGAACACTAATGCAGAGAGTCTTAGGCAACCCCTGTGAAAGGGTCGTTCGACCTCCAAAGGGGTCCCGACCCCCAGGTCGAGAACCACTGTTCTAAGGCATTGTATTCCACTGCCAAGCAGCCCTTACTGTCAGGAAGTTCTTCCTAATGTTTAGGTGAAATCTTTTTTCTTCCACCTTGAATCTGTCACTCCTCGTCCTAGTCTTTGGAGCAGCAGAAAACAAGCTTACTCCATCTTCAACATGACATTCCTTCAAATATTTAAACATGGCTATTATGTCACCCCTTAACCTTGTCTTCTCCAGACTAAACATACCTAGCTCCCTAAGTCATTACTCATAGGGCATGCAATCCAGACCTTTCACCATTTGGTCATCCTCCTCTGGACCCTTTCCAGTTTGTAAATATTGTTCTTTAATTATGGTGCCTAGAACTAGACATGGCATTCCAGAGCAGGTCTGATCAATGCAGAATAAAGTGGCACTTGATCTAGACACTATACTCTTATTGATGTATCCCAGAATTGCATTGGCTTTCTTGGCTGCCACATCACACTGTTGACTCATGTTCAGTTTGTGATCTACTAGGACTCCAAGATCCTTTTCACATGTACTGATTGTCAAGCCAGGTGTCCCTCATCTTATATCTGTGCATTCATTTTTTTTGGCCTAAGTGTAGTATCTTACATTATATATGTTGAAATTCATTTTGTTAGTTTTGACCAGGGTCTCTAATCTGTTCAGGTAATTTGAATTTTGACCCTGTCCTCTGGGGTATTAGCTACTCCTCCTAATTTGGTGTCATCTTCAAATCTGATTAGCATGCCCTCTATTCTATCATCCAAGTCACTGATAAACATATAGGATAGCACTGGGCCCAAGGCAGAACCCTGTGGCACTCCACTAGTCACTTCTCTCCAGGACAAAGATGAGCCATTGGTGAGCACCTTTTGGGTTCGGTCAGTTAACCAATTACAAATCCATTTAACAGTAGCCTTGTCTAGCCCACATTATACTAGCTTGCTTGCAAGAATGTCATGGGGGACCTTGTCAAAGGCCTTACTAAAATCAAGGTACACTACATCCACACCATTCCCTTTGTCTACCAAAAAGAAGAGTTAAGATTAGTTTGGCATGACTTGTTTTTGAGAAACCCATGCTGACTTTCAGTGGTTGCAGCATTCCCTTCAAAGTGCTTACAGACTGTTTAATGATCTGCTCTAGAATCTTTCCTGGTATTGATATCAAGCTGACTGAGCGGTAATTGTGAAAGCAGCAGTGACGCAGGTGCACTCTAATCTGGAGAACCAGATTTGATTCCCTGCTCTGCTACTTGAGCTGCGGAAGCTTATCTGGGGAACTAAATTAGCATGTGCACTTCAACACACACCAGCTGGGTGAACTTGGGTGAGTCACAGCTCTTCAGAGCTCTCTCAGCCCCACTCACCTTACAGGGTGTTTGGGGGAGGGAGAGGGAAAGAAGAAGAAGAGTTTTGGATTTATATCCCCCCTTTCTCTCCTGCAGGAGACTCAAAGGGGCTTACAATCTCCTTGCCCTTTCCCCCTCACAACAAACACCCTGTGAGGTAGGTGGGGCTGAGAGAGCTCCGAGAAGCTGTGACTAGCCCAAGGTCACCCAGCTGGTGTGTGTGGGAGTGTACAGGCTAATCTGAATTCCCCAGATAAGCCTCCACAGCTCAGGTGGCAGAGCTGGGAATCAAACCCGGTTCCTCCAGATTAGATACACGAGCTCTTAACCTCCTACGCCACTGCAAAGGAGATTGTAAGCCCCTTTGAGTCTCCTTACAGGAGAGAAAGGGGGGTATACATCCAAACTCTTCTTCTAATTGTTTGGGTCCTTCCCCACCCCACCCCCTTTTTGATGATAGGGACAACATTAGCCCTCCTCCAGTCTGCTGGAATTTCTCCTGTTCTCCAGGAATTCTCAAATATTTTTGCAATTGGTTCTGAGATTATTTCTGCCAGTTCTTTTAAATACCCTAGAATGTACTTTATCAGGCCCTGGACATTTGAATTCATTTAAAGTAGCAAGGTACTACCTCTTTATTTATTTTGTGCTGAATTTCCCCTACTGCATCTTCTGTTCCATTTCCCCAATTGAACATAATCTTCCTTTTGGGAGAAGACTGAAGCAAAGAAGGTGTTGAGTCATTCTGTCTTTTCTCCATCCACTGTTAGCCTTTTGCCATCTTCTCCATACAGTCACCCTGTCATATCCTTTTCCTTCCTTCTGCTCTAGATATAACCAAAAAAAGCCCTTTTTATTGTTTTAAACCTGGCAAGCCTGAGCTCATTCTGCACTTTAGCTTATCTGACTTTCTCTGTACACATCTTGGCTGTTTGAATCACTCTTTGGTGATTTCTCCTTTTCCCCTTTTAATTCTTAGCTCTGCTAAAAGTTGTTTAGACATCCATCCTGGTTTCCTTAACCTCTCATTTTTCTTTCTCATTGAAACTGTTTGAAATGGTGCCTCACCAGATTTTCATTCCTATCTACAAGTTTACTGAAACTCTCAACGTATTCTGAAAGTCTAGTGAGGCAGGATATTGCTTTAAATTGCAGCAGCAATGCCAATTTTTTCTAAGTTGTATCCAACCTAGTGGATCTCATGCAGCCCAGCCAATATCAAGCTAAGCATCAGACAAGTTCCTATGAAGCCCCACAAACTAGCCTATGGAGATATAAGAGGAAGAGTTGGTTCTAATTTCCAAGAAGAAGCAGGATATTAGACCTGAGAATGTAAGGACAGACAAGAGGTGACACAATTCTTCTTCTTCTTCTTCTTCTTCTTCTTCTTCTTCTTCTTCTTCTTCTTCTTCTTCTTCTTCTTCTTCTTCTTCTTCTTCTTCTTCTTCTTCTTCTTCTTCTTCTTCTTCTTCTTCTTCTCCTTCTCCTTCTCCTTCTCCTTCTCCTTCTCCTCCTCTTCTTCTTCTTCTTCTTCTTCTTCTTCTTCTTCTTCTCTGGAACTTGTGCCACAACTACCATCTGCCTGTGACAAAGAAAGCCTGAAAAGGTCACTGAAAGTGAACATGTAAAACTACTCTGGGAGTTCCAAATTCAGACTGACAAAGTTTTGGAACACAATACTCCTGACCTCATGATTGTGGGAAAAAAGAAAGTGTGGATAGTCAATGTTGCAATACCAAGTGACAGTAGAATTGATGAGAAGCAACTGGAAAAAGTTACACGATACCAGGATTTAAAGATTGAGCTACAAAGACGCTGGCACAAGACAGTAAAGGTGGTCCCAGTGGTGATCGGCACACTGGGTGCAGTGCCTAAAGACCTTGGACAGCACTTAAACAATCGGCGCTGACAAAATCACCATGTCAGCTGCAAAAGGCCACTCTACTCGGCTCTGCAAGCATTATTCGTCAATACATCACACAGTCCTAGACGCTTGGGAAGTGTCCGACGTGTGATTTAATACAAAATCCAGCATATTGATCTTGTTTGCTGTATATTACTGTTTTTGTATCAATAATAATAATAATAATAATAATAATAATAATAATAATAATAATAATAATAATAATAATAATAATAATAATAATAATAATAATAATAATAATAATAATAATAATAATAATAATAATAATAATAATAATAATAATAATGTTCTTTAGGTCAAAGTTGGTGCTAATGTGTAACATAATTCTCCATCAACACCTAACCAAAGTTCTGACAATTGCTCATACTAATATCTGAATGAAGCATCAAATTAATTGTGGAATTCTTGCCCAGATTCTGGAATATTTCATTTGGCCTACCATTTTTGAAGGTTAAATACCACTACTGCTTTTGCCCCAAATACTGTCAGTTAACTACCCATCTTCCAGTCCTTATTGAACTCCATGCCTATGACTAAAATACTACCTGAGTGCATCACCAATGTGTTCCTCAAGGATACAGACTCCTAACTGTGTGTGGTGTAGTGTGTATGTCCCCCTAAGAGACAAGTATTTAAGGACATGTAAGGAAAGTGAATGCATGCAGCTGTGAGAGTATTTTACCGAGTGTTTGGTTGAACTTGAATAAAGTTTGATTACAAAGCTTGGAAGATTAATTGTAAAGTCATAACACTGTGTTGATAGCCTATACCACCTGTTTCCTGAAGCCATTCCTTTAAAGAGCATAATTATAGGTAAGGTCTTAATATTTTGTTCTCATGAGTGGAGCTACCAAAGGCTACAGTTATGCACAAAGAGGCATTATTTGCATCAGCCTTTATTATTTATTTATTTATTTATTTATTACGTTTGTATACCGTATACCCCGAAGGGCTCAGTTTATGAAACAACTGTGCCAGGTGCTGAGGATCCATCAGGTTTACATTTATGTACCACCCCAAAACAAACATACCAATGGAACAGATTAATCAAATGTTAAGCAGAATGCTCACCCATAGTGTTAATGGTCAGATACTCTCATGATCCTTAGGGGCAGTTATGAGGACTATAGTTTAGAACACAGGTTTGGTTAAAAAATGGCTGCAGTAGGGACACAAAATGGGAGTCTAGGCAGAAGACAGCTGGCATCTAGGAGGACTGACTCAAGCACTAACCGTGTTATTCCTTTCCACACCCTTATTGGAATGTAAGCTACAGAGCAATGCATTTCCTTCCAGAAGTTACTAATCTCATCAAGACTGATGACATATTTCCCCCCTGGAAATTACCTCTGAATAGCTATTACTGGTCGTTTCCTCACTTCTAAGATGGAGGTCATACGCACCGGTTTCGTTTGCTTCAGCACCTTTTTAGCACGGGTTCATGTTCCCCACCGCAGCCTCTGCCCCCTAGGTGCAATGAATGCACAGCCGCGCAGCAGCCACACAGGACTCCACATGATCCGCTCAGGGGCTGTCCTGATTGGCTGCTGCGTTGTGCTGGGGTGGGAATTTTTTTTATTTTTAAAAGGACGAATCAACGTCTCCACGCATTGCCGAGGAATCCACGTGTATTTGAGCACACACAATATGCCCATGTGCGCTCAAAACGCTGTTCAGACATGGATTTCCAGTGTTAAAAATACAAACACAGGCTGCGTGCACATCGCACACACTCCGCCGTGGCCTAATTGGATGGATGGCTCTATGTCACCAGCAGCGGTGGGAAACTCAAACCCGGAGTCACCCCCCGGACTTCCCCACTGCCCCACGCTCTGTGCAGGGTTTTCCAAAAGGTGCTCTTCCATCCAGGAACTGAAATACCGCACACTGAGGGGGAAGGAGAGCAGCAGAATCAGTGTGGCTGCGTTGTCACCGCTGAGGTAGTGGGGAGTGCTGCAGGCCCCCTGGTTATTTGCCACAAGTAACCTGCAACAAATGGTGAGTGGGGAGATGACCACTAACATACCCAGACAGCACCAATCCCTCTATAAAGACCATCACTATTTTTGCCTCACCATCTCCTAAGGAATTGGTTTCATACCTAGCTGCTTAATGTATCTTTTTGTGAGACCAGAGACCACTATTCAGATTTCTCTGAGAACATGCAGCACTCACTGAAGATCTCATCAAACGTATTGTCCTCATGAGGCTCGCTCATTACCATTGCCTCAGGACACATTTCACCCTATAATGATGGGTAGTAGACTCCTCAAAAGTGTGCCAGGTTCTGATGGCATCCTTCCAGCCAAGTCAATACAAGCTGGGCGAGTATTGCTCTGCTGGCTTATCTAGGACATGTCATTTAGTGAGAAATCATCCATCCCTTCCCATCAGAGGTCAATTCCTTTTCAGTACTGGAGAAACCCTATACAAAAACCAGGTGCAGCAATTGAGGGCCTGCTGGCTACTACAGTTAGTTGCCATGGTGGCCACCAATCTAACAAGAGCTGTTGTGAAAGTATCCCCTTCACTAGATACTCCGATCATCTAAACATGAGTAAGAGCATGTCTCAGGATATGGTCCTAGATCCTAATTAAGTCTGAATTGTGTATTATATGCAGAAATAATTCAAAAACATTCAAATCCAACAAATTTCTCTAAAATTTCTCTAAACCAGTGAGAATTAAAATCACTTTTAGGACAAGAACAAGGAAATCATTATATTAACCCAATAGATAAGTGTTGCAAGAGACACACTCAATTGAACCCAAATTATGTTGCACAGACAGTCTCTTGCTGTTCACATTATCTTCCAGATTACATAGTCCTTTATTTATTGGATGAGTTCAGGTGTCAAAAATATAAAAAGGTTATTGTCAGTCACACAGGTTGAAAAGTAAAATCCAAACATCCCTAGCACAATGTGGCACAATGTCTAACAATTTCTTCCTATGTTGGGAGCAAAACAGACCTTATAAACTGCGTAAGAACCATCCAAGTTTTCAGATACAAGCAATAGAAATGATGGGTTTTCTTCTGAATTGCCAGTTTGGGACAAAAAAAGAGGAAAGTTGGCAGTGTGTTATCTACTATTAAATTCAATATTACATTAGGGCTCATAGCTGGACAGAACAAAGATTCCCTGCTTCCCTAGAAAGTCTGACCTAACATTTTGACAATCTTTGATAGGCAGCACAGAGATTAAAACTTGAAGCAAACTAGCAGAACTATTTTAATTGCATTTAGACCTCTGCAGAATAGACAGGTAGAAAGCAGTATTAAGAGAGAATGAAGTAACACAGAAAAGCAAAGGGAACAACAAACTATAAAAACGAAAACAAGCAAAGGCATAAGAGGTTAGTAAATAAATACATATACAGACATATTTTACTGTAAACCTGCCTACAGTTTTACATCATTTGGGGTTGTTCTACTGTGTGAGCCAGCCACAAGAAAGATGAGACTAGGAGCCATGCGAGGGATACGCTGACATCCTTTGTGGATTCAAGTGTGGAATTTCTTCCAATATCTTCCTATTCCGAATTTTGCGGGATTCTATCTTTATTCGTAATTATTCTATTTGCACAGCTGCCGAAGGCGGATTTTCAAGACAGTTTGCATACTTCTAAATCCGAGTAGTAAAATTGACTCCTCCACTTAATATCACAACTTAAACGAAACCAGGAACGGAATTTTTTTAAAAAGATAACTCCTTGTGACAGCCCTCCTCCGTTCAAAACGCGAGAATAGATTAGCCCCCCCCCTCCTTCTGAAAGGCCCGCCTTCCTCCTCCCTCCCTCTTGTGTCCCCCGGCTATGACGTCAGAGAAAAGGCTGTTGTCCCGGCGACGATGGAATCCGCACCAAACGGCTGTCGTGAAGCAGTGGGAAGCGAGTAGGGAAGAGGAGGAGTGAAAAGGTGTCGCGGGGGGGAAAAGCCCAAAGCCGGCCCTGCCTCCCCACCCGCCCTCTCCCAGCCCCGCGCGCCTGGGAGCGCGCCGGCCGCACCCGCCGCTTCGGAGCAGCACCCTTGGCTATGTAGGGAGCTTGAGGTGGGGGGCGCGGATCCAGAGACCGTAGAGATCGCGCCTCCTCCCGAGGGGGGGGGGGTTGTCCCGGAGGCTGTAGCTGCAGCGGCAGAAGGAGGACCAAGCACGGGCCACCTACGGGGGCCCCCTCCCGGGCGGGATGTTCTCCAAGAAGCCGCACGGCGATGTGCGGAAATCCACGCAGAAAGTGCTGGACCCCCGCAAGGACCCGCTCACCCGCCTCAAGCACCTGCGCGTCGTTATCGGTGAGAAGGGGCCCTGAGGCCCAGTTGGGGCGAAGGGGGGAAGGAGGCTGGCCTTTCACGGCTGCTCAGTCAGGGGTTTGGGCTGCCGGGCGCGAAGGGGTCGCTACTGCTGCCTGCGGGGCGGCGGAGTCTTCTGTAAACGTTTCCTCCTATCTGCTCCCCACATGGGGCGGCGGGAGGGGGGGGTTGGTCGATCGGTGTGTACAGGGATGAGCTGCGCTTCCGTAGAGAATGAACGAAGCTGCATCCCAACTCTTCGTTGGCATGACAACCAGGACACTGAAGGAAGTGTGAGGATGAGAAGCAAGGGGTCTCCGGAGGAGGCCAAAATATTTCCCTTTTTAAAATGGGTATCTGCTCCATTTCAAGCTGGTATCTCGAGACTTTTTTTGCATAGCACGACGTTGTTGTAATGTTTACGGGATTGTTGACTCTTGGATGAAATTGGCTTTTTAGGCATAATCGATCAGATGACCCTTCTTGTGTTTCCTCTATGTGTGTGTGTGTGCGTGTGTCAATGCCTGTCAAGAAGATCCTGAGGACCAGTTGTCTTCTAGTAGCGACAAACCAGGGGGTATTTAATCTAGTTCTCGTTTCCAGCATGCTGTGGGAATGTGCAGACGGACTTCCTGTGGAAAGCCCACAAAGTGTTTCAGAGGGAAAGAGTGTAGGAATGTCCTCCCCTGTTGGTCATTATATTGAATTCTGTTCCTTCTTCTGCTTAGTGTTCTAGTTTGATGATGCAAGCATGTGCTAGGATTTATATTTTTCACTTGTGACACCTGTTTGAATAAGCACTGCTTATGGTGAAGTTACAGAGTTTGTAGGATGGGAAGGGACTTCTTGTGCCATTTAGTTCTATTTGGATATTGTGCCTAAGAAAACCACAGTAGATATTGCAAGCTGGAACCTGCAAGAAAGTGCAGGAGGCATCTCATGTCTGTCTCCCCCAGTATTTCCCCTTTCCCTTTTCTGAAAGACCCCATAGCCTCTTTCTTTTCCTTCTAGAGTTGCCAACTTCCAGGCGGGACTTGGAATCACAAGAGATCTCCCAATGAAAAAGATCACTGCCCCCTTGGAGTTGCCAGCTCCAGGTTAGGAAATACCTGGAGATTTGGAGGTGGCACCTTTGAAGGGCAAAGTTTTGGGAGGGAAGCTATCTCAGCGGGATATATTGCCATAGATTCCACATTCCAAAGCAGCCATTTTCTGCAGAGGAACTGATCTTTGTCATGTGGAGTGCAGTTAAAATTGTAGGTGATCTCCTGACTATGCCTGGAGGTTGGAACCCTAGTTCCCATAGAGTGAATGGCTGATTTAGAGGGTGGTGTCTGAGGTGTTATACCTCTCTGAGATCCCTCCTTTCCTAGACTTTGCTGCCAGGCTCTAGCTGGGACCTGGAGATCTCCCAGAATTCCAACGGAATTCTAGACAGCAGAGATCTGTCTGCCTGGAGAAAATAGCTGCTTTGGAGGGTAGACTCTATGGCATTATGTTCAGCTGAGGCCTCTCCCCTCCTCAAACCTTGCTTTCCTCACACTCTGCTTCAAAATCTCCAGGAATTTCTGAATCTGGACTTGGCAACCAAAGCCAGGCCTAGCTCCAATGAGTCCTACCTCATAGGCCAAAACAAGCATGGAAAGGGTTCTCTGCCCCTTTCTTCTTCCTTTTACTCAGAGAATCAAGCTTTGAAACACTGTGATTTCCTAGCAAGGGCCACTGAGGGAATTAGTTACTTAAAGCTACAGACCCTGCTTTTCTCATTTTCAAGTTTTCTAACCCACCCACCCCGGAGTGTGTGTGTGTGTGTTTTAATTTTTCCATTTCAGATTTTTCTGCAAACCTGGAACTCTGTTCTGGTTTGTGGAAAGACCTGTCTTGCCTGTTTGTAGCTCCATTCGCTGGATTTAAGTATCCTTAGATTTGGCCAGTTTGGCTGTTAATATATAGGTATCTCCTTTAAAATATGCATAAACAGTACCCTTGCTCATACTCCGTGGTCAAAGCTGAGGTATTTCTAAACTTGCTTCTCTAAAACATCGCTGCTTGCCCTGTCCTTGGTAGCAAGAGTGAATTGTGATCTTCCATAATTTTGAGGACTTAATATTCAAAGCCTGTCAGCATCTTTCTTAAACTGACATCTGAATCCCCATTTCCTGTACTTTGTAATAAAATTGCTACTGAATCACGTGAGCATTTTTGAAAACACATGTTTTTCAGTGACTTCTGGATTTCCTAAAATGTTTTGATTAACAGTATTGAGATAGTGGACAAAATTTGCTGAGCTGTTGTGTTTGACAGCTAGTTAGTCTGGGCTTGTGTCATTGAAATCAGTGGTAATGTTGTGATTGTTTACAAGTGATCCTGGATTAAAGGGAGGGAAATTGTGTGGCCTCAATTGTTTAGTGCTTAGATTTGATCATAAAAGCATGCCTCTTTTGACTGTGAGAGTCCAAGGACTGATAACATTTAGCTGCCTTTTTCTCCAGCTTTGGTAATCACTCATTCTTGATTGAAGTGCATTCTTCCACATGTCTGCATGCTGAGTTTAAATGTGCTATATCTGTGAATGTTAGCCTCCATTAGATGAGTACTTTATGACAAGTGTATGATAAAAGGCAAAATCCAATATATTGCAAATACTCTGCTCTTCCTTACAGTGAAATCAGTCTCATGAGCGAAATCAAGTTGAGTGCATAAACTAACTTGCAGCGACAAATGTGTACTTTGTTTCCTTTATACTATTTTCAGTGATATTTAGTTTTTAAAAATTGAGTATCTGTTGGAAAGAACCATGAAAAATACATTTTCTGACCTGTATTGTAATACTTGTATTTTTTCATCATATGAAGCAACAAATAACTTAATTTGTTTTAAAAGTACCCTTGAATCATGAGTAAACTTAAATGCTTGTGCTTCTGTAAAGAAGCGTATTATTGATCACAATAATTGCTTGGTGATCTTTGCTTTCGTTGTAAGAATGCACGCTCTACAACAAACTGCTTTTTAAATAGGAAATCTTAGACGTGTTCTCCAGTGAAGAAGTAGTAATAAATTGCATTAGGGAGGGGGCGAGGAGAGAATGAGACATTGTTGCTTAAGAGTTTTTTGGGATTATCTGAATAGTGTATTTTTTTTCTATCTGGAGGTAAGATTTGATATCGACCACCAAAAGCTAAGAAAGAGAATAGTTAAACCATTTCTGGAAGAGACAGAAGGTTCTACTTTGACAAGTCTCTGGAAGGAGATAGTTCCTTTATTTTGGAGTGGGGATTTGAGACACTTCTCAGTGCTCGAAACCATGATTATTTGCAGAGTGATAAAATAAATTAGAAATTAAAATTCTAGAAAGGACAAGCTTGTTAAGATGTTTCTAGTATGGTGATTCCCAACCTTTTTTCACTTGCGTACCTCCTAGCAATCTATTTCCCTGAAATTGTGCCCCCGTCTTAGCAAATGTTTGCAATGACTACAGTTGCTGTTATTTCAATTTTATATGTTGTAACTGCAGATAAATGGCCCAATAATGGGATTAAAAGCAATAAAATAATAAGATGAACAAAAAGTGCATATATATTTCCGCCGGGCTTTTGGAGAGTCCAGCCGTTGATAGGGTCCCCGGAAACAGCTACAACCCGCTGTTCCCGTTGTAGGAGTTTTAATAGCGGGACGCCATCTTTATTTTAATTGATACAGAAATTGGATGCTGCTTTTAAATTGTTTTAATATTTATTGTCTTATCATTGTTGTAAACCGCCCTGAGCCCTTCGGGGGAGGGCGGTATAAAAGTAGAATAATAAATAAATAAATAAATAAATAAATAAATAAATAAATACACTCAAAAGTTAAAATGAATTTAAATACTTAGTTAACATAAATACTACATTGCATATACATTGAATTTTTCACATTTAATTTATTAACGCTTGAAATCTCTAATATGTTTTGATATTTATATGAACACAATAAATGTTCAGTGCCACCTTAAAGCTTGCTTTGAGGCACTTAGTTTTTTGAAATCAGGTTCAACTAATGTAAGATTAAATGCAATATTAAATCTGGAACTCAGGGCTATGATCCTCCCTCCATTTTGTCCACACAAAAACACAAGGTAAGGTAGGCTATGAAACAGGTAAGCTACAAGACACAATTGGGACTGGACTGCTAACTCCAAGTTTGATACTTTAATAACTACCTCACAAAATTGCCTCCATTAGCCACTTTAAAACAGAATCAATATATCATGATATCCAAGCCAAGATTCAAATCATAACATATAAATCACGTTTTGATTTCCTATCTAGAGTTACAATAGCACATTGGTGATTCTTTACTCAGAATTACCTGCATGATGTGACGGCTGGTTATTGCCATGCTGCAGCGGCTTTTTTTAATACAGCAGAGTGTTCATCTCTATTTACAAGAGGTGGTATTAATGGCAACCTTTCATTTTTCTATTTTCAGAAAAGATTAGTCCCCATAGTGGAAAGGCAGATGAGCTCTCTCCCAGTGCCTGCAAGCACCTTGCCGGCTCATGTCCAGAAGGCAAAGGCAACTCACCTTTTCAAACCAGATAGGAAGGAGATACTTGCGAGCACTGGGAGTGTCACACAGTACCCACAAACTCCCATCCAGTTTGCAAAGGTGGGTTACCTTGGAATATGCGAAACATAAACTGGCTCCCATCTGATTTGCAAAGCCCCCCCACACACACACACACACAGGTGCCAAGCCACAGTGTGCTCCTTTGATGGATTGATCCCCTTGCCATCTCACTTTTTTGCTTCTGCTGCTAGTGAACCATGCTTGGGGCTGTTTTAGTAGCAAGCCTGGCATGAGTGCTCACCCTTTGCAGGATGTACATGCATACACCTTTTTCCACCATTACAGAATTCTCTGCCGCATACCTCTGGGAGTACATGTTCCTTAGATTGGGGACCGATGTCCTAGTAGATATGCTGTGACTTTGTTGATACTTGCAGTGTTCTGCATCGTTCCTGATGAAGAATTGTTTGTTGAAGACCAGCAGAGTTTTTTTTTTAGTGTAGATACCTACATGACCCTGTGCTTTATTATTTGTCGATAGCAATATTGAGTAGTATCTTGTTCGTGTGCATCATCCATCAAGTTTTGACACCCGATAGAATGCATTTAAATGTTCAAAGTGTGTAAGATAAATCCCTTCTCTCAAACTAATACAAAAATCCTTTAGATAAGTCTGTGGACATTATTTCTGCTTGCTAGATGAACAAATGAATCGGAGGACCCCTCAGTGATTCTCAGGCTGATATGAAATCCAGCTGTCCTGCACTCTTTTCACTTGGCTCTGAGTATTTCTTCCATTTAATAATGAGAGGACTAGTTGTCTACCTCCTCTGCACATGTTCTATATTCTGAGCATATTTTGTCATCTTACTATTTTTTCCTTCCTCTAGAAATGCATTTTTTAAAATTCTTCCATCAAAAGGTGAATAAGGGAGAGTATCACAGTTAGTTGGGTGTAGTCTCTATTACTGAATTCTGCTTTATTAAATGCAAAGGTGGCTGCAGATTTTTGTGTTCTCACT
Source organism: Sphaerodactylus townsendi (assembly GCF_021028975.2). Classification (NCBI taxonomy): domain Eukaryota; kingdom Metazoa; phylum Chordata; class Lepidosauria; order Squamata; family Sphaerodactylidae; genus Sphaerodactylus; species Sphaerodactylus townsendi. Next base: position 138,730,246 of record NC_059426.1, on the reverse strand, counting down.
ACCTTTAATGTAGATACAAGATGGGAGGTCTATAAAAGGTCTCCAGAGGTCTATAGATTGAAGTCTATAAAATTATGCATGGGGTAGAAAATGTTGACAAAGAGAACTTTTTCTCTCTCACAATACTAAAACCAGGGGGCATACATTGAAAATGCTGGGGGGAAGAATTAGGACGAATAAAAGGAAACATTTCTTCACACAACGCGTGATTGGTGCTTGGAATATGTTGCCACAGGAGGTGATGATGGCCGCTAACCTGGATAACTTTGAAAGGGGCTTGGATAGATTTATGGAAGAGAAGTCAATCTTTGGCTACCAATCTTGATCCTCATTGATCTGAGATTGCAAATGCCTTAGCAGATCAGGTGCTCGGGAGCAACAGCAGCAGAAGGCCATTGCTTTCACATCCTGCATGTGAGCTCCCAAAGCCACCTGGTGGGCCACTGCAAGTAGCAGAGTGCTGGACTAGATGGACTCTTGTCTGATCCAGCAGGCTTGTTCTTATGAGGGGGAATCCTTTCCTCTCCACACTAAGGCAAGACAGAATGCTCTGGCATCTTCACTCTTGCTACAACAGAAGCATGTTTGTCACACAGGTACAGTTCCCTGCAGGCACATTACAGTCCTGGATTATTAGGGGACAGTTACATTGCAGATTTTTTTTTGCCTTGATTTAGATGCAAACTATAAAGTCATGAAGATGTTCTCTTCTACCTGCCTGTGTGTTCTAAAGAGAGAGAGACCAGTTTGAATTCTCTTCCAAAGATCTCTAAACATTTTATTGTCGAAGGCTTTCACGGCCGGAATCACTTGGGTGCTGTGTGGTTTCCGGGCTGTATGGCCGTGTTCTAGCAGCATTCTCTCCTGACGTTTTGCCTGCATCTGTGGCTGGCATGAAGATGCAGGCGAAACGTCAGGAGAGAATGCTGCTAGAACACAGCCATACAGCCCGGAAACCACACAGCACTCAAATCTCTAAACATTCTTTGCATAATGAGAAGGTATTTTGTGCACATATGTGCACACAAATGCACATTTTAGGAAATGTTTTTAATTAAGTTGGAAGGATATTTCCTTTTCTCCAGAATGGTACATTTTAAAATGTGGTCTAGGGAGATATCCATAATGTTCCATAATAGGAAATCTCTGAGGGCAGCTAGCAGATTACATATATGCCAAGAACTGCCCCTGGGCTTGGATTAAGTATTACATCTTCCTGTTTATCCAATTCTGAACCTACTTTATTAGAGTATAATCATGGGCACATTGCCATATACTCCGGGGAGGAGAAGCCAACCACGCTAGCAACAGACTGTGGAAAATAGCATTTTGTCCAACTCATTTCATGTTTGCCTCACATCATTGTACAGCAAGACCTTTTGTAGCTGTTTTATTATTCCTTCCCTCTCTCCCTGGAGATCTGGCAGGCCAGAAATTACAGCAAATAGGGGCAATCAGCTGGATGATCCACATGCAGGAGTGAAAACACTAGTCTAGGCCTGTTTCATGCATTTTAAATCCTTTCAAGAGAAGTGCAAATATTCTTCTAGACAGGCATATCTGCTGTCTCACTTACTGTTGGATAACTATTGACGCAGCCATATGCCCTGAACGGTTTCATTGCTGCTGATAACAAGACAGGTTTGTGAGCACTAAGGTGACTTTGGTTTGGTTGATTAGTAAGCACAAGTGGGATTTATTTTTCAGGGAGGAGACTTGGTAGTGATTTGTACACGTTTGAAGTTCCCAAATGGCATGTTGGACTGTTGTGCCCAAGGAGTGGCATTGCTTTCAAGCCAGTGTGTACAAAACTATTTCAGAAGGGCACGTGAATGGAAAATTGAAGGCTATTAGTAGTAGCCTCTGTGCAGAAGCAAGCTTCGACATTTACATACACTTTCAAAAAGAACAGCTAGTGTGCTCGTTGGTTGCCCTGAGTTGTTTAATATTCTCTTAACAAAGGCAACGAATTGAGGAATGAACAGGTAGACTTCATTCAGACTGCTGACCCATCTATTTTGACTAGCACCAGCTTTCTAAGGAAGGAGCCTTTCTTAGTCCCTGAGATCTTACATTAATATTATTGTTATTAGTTTAAATGGAAGTATCAGAGATTGAACCCAGGACCGTTTGCATACAAATCAAATACTCTGCGACTGAGCTGTGTTCCATTCTTTATGAATGGAACCCTTTATGAACAAAGCCGTATACTTTGAAGAAACATCTCCATGTAAAAAGCAAAACGCTCTCCCAGGGTAATGTAGCATGTACGGTTGCAGTATTCTGTTCTGGAGAACTAGTAAAATACTAATTAGAAAACTGGACTAAGACTGCGGAAACCCAGCTTCGGATGCCTGCACCGTCAAGGAACTAAGTGGATAACCTTAAGCCATTTACTATTTCTCTGCTAATCTACATCACAAGGCTGTTGTCTGAACTGTCTCAACTAATCCTTCTCACAGGAACCACTGGAGGAAGGCAGAACAATGTTTCCACTGAGTTGAAGGGAAGGATAAACATGGGATAGACAGTTTCTGATTTCATACACTTTTTCTGCAGTGCTGAGCAGCAGAGGTGCAGGGTGAGAAAATGGCGGCCGGGGCAAAATGGCACCTGGACCAAAATGGCATCCGAGGACAAACGCCCCAGGGCGTTTGTCCTCAGATGTCCCCGTGGCATCTTCGCCATTTCTGAGTAGGAGAATTTTTGTTGTACAGAAGTTTGACATGTTGCTGTGACTCACTGCCCCCAAATACACATTGGTTAAGGCTGCATTGCTGTGGCAAGCAGGTCGATGTGGAACAAGTTTTGCTTTTTAGCATAGTTTTGCTTTTTAGCATAGATTGCCACGTATACGGATGTCACTACATAAAAATAGTATTTCTGTGAGTAATCCTTTAGAACTGAATTAGAGAAGATCAAGTGGAGGAGTGACTTGAAACCGTATTCAAAATAAAGCCATATCATAATACAGAATGGTGTGAAGTCAGTCTTTCACTACCATACCCTTTTAGCAAAATGAGTGTATTGAAAAATCTGTGTCCTTTACAGAACAGCACAAGGAGGAGATTGTGTACAGAGAAGACAGTTTAGAAGATTCATACTTATCTACAGTTGCCACATGTTACAGATGGCTATACTCAAATACCAAAGGTTTAGTTTATTTGAGGATCCTGTTTGTTTTTGTGGTCAGTGGTGTTCATTCTTAAAAATGGCTACAAAGTTAGAATCTGTTTTGAGCTTTAGCTGCCTTTTCATCCATTGGCTGTATGGAAACACTTCTGAGTTTCAGAAGCATTTATAAATATCTATGAATGCATGTTAGCATGAGCAAAGGTTCTTGCCAAGAACATTGTGTGTGATATTGTTAAGGTTCCCTAATGCTGAAGGTTGGACCTTAATTTTGTTGTTTTCTGTTACAGTTTTTGCTTTCTTTGAACTAATGCTGGACGCATATTTTCCACACAAAAAGATTATCTGTCCAAGCTGGGTGGTTTGAAAGTTTTGTGAAAAGGAAAATGAGGTTTCATTGATCGTGTCATAGTAATACTTGTATTTGTTTGTTCAAAACAAATATTCTGTATTCACCATCGCTAATTGATTTCCAGTGGTAAAAATGTATCTTCCATAGTTAACCCCAGGAATCATCCAAGAAAAATTTAGACTCACTGCTTTCTGAAGAATGTGGCAGGTGTGTGTTCATTGCTGACAGTTTGGTGCAGTTTGGTTTCCAAATATCTGCTTTAGCAATTCCTGTGCAACAGCGCAGAGCAGTAGCTGCTATCACAGACTGTTCGGAAGCTGTGTTTTGTTTTCTTTTTTGATCCCCTCTGTGTTGGCTGGAATTTGCACAGGAAGTAGGGCCTCTTTGAACTAGAGTAATTACTACCCCAGACCGAAGGCGTGCACCTGGAGGCACACTGCTTGGCCGAGGGGATGGAAAACCTGAGGTTTGGCGCCTAGCCCAAGCGTATGAAGGCCACCCTCCACCATGACCAAACAATGATTTTTTGCACCAGCTCACAAAACACCTCCCACTCCCATCAAAACATACATGGCTCTCTCCCCACACAACTCTTTTCCTAATTTCTAATCTGGCAACAACCTATGAATTGGAGTTGTTAGCCTGAGAAAACAACTCAAAAACCAGTGCAAGTGGGAATTGATAGCATGTAAATCTCTCACAAATCACCCCAATTAAAACATTTACTAAACAAATGTCAGCATCATCTCTCTACAAGAAACACCTCCAGTGGGAATCCACCCTAAACAGAATCACTTTCAAGTGATTGTTTAAACTGAGGTCAAATTCTTCTTTTAAATCTACCTTAAAGGGAGAATCAGGTTCCCCGGATTAAAACAAAATTGAAAGTGATGCTAATTGAGATGAATCCTCTCACCCTGAAACAACATCACTTTTTTGGGGTTGAGATTTAGATGAAACAAGGCCAGCAAATTTAGAAACAGGTCAATCTGGACAAATTGGAGCTGTCCCGGATGAAATTGTCGGTTTAATATTCCTGCCCAAATATAAGGCAGAAATCTTGAATCTCTACCAAAGGTATTTGGGGTTTGGGGGAGTATTTTTTTGGGGGGGTTTTAGAGGAAGGCCTGCATGGGCGCATTTTAGCTATGTGACACCATGATTTCAGGACATCACATCCAGAGACTGTGCTGATGATACCACGCGAGAGTTTCAGGCGATGTTTGGTTCAGGGGCAGCAAAGTTATGGATGCCCAAATGGAATATGCCCCATCCCATTGTTTTCAATGGGGGCTAACCCTGAGATCTGGACTCTGCCCTTTGAGGACCATGGCTTTGGAATTCACCTGAACATAACTTCACCAAGCAGGAATTGTTTAATCCATGAAATAGTTAACAGATGATACCCTGAAATTTGCAGTATCACTAAGCTTTAAAACTACCTCGAAACTTCCAAAAAATTCTGGCCCAAGATTCTTTGTTTTGCCCAGTGACTTTTGCTCCATTGTAGCTAATGAGAGATTTCTGCAGGGCAGGGCTGCACATTTTTGCGAAAGATAGGGTGCCAGACTTTCAAGGTGGCTCCAAGAGGCCTTGAGTAATAGCATCGAAGCTTTGAGGTCAGACTTTTCTTCTGGAGTGGGGGGGGGGGGGGGGGGTTTAGAAGCGTTCTACAGAGAGAACTCAGCCCACAGGCTTTCTTAATGCAGGAATGAGCGGGAAATAAAATAAGCCTTTTGGGGGCCATAAGTTGAACCCCCCAAGCGAGGTTTTCCAAACCTGGATACTATTGCCGGAAGCCCTCCCGCAGACACCCTCGAGAATCTGGTGCACTCTATCTTTCAAAGAAATGTGCAGCCTGCCTACACACTCAGAAATTCCCCATTAGCTACCGTGGAGCAAAGTCACTACAAGGCTCCTAAAAGAATCTTGGGCGAGTTGTTGAGTTGCCTGAGAAGGGGTGTGTTGCAGAAGCTAGTAGGCTTTTCGAAATGTTTAAGGTATCATCTTGTTCATCAATTCTTATGTATACCCGCAGTTTGGTGAAGTTATGAATTCAGGGGGGACCCAAAGTTATGGTCCCTCAAATGGGCCAACCCCAAACATCTCCAGGATTTGCAGCTCCCATTGAAAACAAATGGGGATAGGGGCATGCACCAGCGGGGAGCCCATGGCTGCTGGACGAAACTATCACCAAATTTGGAGATGATATATCAGTAGAAGAATCATCTGGATGGTGCCTGAAATTTTGGTGCCGCTAGCGCTAAAATCGTAATGCGTACCAGCCGAGAGCAGTCAGCGCCAAAACACTTAAACATTAAAAACACACCCCTGGCAGGCCCTGAAATGTTGGCGCCCCCCGTAGCGACCAAATGGGAAGCATAGCCGGGAATAAAGGAGTACCCCCCCTGTCCCTGAGCAGGAGCAGCCACTTTGCTGAGACTGGTAGGAATAAAATCATCAAAAGCATTGGCTTAAAAAAATTAGTAATGCTGTTAGAACTTGTGTCAAGACCAAATACATAAAGTTATAAATATCCTACTGAAAGTTGCTGAATCATGGACTAGACAATCTGTTTTGCCTTCTGGAGCTGTGCTCTTCCTGCCTTATTTCTTTCCCACTTCCCCCAAGAGGTTGTGTGTTTGTGTGCTGTTTTTTAAGAGGCAAACACTGCAATTAGGACAGGAACATGGGAGAAACTGTTGTCTTTTACAACTGCAAGGCCATTATAGTGCAGTCTTGGTTTAGCTAGAACAGTGAAATAAAATAAAAACAAGACATAGAAGGAAAAAGCCATGCCTTTGGTAATTTATTGGGTTTGTGGTTTTGATTATTCTATATTTATTTGGCATTGTTAACTAACTTCAAACATGTCTGTGTAAGTACTCCAGATCTCTTGGTACAGTTTGCAGTAATATCCTTATTTATAGGTAATTATGAGTCTTTTATTCCTCAATGTATTGATGAATTATTCCTCAATGTCTTGCTTTTCCAAGAATGCAGCATCAGACTTTTGGAACAACTGGCGCTTACAAGATCCAGCATCCGTACTCATTTGTAACATTCCAAACAGTTAGGTTATTTACATCTGAAATTATTGGAGACATTTCTGCTACTAAGTTAAATGTTTGCCTGGATTATACCATATTGTATACAACAGTTGCCTGTGTTACCAGTTATACTATTTTTAAAATTGTTTGAAAAATCTGATATGATACTAACTTTTGTTTGCATACTTTGAACCAGGGGTCTTTAAACTATGGCCCTCCAGATGTTCATGAACTACAATTCCCATCAGTCCCTGCCAGCATGGCCAAGTGGTAGGGCTCATGGGAATTGTAGTCTATGAACATCTGGAGGCCCATAGTTTGAAGACCGCTGCTTTGAACAGTTCAGGTTATTAAATATATTGCAATAACTGTTACCATTTTACCAATATTCTCTTAAATTAAACCATCATTTTTGATGGATACTATATTAGCAGCTTATAAGTAAAAGAATTGGTAAAGACTGTATCAACATAATCTGGTCAATATACATGCTTAGTAATCTATGAAGTGAATTTTCATCTAATTTAATAATATTCAGTTTATTTTGTTGGTTTGTTGATTTTCAGGCCAAATATGCTTTCCTAGAAACCCATTTTTGTATTGGAATATTTTTCTTCTCCTTTGGTTTAATTTCCTGTCATTATTTATCTTCGCTGCTGCAAAAATATATTATGTAGCACGTACCCAGGCTCTTGCATTGTGCTTCAAAAACTGTCTTCTTCCCTGGTAATGCACATTGGTTTACTCCTGTTGTAACATAATTTACAATTCTGTTAGAGAAATCCATTGCATTGCAAGAATAAACGCAGAGACCAAATTCAAGAGATTTCTGTAGGACTTAAATGCTTTTTTTATAGGCATGGGTGGAATACCTGGATATTGACATTACTTGCATATTTACTGCACCTATAAAAAGTGATAGTTCTTCAGTGTCTTGTTCATGCTAACGAAGAGTTGTTTGGATTGTATGGAAGAAACACAAAGTTGTGACAGAATGTGGGATAGAACGTAACTGAAGAGATTAATGTCAGACAGCAATATAGGTTGATAATTCAAGGGCATTGTTATTCTTCATGAAAAAGATTTAATGTTTGATAAGATACATGTTAACCTATAAAGTGGTATTCCTTGAACGCAAACAGATGCACTAAGAGCAGCAGTGGCGTAGTGGTTAAGAGCAGGTGTACTGTAATCTGGAGGAACCGGGTTTGATTCCCTGCTCTGCCGCCTGAGCTGTGCAGGCTTATCTGAGGAATTCAGATTAGCCTGTACGCTCCAACACACGCCAGCTGGGTGACCTTGGGCTAGTCACAGTTCTTCTGAGCTCTCTCAGCCCCACCTACCTCACAGGGTGTTTGTTGTGAGGGGGGAAGGAAGAGGAGTTTGTAAGCCCCTTTGAGTCTCCTTGCAGGAGAGAAGGGGGGGGATATAAATCCAACTCTTCTTATTCAGATAGAATGTATTTCCTATTTTTTCTCTCTATAAAGTTGGCAGTTCTATTGCAGAGCCATAAATCTCCCAATCTACCGCTATTAAATTATGAATGTCATGTCAAATAAAATGCTCCTCTTGTACTAGTAGAACAGGTTACCTGAGATTTTAGTGTTTGTTTGCATTACTACACTGAAATTTGCTTATGTTTTGCCACTCGGTGGTGTTAAACGTTTTGCCATACTGTGATACTGAAATGTTCTGTTTATTTTTCAGAAAATGCAGAGTCTATAGATCTTAAGCAGTTTTTTGACCTGCACTTTTCCCACATATATTATGTGTTCTTTGAAAATTTTGTGACTATTGAAATAAGTCTGAAGCAGAAAGGTAAGAAAAAAACATGATTTGCAGTTTCAGTTATTGGGCATAATGTTTATTAAATGTACTGCCTAATGCTTTTATTCCTTCTGCATTGTCCTAATTTTGAAAACATGTTTTTGATATACATTTATTAAATTGCAATGCTAACAAAAAGCTTGTGTATAATTTTTTAACTTGTGGATATCGACCTGACTGGTTCCGAGTACCTTTTAGAAGCTATCTCCTAAAGGTGGCGAAATGTCTTTTAAAAAGACATTTTCTCAACTTTTGAGAAAATGAAATATGAAGTGGTCTTTAATTTCTTGTGAGGTGCAGGTTTTGCTTTTTAGCTTTGTTTGGGCTGATGTACTTTTTTAGTAATCTAGATTTACGGCTTAATATTTCAAAGTATAATGTTAACGTCTGCCAGGGATTTAATAATTGGTGGGTGGGGAATGATTAAATGGCCAGAGACCACCAATTCCTAATAATAGGAATTTATGGAAGGCATCTTTGCAGTTCTCTAGTTCACTGTCTGTGCCAAAAGAGGAGGGATGACAGAGAGAGATGTTAATGAGAGTTTTTACTAGGGAGGAAGAAATGACAGAAATACTCCTTCTTTTGCATGAGCTCTTGATATGCTGGTCCAAGAATAGGGAGGGATAATTATGCCAATTTTTCCACTTTGCTGTATCCACTTTGACTACAATGAGTGAACTGGAGGCTCCCTTGCCGTCTTCCGGCCCTTGTTTGGCCCAGTTCTCCCTGCTCTCCGAGGCCGCTGTTGACAGGGCCCTGGCTGCTGTTAGACCTACTACCTGCCCTCTGGATCCGTGCCCCTCCTGGCTTATTAAAACCTGCCGGGCGGAGCTACGACCCCATCTGTTGAATATCATCAATAGCTCCCTTGAGGCAAGGAGTTTTTTCGGATGGGTTGAAGGAGGCAGTGGGTCCGCCCACTCTTGAAAAAGACCATCCGTTAGATCCAGGGGATCCCTGGCCAATTACCGCCCGTCTCGAGATCTTTCGTTTCTGGGAAGTGTAATTGAGAGAGTGGTGTTGGAGCAGCTTCAGGGCTTCCTGGATGACACATCGGCCTTTTGACCCCCTTCCAGTCCGGCTTCCTTGCTGCAGAGCACGGGGCCAGGAGAGCAGTTCGTCGCCTGCGTCACAGATGCAGCTCCGTATGCACGAAACTTGACCAAAGAGCGGATGCGGCTGCTGCTGGTTTTGTTAGACCTTAGCATAGCGTTTTGATGTAGAGTGCGATCCGCGACCTTTTTGAAGCCCACCGCCTGGCCGTTTCCGGGATCACGGGGCACTGTCAGCTTCAATGGATTGCCTGCGTTTTCTGCTCACGGGACCGTTGCCAGCCAAAGTGTGGTCTTGAGGGACCAAAAGCCTCTCCGGAGGTGCCCACTTCAATGAGTAGGGGTGCCTCAGGGGCGCTGCTTTATCCCCGCTATTATTCTTTATCTATATCGACCACTTGCTCAGCTGAGTGCGGAGCTTTTGGGCTGATTTGTCACCGATATGCGCTGATGACACTCCAGCTCTCATTCTCTGTTGATGGAGGGGGGAGCTGTATCACGGCCCCTGCAGCTCTACAGCATTGTTTGGAAGGCTGGTCGCAGCTGGTTGAGATTACAGCAGAGCAGGCTGAAACTGAATCCATCCCGAGAGAAGCGGAGGAATCCTTTGGCTGGAGCGCGGGGGGGGGGGGGGGGAGGCAGAGGGGATTTCCAGCCGCCCGAGGAGTGGGGAGGAGGGGACCATTTTGGCGCCGGCCCCCTCTGTCCGCGAAGTCCTGGGGGGGTCCACCTGGATTACGTCTCTTTCAATGGGGACCCAGGTGGCCCTTGCTTAACCAGGACTGCATTTTTTTCCCATCTTTGGCAGGCCCGAAGCTGGCTGGCCCCTTCCTCTCTCAGAGCAGACCTGTGCCGCACTGTGATACATGCAGCGGTCACCTCCGGAGGCTTGACTATTGTAACTTCGCTCTGGCGGAGCCTTCCCTTCGCTGCCTGATTCCGGAAACTGAAACTAGTGTCCAACGTAATGCAGTAGCGTTTGCTCCACAGGGGAAGCCTTCTGCTGATCATATTCAACCTGTGCTTTCGCCAAGCTGCACTACAGCTTTCCAGTGGAATTCGAATCTACATCTTCCAAAGGTGTAGGTTTTAACCTTTAAGGCCTTACAGCGGCCTGGGACCCTGCGATATCTGAGAGACCGCGTACACCCCACTTAATATGCCCCTACTCGGCACTCTGCGATCAGCAGAGGCCAATTTACTAGGCGGTTCCTGGCCCTCGATGATCGCGGCTAGCGCCTCCATACGGGGCCAGGACCAGCTTTACGGCCCTGGCCCCAGCCTGAGTGGAACACTCTTCCTCCAGCGCTGTCCAGGCCCTGCGGGACCTTGATGAAGTTCCGCAGGGCCTGGCATGGTAAAACCGAGTTGTTCCACCGGATTTGCTGGAGTGTCCAGTTAAGCTGAGTGGCGCCCCCTTCCCCTCCCCTCTCCTTCCCCTGCATCTTCTTGCACATACCATCTGTTGCACTTTACCACCCTATTATCCTCCCAGAGAGGAACCTGGCCCCTCCTTTTCTTTTACTGGGGTGATCCTAGAATTGAATTGGCCCATAATAGGGCACCTATTATGATGCTAACCGCTGTTTTTAAGTAGCTTTTAATGGTTTTTAGTGTTATATTGTTGTTATCGATTTAATTAATTGTATATGTGAATGTTGTTCACCGCCCAGAGCCCCCAGGGGATGGGGCGGTTTATAAATCGAAACAATAAATAAATAAATAAATAAATAAACGCCTCGAGGTCATCTTTTCAGAGGCAGGAGGGACTTGTGTGTGAAGAAGATCACTTCTGTAACTTGCTTTGTTCGTAGCAGTAGAATAATTTTTTATCCATAGTTATAATCTTGTTATTGTTGAAAAGTGTCCTCTTTTTTAATTGTAGGACACAAGTCACAGAGAGAAGAACTAGATGCTATACTTTTTATTTTTGAGGTGAGATTTTTGTAAATGTTGATCATTATATTCAAATTTAGTATATATTCTGATGATCTCATGTTTATTCTTGTTGGTCAAGTAATACTTTTGAAATAATCATGGGGTTAATGTCCCATGATTCAATAATGTAACTATATTTCAATTGGGCAGCTGCATCCAAGAGCCCAGGTAGCTGGCTGCAGCCCTGCTGTTCCCATAGGGACTTTCTGGCAGCGTGGGAAGACTTGCAAAGCAAAAAAAGCCTCCCCACTGCCAAGAAGCCCCCATTTGCCTTAATAGATGTACTGGATTAAGTCTTAGGTGCTGTAAGTCTAAAGTCCTGGCCACTGGCTTAAGGCGGTGAATGACCAAGAGGTAGCTGACTACTGTTGGCTCCTCCCCTGCCCTGCCCTCACTACACTGGGACAGCAGCAGGGAACTTGGGATTCTGGCACCCCGTTCCAGTGCCAAGTAGGGCCCCCGCGGCTGCACACCAGCGGAATCACCTCTCTGCTGGGTCAAGTCAAGTGCACCGGGGAGGGCAAATTTGCTGGGCCAGCCATGCACCACTTCCATGGGCAGATTTCCCTCTATGCCGCACACCCCCCCACCCTGTTGGCGTTATTCCATTGCAAGCAATTCACCTTGTCTAGAAGGCTGCCCTGGAAAATTTAGTCTAAATTACCAAAAGTAGTTGGAACACATCTGAGAGTCTGAAAACAGGATCTTACAATCAAAGTAAGGATACCTTGAGTTATTTTAAAAATAAGCATGGATCCAATAATGGAGATTTTTAGCTATAACTATATTGTGTCTTTGTTGACTTTTGATTTTTGTAGAAAATTTTACAACTTCTTCCAGAAAGAATTCATCAAAGATGGCAATTTCACAGTATTGGTAGGTGTTGCAACACTATTTTTAATAATGTAGTTTGAAGCAATTAGTAGTTTTGACCAGCAGCAAAACTATAAATTGAAAATGTTTCTTACAAAGTATTAGCAATTCTCATATCAAATATTCTGGATGGGAGGCTTCAGATGTTGTAGATTAAAGCAGAGATGGTTTGTCGATGGCGCATGAGTGGGTCCTGGTTCCAGAATAATTGTGTTTTACCTACAAAATTTTAATCAGATGTTGACCAAATTTTCAGTTATAAAGGGTCTTCAGAAATGGCAATGGAGCAAAGTGGGAATATACTGTTGCAGCAGACAATTCTAAAGTATCAAGAAGGTGGATCTTTTCTCACTTCTGGCTCTGAGCTTAATGCCAGAGGATATAAAGTTCACCAAGAACAATCCTGAGATTGCCAAGGGCTTGCTAAAAGATTTTAGCAAGTCTGACCGAGGTCTCTCACAAGTTAACCACAAAGCAACAAATACTGAATGTATGCTTTTCCCCCCTCAGGCTTAATTTTAAAGAAGTTACTTCACACAGGGAATTCTTTAAAGGTACGGCTGATCATCTTAAAATATTCATTATTTTATAGTGTTTCTAATACTGGGTCTAGTCTTAATGAAGCTTTTCAAGATGCCATATTTTCCCACAGGACTCTTACAGCAGTTGAAATAGTCTTTTGTGCAAGTATAATTAAAATATGTTATTTTTTTACAGATTCGTCGTGAAGGTGTACGTCTCTTCCTCTTATGGTTGCAAGCCCTTCAAAATAATTGTAGTAAAGAGCAACTGTGTACGTTTTCTTGTTTAATTCCTGGATTTCCACCACCACAGTCTGAATATGGACCTCGAACTCTAGATAATCTAATTAATCCTGTTCTAAATGTCCAAGAAAGTAAGTACTTAGCAGTTTTGTGTAAGCCGTGTGTTGACTTTTGTTATCAGATTATCTTGGGTAAATTCAGTGAAGAATACATGAATTATTTGAACTTACTGAGCCAGAATGCTTCTTAAAAAGCATCAAATAAGAACTCTTTCCCTTACATTTGTTGTATCACTCAGTGATAGGTTAATGTCCCCTGGTGCATTTCAGAATTGAACCTCAAATCGAACCGTTTTCCAAAGCACAATGGGAAAATAATTAATAACTTCTTTGTAGTCCCTGTGCCTCACACAGACAGACTTGTCTCAGGGCTCCTAATCTAAAGAGTCTTGAGAAATGTATTTACAAGGGCCAGTGTTGTCTGTTGTAACAGTTGATGCTCCCCCCAAAACTTTGTCGTTTGGGATGTTACTGTTTCAGTTTTCCAGCAGGTAGGGATGGGTTTTTCTCCTGCTCCAATTAAACTCTGAACTGGGTAAGAATTATTCTTAGAGCTATAATGTTTGTCTCCCGTTTCAAGCAAGTATTTTGAGCTGCCAAAGCTTGTACACTGAGCCAAGAAAGTATGAACTTAGCACTGAGTAAATAATTCCAGTGGATTGGTTGTGGTGGGTTTTCCGGGCTGTGTGGCCATGGTCTGGTAGATCTTGTTCCTAACGTTTTGCCTGCATCTGTGGCTGGCATCTTCAGAGGTGTATCACACAGAGAAGTCTGTTACACACTCTGTCTGGTTTTTACCTGGCCTCTTGAATGTGGCTGCCCAGACAGAGTGTGTAACAGACTTCTCTGTGTGATACACCTCTGAAGATGCCAGCCACAGATGCAGGCAAAACGTTAGGAACAAGATCTACCAGACCCAATAACCCAGCCTGTAACAATTCCTAACTCAGACTCAGTTGACATCTGGCAGTGGCCTAATTGACAATTCCAGTGGAGTTTATGCAGAAATGGCTCTTGATGTGTTTGTGCTTTCATAAGCAGAAAATTCTCATTTTTGAAAATGCATGCTCCTTCATCCTTTTATAAGCTGTGCTGAGGCTTCTTAATCTAGAACAGACCTGAGGTCCAATGTTGTTGATCTGTGGTCTATGTGTATGATTCTAAGCTTGTTAATTTCTGAGGAAGTTCAACTGAACTCTTTTGAAACATTTTCAAGGGTCCAGGCTCGAGAGTAATAACTGCAAACATGGTGTTGTTTTTTGGGGGTCCTGCTGTGCCTCCAAAGGGTGTTGTTGAGTTCTCTTCTCCAGCCACTCCCCTTTGGGGCATTCACAGATTGCAGAACTGATATTATGTAGAAGGAAAAATCAGTTTGTGAGTTTTCTCTCTAGTTTTCTCTCTATTTTCTAGCCTTGAATAAAAGAGGGAGGGCATGCATTTTTTTGGCAGAAGCAGTTCTCATTTTGCAACCCATTGCATGTCCAAGAAGGCAACAGGGCATAAAGATGAAGCCTTGCTGAGTACTGTGATGATCTGTCTTGTATAGTGGGCATTTGGATATTTTAATATCCTGGCTGGTATATGACTGAGCACAGCATTGCAATAAATGTATTGAGTTGATAGCAATGTTTTCTTTAATTATGCATTTTGTGTAGTTTTGGGCTTATATATACATATTGCCATTAATTTATGAAGACCCAGTAGGTCTTTATGATTTATGAAGACCCAGTGTCAGGACTGCGCCATCCTTGGCCTGGCAAATTGCACATACTCAGCTCTGCTGCCGATGGCCCAGCCGTTTTCACCGCTCAAGGCCATGAGGCCTCTTTCCTTTGTTTGCATGTAACTAGTTCAATAGCTCTTGACGATTTCTCCTTATCTGTCTTTCAAAGCGAATAACCTGCCTGTCCCAAAACAATGTCTCTTTCTCACTGTCCTGTCACATGCTGATATTATGGGAATGCAAGGGTGGGGGGATTGTGGGTTGAACCAAATTGTAACCTTTAGGTATATATTGGGGCCAGAGAGCCAAACCCCCAGTTTCGGCTATCTGGCCGTTGGGCTGACACGGTTCTGAATAAAGCTCTTGAACCTACCTTGAGTCTTATTACTGACTGGAGTACCAGACCCTTACACCCAGTAGGTTTTCCTTCATGGTCTCCCATCCAAGTGCTGACCAAACCCAACCCTGCTTAGCTTCCGAGATCTGATGAGATTGGGCTAGCCTGCCCTGTCCAGGTTAGGATGTTTTGGGCTTACTGATTTGGGAAAAATATCCCAAAGAAATGACAGCTATATAGTTTATTACCTTTCTTAATAAAATTTATAAAATTTGACAGCTTTTGCTTCTTTTGTTGAACAGCACAAGTTACAGTAGAAGAAATTACTCCACTAGTCCCTCCACAATCAGGAGATAAAGGACAGGATGATCTAACAAGCTATTTTTTAGAAGCACTTTTGAAATATATGGTGATTCAGGTATGTAGAGGTGCCTGCGTTTTCTCGGGTAACTGATTTCCAGCTATAATTTTGATGCTTTTGTTGACTGTGCAATTTCTACTCCAGTAACATTTTTTTCCTATCCAAATTTGTCTGTTAAGGTTTGGCAATTTAGCCACACTGAAATGTGTACTATGTGTCATCAAGTTACTTCTGACTTGTGGCTACCATATGAATTAATTACCTCCAAAATCTCCTATCATTACATTGAAATGGATAGAACTTCCTTCTTGATTCAGGTTTCTTGTAATAAACCAGAACTTTGAAAACATCTTAGTGGCAATTTAGAAACTTAGGAACTAGTTATGAACCCTCCTTCCATCATTGTTATTACTTTGTGTGCTTTGTGAAATTCTTCTTGCTCTTCATATTCAGTAAAATTAGATATTTGTCCCTCATCTTACTATATAATTGAATAACATGTTTCCAAGAACGAACCAGAAAAAGCGAAGGACTCTGGGAGATGTAGTCCAGAGGATCCGATTTCTGATGTACAGAGGGACTGAAAGGACTACAACTCTCTGACTCCTTCTCACTCTGCTGGTAACACTTCTTAAAGTTTTGGGGCCCTTGCAGAGCTATCCTATTCCTTACCTGCGCCAACTCTCAAGTAAGTCAGCAGCAAGCCCGGCTCCAGCAGCCAGGATGGAGTAGGCCATGCTGCCCCATGCTGTTGAAGGGGAAAGGTGTCACTGCACGCAGAACTTTGACTGAGGCAGTGAGAGTGGGGAGAGACCTCACCACACAAACCCAGAACACTTCAGGCAAGATACTGGGGAGTGGTTGGGGGGGGGGGGCGGGGGGAAGAGAAAGAAAGAAAGAGTTGAAGTAGAGGCAAAAAGACAATGAATGCTGGGGAAAGGCAGAAAGAGAAACAGAGAGCTAGGTTGGGTGGCCAGAAAGAGAGAATAAAAGCTGGGTTAAGGTGGCAGAAACATAGGCAACAGAGAGGGTAGCAAGAAAGAGAGCTGGAATAAGTGGGCAGATAGAGATCTGGGTCAGGGGGGCAGAAAGAGAGTTGAGGTAGTGAGGCAGTAAGACAGAAGGAGAGAGCTGAGTTAGCAGTTAAAAGTTAAAGTTAAAAACCGAGCTGGGGTAGCAGGGCCAAATTAGAGAAGATTAAGAGAAGGGGTAGCAGGATGGAGAGTGAGAGGCAGAGAACCAGATGGAGAACAGAAGAAAAAACTGGGGGTAATGTCTTCTTGAGTCCCCACTTGTGCGTTCCCACTTGCTAGAGCCTGTTGTGTTTTTTCACACAACAGGCTCCCCATCCTCAAATGCACTCTGCTGGCTCCCCTGTCCTTTGCAAAGCCAGGATCCAGCTTTGCATATGGGGGTGTGCCTATGGAGATGGAGGGAACTCTTTCTCTTCACAGGCACTCTGCTAGCTCCCCTGCCCTTTACAAAGCCAGGATCCAGGTACCTTACATCTTTATCATAAATAACCGATTTAAAAATCATAAGCAATGTTATAGCTACTATGATAACATTTTATTAAATCCCAAAGCCATCTATTGTAGCAAGTATAGAGTGACCATTAGATTCAGGGATGAAACAGAATCCCCATGGCTGTATCACGTCTTAATTTTTCCCCTTCCCTTTTGTATCCAAGGAAAGAAATATCAGGAAGGTGTAATTTTCTGTCGTCCCTTCTTGGTTCATGTCTTTTTCAGGGAGCAAACCTAAGCAGGTCTACTCAGAGGTAAGCCCCATGTTATTGAAAGGGGCTCAGTCCCAGGAAAGTGCCTTTAGAATTGCATCCTTATTTTTATGGCAGCAGGGAAGAGATGGCTTTGTGAAGCCACACTGCTTTCCTGTTGGCTGTCACATCCATAATTGTTCTTCTTATTTCTGTTCTGGGAAAATGGGGTGGCAGCACAGCCCAAATTCCTGTGATTCATCTTACACAACACAATGTGTGGCTCTTGGCTTTATGCTGAGTATAGTATGCTGTTGTTGAACAGAAAAGTAGTTACAATTTCTGCATTATATATGTATACATTAAAGTTACAGAGAAAACAAATAGAGAACTTGTAAGTAAATGAAAATAAGTGTGTTAATGGTATTGCAAAGTTCTGATCCTGGAAACGTATTGCTTCACTGTATTTACTTACAAAATGAATGGAAGTAATCTAGTATTCTTTTTCAGGTAAAGAGTCTGGAATGGAAGAACAAAGAAAATCAAGAAAAGGGATTTTCATTCTTATTTTCACATTTTAAGAAATATTACTTGCCTTATATTTTTCCAAACATGTGTAAGGAAAGCAGCTTGTATAACCCTGTACTTGGTGAGCATTGCATCAGTGTCTTCAAGAAGCATGCATCATTTCGTAATATAATTTATGGCTGTTTTGCTCTCTTGGGTGCTTCCATGTATTAGGTCTTCTCCTGTGATTGTAACACTGCTGGTAGTATTATGTGAAGTTTACCCATATACAGATATTTCCCTGTCATGCTATATATTGCTTTCACATCCTGCACGTGAGCTTCCAAAGGCACCTGGTGGGCCACTGCGAGGAGCAGAGCGCTAGACTAGATGGACTCTGGTCTGATCCAGCAGGCTAGTTCTTATGTTCTTATATGGGAGTGGAAGCAATTGAAGAATGGTCAGTTCACAGCCATAATAAGTGTAATTATGAGTTTTTCATATTAAATTTGTTGACTTTAATCATAAATAAATTTAAAATTTCAATCTTACAACCTGAACTTCAGGACCTTTACTTAGGAATGAATCCTGTTTTGAATTGACTTGAGTGTAAATGCGAATAGCTATCACAGCCTTATTTTGTTTTGCTACTCTTTACCTTAAAGATCTTTCTGCATATTAGTATGAGACAGCTTTAAAATGTTGTTAGTAATATTCTTTTTACTTTTTAATGAAATATTTGTAACCATACTTTGCTATTTTGTATTTTGGAAGCATTAAAAGAAAAAAATGGTGATGGTGGTGGATACTTTTATGTAGATATACTTTTGAAACAGCTTGAGCTGTACATTAGATCTCTGTTAGTAAATGTGGGTTAACAGTGTGAATCTTTTTTAGTTATGCTATGTTTTACTCTTTGAGTAAAAAAGGTATAGAGTTCAATTGGAAATAAGTGTTATATGACATAATTTTATTATCCTGTAAATAGACCATATTTATTCAAATATTTATTCAAATAGACCATAAACAAGCTTTTCAGCAGTGAAGTAGTGGAAATTAACAATTCACTGTTGTCATTATTGTGATGGGTAGAATTCTGTATCCGCCTCTCATTCATCACAATGTTCAATGGCTGGTTAATGGAGGATAATACACAAAAAAATGTGTGTTGGTGAGTGGTTAGTAAAGCTATCACTTAACTGTTTATCACAGTTACGTTTCGTTAATAATTTGTTAATAATTTAGTAACTGTCTATCACAGTTATGTTTCGTTAATAATTTGTTAATAATTTCAAGTATCCCACAGCCTCAATGTGTTTGAGCTTTGATCTGTTTGCTTGTTTTTATCCTAACACTTAGACATTTCCTTCCCTACAGAGATGCCACAAATGAGACCAAAGCCACACTATATAATGGTAAAAAAAGATGCTGAAACCAATGAAGCAATATATTGCACAAAGGAACCTTTTCTTAAAGCTCGCGTAATTGTCATCCGGTGGTTGGTGTCTTTCTGGCTTGAGCCAAAACCACATGCAGGACCTCAGATTCCTGGCATGGAGGGTGAAATCGTGCCAAAGAATATTCAGGTAGAGCCAAAAAGGTGATAGGGAGCGGGGAAGTAAATAGGGGAGAAGCAGATCTTAATCTCTATGTGTGTTTGTTTATTTCAGTTTTAGCGTTGCCAACTCTGGGCTGGGAAAATCCTGGAGACCTTGGGGGTGAAGCCTGGGAGGAGAGGATGGAACTCAGCAGGGTATAATGCCATAGAGTCTGGCCTTCGAAACAGTCATTTTCTCCAAGGGATTTAATTGCTGTAGTCTGGAAATCAGTTGTAATTCCAGAAGATCTCTAGGCTCCACCTGGGCATAGGCAATCCTGTTGATCATATGTTTTTGCAGAAGGAACTCCAGGCAACTCATATTGTTCTTCTTTCCCTCCCCTTATATCCTTACAAGAATCCTGTGAGGTAGATTAAATTGAGAGTTATGGACCAAGGTTCTCTGGTGAACTTTGAGTGGGAATTCGGACCCAGTACTTTGTCCATTATACTTGTTATTTAAAAGCCTTTCCTCCAGTGTAACAGAAGCCCACACGTTTGCTTGCTATAGCTAGTATTCCTCTAGTGGGTGTGATGAGCCCTGGAGCAGAGGCGTTGAAGTGTCTCTGACCCTCAGGCATCATCTTGAAAGCACTGAGTGCCTCTGTAGGAAGAAACCTGCCTTTTTCCTGAGTTTGATACTAGGTAGCGATACAGAGTAATTCTGGACTTTCTTGCCCTTCAGAAGCATTCAAAATATATTTAAATTCAGTGTGATGTCACAGCAGAACATCCTCTGCAGTAGGGTGAGAAGCAGGTCATAGTGGTCATCTTTTACCCTGACTAGCAAGGTCAGCCAACATTTATGGACCACTGCACTGTGTAATAGTGTAATAAAGCCAGATCTTCTTATATGTGTGTGGAGGGAGAGTTCCATTGTCTGAAGAATAAGTCCCCTGATTCTTGCAGCACACACAGAGAGAGAGTTAGGTGAATGGTATAATAATCTTAGCATTTGTTTAAGGATGTTAATTTTTTTTCCCCGTTGAAGTGGGAGGTAAACAAATTGAAGCTGAAAGAATTAACTTCTGAGATGAGATTTGAACTGGGGATTTCTTGGCTGACAAATTGCACTTTTAGCCATGTACTGCACTGTACTGTAGATGTTTAAGGAACTTAAGCACTTGTACTATGCTTGAACTCTGTGCCTTGTATCACTTTACTCCACAGGAGAAGCCAACTTGGAGAATTATGTGTCTTGTCCTTTCTGGTTTCAGAGAGCAGCTGCTAGCCTGGTTTCTAGAGAAGACAGCAAAAGTGACAGTACAGATAGACCTGATAGAAGTACAGAGCCTGAACAATCTCATTCTAACACAAGCACCCTGACGGAGAGAGAACCTAGTTCCTCCAGCCTTTGCAGTATTGATGAAGAGCATCTCACAGATATTGAAATAGTCCGCAAAGTTTTTTCTTCCAAGAGAAGTAACGTTAACTTTCTTACAGAAATCTTTCGTCAGGTAAATTCTGTCTGCAAACAATAAGTTTGTGCAGGTCTATAGGTTAGCATTTTCCTTAATGTTTTCTTTATGCTAGCATTTGCTGTCAAAAATGTAAAGTTCCTCACTTGCCAGTCTCAGTAATTATATAGCATGGTGTTCATAAATTCATATTCAATGCCTATTTAA
Source organism: Sphaerodactylus townsendi (assembly GCF_021028975.2). Classification (NCBI taxonomy): domain Eukaryota; kingdom Metazoa; phylum Chordata; class Lepidosauria; order Squamata; family Sphaerodactylidae; genus Sphaerodactylus; species Sphaerodactylus townsendi. Next base: position 138,709,329 of record NC_059426.1, on the reverse strand, counting down.
GTCAGAGGCAAAACTGCAGAATGTAATAATCTGTATAATTTGTAAGGAGATATGAAGAAATGTGTAGTATAAGTTTTTTTATAAGTAAGAGATTTGAGGATTGTCCCTTTTGGTAGCAGCAGTGAAGTCTCTGGCTTCTGTTGGTTGAACCAATGAGAGTGTTGTTGATTTTTCATAAACATTTTATCTTTCGAAGTCAGATGTTTGTCTCAGAATGTTTATGGCAGTATAAAATTTGCAAATTTTAAAGTGGATGTCAGTGGCTGAGGGAAAAACTCTTTTGGAAGGAGCTGTGTGGTTGAGAGCAAGGAGGCTTGAGGACTGAAAAGCTTGTGGGATGAGTTCCAAATTGAAGTATGGGGGTCACAGTTGCCCTATTTTGAGAATCAGGAACTTGGTGTATGAGACAAAAGTCTGAGAAGACAGGGAATTAATGGATTGTTTTGCGGGGGGGGGGGGAATGATGAGAGATTGTATGTTATTGAGGTGAAAGTAGGTACAAAACAGGAATTATGATAAGGCAGGGCAGCTGCCTGAGAGTCAAATAGACTGAAGGAAATGGAAAAGCAGAGGCCTGGTGAAACATGGTAAGGACATAAAGAAAAATGATCCTGAATAAAATGAGACTGCAGAATAACCTGGGAAGCAGTTGAGAAGGGTGAAATGCACAAACCTGTAATTGTAGTAAGGAGTATCTGTTCCGTAATAAATGCTCCGATTTTTCCCCTATTAGGCATTTTTATTGCCAATATGTGAAGCAGCAGCTATGAGGAAAGTGGTGAAAGTATATCAGGAGTGGATTCAACAAGAGGACAAGCCCTTATTTATGAAAGATCCAGAAGAAATAGTTTCCTCTTCAAACACGGATTGTGATGAAATCATGGTGGAACATAATTTATTGGAGAAGGGGCATGAAAGGGAGGAGGTAAAAATATTGAAATTACTTTAATTTATGTTTTCCAAAGTAATAAATGCATTTACCTTACTTCCATGGAGCAGCTACTTTTAATGTTGGAGATGGGGGAGGGAGCAGGCTGGGGGCTAAGGGTGCTGAGGTGTAGGATTGCAACTATCTGTTATATGATGTTCAAATGATGCTCCACTAAAGCACTTGAACACTTCTTAGATATCTTTTAATGTTCATCTGCATTACCTATGCCATCTTCTTTCTGCTTAAAATGAAATGGCACCAGTGCTGCTGTTTAAATCCTGTTTAAAGTACTCTTCATGATCTGGTTTTGGAGGCTAGTAGCATTTCTGATTCTATGGAGACCGCCCCATCTAGTGCTTAAGTGCTTAAGTAGCACCTTTTCAAATGCCTGAAGCTCTCAATTCATTTTCGTTTTGGCCAGGCACTTCATTGAGACTGCCCCCATATAATTGGAAATGCAGTGATAACTCTTGTTACCACAGACCCCTTCTTTTGGGGGTCAAGGCAGAGCAAAGTGAATTTCCTTAGTCTTCACCCCTTAGGTACAGGAGACAACTTCACAAGGCTTGGGGAGATCTTTTGTATATCATTGTCTGTTTAACAGTATAGGGAAGGGTAGTATCTCCCACAGACTGAAATCTTCCAGCTGGTGATAAGATAATTGGAGAAGGTGGTCAGACCTTCAGGTTGGAAGCAGTCCTTCTAGTAACTGGCTGCTTGATTACTTCTTAAACCAATCAAAAGACCTGTGTATCCAGAACCACAGCTATCAGTGCTAAGAAAAAAAGGTGTAGTGGTTAAGAGTGAAGCACTCTAATCTGGAGAACTAGATTTGTTCCACACTCCTGCACATGAAGCCTGCTGGTAACCTTGGACTTCATATGTAGTCACAGTGCTGTTTGAAATCTCTCAGCTCCATCTACCTCACAAAGTGTCTGTTGTGGAGAGAGAAAGTAAAGGGAATTGTAAGCTGCTTTGAGACTCCTGAAAGGTAGAGAAAAGAAGGGTATAAAAACCAATTCTTTTTCTTCTCTTCAAGTTGTTGGGCCAGAAGGGTTAATAGACAGTTTTATAGCACTTGTGAAAGTGAAGGAAATAAATGCATATTTCTTCCAGGTTTTTAGAGTTTTGATGGGAGCAGCCTTTCTTAATCCACTGATTGTGTTTTGTTCCTTATGTAGAATTTAAATTGGGTCTTAATCAGCTTGATATGAATACCCTTTCTCCTACATTAGGGCTTCAGTTGTCCAGCTGGTTATGTAGCAGAACTGCATATAGGGAGGGACTGTAGTCATGAAACTATATCTATCAGATAAACAGCAACAGCTTAACTGTTTATTAGAATTCCAGGCTTTGCAACTGTAAACTAATATTACAACTGTAGGAGAATGACACTTTAGACCCAACTGCGGGTGTGTCTTCTGTACAGTTGAGCAGAGTTATCCAGGAGCCACCCATTGTTGGTGAGCAGTTGTATCCAGACAGGGAGTTGGCTAGGACTTGGCTACGCTGGAGCGGTGGGCCTCCTGTCATCCAGGAAAGGGTGCAAAAAAATTATTTAGCCCCTGCCTGAATTATTGAGGGCATAACCTAACCAGCTGGATAACTTCGCCCTACTGTTCAGAATACACATTTATAGGCAAGTCCAGTGTCATTTAGCATTACTGCTCTTAAGGGATTGGATTTTTCTGTTAGCTATCAGTTCCACCAAGCAGTGCTCTCTGCTGATGATTTTCACATTGTTCTTTTAGTTTACACAATGCTTTACAGAACAACATAAGCAAAGAAAAATCTTTGCCCAGAGGAGCTTATTGTGGGGTGGGGGAAGAAAAGGGAAGTGAAGGTCAAGGGTAATGTTTCATTTGAGAAGGGGTATAAGGAGTATAAGGAGTTATAGTAGAGACCTCTAATACCTTTATGGTATAAGGAGTTATAGTAGAGACCTCTAATTAATCTACATCTGTTTATTTTTTCTTGGGGACAAGAATCCTTCGAACTACCTCATGTTAATCCTGTCGTTTCATAGTTCACAGCAGGTGATGCTGCTTTTATCAAAATCCACCTCATCTTTTGTCAAAATCCACCTCATCAGAAAAAAGTGGCATAGACTAAATATTGGGGCAAGGGGTTGTCATGATTCTGTTTAGTCGTGTCGGGTGATACTGTTGGAGGATCTGTTTGCATTATGTTTCCATTATCCTTGGGCAAAAGGTTTTGAAACTGTGGATGACTTAGGAACGCATGGCGGCTTCATGGAAATGCTAACCACAAGGATTAATGGCTTGCTATTAATGTAGAGCAGTAATCCCAGTAGCATTTCGAGATGATAGGGCCACAGGTCTCATGTTCACTAAATCCTGAAACAGTGTGTTGAACCTAAACCTTATCTTCCTAAGCATGTATATGTTGCTTTTGTTGGGAGTGTTGTGGTCTTTTATACTACAGTTTTATTCTGTTTTCATTTTGTAGCTTGTTCTGGGGCCTTGTTGGTTCCCTACCTTGGGCCAGCTAGAAAGGCAGGTTAAAAATATTTTAAATAAATAAATAGAAAGAAAAAATATATTCCTCTCTCTTTGTGTGCGTGTGTGTGTGTGTGTGTGTTAGGAAACAATGAATAACTCTGGTCCCATTCGAAATTCAAGTTGGCCCAGAAATGACTGTTACCAGGATGCTCCCCATAAAGTATCTGATTTGGATGCCATTGAACAAGGTATACGAGCTGGAGTACAAGCAGTACTGCAAGTAAGAGACGCATTTCTCTTTTGTTTTTTTCTGTTTCATAGCAAATATTTTTGAAGTAAAATTGTTGCTACACAGCCCCTGAGCTTTGCCCATTCATTATGTGTTGTTCAGGATTTATATAGCTGTTGGCAATGGCAGACCAGTATCATCCCAGAGCTGCATTAGCAGAGCTTGAGGTACAAGGAACCTCATCCAAAGGAAAACTGACTGGAAAATGTGCCAAAATGATAGAAAACCAAGTGTTTTAAATTACCAAGCCAGAAACCAGTTATAAAGTGTGTCTGCCCTGGATGGGGCTTTCAGTAAGATTTTTTTAACATTGGAATGATGCTTGCGATGACCACTCTTATACCTTTGTAAATAAATATGATAGGTGCAAAATAATGTTTATTTCTTTTTTCCGTATTATATATTGCTGCCATGAGAAATTTAATTCCAAACCTTTTTTTATTTCCTCCTAAAGAAGTGTCTCTGAGCTTTAAAGCGGTTTTGAAATGATCCCACAGGATATGTCCTAAGATATAGACCAACATATTGTGCAGTTCATAACCACCATCAGATGAAAATCGGCAAATCTCACAGTAGGTGATAGTCCAACCCATTTACGAGCACTGGAGTCAGAGTGGTTGGCATGATGGCCCAGTACGTTAGGTACAACAGCTGATGAGCTTAAACACAAAGGCCCATGTCCCAAGGTACTTGTGTTTTCTTAGGCAGTATTACTGACTCTGAATGTATCTGCATCCACTGAGTATTGCATTGTACACATTTATTCAAAAGGTGTATAGTCTGTGCTCTTAATAATTAATTCCCAAGGAGGCCTAGCAAATCCTCTTCTATGCAGATTTCATAACTATAAAAACAGGTTGAAAGTACAGTATTAAATATAAGTAACCATAATAAAAACAATCTGTAATACCAGCATCAAAAAGCAGTAGAAGCAAGAATCAGATAATTAAAACATTGGCATCATCAACTGTCAGCAATAAAGAACACTTAAAATGAATTACAGTAATTATAAAACCTGCTAGGATTCAAGATGCAAGAGCCACACACCAGCATACATCAGCCTCAAGCACAAAAGATTTTTGCTAGAGTCAGTACATGTGTTTGGAAGCATACACAACTTTTCAGTTAACTGACACCAGCAGTGCATTCTTTGTAGTGAGATTTCAGATATATAGTTATCTTCAACTGTTTTAAGTGCATTTGGCAGCTATCTGGCTAAAGGGTGATGCAGGGGTCAGGGAGGGGAGAAGAGGCAAATTGCCACGGAAGGGCTGTGGGTAAGGAAATGCGTTGGTTCCTGACTTCTTAACAAGGAGCTATTGTTGCGTCTGCTTTTGTTTACAGTACACCAGTCCTAACGCACTTATTGCTTTACAGAACATGGTGTAGCTTTAGGAGTCCTTGGCATATTCTCTTGTACTCTGTGAATTCTTGTTTCTTGTATTCTGAATACCCAGTAAGTCTTTATGAGTGTCAAATTCCAGTTTTAATTCCAGTTTATTTCAACTGTGGCAATCAGGTGATCTAACCAGTGATGCTTCAACACATAAAAGTGTGCCAAATTAAACTCTGTTCTTCTGTTCCTGATCACACTGTTGATTCTGTAGTACAGATCTTATTAATGAATATATGGCACACTGAAGATAGCTTCTCAGGCTAATAGTTCTATTTTTTTTAATCACAGGTTTTTATAATAAATTCCTCAAATATATTTCTGCTTGAACCAGCAAATGAGATTAAAACTCTGTTGGATGAACATACTGACATGTGTAAGCGCATTCTGAATATCTACCGATACATGGTGGTACAAGTAACCATGGACAAGAAGACTTGGTAAAGTGTTTTGTATTTTAATAGCGTCTGCAATTTGTGTGCCACCCTGCCTGCAACCTGTCAGGATGATGTACGGGGCTGTCCCTGCTAGCCGTAGAATTCCATGGTGTGGTCTTTAACGAATAGCGTATCTCCCATCCTTGGCATTCTGAATTCCAAGCAAGAATAATGGAATGCCAATATTGATTTACCTGTTCACCATATTTTCATCAATTTAGCTATTCAGCAATGCCTCGTAAATTCCTGGCATGTACAGTGTTCATTGTTTGAGTAAAACTTTCCCGATGTGAAAAATAGCACATGCTGTGAATATATATGCACTTTACACAGTGATCTTAAGGATAATATGTTCCATAATTTTAAGAGTTTTCAGCTAAATTGCTGAAAATCAGTTGAAAAACGTAAAGAATTAGTAAAAGCCTCCAAAAATATTCTGTATCAAGAAGAAAAGGAGAAGTTAGGATTTATACCCCACCTTTCTCTCCTGTAAGGAGACTCAAGGTGACGTACAAGCTCCTTTTCCTTCCGCTCCCCACAACAGACTCTTTGTGAAGTAGGTGGGGCTGAAAGAGTTCTGAGAGAACTGTGACTAGCCCAAGGTCACCCAGCAGGAATGTAGGAGTATGGAAACACATCTGTTCACCAGATAAGCCTCTGCCACTCAGGTGGAGGAGTGGGAAATCAAACTTGGTTCTCCAGATTAGAATCCACCTGCTCTTAACCACTACACCACACTGGCTATCAGTTGTTATAGTCCATGTACCTCCCGCTTTGTGATTAATATAAGTTCAAGAACAATAATATTCTTACTATTGTTGGCATGGATGCTATGAAGGATGTCTCTATTGTGTTGTATGGCAGTGGTAGAGTTTATGTTACCTGGGAATAAACTCTGAACTGATTTGGGAACTTTACTAAAGTTAGGGACATATTTTCCCTTCCTAACATATTCTAGCAACTCTCTTGTTTTGTAGCCTGTTTGTGTAGAACATGGTATTTATCAAGTTGTTCCATTCTCTTTGACAATAAACATCTCAAAGAGGAGGATTAGAGGGTCGGAATCCTCTTCAACTTTTATTTTAACATTTCTACATGTAAAATAATTCAGAAGAAAAGAAGCATCAATTTATAATGGTCAGAACCTGTTGCAGTTCTAAGCGGAATTACACCCCTTTCATTGAAGTCAGTGCCCTCAGAATCGTGTAACTATTCTTTGAACTGCACTGTAAAAATCAAGGCTTTGTTAAAAGTCTTGATTTACCTCTCTTTTTTGGTAAATTACAGTCTGCCAATTAATATTATTTCATTTTGCTTTGCAGGGAACAGATGCTGCTTGTGTTGCTCAGGGTCACAGAATCGGTTTTGAAAATACCATCTCACATTTTTCTGCAATATCAAGGAAGAAAGAATTCAACTTTAGCAGGAAGGCTTGCTGGTCCTCTTTTCCAGGCAAATAAATAAATATTAATGTGATAAGAGTTCTAAGTTTGATTGTTCTCCATTCAGCTGTGTTGACTTACATTCAGCACTAGATTTTAGGAAGCATATTAAGGCCTGTTGAATGTTAGAATAGCAGCTGTAAATGTCCAGCTCTGAACAGCTTGCTGTTAAGTAATTTTGTATAATGTTAAAATAATTATTGATGGTCCCTGATGTTGCCTAAATCTAAGCAGCATTATGACTGGGCTCCTTCATGGACTATGTGACTTTCAGCTTCAAGTGTCAATGTTGGGCATGTTTTTGAAAGGAACACGTTCATGTTTGTTGTAGGCACACAGTTTTGTTGGCTAAATGGATCCTTCATGTACTGAGGTGTTACGCATCTTAATACCAGGTACAGGAACAAATGGAAGATGGCCATCAGTTTCTGCTACTGAATGTTTAGCCAGCTGCTAGTCTGGAAGATTAAAAACCCATCAGCCCTTGGTTTGATCTATACCTTGTCTCACCGAAAGTTAGAAGTTGAGTTCAGTTGTGACCAAATACCCCTCCTCTTGTGGAATTCTCTGCTGCGGGCATGGCTCTTTGGGAGCAGACCTACAATCAGAGCATTCCGTGGGAAAAGGGATCTTTGGTCACAACTGAGTTTCTGTCTTTTGGTGAGACAAGGTATAGCAATGCAATTCTAGCATTCTTTAAATTTAAAAAAATTAAAAGAAAACCTTACAAGCAGGTGTTCCGTTGATGCACCAGAAGAGTCTTTGAAGTTAACATAGCAGCAAGGCCTTCTTGAGTTAGGAAAAAATCAGTGGCCCTGAGAATGAATCACATTGTGCTCCCCGTTCTATTGATATTGTGGTAACTTTTTATTGTAACTAACAACATGTTTGTTTTTTAGACTCTTATAGTAGCTTGGATCAAGGCAAATCTAAATGTGTACATTTCCCGAGAACTTTGGGATGACCTGTTGTCAGTATTGTCATCGTTGACTTATTGGGAAGAGCTGGCCACTGAGTGGTCCTTAACTATGGAGACTCTGACAAAAGTATTAGCTAGAAACTTATACAGCTTGGATCTCAGTGATTTACCACTTGACAAATTAAGTGAGCAGAAACAAAAAAAGCATAAAGGCAAAGGTAAGGCAAATAGAATTTGTCATCTCCAAATTAGCAGTTCCAAAAAGGATGTTTTAACTCTGATCTTTAAATGCCTCTCCAAAGCAGCAGTTTGCTCCCCTTGGCCTCAGATAGATCAGATGCTTATGCCTGCATTTCACAGATGCATAAACATAGACTGAATTGTAGCTTTGGAGGAGCATTATACATTTTAGACCAGGCATAGGAAGAAGGGGATAAACACTTTTCATTTTATATTTCTTGGCCTTGCGCAGTCCTTCATCATTTTCAATTTTTAAATATAAAACTGCATTAACATGTATTTGTGTTTTGATAGCCAGTCTTGAAATCTTGCAGTCCATTCTTTAAAAATCTTGATTCAGCAACCTTCTGAGACCTTCAGTACTTTCATGCTATATGCTCACTCTGGGGTTGACTGCTGGAAAGTTCTTCATTTTAAAAAGGATCTTGCCCACAATGTCTAAACCAAAAAGTGGTACACATCACATTGGGCGTCCCTTGTGTTCCCCTGCTCTCTCCTCTCTTCACCTATTGCTGTTCATTTGCTGTTACATCCATACTGGAGAAATGTGGTCTGTGCTTCTGAAGCTCTGACCACTATATTACATTGGCTTTCATACTGTATTTGCTGTTGAACAGTAGCAAGCATCCAGTCCTAGTTGAGTCATGCAAGTTAGGTGTTATTAAGTTATTCAGAGGTTGCTGCTAGGCTTAGGGCTGCCAGCTTCCAGGCAACACTTGGAGATCTCCGAGAATTACAACTGAACTCCAGACAACAGAGATCTGTACCCCTGGAGAAAACAGCAACTATGAAGGGTGGAGACTGTGATGTTATATCCTGCTGAGGCCTCTTCTCTCTCCAAACCCCTGCCCTCCTTAGACTCCACCACAAAATATCCAGGAATTCCCACCTGGAACTGGCAACCCTAATCAGGCCTGACCGCAGCAGGTCTTTTTTCAAAGGCCAAAGTAGGCCTAGAAAAGACCCTCCCCCCTCCCTCTGCCTTTCTACTGGCAGAACCAAATCTGGAATCTGTGGATGCCTAGCAACAGTCACTGATGGAATCCATGATTTAAAGCTACAGGCACTTTCTACCATTTTTGATTTTCTAAAAATCTGTTTTTTATTTTTTTAGATTTCAGATTTTTTTGCAAGCCTGGGGCACTTTTTGTAGAAAGATCTTTCTTGCCTGTTCATAGTTCTAGATTTTAGTATCCAAAGATTTGTCAACTTTGCTATTAGGATATAAGAGAGACAGGGAGAAATTTTAAAAATGGTCCTGCTAGATGGACTGATTCATAATTGTCTGGGGTTTTTTCTCCCTCCTTCAGGTGTTGGACATGAGTTTCCAAAGGCATCTGTTGATAAGTCATTTTCAAGAGGCTGGAGCCGTGATCAGCCAGGCCAGGCCCCAATGAGGCAGCGCAGCGCTACCACAACTGGATCTCCAGGAACAGAAAAGGCCAGAAGCATAGTACGACAAAAAACAGTTGGTATGTACCAAGGAACTTATATGACATATAAAAACAGGCTGGAAGGATATTTAGCAATCCAAAGTTTATGTCTGCATATACAGTTTTCTACATTTAGCTTATAGTGTATACATACCTTCATGTTCCGGGCAAACTTACATAGTGTGAGATGTGAAATGTTGGTTTTTGGCTGTACGATGCAGATCATTTTTTTACAGATAAAACCAAACATCTGGCTACCAAGATCTGACCCTGTGATCCAATGCATAGGCAACATGTAAGGATTTGTCTTCATGAATCTGATTTTGTTGATCACCTTTTGTTGATCACCTTTTGTTGGGCTTATTGACAGGTCAATGTGATTTAATTGGTATCTCTGCTGCAAAGCCAGCATCCGCAACTACTGTCATGTTTATAGCTAACCCTTATCAAGGCAAGTTCATATCTTTCTACGAGTGAGACTTTCTATAATTAGCTACATTTATCTTCTAAAATGGACACACAGGATTAGACTCTTAGAAATGCCTACCTTAGAAATGTCTCCTGTAACTTTTCTTACAGTATATAGTTTTATTTCATTCTATTTTCCCTGTTGCCACGTACATACATTAAATTTCCAGACACTTAGAAACCACTGGGAATTTTTTTTAGAAAGATAAAAATTTTGGGAAAAATTGTAATTTTTTTTTCTATCAAACCTAAATTAATTTGGCTGCTGTAATAATACAAAATGAAGTCGAGTTCTACAAACAAAACTGCATGTATACCCAATACTAAAGCAAGAGATAGCTGCCCTGAATGCTGCCTCAACACATTTCTGTGATTCAAAAAGGAGGGAAATCGTTAATATCAGATTATTTTTCAGTACTTCCTGCTGTTTTCCAATATTTCCAATGGAAACATTGAATTGTGTACATTTTGAATGGGTTGTTTTATAAATAATTTCTCTCATTCCAAGCAAACAAAGTTTAGTATGATTTCTTTTCAGTGTTCTCCCAAGTTTCCCATTGGAAAACATGAAATAGAATCCTTGGAGGAAAAAAGTGTGGGTGGAGGGTTCTTCCAGGCCCGCACATTTCTGTTTTCATGGGTCAGAGCTGATCACAGTACTTCACTGCAGAAATAAAAATATGTCAAGTTTAATTAATTCATCTTTACTTTATTAAAATCAGCCACTATATGTCAGTCTTTATATAAGAAGATCTGGTGTTCATTTCTCAAGCTTTTGAATGTCCATTATGTTGGAGAAGTTGCTAAGAATACCTGTATGCCCCTGTTGGCTGAGGTTGATAAGAGAGCTGAAGGTCCTCTTGCTTGATCATAGGAATTGCAACAAGTCAGGGAATGTGATGCTACTAATTTTACGTTTAAAGCTCGATATAAGAACATAGGAAGAGCCTCTTAGATCAGATGAATTAGGGAAGGTAATATTACTAATTGCATATTTGAAGTTCAATATAAAAACGTAAGAAGAAGCCTCTTAGATCAGACCAGTGGTCCATCTAATCCAGCATCCTGTTTCACACAGTGGCACATCAGCTGCCCCAGAGGACTGACAGACAAGATACAGAGGTCAAGGTGTTCCCTTGATGCTTCCTCCTGGTGTAGATCTTCAGAGGTTTGCTGCTTCTGAGTATAGACGTCCCCTTGACACTCCATGGCTACTCGCCAGTGGACCTCTCCTTCACTAATCTGTGTACCTCTTTTTAAGCCCATTGAAGCTAATGGCCATCGCTATATCCACCACAGTGAATTTTACCATTTTAATTCTAATTGAGTAAAGGAAGTATTTCTGTGTGTTTGTCCTGAGCCTGTTACCCATTAACCTCACTGGGTCCCCTCAAGTATTATGAAAAGAAGAAAGAGCTCTCTGTCTATCCACTTTCTCCACCCCATGTATAATTTTGCAAATTTCTGTCATATCCTCCCTTTGCCATCTTTTTTTCTAGACTGGAAATTCCATGACTCTTCAGTCTTTGCTCATCTGAAAAGTGCTTTAACCATTTTAGTCACCCTCTTCTGTACCTTTTCCAGCTGTGAAATATTCTTTTTGAGACAGAACAACCAAAACTGTAGACAGTATTCCAAATGAGATGATGCCATAGCTCTATACAAGGGCATTACAACATTTACTGTTTTATTTCCAGTCCCTTTCTTAATAATCTCCAGGATGGAATTTGCCTTTTGCACTGCTGTTATATACCAAGTTGACACAACAACCCCAATATCTCTTTCAGTCTTGGTCTCAGCCAAGTTCAAACCCCATCAGCATGTATGATTGTGCATAACATTAACAACATGGAACTTCATTTGCCCAATTTAGAGACATTCTTCTGTTGCAAGAATAAATGCAACCCAATGGAGAGGCTGTGCTGTTAAACTCCAGTGAACTGTACAACGGCTCATTATACATTCAGGCTCTCAGCACTCTCACTCAGTCTTTGGTTTCAAAGTACTGTCCCTCTTCACAGTCTGCCTTGGTTATCACCATCGTGAATAATTTTGTATCATCTGCAAACTTGGCCACTATATCACTGATCCCCAATTCTGAATTTATAAACAAATCAAATAGCACCAATCCATGTGGTGACCCTACTTCTCCCTTCTTTCCAGTTTATCAGTGGTTTTGATAAACTGTGTTTGTATATCTTACACAATTTTTTTTTACTGTTCGGTTAACACTAGAGGGGTGTAGTGAATGTACTGTGCAAGGGATGCATAGTTTTTATAGAAATGAGAGGATATACTGTCCTATACAGAAGGACTGTACTAAAATATTTAACAGAAAGAGCTAGGTAATTAATATCTTTTTTGAAAGCCTTCATAAGATATTCATGTGCTTCATCTTTTGGACTAAGCTGCTATCTTTTTGTTGGACTTTATATTCTTATTATGCCTCATATATAGCACAACTGACCTTTGTTCGAAGTTATGACTAGATAGCAAACTTTTTTCCATAAAGTATTCTACATCATATTGTTGGTTTATCAGTAGTTAGTGTTTGGATGATTGATATTTGAAAGAAGGATACATTATTTGCATTAAATATTCAAATCACTCACTTATGTGTTGATGAAGTTAGTTGACTTGTTCTTATATCCTATACAAGTCTTGAGATTTGACACTTGCTTGTTCACCTATGCGGTCCCTACAGAGCACTAAAAGTGGCAAATTGACCTGCCTCATGGAAGGCAAATTCATTGCACAGGCAGTGGTTTCCTTGCATCATGTCTGCTCTCTTTTAAAGCCTTTTCAAGCTGCTTCCACAGAAGTACAGGTGTATTTGGATATTTCTCTCTCTCTTCATTGTTTCTCTCTTACAGCTACAAATAGTTAGAAGCAGAAGTATAGCACAGTGCCAAGATGTCATTAGGAGGAGGGAAAGGAAGAGAAGCAATAGTTATTTCTAAGGCTGGCTTAGCATTGTGTATGATCAACAAACCAAACTGCTAAAAATTGCTGGACCAGGTTCTTCCCAAGCCATATATGGGTAATGTCCAGAGAGAAGTAATCTAAACAACATTCAGTTTAGACATGAATCCAACCTCATCAAGAGATCTGCTCTGTCCTTCGAGTGTTAAAGAAGCTTTTCGTAGACGTCATTATGCAGCTTTTCTCTCCTTTGGCCATTCTAATGGTGACATTAGATGTCACCATTATGGTCCTCATCCCAAAACTTCCAGGTCTCATATTTAAAACCCACCTGCAAATCACATTCTGAACGAATGTCACAAACAATTGCATTATGCAGATATACCATGGCCCTAGGAAGTTTTACCTGTAATTGAATTATTTTCTTCTTATTTTCAGTCATCTCCTGGATTTTGAAGAAATCAGTGTTTCTTGTTCCTGATAGGGATTTTATCACATACAGTTACAGATACATACAGTTACAGTTACAGATACATATCACATACAGTTACAGATACATAAACAGATGCATAAATTTTCCTGTCATTTTTTTTAAAAAAGAGTTCTGAGAAATTCTGCAGTTTTTTAAATGTTCTTACCAAGATATAAAGCATAAAAATAAACTTTCTTTACTATATTTCTTCATTTATTTGTCACTGGGAACTGGCTGTGTTAGGAATTTAAAGACAGTCAGCATTAATATCACAAATTTAATTTTAACTTCTTTATTATTGCCATTACTAGCCTGCCTTTACTACAAGGCCTGATTTGAAAGCCGCATGGGTTGATCTCATACTAATAATACCATGCCGCATCCAGAAGTTGATTCCCCCCTGCCCCCAGATTGGGCTGCAAGGCTGTTCGCAGCCATCAGTTTACATTCTGTTTTCTTATTGAGTTTGAGCCTGAGTGTAGAAACAAAAAAAATGCACGTTGATTATTTTGAGGTAAAGGAAGATATCTCATCAACATTTGTAGAAGCTTTGTAAACATCTCATATTCAATCACAAGTTGCACACTTGAACGTGTATGTGTGTGGCTCAGAACTGATGTTACATCTTCTGTTGCATGCAGTTTATGTAATCTGCCTGATTTTATGTAAGTTTTTTAATTGTCTCCTTACTTGGTATGCACATGGGTTAAATCGTTTTTTTACTAAATCAGGTTCCCTAACTAAATCAGTTTCCCTCGCATTTTTGAGCCCTTCATATATTTCGTGATGTGGTTGTGGAATAAGATGAAAAAATTGTTTAGAAGATGCTAATCCCAGAGTTACAGGATTACATGCTTGTTAATTTTACTTAGAACTATTGAAGTTGAACACATGATTGAGGTATTTTGTGTTACCTTACCTGGTGAGAATTTATCTTAAAATATTCCCCTGATCTGGAAAATGGGAATAAGCTATTAATTCACAATATTTTTCTCTAGAAAAGAAAATTTGTTCTTGTGCTTATATACTGGTTCTTCAAATCATCAGAACCTGCGAATCTAAGCTTAATTACAACCGTCATCATACAGTTGAAACTTAACTGTTAATTTAGTTATATAGACTTATTCATATACATATAGGCTTATTCATATACATATAATTTCACTGTTAGATATTACATATGATTGGAGAAAGCTTTGGGTGCATTATTACTTAATTGGAGATTTTATGAGCTTTCGTGGTGTCTGGTTCCATTATGTGAACTTAAGAAGCAGCACCAAACTTTCACTTGTGTACCGTAAAATAAGTTTGAGGATGAGGAATCATTGCCAAGTTAGAATTCGGACTACATTTTCATGCTTATTCTGTCATCAAGATCTAACTGAGCTGGTCACAGAGTGAGATATGAAGAATAGATTATAATTATGTTTCATTGGATTGTACTGTGTAAAATTTGTTCACTTTCAAGCTGTGAGCATATTATCTAGGCATAATTTTTACAGCAAAGTACTAGGTGAAGGCCCTGCATGTTTAGACAGTATAGTTCAGTCACTTGAACACCAGAGAATAGAGGAGATTGCTTGACATGTTGGAATAAATGTTAAATTACCTGCTGCTGGTTCAAGACCACTAATCCTTTGTTACACAGCTCAGACCCCAGCCTTATTTGAATTTTTCAAAACCCCTTTCAAAAATTGTCTGTATGGAAAGAAGATCTGAAAAACAAACCAAGTATACCTTGTCTCACTAAAAGATAGAAGCTTGTCCACAGCAGAGCATCCCCCCCCCCCCACCCCCCCCCCCCCCCACCCCCCCCCCCCCCCACCCCCCCCCCCCCCCACCCCCCCCCCCCCCCACCCCCCCCCCCCCCCACCCCCCCCCCCCCCCACCCCCCCCCCCCCCCACCCCCCCCCCCCCCCACCCCCCCCCCCCCCCACCCCCCCCCCCCCCCACCCCCCCCCCCCCCCACCCCCCCCCCCCCCCACCCCCCCCCCCCCCCACCCCCCCCCCCCCCCACCCCCCCCCCCCCCCACCCCCCCCCCCCCCCACCCCCCCCCCCCCCCACCCCCCCCCCCCCCCACCCCCCCCCCCCCCCACCCCCCCCCCCCCCCACCCCCCCCCCCCCCCACCCCCCCCCCCCCCCACCCCCCCCCCCCCCCACCCCCCCCCCCCCCCACCCCCCCCCCCCCCCACCCCCCCCCCCCCCCACCCCCCCCCCCCCCCACCCCCCCCCCCCCCCACCCCCCCCCCCCCCCACCCCCCCCCCCCCCCACCCCCCCCCCCCCCCACCCCCCCCCCCCCCCACCCCCCCCCCCCCCCACCCCCCCCCCCCCCCACCCCCCCCCCCCCCCACCCCCCCCCCCCCCCACCCCCCCCCCCCCCCACCCCCCCCCCCCCCCACCCCCCCCCCCCCCCACCCCCCCCCCCCCCCACCCCCCCCCCCCCCCACCCCCCCCCCCCCCCACCCCCCCCCCCCCCCACCCCCCCCCCCCCCCACCCCCCCCCCCCCCCACCCCCCCCCCCCCCCACCCCCCCCCCCCCCCACCCCCCCCCCCCCCCACCCCCCCCCCCCCCCACCCCCCCCCCCCCCCACCCCCCCCCCCCCCCACCCCCCCCCCCCCCCACCCCCCCCCCCCCCCACCCCCCCCCCCCCCCACCCCCCCCCCCCCCCACCCCCCCCCCCCCCCACCCCCCCCCCCCCCCACCCCCCCCCCCCCCCACCCCCCCCCCCCCCCACCCCCCCCCCCCCCCACCCCCCCCCCCCCCCACCCCCCCCCCCCCCCACCCCCCCCCCCCCCCACCCCCCCCCCCCCCCACCCCCCCCCCCCCCCACCCCCCCCCCCCCCCACCCCCCCCCCCCCCCACCCCCCCCCCCCCCCACCCCCCCCCCCCCCCACCCCCCCCCCCCCCCACCCCCCCCCCCCCCCACCCCCCCCCCCCCCCACCCCCCCCCCCCCCCACCCCCCCCCCCCCCCACCCCCCCCCCCCCCCACCCCCCCCCCCCCCCACCCCCCCCCCCCCCCACCCCCCCCCCCCCCCACCCCCCCCCCCCCCCACCCCCCCCCCCCCCCACCCCCCCCCCCCCCCACCCCCCCCCCCCCCCACCCCCCCCCCCCCCCACCCCCCCCCCCCCCCACCCCCCCCCCCCCCCACCCCCCCCCCCCCCCACCCCCCCCCCCCCCCACCCCCCCCCCCCCCCACCCCCCCCCCCCCCCACCCCCCCCCCCCCCCACCCCCCCCCCCCCCCACCCCCCCCCCCCCCCACCCCCCCCCCCCCCCACCCCCCCCCCCCCCCACCCCCCCCCCCCCCCACCCCCCCCCCCCCCCACCCCCCCCCCCCCCCACCCCCCCCCCCCCCCACCCCCCCCCCCCCCCACCCCCCCCCCCCCCCACCCCCCCCCCCCCCCACCCCCCCCCCCCCCCACCCCCCCCCCCCCCCACCCCCCCCCCCCCCCACCCCCCCCCCCCCCCACCCCCCCCCCCCCCCACCCCCCCCCCCCCCCACCCCCCCCCCCCCCCACCCCCCCCCCCCCCCACCCCCCCCCCCCCCCACCCCCCCCCCCCCCCACCCCCCCCCCCCCCCACCCCCCCCCCCCCCCACCCCCCCCCCCCCCCACCCCCCCCCCCCCCCACCCCCCCCCCCCCCCACCCCCCCCCCCCCCCACCCCCCCCCCCCCCCACCCCCCCCCCCCCCCACCCCCCCCCCCCCCCACCCCCCCCCCCCCCCACCCCCCCCCCCCCCCACCCCCCCCCCCCCCCACCCCCCCCCCCCCCCACCCCCCCCCCCCCCCACCCCCCCCCCCCCCCACCCCCCCCCCCCCCCACCCCCCCCCCCCCCCACCCCCCCCCCCCCCCACCCCCCCCCCCCCCCACCCCCCCCCCCCCCCACCCCCCCCCCCCCCCACCCCCCCCCCCCCCCACCCCCCCCCCCCCCCACCCCCCCCCCCCCCCACCCCCCCCCCCCCCCACCCCCCCCCCCCCCCACCCCCCCCCCCCCCCACCCCCCCCCCCCCCCACCCCCCCCCCCCCCCACCCCCCCCCCCCCCCACCCCCCCCCCCCCCCACCCCCCCCCCCCCCCACCCCCCCCCCCCCCCACCCCCCCCCCCCCCCACCCCCCCCCCCCCCCACCCCCCCCCCCCCCCACCCCCCCCCCCCCCCACCCCCCCCCCCCCCCACCCCCCCCCCCCCCCACCCCCCCCCCCCCCCACCCCCCCCCCCCCCCACCCCCCCCCCCCCCCACCCCCCCCCCCCCCCACCCCCCCCCCCCCCCACCCCCCCCCCCCCCCACCCCCCCCCCCCCCCACCCCCCCCCCCCCCCACCCCCCCCCCCCCCCACCCCCCCCCCCCCCCACCCCCCCCCCCCCCCACCCCCCCCCCCCCCCACCCCCCCCCCCCCCCACCCCCCCCCCCCCCCACCCCCCCCCCCCCCCACCCCCCCCCCCCCCCACCCCCCCCCCCCCCCACCCCCCCCCCCCCCCACCCCCCCCCCCCCCCACCCCCCCCCCCCCCCACCCCCCCCCCCCCCCACCCCCCCCCCCCCCCACCCCCCCCCCCCCCCACCCCCCCCCCCCCCCACCCCCCCCCCCCCCCACCCCCCCCCCCCCCCACCCCCCCCCCCCCCCACCCCCCCCCCCCCCCACCCCCCCCCCCCCCCACCCCCCCCCCCCCCCACCCCCCCCCCCCCCCACCCCCCCCCCCCCCCACCCCCCCCCCCCCCCACCCCCCCCCCCCCCCACCCCCCCCCCCCCCCACCCCCCCCCCCCCCCACCCCCCCCCCCCCCCACCCCCCCCCCCCCCCACCCCCCCCCCCCCCCACCCCCCCCCCCCCCCACCCCCCCCCCCCCCCACCCCCCCCCCCCCCCACCCCCCCCCCCCCCCACCCCCCCCCCCCCCCACCCCCCCCCCCCCCCACCCCCCCCCCCCCCCACCCCCCCCCCCCCCCACCCCCCCCCCCCCCCACCCCCCCCCCCCCCCACCCCCCCCCCCCCCCACCCCCCCCCCCCCCCACCCCCCCCCCCCCCCACCCCCCCCCCCCCCCACCCCCCCCCCCCCCCACCCCCCCCCCCCCCCACCCCCCCCCCCCCCCACCCCCCCCCCCCCCCACCCCCCCCCCCCCCCACCCCCCCCCCCCCCCACCCCCCCCCCCCCCCACCCCCCCCCCCCCCCACCCCCCCCCCCCCCCACCCCCCCCCCCCCCCACCCCCCCCCCCCCCCACCCCCCCCCCCCCCCACCCCCCCCCCCCCCCACCCCCCCCCCCCCCCACCCCCCCCCCCCCCCACCCCCCCCCCCCCCCACCCCCCCCCCCCCCCACCCCCCCCCCCCCCCACCCCCCCCCCCCCCCACCCCCCCCCCCCCCCACCCCCCCCCCCCCCCACCCCCCCCCCCCCCCACCCCCCCCCCCCCCCACCCCCCCCCCCCCCCACCCCCCCCCCCCCCCACCCCCCCCCCCCCCCACCCCCCCCCCCCCCCACCCCCCCCCCCCCCCACCCCCCCCCCCCCCCACCCCCCCCCCCCCCCACCCCCCCCCCCCCCCACCCCCCCCCCCCCCCACCCCCCCCCCCCCCCACCCCCCCCCCCCCCCACCCCCCCCCCCCCCCACCCCCCCCCCCCCCCACCCCCCCCCCCCCCCACCCCCCCCCCCCCCCACCCCCCCCCCCCCCCACCCCCCCCCCCCCCCACCCCCCCCCCCCCCCACCCCCCCCCCCCCCCACCCCCCCCCCCCCCCACCCCCCCCCCCCCCCACCCCCCCCCCCCCCCACCCCCCCCCCCCCCCACCCCCCCCCCCCCCCACCCCCCCCCCCCCCCACCCCCCCCCCCCCCCACCCCCCCCCCCCCCCACCCCCCCCCCCCCCCACCCCCCCCCCCCCCCACCCCCCCCCCCCCCCACCCCCCCCCCCCCCCACCCCCCCCCCCCCCCACCCCCCCCCCCCCCCACCCCCCCCCCCCCCCACCCCCCCCCCCCCCCACCCCCCCCCCCCCCCACCCCCCCCCCCCCCCACCCCCCCCCCCCCCCACCCCCCCCCCCCCCCACCCCCCCCCCCCCCCACCCCCCCCCCCCCCCACCCCCCCCCCCCCCCACCCCCCCCCCCCCCCACCCCCCCCCCCCCCCACCCCCCCCCCCCCCCACCCCCCCCCCCCCCCACCCCCCCCCCCCCCCACCCCCCCCCCCCCCCACCCCCCCCCCCCCCCACCCCCCCCCCCCCCCACCCCCCCCCCCCCCCACCCCCCCCCCCCCCCACCCCCCCCCCCCCCCACCCCCCCCCCCCCCCACCCCCCCCCCCCCCCACCCCCCCCCCCCCCCACCCCCCCCCCCCCCCACCCCCCCCCCCCCCCACCCCCCCCCCCCCCCACCCCCCCCCCCCCCCACCCCCCCCCCCCCCCACCCCCCCCCCCCCCCACCCCCCCCCCCCCCCACCCCCCCCCCCCCCCACCCCCCCCCCCCCCCACCCCCCCCCCCCCCCACCCCCCCCCCCCCCCACCCCCCCCCCCCCCCACCCCCCCCCCCCCCCACCCCCCCCCCCCCCCACCCCCCCCCCCCCCCACCCCCCCCCCCCCCCACCCCCCCCCCCCCCCACCCCCCCCCCCCCCCACCCCCCCCCCCCCCCACCCCCCCCCCCCCCCACCCCCCCCCCCCCCCACCCCCCCCCCCCCCCACCCCCCCCCCCCCCCACCCCCCCCCCCCCCCACCCCCCCCCCCCCCCACCCCCCCCCCCCCCCACCCCCCCCCCCCCCCACCCCCCCCCCCCCCCAGCCCCCCCCCCCCCCACCCCCCCCCCAGGGGATGATGGGAACTGTAGTCCATAACATCTGGAGGGCAGTGAGTTTGACACCTGTGCCCTAGAAAGTGCTCTGGGTCCTGTCTGTTGCAAGAAGCAATGGGTGAATTTGGTGATTCTTTTTCATCTAGTGTAGAAACATTGGCTAATGATTAAGACAGTTTATTGTTGAAGGCTTTTATGGGTGGAATCAACTGGTTGTTGTGGGTTGTCCAGGCTGTGTTTCCATGGTCTGGTACTTTTTGGTTCAAACATTTTACCTGCATCTACAGCTTGAATACCGTGACATGGCTCTGTCTCTTGCCTTGGAAACCCTATGAAGTTTCCATAAGTCAGAAGCGAATTGACAACTGATGGAAAATTGGTGTCCACGTCTTTGGTTCCAGGCAATGCAAATAAAATCTCCAGACCCTCCTAAGCCAGACTTCTTCCTCTTTCTTTTCTCGTAGTCTTCTCCTTGGAATCCTTAGACCACAGGTGTCAAACTCGCTGCCCTCCAGATGTTATGGACTACAGTTCCCATCATCCCCTGCCAACATCATGCTGGCAGGGGATGATGGGAACTATAGTCCATAACATCTGGAGGGCCACGAGTTGGACACCTATGCCTTAGACTATCTTTTCTGTTAATGATATTAAGGAAGACCTCCAATTGTGTCCAGTCCAGTCCTTTGGGCATGTACAACCAACTTTCTTTCATAACATACTGGGCTATTTCCCTGGAGGATATGTTTAAAAGGCAAATGAATTCCAATCACAGCAGGTGTCTTGACACTTTCTTGCAAGCTCAGCTTCTTCTCTCCTCTGTCTTCCACTCCTTTTCCTTTCTCGCTTCACACTGTGATAGAGATATTTTCTTTTTCTACTATTTGGCTAGTTTGCATCACATCGTTTTCCAGTGTCAGAGAAAGCGAATGATTTCTTGACTACAGTCAAGCCGTGAATCACCAGGACAGGTGAGAACAGATCAAGAATCAACTGGTCTTCCTCCAGCCAGTGTGATGTAGTTGTTAAGAGCAGCCAACTCTAATCCGGAGAGTCAGGTTTGATTCCTCAGTCTTACACATGAAGTCTGCTGGGTGATCTTGGGTTAGGTCTCGGACCCTGAAACAATAAACGGACTCTGTATTGTTGATCAGCAGCATTTATTGATAGGCATCAAAACATCCAGCTGGACAAAGCCAGTTCTGGCTTTTGCTACCCATCTTATTCCGATTTTAATCCCCCTGTCCATTTTCCCAAGGAATGTAAGAAAGAGTTAGTTTGGAGCGAAGGCACCCCATGATCAATGATAGAGATAGAGCCACCTAGTATCCTGTCCCCACAGGACAATGGAAAGAATTCTGTTTCCCATGAGACAAAGTGTCAGGGGAAAACCTAGTTATCTACTCGGCATGTGAAGCCATAAAGCGAAAATCAAGGAAAGAATGTCCCAGAATGGCAGTGATAACATATGGCAGTGACAACAGTGATAACAGAATGGCAGTGATAACATATGGTATCCTGTCCCCACAGGACAATGGAAAGAATTCTGTTTCCCATGAGACAAAGTGTCAGGGGAAAGCCTAGTTATCTACTCGACATGTGAAGCCATAAAGCAAAAATCAAGGAAACAATGTCCCAGAATGGCAGTGATAACATATGGCAGTGATAACAGTGATAACAGAATGGCAGTGATAACATATGGTATCCTGTCCCCACAAGACAATGGAAAAAATTCTGTTTCCCATGAGACAAAGTGTCAGGGGAAAGCCTAGTTATCTACTCGACATGTGAAGCCATAAAGCAAAAATCAAGGAAAGAATGTCCCAGAAAGGCAGTGATAACATACAGCTCAGGCGGCAGAGCGGGGAATCAAACCCGGTTCCTCCAGATTAGAGTACACCTGCTCTCAACCACTATGCCACTGCTTCTCCATTTGAATGGTGGGCCTGGCCAAGCCAAACCGAGTGTTCGGGTTTTCATTTTTTGCTGTCTTTGAGTCCCACATGGACTTCCGTGTGGAGATGGATGTTGGGCCTGACCAAGCCGAATGTTCAGCTATGCACAGCCTGCCACTTTTGCCTGGACTGCCAGCCAACAGGTAAGTGAGGGGGAGAGGACACCCCCCCCCAGTCTTTGTTTAAACAGTGGCATGGCTGAAGCAGCCCCAAAAAATGTCAAATAGAACTGCATTATTTGGGATTAACTTTTCAACTCCTTTTAAATCCCTGCCATTTTGGGGATTAAAAAACCCTCATTTGGGGGGGGGGATTAACCCCCCCCCCAAAAAAAAATATAAGGTATTTTAAACTTTGTTTTCCCAATTCAGCTTTACAAAAGGTACACCCTTACTTTTCAGATCATGGAAGCTAAAGTTGGTTCTGGTCAATATTTGAATGAAAGTCCACCAAAGAATACCAGGGTTTGTATTGTCGAAGGCTTTCACGACCGGAATCACTGGGATGCTGTGTGGTTTCTGGGCTGTATGGCCGTGTTCTAGCAGCATTCTCTCCTGATGTTTTGCCTGCATCTGTGGCTGGCATCTTCAGATCCTCTGAATGCAGGCGAAACATCAGGAGAGAATGCTGCTAGAACACGGCCATACAGCCCGGAAACCACACAGCACCCAAGTCTTATGCAAAGTTAGGCCAGAATAAACACAGTAATTTCAGTGGGCTTAAACTGAAGTGTCTACATAGGATTGCAAATTTGGTCTGTCTGCCAATCCAAGTTCACTTTTTTCTTCCTCAGCCTCTCTCCAGTCCTTCAGTTGGCCTGTCAGGAGAAATACACTTGAGGACATGTCTTGCACAGAGATTTTAAACAATAGTTCCACTCCCCTCATCTATCTACTCCTTTTGATGTTAAATACTTTGCTTTACCTGTGAATAAAAAATGTGTCTGTCTTTGTCACGCCAAGTTTGGTCATTCATAGTTTCTTGCTCCACATGCATCTTCCAAAAATTCTTTGTGTTGCTATTTTACTAATATCCCTACTGGTCTGTTAATTGTGTTTTCTGTAGTTCATAACCAGAGTAAATGAAAAATAAGTTCACTGGGAGGGCGTGTTTCTTATCCAATGGAATACAATAGTATTTTATTTTGCCATTTCTGGAAGAAAGTGCTGAAATTTCATTCTAAAGAACATCACTGGCCTGTCTTAGGGACAAGTGGAAGATCTTTTGTTCGTGCCGTGTGATTTTTAGCATCATTTCTTGATTGCTACACGTCAGATCAGAATTAGAACTAGTGTTACACTTTGAATTCTCCACCAAAAAAAATAAACAAATCTCAAATTGTAAAAGGCTGGTTCATGCGGAAAATTACCAAGAAGGCCTGACTGTGGCATTTAATGCAGGGAACGTTCATGTTTATGATTGCTGCCTAAAATGAAATGATCTCTGATTCAGTAAAATGTATACAAACTTTTACAAAGAACTCTGTTATGTATTTTATCAGATGTCAATTTAATATCTGTCCCAATCTGATACCTTAAGTTTGATTCAAGCTAAGTTGGATATGCTTCTGGAACTTACAGTTAATAATTAAGTCTTGCTTTAGAATATTAAATGGTTATATAATTAGGAGTATTTATTTATTTCCTTCATTGATATTCTGCTTCTCACTCTCTCCAGTCATTCTTCTTTCTTATATTTTATTCTTACAACAACCCTGTGAGGTAGGTTAGGATGAAATTTACCTGGTCCAAGATCACCCAGGTAGCTTCCCTGTGGACTTGAACCTAGTTCTTCCAGATCCTAAATCAACATTAACCACAACAAGGAGTAAATTGTAGTAATATATAGGGAGCAATCTTAAGCGGTCTACTCAGAATCAAGTCCCACTTTTTCAGTGGAGCTGTTCCCTAGAAAATGTTTGTAAGGTTGCAGTCACAGTCTTATAATGCTTTGATCTTACTAGGATTTCACGTTAGAGCCAAAGGTTCCATTTTGCTGATGGGGGAGTATTCTTCCAGTACGAGAAATCTTCTGCTGGTGAAAGATACCTTTTATTCCAGAGCAGGACTCCTTCCATTGGAGGAAAGTTTCACAGCTAGACGAATTGAACTCTTGAATATAGATTAGATAGGGTTGCTAAAAATAGATATTTAGGGGAAAGCCCCAAAACAATTATTTGAAGCCAAATAGGACATATGTTAGCATACTTCCTAGGTAGAAGGTCAGTTCAGTCTTTAGCTTGTGTTTGAGAGTACTCCTACAACCAACGCAGACCGACTAGCTCATACTGTAAATCAATTTCCATGATCCATCTGGCTGAAGAGCGTGCTGCCTGTGATTACAGAAATTGCCACAGTGGTGTTGTAGCTCCATACGTAGCTGATCCTGGTCACACATGACATCCTTAATGCTATTGTGACCCCAAGGACAGTCGGAGCACACAAAGTGCTGTAATGTCTGAACACCACAAAAGCTGACAAGCTTCTGCATGAATTAAATTGTTTTTCTTGCTGAACATTTGTCTAGAAAAAGGCAATTCTTAAAAAAAAACTTAAATGCAAAATTAAGACTATCTGCCTTATCAGAGTCGAATTTCACACATTTTGAGTGTCCCTGGAATGGCTTTCAACTTGCTGACATTTTCCCCAACCCCCTGATGCAGTAAAGAAAATAATACATTTTAGTAGTTGTTGTTGTTTTCCCCCTTCGAATACCAGCCAATTGTAATTGTGAAAATATAGGCTTTATCGCTGTCTTATATTTAAGAAGGTTTTTTTAAAAAAAATGTTTGTTGTTCCCACTGATTATTTTTGCCTTACAGCTCTGCCAATATCTGCTGTGCTGAAATGTTTTAATTTGAATTTTCTTCCTTTTTATCTTTGTTTTTCTCTGTTGCTGCTTTTTCTGTGACACGAGCCTTTTCATTATAGTCACTCTTCTTTTTTCCTTCCCCACTTCTTTCTTTTCCTTTTTTTTAAAGCCATGAGAAGCCGATCCATTGGTGAATGTGCTCTGCCATCGGCCTATATACGCAGTGCTAAAAGTGCTCCTGTTCTGATCCATACTTCCAAACCCTTCTTGCCTGATATTGTTCTCACTCCCCTTTCTGATGAGCTTTCAGGTAGTGCCACCTCTGCTAATTTCTGCACCCCCTTTCACTTTTTTAATTCTTCTGCTTTCAAAAAAAAAATTCTGCATAATCAGTACATTTTTCAAAGTAAAACTTTTAGCGGCGGGGAGGAAATGCGGAAAAATGAATCTGTTGAGTTATTGGGATGTGCTGTATTTACAGCTCATTCTGGAACTGTGAGAAGCTAGTGCTGTGCCAATTAATGTGAAAACAGTGTTGCTTTCTGCTTTTGCGATGAACTTTCAAAAAGCATAACCGTTACCTGGGAATTTTTTTTAAATCAGTTTTCTTCATGGGGAGAAGGAAGAAGGAAAGGATGTCTTATCACACCGATCTTCAACATAAAACTGTTGAGGATGTTTGCCCCCCCTTTGTGGTCAACATCATAGGTGCCGTGTTGTTGTTTTTTAGTTTACCGACATTACGAGCTTTTTGCTTTTGATTGCTTATTGTGATCAGTATTTTTGGGAAGCATGTCTGTAGATGCATAATATACCATCAGAAGCAAGGTTACTTCAATGAACACTGTACAGCTATAGAACACATAAAATATGAAAAATTAGTCTTATAATTAGGGTTGCCAACCTCTAGGTGGTGACTGTAGACTTTCCATTTCTACACTTGATCTCTAGATGGCAGATCAGTGCATCTGGATAAAATGGCCACTTTTAAAGGTGAACTGTATAGCATTATACCTCATTGAAGTCTGTCCCATTCCCAAAGCCTGGCTTCCTCAGTCTCCGCCCCTAAAATCTCCAAGTATTTACCAACTCAGAGCTGGCAGCCCTACCTATAAATAATTCAAATATATTGTCGAAGGCTTTTACAACCAGAATCAACTAGCTGTTGTTGGTTTGTCAAGCTGTGTGGCAGTGGTCTGGTAGTTTTTGCTCCTATCATTTTGCCCGCATCTATGACTGGCATCTTCAGAGACATGAATCTTACAATGACATGCCTCTGAAGAGACCTGTAAAACATTAGGAGCAAAAACTACCAGAACACAGCCATACAGCCCAGAAAACTCACCACAGCCAATTCTAACATAAACATCCTACAAAAACAAGAACACACTCAACCTTTTGTCTAACTTATAAACCAGATCATTTTTACATGATCTGGTTTATAAGACAAACGACCTGCTGAAGAAAATCATTTGCTATCCCCCAAACAACACATTTTTGAAACACATGTATTATAATAATGCCAGCACAATGTTATAACACTCCTTTTAAATCCAGATTCTTGCATAGTATTAATTTGGATTTTCTTTTGAGGCATCTGAATGTTTCATAACAGTTATATTTCTGAATTTCAAGCTTAAAAAGGTAATTTCGTTCATGATTAAAATGCTGTGCTTGGTAATTCCAGTCACTTCCAATGCTTGTTGACAGAGCATCTGTAATGCAGTCCTCCAAGTCATCCTGTACACACACAATCAAGCATTGCTTTGTGCTTCAAAAACCATTCATAAAACATGCTGTTCACGAACAGACTCACCATAGACTGAGGGAGCAAGTGGGTTCATGCTGTGGCGCTGCAGATAGTCAGCCATAAGTGTACACGTCACATTCTTTGCTTTTTTAACTATTGAAAGAGAAATCTGCCTCTTGCATTCAGCAAAACTAAGTTAATTTTCCAAGCCGCTTTGAAATTGAGATACAGGAGGGCAGCTGCCATTAAATCTGAAGTATGCCCCCTCCATAAAAACCTCTTAGTTAAAGAGTGAGGCTCACACAGAGGTGTAGCAAGGGGGAAAAGCGCCCGGTGTACCAGTGCATCCTCCACCCCTGCCCCCACTCTCGAACACCTCGCCACCATACCTCTACTCACATCTCCCATTGTGGGCTCTAGTATGCCCCCGCTTCTTCCCCTGGGGGTCCTTGGAGCTACGCCTCTGGGCTCACAATAGAGGCTCTGGGATATTGGATGTTTAAAGCATACACCGGTCAGATGTGCAAGTTCCATCTTTTACCATGTATAAAATATAGTGAAAAAGAAACTTGCTGTGGCTTTTTTCCTCCAAGTTTTAACCAAAGTTAGTACATATGTTTACTAGAATGGCAATAGTACAAGCACTTCCTTCTAATATTAAAAATTACAGGAGGCTGAAGCAATGTCCGGTTGAAATTAGTTAGATAGGATTTTACATATTATGTTGTAAATTCTGTTCTTAAGAATAGCTTCTCCTTTCATTCTGGATCCTTAAAGGGGTCCCTTGATTGATGTTGCGCAATATGTTATTGTGTTTGTGTTAGATGAAAAAATAATTTAGCTCTGATCACCAAGGGATTGCAGTAACAGAACTTTGTGTTGAAGTGTGGGCACAGCTAACCATTTTCAATTACCATACTTAGTTAGCTCTCTTTACTTTCATTCCATCGTTTCACTTCATCCCACAAACTATTTTAATAGGCTGCAGAAAATCATTACTATAACAGTAGAGTCTGTGTTTTATTTAGGTTGGTTACAACAAGATTCTATGGTTGTTCATTTCTTAGGAACTCATTTTCTTAACGTTTCTAGTCAGTTATCAGAGCAGATCTATTTACTAGGATTAGCTCTCTTCATTCTAATGCATTAGCTTAAGGTGAAATGATTATCTTAAGCATCTATTAGTGTGACATGTTATTCTGATAGGAAAAGACAGGATTTTTAAAAATAAAGTGGACATGAAATACTGTAGAAAACTCATTCTCCCATAGCCATTATGTTGGCAAGCCCTTGTTAAATTGCAGTGTCCTACATAGGAGTTCTGAAATCCTGTTGCTGCAAAATTTTCAGATGCTTTGAGAAGCCCAGAGTTTCTAACATATGCATCAGCTGAATATAGAATTATGTAAACTGCAGTTATCAGCTACGGTTCCTTGCATAGAGGGCTGCCCCCCCACCCCCGCCATAGTTCTGACTCCAGGATTGGCAGATGCCTTCAACATAGTACCACTCTCCCCCTAGTCCCTTCAGTACATAAGTAAAGCTTCCTTCTGATGGGATCAAAGCAATAATTTATGTAGGAGAGGTAAGGCCCAAATAATTTCACAAATTTATAAATTGGGTAAAAACTGAGGCGAAGGAAAGGTCAAACCATATTTTAAGATCAGGTTGCTTGCTTGGTGAGAGTTGATTGATTGTAAGAGTAAATTTTTGTATATGGTGTTGCCTCTGGAGCTGGCATTCAGCCCCATCCAAAATGTGTGGGGGATCTGCTGCTGAGAGCAGCATGGGACTGCGCCAGCAGATTTGCCCTTCCGGGGCACTTGCTCTGGCAGAGGGGTGGGTACTCTGGCGGGCATCCGCTGTGGCCTTCCACAGTGGTGGAACACGGTTCTAAGCCTTGCATCAGCATCCCTGCACCCCCACTGGCATAGTGAGGGCAGTCCGGAGGTGTGGTTGGGGAGGAGCTGATGCTAGTCAACTTCCATGTTGCTTTTCCGCATGCAGATCATATTACAGGAATAGTCCATAAAAATTGAATTCTAAATGTTGCTTTCACTGTATAGGGTTGGTTTTTTTGATAATTTCTTTTTGTTACTTATAAACAAGTTTTTATAAACATTTCAATGGAGATTCAGGATTCTTCAGGATTCAGGTCCTGAGGTGATTGGAACAATCTGGCATCCCCTTTAAAAGGTAAAAGTACAGTGCATTACTGACCCATGGCATGATGTCACATCATGGCATTTACTAGACAGACTGTGTTAAAAGGGTGGTTTGCCATTGCCTTCCCCAATCATCTACAATTCAATTTACCCGCAGCAAACTGGGTAGACATTCTACCAACCTCAAAGGATAGAAGGCTGAGTCCACCTTATCTGGCTATCCGAAACCAAATTCTGTTGGGATCGAACTCAGGCTGTGAACAGAGCTTTGATTGCAGCACTGCAGCTTGCCACTCTGCACCGTGGGGCTCTTTTGTCATCCCTTTTAACAATAGGTTTAAAAATAAATTAGGTTTATTTAAAGCTTCTATCAAACGCCAGAGATTCAGTCCCCCTCCATATCACTGAGGCCACAATTAATCCTTATGAAGTACAACCACACACATGTGACCAGATCTGGATAAGGTGCAACAGAACCTTCAATGTCCACATATCTGTGTACTGAAATATTTGACACCATCAGGGGGAGACCCGTGTGCATATCTTTTGTTGCTGTCCCCATGTTCTCACCTAACATTACTTGAATTTTGAGCTCATGTTACTTTCACCAAGGCAAGGAGGAGGGCTATATATGAATATAAAAGGCACACAAGCTCCAGTGATATGTCTATTCACCTATGGAAAGAACAAGAGGGAATACAGTCTTCTGAGCTGTGTGGTGATCACTTTCTTTGGGGGTGATTTTGCTGTCATACATTTCCCTTGAGAGGCAATGTCAGACTGTGTTAGAAGAGTCATAATAACAGTAACTAATGCCCTGACTGTTTTTTTCCATGCAAACCTATAAGCCAGGAGACATTCAGAATTCTAGAATATTTTATAGTATCAATGCTTCATTTTAAAATTCACTTAATTACAACACACAAGTTTCTAGGGTTTTAAATGCCTGTAATGCTTCTTAGACATCAAAAGAAAAATCTCCAGTCTGTTCATCTTGACCACTATATAGTATTTTGAAGTGGTCTATACTGTGTGACTATAGGGTAGGAGTCAGTTCTATAACTCCTCCTCAGAATTTTAGGCTATTGCCTAGCCTGCCACAAGTTCCTTTTCTGATTTGAGGCAGGTTGCTTGTCTGATTTGAGGTCAGGTCATGTAGTTTGGCCTCAATACATGTGTCTGAGAAAAGGGAGAAACCAGGCACAGAAAGCATCCAGCTGTTAGACTGGATAATTCATTATCTCCTGAAATAATTTATACTGTGGGGGCTAACAGTCAGGCCATCCTCTGGATAATAAACAGAGTTACGTGACTTCAGTGGACATAGAACGCTGTATCTCTGCTAAGGATAGCACTAACCCAGGGAAGGACTGTGGTTGATTTCTGCCACTTCAAGTTGAGAACATGAGGACTCTTCCACCCACACTAAACTACACAGTAGTCCAGCACAGTAGTCCAGCAACTCCACAGTAGTACAGCAACTCTTCCTTGGGCTTTATGCTTAAGGTAAGGAATAAATATCTTTATTCCTAAGGGCTAGTTTGTTTGCAGTGGACTCTGCCCATTAGTTATGGGAATGTGAATAACAGCCTCCAATTCAGTTTATTAAAGCTCGCATCTTTTTAAAAATAAAACTTTATTAAGATTTAAACAACAACAAAATAGCCAAACAACAAAATAGCCAAACACACAGAAAATGCTACATTGAAAAAGGAAAAGGAAGGCTTCCATTTTCCCCTGCATCAAATATACTTATAGTTTAAAAATAAATTAGGTTTATTTGTGGGGGGCTAGCACTTGTTGTTGAGTTACAGTTAAAGAATTCTGAAATTGTATTAAAAATTCCACCTTTATTTTGTCTGTTTCCTTGTTTTTCTCTTCATGCCCAAATGATTAGTTTATGGTTGTTGTTTTTTTTCTGCTAAAAGTTCATCAGGGGTTCCTAATTGCCTATGAATTTAGATAAGTTCTTTTCTCTAATCAAAGAGGTAGGTTTGGCCACCTCTGCCAGTTCCACTAACTTCACAAACCATTCTTCTATTGTAGGTATAGATGCGGTTTTCCATGTTTGCACTTCTCTTGCTGCAGAGGTCATATATAAAACAAAGTGTCATTTTTTTTACAAACTGTCCATAAGACCCAAAAGAAAAGCTTCTAGTTTCATTTGTAAATTAATCTTCAAAATATTCTGAATTCTTAAATATATCTGTATCCAAAAATGTTTGGCTTTACTACAAATTCATCATAAATGATAAAGACCCTTTATGATGTTCACATTTCCAAAACAAATTCCAATCATTTTTATATATCTGTGTCAGTTTCTCCAGTGACAAATACCAATGATACACTGTTTTATAAAAATTCTCTTAAAGACCAGAACATAATGTAAATTTAATACCCTTTTTTAAGCCACATATTCATCCACTGTTCCATTTGAATATTGTGCCCAAAGTTAATGGCCCATTTCGCCATGCAATATTTTACTCTTTCTTCTGTTTCAAATCTCTACAAGAGCTTATACATTTTGGCAGTATCATGAATGTCCTTCATACATAGTTCCACTTCAAATTCAGTCTGAGAGTCTTCAGAACGATAAGATCTTTTATCTGTTTTAAATCTTTCTAGTAATTGTTCAAATAAAATCAATGATAGATATTTCTTTCTACTATTAATTGTTCTCTTGATTTCATTTTACATTTTCTTTGTGAAATGTTTAGAATGTCACAATATGTTATCCATCTGTTTTCAAATATAATTTCTCATCTAAATAAGGCTTCTTGTGTGTTTTTTGACATAGTCTAGGTTTAAATGTAACCCATATCCTCAGAATGACACTAATATGATTATTAAAATCCTTATGAACTTTAACTTTGTCATACCATAAATAGGCATGCTATCCATTTCTGAAATCATGTCCTAGAGCAAGCGATCTTCCATTTCTCAGCATAATCCATTCTGTCAACCCAGACCACCTCTTTCCTTTGCATCTTGCATCCTGAAAACTTAACTACCACAGAACAATTCCCTAGAGGTATGTAAAAATTTCATTTTAACAGATTTCCATGGACCTGAATCCAAATCCTCTTGGAAGCTGATGTGCAAGTCAGCTGCAAGGGTGTCTATAAACTTTTTTGTGCATTACAGAAATCTGCTTGTCAGTGCAGGCAGCCTTTGCCTCACACTTTTCAGGAAATTATTAATTTTGTTCTTTGTTCTTTTGACCATATTTGTAAATTTGAACTTTGCTGATGGTCATCTCCAGCCATAGAGGGTGTGATTCTTTGGGCTAGCATCTAGACTAGCAGAGAGAAAGGAAAATTGGGTTCTTACCTGTAAGTAGTAGTTCTACTCTTGTCCCAGATGCTAGTTCACCCCAGTCTGATAAAACCAGGCGATGGTCTGAAAAGATGCATATGTAATTTTGTTTCCTAAAAGAGAGAGAAACAAATACTGTCAAGTCCCTGAGCCCCAGGTGTCCCTCCCCAGAAAGTGAGGAGCCCTTCCTCCAGCCTCAGACAGGGCATCTGGGTGCAGTTGCACTTCAGTGGCCCTTTCTCAAGACTAACAGGTCCTGAGTCAGGCCGTAGCTACATGGGAGCATCTTCTGCAGCCATCCAGACCCTCATCCTTCTTATTCCTTCCCCCCAGTCTGGGCTCTGCCCCCAGTCCTTCCCCCGGGTGTTCCCTCAGTGCTTTTAAGGGCCCTCACGCAGTTCACTTGCTCCTCCCTTCCTTCCTAGCTAGGTTGGGCCCTGCCTCTTTCCAGTTGCTTCTGGGCCTGCTCCTTCCTCCTTGCTGAGGACCTGGGTTTCTGGTGCAGCGTGGGCCATCTCTGAATATGGCTCAGCCTGCTTTCCAGGCCTCTTCTGTTGCTGTGCAGCATTTGGAGCCCAGACAGCCTCTGGCCCAGGGCAGAGCTCCTCTCTGCGAGCTGCCTTGCCTCACAGGATCTGTCTACTGCCACCTGCCGCCCTGTGTGCCCTGGGGCCTAGATCAGTCTTTCTCCCGGGGCTTCTGGACCCTCTCCCTGTCAGAGTGGGAGTCCAGGAATATGGTCCCCAGACATATGTTATGTAATTGTAAACAGTTGGTTGACTCTTTATCAGCCTTCCTCTGAAGCACTACTAACTCTTTCTCTGCTGTTATAAGAAATTAATTTCTGATGTTTATTGACACTATCTTCTTTGAAAGATTCCAATTGATGATTAGATGGGGGAACAGTATTCTTTACTGAACCACTTAGAATTTGGGGAGAAGGCTGCCTTTGTTCAGTTGAGGGAATTGGGTGGGGGTGGGGGGTTACCATAGTGCCTGGATAAACAGGAGAAATATGTAGATGACAATTCAGTCCTCAATTATACTATCTGTTTAAGAATTTTTCCTATACCTATGTTAGTCTACTGAATGATGAAAGTTAGTATAACTAACTCTGCACAATGAATCATCTTAATTGTGACTAGAATTTTTGACACAATTCATGAGCTCCTTATTTCATGAAATTCTGTTTCTCTAGGGGGTTCTTTTGTAGGGAACATAATACATGAACTTTCTGAATTTAGCAATTAAATAAGTATTTGATAATTTATTGGCACAGCTCTAGTTTTAAACAGCATTTCCAAATCTCCAACAAGCTTGCTGTCTTGTTTCTGTGCATGTTAATATTTTAAAACTATGTTCTGATGTTCTAACTCAATTATATCTAACTTTGTACTTGATAGTGTGTGTTGTACATTTTTAATGCCCTGAGTTTTTCATAGAAAATATTTCATTGTAAAGGAAGTACTTTTGGATATCTTTCAAAGACCATTACTGTGTTATAGCAATGAATACATAAACGTATAAAAATATATTATGCAGATAAATACTAAGGCCAGACTTTTTCTACAGACATGGATGATGCTCAAATCCTCCCACGTCCACCTCGAATCAGACATTTTTCACAGAGTGAGGAAACACCCAGTGAAGTCTTTGATGTGCTGAATGAAGAGCAGCCATTACCACGAAGTAGCAGCACATCTGACATCCTGGAACCATTCACAGTTGAGCGTGTCAAAGGTGCAGTTCCTGTCATTGACGGTTCATCCCATCATGCTCCAAGCTTACAGAGTTCCACTGAGTCCTCTTCAATATGTAGATCTGCTGAAAGTCACGTTACTGATTCAAATAGCAGAGAGTCCTCTCTGGAAGTTGGGGATAGTATTTATGACCATCTCTGTCATTTGATAGGCCCAGTAGAACTTGAATTTACAGCCTTTGAACAAAACCAGTATATTGACCTTGAAGGTGAAGATGATCTTCTTTCTTCTCTGAGGGAATATCTTAAAGAAAAAGAAGAACTGTGTAGTAGCATTGAGATAGATAAGCAAGAGCCTTTTCCTCTTGAAGTTGAAGGAATAATTAAGAGTGATAAATTGCCATTGGATGGAGTAGAGTATACACACCAAACTGTTATATGTTCAAGTAGTGTTACAGTTGCACAAGGTATCAGTAATGCAGAGCTGCAATTGGAGCAAAACCAAAGTGGCTTTATAAGTAATATTGCACCTACACAAGTAGACGATTCTACGAGAAACCACGCTGATAAAACTGAACAGTTAAATGTTGATAAGCATGCCCAAAACCTGCCTGAGTATGGGTTAAGTAGCCCTACTAACCAAGGAAGGAAGAAATATTTGAACAGACAAATTGCCACAGATGCAGATGTGTCTGTGGAAACAGTGCTAGCTGAAAAGCATAAAAGTGCCCTTTTTAATGAAAAAATAATCAACACAAGTGCTATGCATGCAAAGAAAGTGCCGTCTAAAGCCTTAGTTAACCCTGAAATGCTTCACGTGACAGGCATGAGCAAAGTCTCACCAACCAAGAGAAGCATATCCGAAACAGTAACTCACAAGGCTAAGATCATGAAAATAGCAGCTAGAAAGCGAAACAGTGTCCATGTTACGTTTAGACCATCTACTGAATCAGTTCAGTTTTATAATCCTCTAGAAAACAAAGAGGCCCCCTGGAAAGCAAGGCTTCGTAAACTCAGTGGTTTCAGTAGTGGTAGCAGTAGCACAAGCAACAGCTCATCTGCTGTGGCTGTGCTGGTCAGGCCTGGAATATATAGGCCTCTAGACGCGATCAATACAACTTCTGCCAATAGTAAACAGATTAAAGATTCGGGAGAAGGTCCAGCTTTCACATTGCAGAAGGAAAGTATTGGAGTAAATCAGATGTCTAATCGTAGCCCACCTAAACCAACGAGTCAGGAGTCGGAACAACAGCAGGGCTCCCTGGGTGGTGTTTATAAAACTGTTGTACATGCTCTTTCGAAGCCGAAGGCAAATGTTTCCCCACAGAGGCAGAGCAGAGTGCCAGCAGAGGCTCCACTGAGGGATCTGTACAGTCATGTAATGGGCTATTTTGGAAAGAAAGCTGCAGGTGAGCACTAACAGTGTGCAGAGTGCAAAAGGAGAAAGGCAGCACCAGTTTGGCTTAATGCACCTGAAGCAAGCTCTTATCAAGCAATCAAAAGGCTTTGGGATGATGAGTGCTTTTCCTGTTTGGTTTTGCATGCGCATATGGCCAGCTGAATTTTTTTTTTCCCGAGCACCAGTTATGTTTTTCAACTTTAAATTACTAATTATTCTTTTTAAAGACATTTAGTGAACCACTTTGCTGCTGAACATTTGAGATAGGGAAGAGGAAGAGACAGTAAATGACCTACCAAGGGATCTTATCTATACCCTTCCTTTCCTGGTAGGTCTTGAAATTCAATCTTTTGTGTATAATTGGCACAGATATGCTTTCCAACAGAAAAAGTAATTTGGATGTTTACAGTTCACCTTCCTAATTACCAATTGTTGCAGCTCAGCCAATTCTAGGTTCAATTCGTTTTTAGTCTTCCTCCTCCTGAAAAACACTGAATCAGATGTTGAAATTTCAAGGTTGGATGATTTGATCATAACAACCCAGTGTGGATGTAGCCATTTTTGTTTTGAGACATTTCAAAATATGCTTTAGTGCTTTCGGTGTGCATTCACTGGAATGGATGCACCGTTTTCCTAACAACATCTCATTGCTTTTGTTTCGCTGGAATTTTAGAAGTGCATAAAGGTACTGTGATAGTTCTCCTTGAGCTATCTATGAAGTTTCTATGTGCTTACCAAAACAAGGGAAGCTTGCTGTCACTCTAATATCACCATCATAGTTCACATATTAATTAAACATAAAAAGCAATCAGCTAACTTTCAGCAGTGAGGTAGGTTTGTTTGGTTTGGATTTTTTTTTATATTGTATGCTAGCATGATTAACAGTATGTTCTGTAATGCGTCCTGCATTGAGATATTAATGCCATCTGAGGGCAGTCTTTGTAAGCATATCACAGCAAACTGGGCAGCAATTCCTTAGATTCTTTCAGACTGACTATTTTACTGAGCTATTTAGTAAATTTCTTAGAAAATATATGCAGTCTGGATTCTAAGAGTATTTAGAAATTCAATATTCAATGTAAAATTAATCATATCAATTTTAACAGCATAGTTGCTGTACATTCTCTTGAAGGAACAACTGTTGGTTACAGACAAATGTAAACCAAGAAACAAAATTGGAATCTTCAAGATCAAAATACCAAAAAAAAATGTAACAGAATTCACAGCTTCACTGGTGTAATTCTGTGCTGATGTAGTAATTGATCATAAACCACTGATCATTCTGAAACTCTTGTTTTCATACCACATCATTTTATCATTGTGTTATCATTTTATATAGGTGTATTCTGTGTATACAGTACTGCATTGAAGTGGTACTTTCTAACCACATACTCCGCATTTGCATACACTGACAGAGTTCAGTGGCATATATTATGTGTCTGGTGATATGGAGGAATGAAGAGTGTATGCTGAAGCAAGCATTAACAATTTTAAGTAGTGCTTATCTGTAAGCTTTCTTGCTCTTTTCAAGTTCACACCAGAAATTGACTAACACTTGCTCAGTGGTGATGGTGAGAATGGGTGGGAGTGGCTAGATCTACTAATTCTTACAACTAAATCTATTTAAGGGAAGAGAGGTTTTAAGTGCATGTTTGGAAATTAATTATTGCATTTACTAGTTTTTCCAATGCTTTTTAAAAACATATGTTGTTGAAATCGTTCTTTACTATATACAGTCATTCGTTTGCTTTTAGCCAATAGAGAGGATATGAGCCAAAAGCAGAACCCTCTGGGTAGTGATAATGGCAGTAGTAATACAAATATTCCTGATCTCATGGATGAGTTTATAGCAGAAAGACTGCGCAGTGGCAGTGCTTTGGTAAGCTTTTGAAATTTTCTTTTTATGTTCAGATATCAAATATAATTATGATGTTAATTAAGTTACAGAGTCACTAATTGTTAATGATTAGTAATGCGTCAAAGTAGTGTAAGGACACTAAATTTCTCTCCACCAGCTAATTTCAAGTTGTGCTACTTCATGAGCCCTTTTCTCTGTCTTAGGCCCCTTCCGCACACGCAAAATAATGCATTTTCAAACCACTTTCACAACTGTTTGCAAGTGAATTTTGCCATTCCGCACAGCTTCAAAGAGCATTGAAAGCAGTTTGAAAGTGCATTATTCTGTATGTGTGGAATGAGCCTTACTGAAGGAGGAAGTGCTCATTAGAGTCTTACAGCCCAATCCGGGTTGCCAAACTCAACTCTGGAGCCAGTGCATCTTTGCGCTTACATGGGTGCCCACTCCACTGGTGCAAGTGGCAAATGCGGTGATGAAGGGGGCAGATATGCAGGCTCCCAGGAGCCGTGTGACTCCAGTGTGCCTGACCACAGAAGCAGCTGTTATGTCCTAGCCTTGTCAGCACAGGACTCTGCATCAGCATGGCTGGGGGCATTCCAAGGGGTGGAGCCAACCTTAATGGGCTTCCACCCAGGGTTTGGGGCCAGGAATATGGCATCCCAACTCTCGGATTTATGCCACCCTTTTGGGTAGCATAAGTTCATTGAGCCAATGGAGGGCTTCCTAGTGGCAGGATACTTTGGGGGGGGGGGGGGTTTCCTCCCTCCCCATTCTACCAGAAAGTCCTGTGGAAGCCGCAGGGCAGCACCACAGTGGCACTGTCCCTGGCTGCCTAGAGCTCTGGATTGGGCTGGTAATACCATCACTGTCACATATCTCCTCATCAGATCCTGGCAGAGACCTATCTTCAGTCTCCTTTAATCTCTTTCTCTGTTGACATCCTAACTGTATGCTTCCATGTTTCACTCAAAGGTGAACCAGCCCTTACCTCACCTGGAACTTTTACTTCAGGTGGACATTCTAAGAACTTTCATTTGCTTATATGAATATAGTAAAGAGGACAGTAGATGAAAACTTTATGCCTTTAGTGGACTATAAAGGCAATTTTTGATTATCAAAACCCAATTCTAGTAGTATCTCAATCCTAAAGGTAAAGGTCATCCTGTGTGCAAGCACTGGGACATTATTGACCCATGGGATGATGACATATGACTATGTTTTATGGGGTAATTTGCCATTGCCTTCCCCAATCATCTACACTTTACCCCATTAATCTGGATACTCATTTTACTGACCTCAGAAGGTTGGAAGGCTGAGTCAACCTTTAGCCGGTTACCTGTTGAGATCAAACTCAGGTTGTAGGCTTAGCTTTTGACTACAGTACTGCAGTTTACTACTCTGACAAAACATGACAATTCAGTATTAGTGCATAGGTTTCCATTGGTTGCAAATCTGAGGTGACTATTTGAGTAGTCTTAAGTGGGTTTACTCAGAGGTAAGTCCAATGCTATTTATGGGAGCTTACTTCCAGAAACGTTTCCTCAAGATTGCAACTTAAATCACTAAAAAGTTAGTCTAACCAGCAACTATTTAAAAAGTTGTCACTGAAATGGTGACAGAGGCACTTCTCTACCCATATAGGCCCACTGTTGGAGGAGAGTAAATTGGCCAGTGGCATCAAGAAAAATAGGGCAGGAAGGGTGGATAAAGCTGCAGCAAAAAATGAGGCAAAAGATAATGCAGAACCATGACAAAAGAGGTTCAGTAGCACCTGTGGACCATTGTACTGATAGCCCTTTTGTTAGTATATGGAGAAGTATTAGAATATATTTATTTAAAATGTTTTGATAACTTTGCAACTGTCTAGTTTTTTATTCCTGTTGCATGTTAAGTATCAGTTCCATTTAAATGTTGGTATTTTGTTTGTTAATTTTTTTATTTATTTAGGTGTAGCTAGACTGTTCTGTTATTTATTGGGTGGGCTAGGAAGTCATTTTAAATTCTTTTTGCAACAAAGGAAATAATAAAATTAAAATGGTCACAGTTACTATATAGTTTATAGATAAAAATGTTTGGAAAAAGATGTCATAGTGTTAAAATACAGATTTTGACTTTAAATTGCTAGACACATTTTAGTGGGGGGGGGGTTCTTGTTACATTGGTTTCTGAAATAGGAACACGAAAATATTTTGAGATTGTAAAGACATTTTTCTTAAATTATTTTAAATATTAAACTAGAACGTGACAAGAAGAGGAAGCAGCCCAGGAAGCCTAGAAGTTCCGAAAGACCTTCCTGACATACTAAACAAGCAAAGCCAAATGCGGCCTGTGGATGACCCAGGAGTTCCCTCTGAGTGGACGTCTCCAGCCAGTGCAGGCAGCAGTGACCTTGTCAGCTCAGACAGCCATTCTGACTCCTTCAGTGCATTCCAGTATGATGGCCACAAGTTTGAAAGCAAGTATTCCCATGTGCAGTCACTCCCGGATCCCTTGCGTCTACTTTGTATTTGTTTTCGTCTTGTTTGTTTAATCAGTTTTGTTTAACAAATGTCATTGCAAAGATCGAACGTGCCATTAGCAGGTTGGTTGAAGAAGTGTGAGTTGCATGAATGAAATACTTTTGTCCTCATCTCACTGAAATTGCAGCTGTGTACAGTGTATGTAGTTTGAATAGTAGAGGCACTTATGGAAACTGTACTCTGGCTACATGACCTCTAAGATGTCTGAAATTGACATCTAAGCACAATTCTTTAATAGGGTATAGTACTTATGCTGTGTTTCCTGTTTTGGTTTACAATCAGAATTAGAAAACAGTTCCAAATTAAGGAGCACACAGGCTGTACCTAGCACTAGCTATTCAGTTGCTTTGGCAGTACCTTTAGCTAGCCCATGTATTTTTTATTTTGTCACTCCAGAGTAAACTGCTATCAGAGAAGCTTCCCACTGGTTGCAGCTTCAGCAGTCATCTTGTTGAGTATTTTCACTACTCAGTTGGAGAACAGCTTTCTTGACCTATTGTCTCCAGGCAGGTGACCAGCAATATTTATACTGGAAGGCAGTGACTTAAGTATATATTTTTTATGGGGTGGGTTCAGTGATTGAGGGCTTTCCGGCTGTTCCATTCCACGCATTGTTTCAAGCAAGCTGAACATGTTTGAACCCAAGGGGTTTGAACCCAAGAATACCCCCCCCCCCACCTCCTTACCTATGTCCCTGCTGGAAGGACCACGTTGTTTCTTCTGCTTTTGCAGAATGACTGTATGACTGTTTGAGAAAGGAAAAAGCAGGAAGCAAACTGTATATTGTAGCGGTAATATAAAGTGGGCTTGTTTAGGAATCTCAGCTGTGCTCCAGACGTCTTGTTGGTAGAAGGAGGGAGGAGAATTACTGGGAACTTTTTGTACTGTGACAGTTCTGCTGGAGATGAAAGTTTCTTGCAGCTTCCCTGGATCGAAATAAAATGAGAGGTGGTGAAAATAAGAAAGTTACTTCCCTGAATATGAGGTGATTTAGAGAAAAGATTGGAAGGAACTGGGGAGCTAGCAGATTCCCTGCCTGGGCTTCCGTGAGATTCTCACAAGCTTGGTGGTGTCTGGAATTACTTGTGGGTTTCTGAAGCTGCCCCACCTTTTTTATTCAGTTAGTAAGAGAACAGGCAGTGAAGGGTCAATGCCTCCTCAGTCAAAGCAAATCTGATGTCCACCTCTGAGTCCTCCTAGTTTTATATTTGCTTCTGATGGAGGATGGGATCTATTGGGCCAGGCTGTGTAAAAATCAATTATTATTTTTAATAAATCATTTTTAAAAAAAATGCTCACTGAAGTAAAATGTATCTGAAGATAGTTTAAGATACACTATAGTCCAAAGGTTATTCATCATGAAATAGTTTGTGTAGCATGAGAGGCTGTATATTTATGTAATGTTTAAGTTTTGGGGTAAATGAATTCCATTAATCCATTCCCAGTGGGCTCCTTGCCATTGTCTCTCCTCCTACCCCAACAGAGATTTCTGTAAGATTATTTTGGACAGTTTTTCTTATCTAGAAGATATTATTACAGATGCTTGGTTTTACAGTTCTCAAAACTCTGAATTTATGTCTGCAGAGATAATGTGCCGCCTCTTCACAGCAAAAACGTTATAAAATAATCATACAGAGTTGAGAAAAAGAACTTAACCTCATTGGTCCTATGCAAATCTGTACAAAATCAACCTCTTACCTCTTTAAGTGCTACATTTCAAGGGGTTCAATGAATAGAAAAGATTGTTTGGAATGGTAGAGATCTGACAACAGTGGGCACCTCACCATTGTCCCCCTTCCCACCCCGACACCTGCCAGAAAAGGATTTCTAGAATGTCTCTTCTACCTCCCAATCCCTCAGCTGCACTTGGTAACATCTGGTTGCTTATAGAGTCACACTTGATCTATCGATCTTCTCTGTGACTTTTCGTTTCTACTAAGTCCAGTTTGGGCATCCAGGACTGTTTCTGTCCCTCCCCTCCCCATTTTTATTGGTAGTTCCTTTCTCAGTTGGACATCTTTTGAAATTGAGAGGGCTTTTTTTCCCCATATGTGAATTGTTTGCTGGCTTTGTTTTCTCACTGAAGAGGGGCTAACCCTTTGCCACCTGCTTTCCAACCTACTGAAACAGAAAGGAGCCCACCCTCATCTTTTCTCTTTGCGTATAGGTGTATACTTAAGGTTACCTCTGATGTCTGCAAGTAGGGCATAATCAAGCTGTAAAAAGCCTCACCTTGAGTTGGTGGTAATTTTATTTCCTTTTAAGGGACTGAGGGACAGAGAGAGAGGATTGGAAGAATACATTTGCTTTGTAGAGTAAAAAAAGATATCTAGACTTGGCCCTCCTTTTGACGTGAAATATATTTCTGCTTTACATAATAAGGCAGGGTAAAGTACCCACTTCTGCCTTTTCAGTTTCTACAAAAGCAGAAAACTATGTTTTTGAAATGAGTAAAAGCTATATACATTTGATCTGGGTCTGAGAATTGGTTATTTAATCTTTTTTTCCATTGTAGATTTCAGTTTTGCTCCTGAGGGTGGCACAGCAGCTTCTCTGGAGTCTGATGCGGGTTCAGGCCCTCCACAAAGTGCTGAAGAACAGGAAGTGGCTAGTCTGACCACGCTTCACATTGATTCTGAAACCAGCAGTCTCAATCAGCAACCATTGTCTACTGAAGTAGCAACCATTACTGGTACGGTTTAGCAGCGAAAATAAACTCAGTGTAGATATTTCTGCTTCCTTCTCTCCTAGTACTAAAATGTAAAGTTGTGCAATTTCTGTATATATCTGTGTGTAGTTCAACTAATATAGGTTTGTTCTGATTTAATAACAAGCATTTCAGTTTCAGGTTTCCAAGATTTATGTGCTTAGATGAGAGACCATTTCCACATAAAGTATTATCCTTTAGAGATTTTGTTCATTAACTCAGCCAGTACATTGGTACCTCGGAAATTGACATCTTCGGTAATCGCCGATTTTGGAGATCGCCTGGTGCCGTCTTCCGCACTCAGAAGTCATTTGTGTGCGCAAATGGCGTTGCTCGTACGCAAATGGCGTACCTTGGTATATGCCATTTTTGGTGTTCGCCGGCCGTCGCCGAACAGATTACCAGCGAACACCGAGGCTCCACTGTACTCTTGTACATTTAACTTCTCACAGAAGTGTCATTTAAGCAGTGTAACACTGAAGGTGGTCAGTAGGTGGCAGATGTGTCTGAACTGTACAGTTGATTTCATGTGAAATGTTGCACTCCTGCTCTTAGAAGCATTGTAAAGTGAATTGATAAAAGTGTGGTGTATCTTGAAAGTAGGTTGGTGCAAAGCAAGGTGTTTTTGAATGCTTATTTGCTGCTGCTTTTGTTGAACTGAATTATAATAAAACCAGAAATGTAATGTAGAATACATATAGAATATATCTTTCACATTAAAAAAATGTAAAGTTAGTCATGATCCAGATGCAGGTGCCTGATACGGCTTCATGTCTATTAGCTCTTTTCCTATTTAACAGCTTCCCTCTCCAAACCCTGAAGAACTAGATCAGAGTACAGAGTCCCATTTCAAGGTGACATTTTCCTTGTTTCACAATTTAGTAGTCCGAATAAGTATTAACGTGGTTTGACAATCAGAGCAAAGGTTGAATAAACATAATTTATTCTAATAGCTGCAATATCACTTGTAGGTTCTGAAAGTGCTTCGCCTATCCAGTCTGCTCTTGGATCACGGTCCCAGACGCCATCGCCTGCCACTCTGAGTGCAGATCACAATGAGCAAAAAGATCTACAGCTGGATGAGAAGCTCCATCACTCTGTTTTACAGACTCCAGATGACCTAGGCAATAGCTAAGATACAGAATTTTAAGATTAGCATTCCTTTTCTCTCCTGTGCCACACTTTCAGTTTTGAATGCTCTCAGAGGAAACGGCTTAGTATTTTGAGTGTCATTTTTTTTAACATGTGTGTTACAACTTGTGTTTGGAGAAGTAATTCTTAAGTACTTCTTAAACACATGATTGATCGAGTTAAGCACGAGGGCTGCTGGGCTGCTGGGCAAACCTGGGGCAGAGGAGATTGCTTGCCTCATGTGTCATGTCTTAATGTGATCCCCAAATATTTGACATAATGATGCATATCTGCATATAAATCTTACATGCTTGCATCCCATAGTGAATAACCATTATCCTTCACAGCTGGTGGGGAAATGAAAATTGTACATACTGAGAATTTTCACACCACTCTATGTGCTTGTACATATTGTTGCACCATTACGTACTGTATTTATGGTGTGCAAAGCCTGGGATGGGACAGGTGGATCCAGATATGGTGTGGGCTGCTGCAGTCCCATTTCGTTGCATTGGTTTTACACAGGCTATCTAATATGTGAGTAGGCTTATACTATATAAACATGTAG
Source organism: Sphaerodactylus townsendi (assembly GCF_021028975.2). Taxonomy (NCBI): domain Eukaryota; kingdom Metazoa; phylum Chordata; class Lepidosauria; order Squamata; family Sphaerodactylidae; genus Sphaerodactylus; species Sphaerodactylus townsendi. The sequence continues at coordinate 138,665,281 of NC_059426.1, read as the reverse complement.
GTCGCTCTTCATTATTTTGCCACCAGTTGTGAACTTCCTAGTCCAGCAGTCACAAAATATTGCTGCTTCCTCAAACAAAATAGCAAGGTGTAAAATTTCTGATTTATTAACTACTGAACTGGCTGTGGTTTGCAGAACAGATGATCAAAGCAGCATGAATACTATCTGTGGTTCTCCCCTCCTCCATTGTATCCTCACAACAACCCTGTGAGGTATGTTATGCCGAGAGAGACTAACTCAGATGGTTTTGTGGCAGAGTGAGAATTTAAACCCAGTATCTCTGACAGTAGAGGGAATATATCATGCCCCATATAATGACATGGGGCATGTCATTTCAGAACGCAGATGGGTCTGAAATATTCCCTCCCCCAAAAGGAGCAGAATTTTACAAATTGAATGTCTAAATGTACCACCTATTCTTCACATTGGCAGTGAACTCATGGTGATAACATGCGTACCAGAAAAGTGCCCATTACATATAGATGGTTACAAAAGCTCAGAAACCAGTCCAAAATTATTAGAGTTGGTTGAACACAAAAAATAAAATAAATTGGTAGAACATTTTAACACTGAATACATTTCTCAGTGTTTAAAATTAGCCTTTTGCTACTTGTATGCATACATCATATTTGTCCAACAGCCGAATGATTGCACTATTTCAGGGGATGGATATTGTCTGTTAATTCTTGTTTTCAAATGCTAGAATATAAACTAATTAGCAATTCAAAAGGAATGTGAAAGAACAGCAAATGATGTGTAGCCTCAGTCTTCAGGTAGCGTCTGGCCCGCAAGGTGCTAAAACTTGTTTTAGAATGTAAATTAATGTCGTTATCCAATATCTGAGTTCCAGAGATTTCACTTGCTCTCTTGAATGTCACTGACTTCCCATTCACAAATGCCCCATAGAAATCCAACTCTGTTCATAAACTACTCAACATCTGAAAACTTATTTATTTGGCACCTCAGACGTGAGAGCTTGCTAAATAGGAAGCTGCCACATGTGCATGTGAATTCTTTTTCCCCCCGTTAAATTAATCCTTAAATGGTTCTCCCAAATCCAGATTGTCAGTCTTTAACTTGAAAGTAATTTTTAAGTACTTAGGCACTATTTGTGGAAAGCTTTGAAGAGGAATACTGTTAGAAAACACTAGGTGCAAATTTGTCTGTGAATCATGATCTATTGATTCAGTATCATTCAAATCTGACACAAATACCAGAAAAATTCAGGTATTTTAAGAAGAGCAGCACTGCTCCCCTTTAATTTTTGTTGTTGTTTTGAAGAGCATTGGTCTTGATGTTGTGTTTTTTCCCCTCTCATATTTCAGAAACTAGTGATTTTCCATCTGAATGTTGTAGTGTGATGGCAGGAGGAACCTTAACTGGTTGGCATGCAGATGTTGCTACTGTAATGTGGAGGCGAATGCTAGGTATTTTGGGAGACGTCAATTCTATTATGGATCCTGAAATACATGCTCAAGTTTTTGATTACCTTTGTGAACTCTGGCAGAATCTTGCTAAGGTATTTGAAGACTTAAGTATTCTTGTTCTCAAGTATTGAAAGACTGTGTAACTTTGATTTAAAATCAAAACTGTTGATCCACCTCAGAATACGTTTCTGTTGTGTTTGTAAATAATTCCAGATTAGAGATAATCTTGGCATTTCGTCTGATAACATGACATCTCCTTCTCCACCTGTTTTAATTCCTCCGCTGAGAATTCTTACTCCCTGGCTTTTCAAGGTAAATAAAGTACATATCAATCCATTAGAAAACTAAAGAAAATTGTGATAATGTTTAGAAATATTAATATTCTGGTTTCATTTTTTAATGTTAGGCAACCATGTTGAGTGATAAATACAAACAGGGCAAATTACATGCTTATAAGCTCATTTGTAACACAATGAAGCGAAGACAAGATGTTTCCCCAAACAGGGATTTCTTAACTCATTTCTACAACATAATGCACTGTGGACTACTTCATGTTGATCAGGTAAGAGTTTTACCTGGATTTTCTAAAATAATCATGAAAGAATGGCTATTGTACTGAGAAGATTATTCAACCATATTTAAATATACGTTACATTATTCTTATCAGGAGTAGTAAAAGCCATCTTGACTTTAAGAATCCATCTTAAATTATATTGTCTTCCACATGTTGTTTTTAAACTTTCCCATATGTATTTTTCCCATATGTATTTGCCTAGTGAAGAATGTCTCTGTATTGTAGAAAATCCTAGGGAATATTCTAGGTGCATAGTTTGTCTATGTGGAATACTGACTAGCCTATTGGAGTTTTTGGTTGCCCTAAGAAAACTAATAATGTATCCTAAACCCCTGGGGGATATTCAAAACATATTAGTAGATAATTACAGCCTGAAGATGGGAACCCAATTCACACAAGAAGTAGAGGACATGATAAATCCCTATCTGGATTATGCCATTTTAAGATGCAGACAATGCTGTATGTTCTTCACACACACAAAAAATCCTTGCACATAGTAAATTAGATGTCAGGAAGAAAGGTTCTAAACTAGTTTTCTCCCTGAGACATTAATTTTCTGTGTGGAGTGAGTTGTTTTGTTTTGAGGAGCTTTTTGGAGTCCCTCTGCTGTCAAAGGTGTTGTGGTCCAGACTCAGGTTTGCGTCTTTGTCTTCTGTCTCTGAAAGCTAGCTCAGGATCTGCATTTGTAATTGTTGTTTGAGGCTTCCAGGCAGTCTATCAAAATCAGAGTGAACAATAATGCAATGTAACGTAGTATAACTTTTTGTCTCATATGTAAAGTTTCTACCCCCTGCTAAATCGTCTAATTACCAATTTATAACAGTTCTGGTAAGGCAGTGCCTTTTTAGCAGAATTGCCAAGAACCTGTCATACTGCTGAATAAAATACCTTCCCAGAAATCTTAGGTTCCTTGGCAAATCAAGGGACTGTGGTTCCAGTAATCCTGTCCAGATTTCCTCATGTCTTGGAGAGTTAGCAACACACTTACAATTTTAGAAGAAAGCTCTACTCCCTTTTCCTGTTCTGTACTGCATTTGCCATTTGCTTCTCACCATTTTTCTCACTTTTTCTTATGTTTAGCTTAGAAGCATTTCTGACTAGATAGCTTGCTTTCATGGGATAAGTTCTAGATTTATTCCCATTATGCACTTGTGAGAATGTTGCCTTCGAATGGATAATCTATGCAGCCTAACAAAGATGTTCCTCTGAGCAGAAATTTCTGCTCAAGAGTCTTTTCATGGGACAGTTTTTGAATATTTATGAAATGCTTCTGGAAAACGTTTTCATGTCTACACACAACAGTATGTCTAAGAGTCATCCTGTGGTGCAAGAAATTGCTGTGAAACTGTCCCTGAGAGCAAGACTTTTGAAGAAACCTGAAGCTCCATGGCAGTCTTCCCTCCTATCATTTGTAGTAAAACATATATCCATGTTCTAATTCTTCTTTGCTGTGAATTTCTGTACCCATCCTGAGCTCTGTTCATTGTTGAAAGCAAGGAAATGCAAAGCACAATAGCCCTGTATAGACCACAGGATACGATTCTATAGGCACCTGAAGAAAATGCCTCTAGCCGTCCTATTTGCAGGGGTCAGACTGGAAGGAAAAAACAGCCCAGAAATTCCGGCCATGTGTATTTCTGAATCTTTCCAGAAATATGTGGGTCATGGATGCCAGTATTCCCAAGAATCCCAAATACCTCTCAAGATATCTGAATATACCTGAAAAGTACCAATAAGGTATTTTGGGGTGAATATTCAGACCAGTTGTATCCAAGTGGAAGTTCCTTTAGCCAGCACTCATTCCCTTTCCACCTCTGTGCACATTGTATTTCCCAGATAACGTTATATGTACAGGGCTAATGTCATCACAGATATAAATGAGATATGTATTTAAGAGGGGGATAACCACCAATCGGTTGGAAAATGTCCATTTATTACACCTGGCACATGAAATATTTTGACACAGATTAGGAGAGGCATCGCAAATTCAGGAATCTTAAACTGGAAGAAAAAGCAAATGTAAAAGATCTCTTTTGATGTCTTATGCTGAGCTACAGATCTATAAGTTGGTAGACAGCCTTGATACTCAACATGTTGTTTGTGACAGGATTTTCAAAGGAATGTAATTACATTTCTGTTTCTTTGTGTACAAGTTTAAGCTTGTTTATAAAACGTTACGTTCTTTAGTTAGCATTTATGATATATCCTACAGGCTAAAGAGGCCACAGCTTTGGAATCTGTATGTATTTAATACACTGACAATTAAAGTCTCTTGAAAGAGTTTCATCTGAGTTGGTATAACATGTAGAATGAGTCTCTCTACACATATGCTCTATAAAATGTAAATTTTGTTACATACTTTTAAGTCAATAAAATCCCTGAATGTTCAGTTTAATTTTAGCTGTGACTAAAGGTTGCTTCAGTTTAATAAAGGTTCAATATTCTTATAGGTGGAATTAAGTGGTTTCCAATTCACATGGGAAGATGTAAATATTAACATTATGATGCTTATTTTTATATGTGATATGGTGATTAATGCCCTGGTCTGAATGGCCCAGACTGGCCTAATCTTGTAACGTCTCCCGAGATAAGGTGGGTCAGCCCTGGTTAGTATTTGGATCACGGACCCTCAAGGAATACCAGGGTTGCTACTCAGAGGCAGGCAATGGCAAACCATCTCATTAGTCTCTTGCCTGGAAAACCCTATAAGGGGGTCACCAAGTTGGCTGTGACTTGGATGGCGCTGTACACAGACACGCACAGTGGTTAATATCATTGTGATACAGTGGCTCAACCACTGCCGCATGAAAAGAAACTTGGAAGCTGGAACACAGTTTACAGAAAAGTAATATAGAGTGTTTATTGTTCGATGTTGAAAATGTAATATGATGCAGCATTAGTTTGATGCTCTTAGAACAGGCTTTCAAGTAGCTATTTTTTCAAGTAGTTAGGGTTTCCTCTTTAACTAAGTATGTCTTATGGATGCTGTGAGAAATTTGTCGAATGAGTAGCTGTATGGGTTTTTTTCTCTTTTTAGGATATTGTAAATACAATCATCAAGCACTGTTCTCCTCAGTTTTTTTCACTTGGCTTGCCTGGTGCCACCACACTGATCATGGACTTCATTATAGCAGCTGGTAGAGTGGCGGCTTCATCTTTTCTAAATGTAAGTGATCATTCAGTTTCAAGTGTTTCTGTTCATTTGTCTGCTTTTCTGTGATTGTGCATGCCTATGATACATGTTAATAGCATGCTACATGCAAGGTTTATTTATGAAGTCCATCTTAGTAAGTGTTGTTTAACCAATCACACAGGACATGTTAAATATAGAATAGTATTATAAAGCCATATATTTGATGTGTGTTTACATTTCACATTCTCAAAGTTGGGTTTTTGATAAATGGTGTTCATTTTTTTAACCGATTTTCTCTATACTCATTTATTTGGTAGCATCAGTGATACATAGGTCTCTAAAGTCCAATCTAAGTGAAAGATATAAAGACACCCTGCTCCAGTTGATACTTCAATAGTTTGGAGGAGATGGAAAAGAAGGAAGAGAGGCCAGAATATCATGAAATGTTTACAAAAATGCAGTTATGCATATTTAGGTTTCATTTCATTTGGGACTGAAGATTAAATGTTTTTTTCTCTACCTTTTCCCTAGGCACCACGAGTGGAAGCACAAGTTCTCTTGGGCTCTCTGGTTTGCTTTCCCAATTTATACTGTGAACTCCCAGCTTTACACCCAAACACTCCTGATATTGTCGTGTCTCAATTCACAGACGTTAAGGTATATTTTTAATTGTTTTAAGCAGATAGTCTGAGCAGACGTATCTTTCATCACAGTAGTATTTAGGCCATCTCCCTTCTGAATAAACATAATATTAAGTAGATTAATGTAGACAGTGCAATGTAAAAAGTACTTATTGGGAGGGGTTTGGGGTTTTTTGTGTGTATGGGAGGAAGAAGCACCAATTCTGACCTCCTCTCTGTGAGGGGATGTGATGGCTGTGCCTGTAGGCTGTGACTGTAGGCCCCTATAATGGATGGACTAAAATAATCAGCAAAGGTGTATTTGAAACAAACCTAAGGGAGCAATTCTTTACCTTGATGATATGAAAAGAACAATTGCTGTCCTTCCACCCATTCTTGACTGATTCTTAAACATTCTTATTTCAGGAACTCATCATCAAAACAGTATTAAATTCTGCACGAGAGGAGCCATCTGGGCCTGCAAGGTACAGACAAGAAAACATCACTGGCAAATATGTGTTGATGTGTTCAGTTAATGTTTGCAGGAGTATATTTTGACATAAAGAGGCCCTTATTATTCTGCTGCCAGTACCAATTGTCAAAAGCCAAATGCCAGTACTTACGGTCTATCGCTGACTTTTGACAGCATTCAACTAACACCTGTACTGACCGTCAAGAGTCTTGGCGTGATTCTCAATGCCTCCTTAACAATGGAATCTCAGGTCACAAATGTTGCTCTCCTGGCCTTTTATCATCTTCACCAAGCAAGATTATTGATACCCTACCTCTCCCAAACCAACCTGGCTACAGTGATCCATGCAACGGTCCACCTCTAGACTGGATTACTGCAACTCGCTTTATGCAGGGCTACCCTTGGGCCTACTCCAGAAGCTCCAGCTGGTGCAAAATGCAGCAGCACATGTCCTTACTGGGACGCCGGCAGTGGGATAAGGACAATCACATCCAACCAGTGCTCTGACAGCTGCATTGGCTCCGCATGGAGTACCAAATGAGGGTGCTTACCTTTAAAGGCCTAAATGGTCTGGGACCATCGTATCTATGGGACTGCCTCACCCAGTGTATTCCTCAAATAGCACTGCGTTCAGTGAACAACAATCTTCTGGTAATCCCTTGCCCAAATACCCTGTTTCCCTGAATATAAGACATCCCCGGAAAATAAGACGTAGTAGAGGTTTTGCTGAAGTGCGAAATATAAGGCATCCCCAAAAAGTAAGACGTAGCAAAGCTTTTATTTGGAAGCATGCCTGATGAACAGAACACAGAAATATAAGACATCCCCTGAAAATAAGACATAGTGCATCTTTGGGAGCAAAAATTAATATAAGACACTGTCTTATATTCGGGGAAACACGGTAAGTCCGTCTGGCCTCAAACAGGGCCAGGGGGTTCTTGGCCCTGGCTCCAGCCTAGTGGAATGCTCTGTTTGATGAGACCCAGGCCCTGCGAGACTCAATACAATTTGGCAGAGCCTGTAAGTCAGAGCTGTTCCCCCAGGCTTATGACTGAGGCAGCAATGATTTCCATCAAATTGGCCTCCCTGTCTCTCACTTCCTTTCCCCCTACTGCCATGCTGCTATATTGCTATATCATGTAAGCAGGCCATAGTAAAGAGAGATTTTTAGCTATCATTTGTTTAGAGTTAGGATTTTAATGGTTTTTAAATGTTTGTAATTTATTGTATTTTACCTGATGGAAGCCACCCTTAGCAGGCTGGGTGGTATTCAAATGTAATAAATGATAATAACTGTACGGTATCTTTAATGAAGCGATACACTAAAATGTAGTCAGGCTGAAATCAGTCTCTGACCTGCCATCCACTGTTGTTTTGCAGATGTGTTGCGCTTTGTAGCCTTGGCATATGGATCTGTGAAGAACTGGTACATGAATCCCATCATCCCCAAATCAAGGAAGCCCTGAATGTGATCTGCGCCTCATTAAAAGTAAGCTCATAATAAATAGGACTTCGGAGTCAAACAACTATGTATGATGTTCTGCATGTTTGTTAGGGCTTTTCTGAACCAGCACACAGAAACACCTCTCCCATAAGCCGTGCTTCAGGGTTACGGGGGCGAGGGGGGGGGGGCTCTTGGGTGGTGATTGATATGATGATGGAAACCTGTAGGTGGATGCAAGTATAGAATATACCATATTTTTTAAGCTACCACATTTGGGTTTATACAGTACCATCTAATTGATTCATATGAATCAAAACTCAACAATATCTTCATTCTTGGCTAGGCTTGTTAACAGTAATTATTTTGCATTCATTTCACTCCTTTTGAAGTTATAGTTTGGGCCAGAGTTACCACTGAAGAGAATCATGGAGTACACAGCAGTTCTTGCTAAGGCAGTCATCCTCTTCAATAGTTAAAGCATTCCTAGCAAAGATTAGGAGGAAGGGTTCATCAGATAAGGTAGTGACTTCAATATTTGACCTTCAAATAAGACTTCCAATAGGCTTTACTGAGACAAGTTGTTGCAAGGAACAGGGGTAAGTATTCGAGGCTTCCAACTCCTCATATCTTAGAGCTTATTTTTCAAGACCTGAATTTAGGTCTTAACCCTTCATCACTATAGTTAAGGCTGTGACATTCAACATATGCTTACCTGTGGTCTCCAGAAAAATCCTGAGTAGCAAATTCAGTGGTGCGTATTTTTCACATAGAAATTAAATCTGGCTTCAGATGATTGAGATTTGGACTCTGTATCCTTGTTTTTCATTGCTTGTCGGACAGCTTGCTTAATGGAATCACTTGCCTAGCAACAAGGAGAGAAAATGGAAATGTTTGTCTTTCTTCTCTTTGCTCTATAAGCAGTGATCCATAAGCTAGTGTAATCCATTTACAGTTATTGATGGAGGAGGTATGGATTCATAGCCCTTCTAAAAATGACTGGGGATAAACACTGCTACTTTGCCCTGCCAATAGGCAGACTCCTTTGTTTGAAGTCTGCTTCCCTAAGTAGAACTTGTACCCATGGAAAAATTAGTTTGGATCCAACCCATGGTCTGCTGTATCCTTCACAATCATGCAGAAAAAAAGTAATAGGAAACTATTTTTAAAGAAGTTTTTAAAAAATTTATTTCACACAATATTAAAAGTTTACTTATATTTCCACATACTCATCAAACAAAATATACATTTTTGTTATTCCTCAATTGGGAATACTTCATTACAATTTTAAACTTTGTGGTCTTTAGTTGACATCATCTGTTTTGCATAGATTCTATGGCTTGTTCTTAAAAAGGAAACTTAAAAAATTTTAAACTGCGACTAGTTTTTATAATACAATATTACTAACATCAGTTTTATTGCCTTAGCCCTCATTTACATTAATACCAATAAATTTCTCAATCATTCACAGTTTAAAATAAATCCTCTATCTAATTTATATATCTTTAAGTTTATATGATCCTTCTCTCTATGACAGACTAAACTTGAATTTATCCCCCCAAAAAGTTTGCAGAGGTTCCCCAGTCTTCTCTTGTTTTCGATCACTTTCATTCTGAGTGATATGCGTTCTTATGAAAAGGTGATCTCCATGAAACACAGTGTGATTAAGCTATAGGTTCTAGCTATAAGTCTCATTTGAAATATTTCAGGGAAAGAGAAAAATGGAATGTTAAGAAGCAAGGCTCTATAGCAGCCTTCCAGAAACTTTATTCAACAGAAGTAATGTGAATCTCCTTATCTCCATGATATGAGTTTCCACGGCTTGTCTTTACTAGTAATTGTAAAGTTGTGATTTGAAGCAAAGCATACTTGAAATACTAATGTTTAGTTCAGAAAATGGTAGCATTTAATATGCCATATTTATTTTCAGTTCTTCAGGGTGAGAGGAAAGAACTGAGTTAGGTCATCTTCCTCAAGCTGAAATTGTAAAAGTTGATAAATGTATCCAGAAGAAACAAATGTTGGGAGTTCTAATTTGGAAGCTAGAGCCCACCTTATTCAGAGACCCTCTGAGTAGGCAATTTTTCTTGCAGAGAGATGTGAATGAGTATAGATACCAGATACGATGTTCCTCGTCAGTCTTATTGACAAGTGCAGTACGCACACTATTGAACTGGAATGGTAGCTGACAAAAGCAAATTGCAGGCTTATAACACAGATGCAGCAACACTTTTCAAGCTCCAACCAAGCTGCTCTGTCAAAGGACAGGCAGTGTTTATTTCCTCTAGACAGTGTGAAGTCACAACTTTTGTGTCTTGGCCATATTGAAAGCTTCAGCACAAAGATCCTAATCGCTTCTCTCAACCCCTGCCGTTAGAGGCTATGTTATGTGCCACTCCAAAATAGCTTGGGTTTGAAGCGACTACAAAACCTTGTCCATGCTACAGAAAAGCTCTTATTGCTCAATCCATCTTTTAAGCAACGGGTGAAGCCAAACCATCATTGAAAGTTTTAGGCTACATAAAGACATGCTGACAACATGGAGTGACTTCAATGCACAAACCTGGAGTTTGAATTGCAGTCTAGTGTAAAAAATGGGCACGCATACAGACACACACACAATAGAACAGAACATAGCATTTAGCCTTAAACTCCATTTGAAAGGCAGTTGGCAAAAAAATAATTTATACCCAGGGTAATCTGAAAAGTGATTAAACTTCCCACAGCCGCACCTTCCAAATGGGCCAGAAGATGATACAGAGGCCCACATGTACAAGAGTACTCTCATTCTTCGAAGAACAATAATGCAAGGATATACATTAATAATGAACTTGCCAGACAATGAACATTCAAGCTACTAGACCAGTGGTTCTCAACCTTCCTAATGCCGCGACCCTTTAATACAGTTCCTCATGTTGTGGTGACCCCCAACCCTAACATTTATCCATTTTACAGATGGAGAACACTGATGCAGAGAGTCTTAGGTGACCCCTGTGAAAGGCTCATCCGACCCCCAAAGGAGTCCCGACCCCCAGGTTAAGAACCACTGTACTAGACATTCCAGGCACTTTTTCATGTCTTCTCAAAAGTTGTCATTTAGATTTATAGAAACATAAGTGTAAATAGGTATGTTTGAGGAGCAGCAGTGGCATAGTGGTTAAGAGCAGTTGTAGTCTAATCTGGAGGAACCAGGTTTGATTCCCTGCTCTGCCACCTGAGCTGTGGAGGAATCTGGGGAATTCAGATTAGCCTGTACTGGAGTGTCTTCACATACGCCAGCTGGGTGACCTTGGGCTAGTCACAGTTCTTCTGAGCTCTCTCAGCCCCCACCTACCTCACAGGGTGTTTGTTGTGAGAAACATCCCTCAGACTAATCCCTGAAGAAAATCCCTCAGACTAATAGGTGACTTGACAACAAACCATAATAAATTGAATGTGCTCAGCTTTGTGTTCCAACACCAGAAACTAAGTAGAGCCATACCATCAGTCTGAGCAAGCAGCACATTCCCATGTGATACTCCATGTTCCCAGTGTCTCATTTAAACTAGGTCGCTTTCCATACTGTGTGTATTATTCTACCAGAGATCCATTTCCTGCTTGTTCTGCTGGCATTCTAATATTGCACACAAAGCCACTTGGACCTGAATATGTGCAGTGTTGTACTGTGTGCTGGCTTGCCTGCCCAGCGTCACATTTAAATCTGACCCAAGAGACGACAAGTAGTTGCCAAAAAGACTAGCTGTAGAGCAACTTTCCCGGTAGGGTCTTCCCAAAGGTTAACATAGTTTTCACACAAGCTGATCAGTCATAAAGTTTCTGAGATATTGACTGATCACTGCAAGTTAAGACAACAGAAGGAAATGTTCAGTCTGCCATGCCTGACTGAAAAAGTTATATTCCTCCTCTCCAAAATATTTTCACGTGTTCTCTGTGTGAAATATTAATGCTTTATATTGAAGAGAGGGAGAGATGGTTCTGTGTATATGTGGTTATATGTGAGAAGAGTAAAACCATTCTGTGGCATTTTGCAGGTTTCCACTTGGGACATGATTCAGACTTTAATTTAAAACAAAGATATAAGATATTGTCCACAATCCAGATGAAATAAAGCACCTCTAATGAAATTTGAATGCGAAAGAGAAGCACATGGTTCTGCTGGATATGCCCACCATATTTAAAATGATTTTATATGCTGTTTTATAATGGAGATATTTTATATGTTACATGCATGCATAAAATTAAGCTCAGCAATATATTAATCAAATTGTAAAATCTAAACCCTGGTTCTCACTTACATCAGACATGTGTAAACCTATGTCTGGATTATATCACTTGGGTTTCAGTTGGGAGCTCACTTGATTGAATGCTTCCCTGTATAGCTTAGCTTTACTAAAAAGGCGATTGCTTCCTCATTGTGACTGCAGTTCAAAAATGACTTTTTCATTGGTATTTTAATATTAAAGCAATGCTTTTCCATGGTAGTCAAAGCAGTTGCCAAATATCATACAAATTCAAACAGATTTTAGAACACTAATCCATCGTTAAAATGAAATTAAAACTGATTTAAGTATATGTCTGTATAAACACCACTGCTGTCTAAATGGTAAGTGAAGAGAGGCAGCGCTTATGACCTATTCAGCAAAGACTGGACTGCTGTTGAAACGTTCTTGTCTAAGTTGTCATAGTTCTCTCCCTTTTGGGGGGGTTGGGGATAAATGGGGGAATAGGAATCCAGCCTTATCAGGGAGGACCTTGAGTTCTTTCCAGGTTTACATGAAGAGTGGCAGTTCTTCAAGTATATGAGACCCAGATCATTAGGGGATTTGAATTTTAAAACTCGATCCCTGAATTATTTCTGAAAACAACCTGGTAATCAGGGAAGGTAATTTAATATTGCTGTCTTATGAATTATCTGACTGCTCCACATAGATCATAAGAACAAGCCAGCTGGATCAGACCAGAGTCCATCTAGTCCAGCATTCTGCTACTCGCAGTGGCCCACCAGGTGCCTTTGGGAGCTCACATGCAGGATGTGAAAGCAATGGTCTTCTGCTGCTGCTGCTGCTCCTGAGCACCTGGTCTGCTAAGGCATTTGCAATCTCAGATCAAGGAGGATCAAGATCGGTAGCCATAGATCGACTTCTCCTCCATAAATCTGTCCAAGCCCTTTTTAAAGCTATCCACTTTACAGTAATCTAGCCTCAAGGTTACAGTAACATAAATCATTATAGTCAGATCAGCTGTGTCCAAAAAAAGGTCGGCACTTCTGGGCATAATGTAAATGAAAGGAAGCCGGTCATTTTTATTTACCCGCTCTTCTCAATATTTTTCCATAATCATTTTGTGCCTATTTCAAATGACCCTTATTTTATGTGAATAAGACTTGTTAAATTGGAACTATGTAACTAACCCGCTAAGAACAGTGTGGAAAACTTAGTATTTGTGTTGAACATTTTTTGATTGATTTTGATAAAGAATACCTATGTATTTCAGGGCTGATAACTTCTTGTCAGCGTGGTGGGGGTGTGGAAGCAGCTGTGCTGTGACTGGGGACTTCATAGCTGAGCTGCCTCCTAAACAGTTAGCTGTGCCACAGTCAGACCTCTAATGGCACAAAGAAAATGCCGGGGAAAAAGGAGTGTGGTGCAAAAGCACTGGCATGGAGTGGAATAGGGGTCTTGACTGACAGGTTGGCCAACAAACAGCAGGACTTGGAGGAGGAGGAAGATGCAGCAGTGGTGTAGGAGGTTAAGAGCTCGTGTATCTAATCTGGAGGAACCGGGTTTGATTCCCAGCTCTGCCGCCTGAGCTGTGGAGGCTTATCTGGGGAATTCAGATTAGCCTGTACACTCCCACACACGCCAGCTGGGTGACCTTGGGCTAGTCACAGCTTCTCGGAGCTCTCTCAGCCTCATCTACCTCACAGGGTGTTTTTTGTGAGGGGGGAAGGGCAAGGAGTTTGTAAGTCCCTTTGAGTCTCCTGCAGGAGAGAAAGAGGGGATATAAATCCAAACTACTACTACTACTACTACTACTACTCTTCTTCTTCTTCTTCTTCTTCTTCTTCTTCTTCTTCTTCTTCTTCTTCTTCTTCTTCTTCTTCTTCTTCTTCTTCTTCTTCTTCTTCTTCTTCTTCTTCTTCTTCTTCTTCTTCTTCTTCTTCTTCTTCTTCTTCTTCTTCTTCTTCAGAACTGGTTTAAGTATATGCCTGTATTTGACCAGGGATGAAAATGAGCAGAACAAGGCACAGGAGGGGAGTGACGGCTCAAAAGCATCACCAAAGAGCGTGATCAGAGGATAGAGCAGGGGTCTCTGGAAAAATATACAATATGCATGGGCCCAACAGGAGGCCAGAAACTTCCTGGTGGGTGCATGGCTGTTCATCTGAGATGTCCAGCTGGCCCAATTCTTTGCCTTTGGGAGTTGCATCTGTTGCATGAGCATCCCAGGCCTATCCTCCTTTGGTTTTGGGATGTCAGCCCCTCCAAAACCTGCCTGGCACTGCATCTACTGCTGATGGCCATTGGTGGACCTTCCTTGGCATCCTCTATTCCCTGCAACAGAAAAGGTGTGGCTTGTCCTTGGGTCAGCTGTCTGCCCACTGGAAACTCTCTTGCTCACCTCAACCCCCTTGCGCTGTCACTTTGTGAAACAGCACATGGCTGCAGGGGATGGGTGTCAGGTGCACATCCTTCCTTCCCCCCCCCCTCCACATGAGTTTCATTCCTATGTGCCCCATTGTTTGCAGCAACAAGGGGTCTTCGTATTGGTAGGCGCCTGAGCTGTTGGTGCCACCTGACTCTGATGGGCATTGGTGCCACTGTGGAGACTAGGACCAGCAACCCCAGAAGGGGTAGGTGGAACTGGGAAGGTGGTGTCAGGGGTGTCTTGCCCAGCTTACCTGTGACAGTGTGGCTGCCTTGTCAAGTCCTATTTGTGGAGCTCTTGAGCATAAAATGAAACCTCGGTAGGAATGCTCGCAGCAGTGCATTTAAAGTTTGTTCACCTGGTTGGGTGTTTTTGCCAAGTCCTTGCCCTGTTAGGCAAGGGGTTCTCCTTGTGTTCTCGCTGCCACCATGGGTGCCTCACCTTTCACTCTGCGTTCTTGTAACTGTATCCCATGCCATGCACCCAACCTTGTGAGATTTTGCCAGCTTCTGGCTGGGATTTTTACATGACCTGGGGCTCAACTATTAGTTTCTGGAGTGAGGGCTTGGCCAGCACTAGAAGCCTTCTCATTGTCCTAGGGGCTAGTCACCATTTAAAGCACTTCAGCACCTTATGAACAGAGCTACACTGACAGGGAGAGTTATTATGGAGCCCTGGGCATCACCATGGTTTTTGTTGGCATAAGTTTGTGCTGGACAAAGAGGACATTCCCAGCCCAAAAGGGCTTAGGAAGCTGACTAACACCAGCCTCTTTGGCCCCACGGTAACCCCTGCACCAGTCTTGCACTGCCACCACAGAGGCACCAGCATCCCTGCATTGCATTCCTCTACCTCTCCCTGGCACTGTCTTAAAGGCCCCTTAAACCGGCCCAAGTGGCATCTACACCAACAGCAGGGTTGCGCCACTTCCACTGCATCCTCAGGTCCTCCCTCTTATGGATTGTGCTGCAAATGTCTTTTCAACTTGAAACAAAACATTTTCTCATTTTCTTTTCCAACTGGAAAAATATATTCACTTCTGATAGCTGTTTGAGCTTTCTGTGTCCTGAAACGTCCTCCTCCTGTCTTCAAATTGGTGGCATTGAATTGCTGGCAGTCTGGGTAACTAATGCTGCTTGCCAAGTTCATATTTGTGGTATTTACCCTTAAACCCAACAATAGGCTATTGTCAGATGAACATTTCCAGCTTTTTCACCTGTTGTCTGTCTCATGTAGAGTCTGTTTTCTTAAGAGCCTGTTTTCGAAGGACACCTCTAGCGATCCTCATTTGATTTTGGGACCTGCAGACATGTTTGAGAGTCTGAATTTTTCTTTGATGTTCATCATAATATGTTGGATGCTACCCAAGCTCTTAAGCAGACAATGTGCATTCTGCCTGCTCTATTTATGTCTTACTACGTCCTCAGCATCCTTTGGTAGATCGTTAAAAGCTCTGTAGTTAGGACAGGAGGTTCAGTCTTAGACTCACAATGCCAGTTGTGATTTTGCTGCCAGCATGTCAGTTTACGCTTTTCTTTTATTAAAATTTCTCCAGTGTTAAACAACCAGTCAGTGTTGCCACTTTTTTAAAAAAAAAATTTAGAACACAGCACTTTGGTGGATAAAAATATGTATTGGAATACATTTTTGCTTCTGTTATTCCACAGCTTTCAGTGAACCATGAAAAATAGCTGGGGCTGATACTTTCAGCTATGCTGCAAACGTATATATCAGATATTTAGTTCATGTTGTATGAACTGGCCTTTAGATCTACTAGATTGGATTTACTGACTCTCTTCCACTTAGGAAGAGATCTTCTTCTAATTCACCGCTATGTGTTTTCTATATTTAGATTTATGCATGTAATATGAGTTCTTTAATATTTTAAGTTTGGTTTTAGACCGATAGGTTAATTATTTTGCTTTTCAGTATTTGCTCTGATTTAAGGGCATCTGTGCCTCAAATCTAATCACATGTCATACAATTTGGTGTTTTGGGGGAACTGCTAATAGTAGTTAATTGAATGCAAATAAGTCATGTTCATCCAGACAAATATATTTGTCTTTTGCTACCAAACAGTTGTCATAAATTGCTTGCCCTTTCTCTTTGTTGGCCTCCTCTGATAACAGACTCTATTCTTCTGTGCTTGGATGTTTCTCTGTGTAATTCTTAGGCCTAAATGAAGCAATCAATTTCAAAGCTGTCCAAATTAGAGCACTAATCTTGTACTTTAAACACTGAGTGTTTAATTTCTGTCTGAAGATGTAAAACAGATGAGTTGTTTGTTTGCTGCATGAAGTGTGTCATAAAATTGTAATTGTTGTATTACTTTTAATATTATTTCTGTTTTCTTTTTCAGTTTCCAAATAAAACAGTTGCACATGTTGCTTGCAATATGCTTAACATGCTGATTCATTATGTACACAGGCTACAAAAGTACCAAGCTGATTCACCATTAAAAATTATTCAGGTGAGTATAAAGATAAAGGCATGTTTTGATTTAAGTTTTATTAATTCCTCATTATAATATTAAGAAAAAGATTTTTCCCCCAATTAGCAAGGTGTGTTTCTTACAGATTGTGAGATATAGGGGTGGCCCAAGGCAAAATTTCTGTTCAGAAGGGATTTCTCTCAGTGCATTAGGATTTTCCCCTTCCCTTCTGCTATGGCAATCCAAAGTGCTGCCCAAAATTCCATATACTGTTCCTCAGGGACACGTGATACCCCTCCCCGCCAAAACAGCAAATGGCATGAGTTAAAGGATTGCCTTGGGAGGAAGAAAATCAGTGAAAATCCCTTCCCTCATCCAGTATGGAAATTTCCTCTGGATCTAGCTTATCTCATGATTTAAGACTAACTGACAAGTTCTTGGATTATAATTGTTCAGCTGTAAGGCACACATGGACCATACTAGCTATTGTAAATATCAGTGAGATTTGAGGGAAGGAAATGAAACTGGTATTGCCATCAATCTTGAATTGTAAAAAATAAGTTTGAGTGATCTGCTATAAACTACTGGGCACTAGGGATTCTACTGTCATAGTAGGAGTATTTTGGCTATTTCTATTGATTTTACTGTTTTTATTGTATTATTTTATTTGGTTTATATTGACGTTCACCATCCTGAGCCCTATTGGGAAGTGCGGGCTATAAATCAATAAATAAATAAATCACCTTTCAAATTCATGTATAGCTTCCCTTTCTCACTGAGACTGAAGGCATATTATAAAATATGTGAAGCAAAACTATGCAGTAGGAACAAAGTTACAGAAACTGGAGAACAGTGTAAACAAAAGCTGTATAAGGCTCTAAAATATGGACCTTTTCAATCAGTATTTCCATTTTAACCAAAACTATAAGAAAACTGAGGCTGGGGATATTTGATTATTTAGTAAGAGTTTGATTTTCACCAGATTTCAAAGCACTCTTTTATTTCTTGGGGCAGTTCTGATTTTGGTTTGTTGTTGTATTAAGGAATCTATAAGACAATTTTAAAGGTGGCTCTTCCTATTAACAATGGCCAGACCCAAACCTCCATGCATGGTGTTTGTCGCAGAAAGGAAAACTGTTCCATATCCACCCTTTGATTACTAAGGTCTTCTGCCCTGATAAAGACACTCAAACTTTGGATTCCCTGCAGAGTAGCTCCCATTTGAGGCACTGTGGCTTCCATTGAAATTACATTCTGGAACTGATATTTCCACTGATGGTATTTTCATGAAACAGCTTGAAGTTGTAGAGATAAGAGAAGTTTTTTCCTTACTCTAATGTTCTGACTCACACTGTCCTGGTGGAAAGTGCAATCAAGTCACAGTTCACTTGGGGTGTTTTCAAGGCACGAGATTATCAAAGATGGTTTACCATTGCTGTCTCTGTGCGGCAACACTGGACATGCTTGGTGATCTCCCATCCAAGTACTAACCAACTGTGCTTAGTTTCTGACATCTGGACAAATTCAGGCCAGCCTATGCTTACCAGATTTCACTGTACCTCATCTCATTCCCCGCACAAGGGTCCAAACCTTTTTTTCAAAAGTTGAAGAACTGTCTTTCCAACAGCCACAACTCCTTGGTTCAAGCTTCCCATAAAAGGAACAAAAGAACCCAAATATTATTAGGGAAGCAGATCTGATGGTGGAATGTGAAAGATCCCCAGGAGAATAATATTATATCCCAAAAGCTAATAAGAATTGATAAAGCAGAAACCATCTAAACATTGTAAAAGATATACAGAAGATATACTTCACTTCAGGCGCAGCCACACCACCCCCAAAGAGGATTGCATCACCGCACCAGGCAATTTTTAAAAAGACATACTTGAAAGTGGTATATCCAGCCCACTGGGCTGCACCACCAATTTTGCATGCGTGAAGTAACGTTGACATGTGGGAATGCTTCTGTGCCCAAAGAGCTTAGGAAGCTGACTAAAGCCACTTCCACCCCTGGGGACACCCCTGAAATGCCCCCATCCATGCCATCCATGGCCTCTAGTGGTGAAGGACTAGCAACATGGAGGCAAACTTCCACATTTAGCTGCTGTGGAGCCATGCACATCCCACTGCCAGCAATACCACTCCTGCGTCGTTTTCTATGCCTGTTTGGGTAAAGCAAGTGGCAATGATGCCAGGCAGGGGTCATGCCACTTCCAATGTGACTTCACCTTCCCCCTGCTTTGGACTGCACAGATACAGTATATAATATTAGACCAAAAGCTTGTTTTCTTTTACTGTCTGGCTGGGAGGTAGACTAGACAGGGTCCCTAAAAACTTAAACGAACTTCATACAGTCTCTGGTCGGGGCTCATTCAAGTTGGATCCAACTGGGTGTTCCAAAAGAAAAAACACCAACAAGCAACGGGAACTTAAATTCTACATAGCCATCACTCATCTTAAGTGCACACTTCAGAACTGAATATCTGCAGACAACATTTCCTGTAAACTGCATGTATGCGCACCCACTGTGCTGGTGCTGCTTACATAATAGACCGCCCAGGTGGGGGAGCTTTCCCAGGCGGCTCAGTTCCACACAGTGTTTTGGAATTTCTGTGCATCACTGAGGAAGGATTAGAGGGTAAATCATCTGCAGGTAACAGAATCCATTTTTATGTCTAAAAAACAGAGTGGCGTAAAAAGTATAAAAGTAGCCAGTTAGGATAGTCACAAAAATATTTTTAGCTATTGACAGTGGATTGAAAAATTAGCTCAGCACAAAGCTGATTCAAATCAGAGTGCTGAGACTTCATACAAATGTAAGACTGACGTCAGCTGTACCCATGGGGAGCTTTCTAAAGCAAAGGCGGTCTACGTGGCGGATGAAGTTGCAATTCTGCTTAATCCTTTTTGTTGAAAACGGTAAAGAACCCACATTTCCAGCAGAAAACTGTTCATACAACCACACAGTCCTCAAGATACAGGTTGCTGGCAGAGAAGAGGTATTGGACTGTAGACAAGTTTGATAACCAGACTTTAACAATTTCACTGATAAAGTCTGTTTCTGTGACAGACCATGGTCCTTTTTGACATACAACAACTCACTCACTGGACTCTTTCCTGACTGTTTTACAGAATTTATATTCAGGTGCTGCTCTGAAATTGCAATGCATCAGTTTGATGTTCCTGTACCAAGCACTGCAATTCTGTTTAGTCTTTGAGACTACTGGCATTAGCATCCTTCCACCGTTTTTTTAAAGACTGGCTTCTTTAAATGGCTGTTTTGTATTATTTATTTTGTTTTATTTATTTATTTTTCATATTTTTATCCTGCCCTATCCTAGAGGGCTCAGGGCAGATTACAATAGCTAAAACCATTAAAACCATTTTGTATTTCACTGCTTTAACTCCTAATAATGTAAATCTCATTTTGAGGAAATTAGAATAGATTCTAAGTAATATGGCCAAGTTCTCTGCTCCAACAAACAATGTAATATTTTCACAATGATTCCGCATAAGAGTATAACTGAAATAGGGCACATGATGGTTTGTAGTAATTTAACTACTGTTGAGGGGCAGTTGTATCTACTATGTTGCAACTGTGTTATAAGCAGATCATTGGTGCATAGTACACAAAAACTCCACAATGACTGAAATTCTGGTCTGCATAGTAACCTTACACAAGGATGTTGTTAGTTGTGGTAGCTCTAATATTTTCAGGGGAACCAAGCAGACTTTTTTGCTACAGGCAGCGGAGGCAATTAAAATAAGATCTGAAATAAGTTCAGTTTTGATAGACGATCAACTGAAATCAAGAGGACTATTCTGAGTTAATGT
This sequence comes from Sphaerodactylus townsendi, assembly GCF_021028975.2. Lineage (NCBI taxonomy): Eukaryota > Metazoa > Chordata > Lepidosauria > Squamata > Sphaerodactylidae > Sphaerodactylus > Sphaerodactylus townsendi. The sequence goes on along the minus strand of NC_059426.1, from coordinate 138,644,701 downwards.
ATAAAAAGGGACGGTTAATTAGGATCAACAGTTATTTAAAAACTATGATCCTAAGTTGTTACCAGCTTCAGAATTGCATCAAAAGACTTCTGGGGGTTTACTGTTGTTAAAATGACTTCATAGGTAATGCTAGATCATTCAGCAGATAGAATATTAGCATTGGTGTTGTCATAGATTGCCCCAGTTGACAGTATTTTTGCTGTCCTCATCAAATCAGAAGTAATGATTTGTAAGAGCGCACAGTTTCTGTCAGACAGCTTACAAATTTATGTATGCTGTATTGGTTAAAAGTCAGGTAAACTAATATTCATTCAACTAATTAAGAAGAAGAGTTTGGATTTATACCCCACCTTTCTTTCCTGTAAGGAGTCTCAAGGCAGCTTACAAAGTCTTTCCCTTCCTCTCCCCACAACTGACACCTTGTGAGGTAGGTGGAGCTGAGAGAGTTCTGAGAGAACTGTGACTAGCCCAAGGTTACCCAGTGGGTTTCATGTGTAGGAACAGGGAAACAAATCCAGTTCACCAAATAAGAGTCTGCCGCTCATATAGTGGGGAGCCAAACCTGGTTCTCCACCATTCTTAACTACTACACCATGCTTTCTCTTTAAAAATTTTAATTTTTTTAAACTTCAAAAACTAATTGAAGTTTTTAAAAAAAAATGTTTTCCACAGATCCTGGTAGCAACCATCACTCATCTTTTGCCTAGTACCGAAGCTTCGTCTTATGAACAGGACAAAAGGGTAACATGCTATTCTGATTTATATAATTGTAATATAAATTTAGGGAGAGTCTGAGTAATGGTGTTACAAAAGTCTTTATTTAAATTTATCTCATGTATTAATAGTGCAGATTACACTTCTGCATAATGCTCATTCCAGTGCTACAAAAAAGTTTTTGTTTCTTGACATCCTGTGGCAATTTGTGAGTTCTACCTAAGGAGGATATTTTAATCACAGCTAGTCACTGGCATTTTCAAGCTGTGAATGATGCCTTGTAGGTTTTTATGCATTTTTATCTTCGTTATGAGTAGTAACTGCCATTGCGGTTGAGCTACTAAGGCAAGCTGGCTGTTGTGTAACATTTGTGAACAGAATATGGTTGCCTACCCTCTGGCAACCAGTGCAGGTAGGGTGGAGACCAAGCTTAGTGGTGTATAGTGAGAATATATTTTATTAGTTAAAATTCCCTATGCATTTCATCAACAGACTTCTTCAGGGCAATCTGAAGAAGTTAGTTTAGAAGGATCATGTCCTGTATATTTGGGATTCATATTTATACTACCAGAAGCATTGGGCAGCTACTGAGGCAAAAGAAAGCATGGAAGCAGGGCATCTGAAGATAGTCCTCCTGCTCTCACCATCTGATGCTAGAGGGGTAGCAGCTCAAGAAAGGCCCTTCTCAGTCGTAAAGAAAGGCCGAGAATGGTGGAATTTCCTTCCCAAGAAGATTAGCCTATTTCCATCAATAATTGTCCTAAAACTTTTCTGCTTCATTTGGTGTACCGTTAGTGACCCTCCTTGTTTGTTTTTAATTATCAGTTTTACATCTACCGAAAATAAGCCCTACCCCAAAAATAAGCCCTAACATGATTTTTCAGGATTTTTGGAGGATGCTTAAAATATAAACCCTTCTCCAAAAACAAGCCCTACTGGTTGTTACAGATCACAATCACGGACAATGCCCTGTGCTTCCTGCCAATGAGGATGCAGCTTGTGTCACACATGACGGGGAAGCAACAGGTTGCTGAGAGCCTGCCTTAATGAAATGTGATGGTACTGTATTTACCTGAATATAAGCCCTAATGCATCTTTTGGTGCAAAAATTGGTGCAAAAATATAAGACCCTGTCTTATTTTCGGGGAAACACAGTATGTACTTCTTTACAAGTTGATTTTTATTCACTTTTTATTGTTCCCCACTTGGAGGGCTCAGATTGCGTGGAAAGGCAGTATGCAAATGTTTTAAATAAATCAATGCAGAGTGAAGTAAAACAGTCTGTCCTTTCCTATAATTATAAATTCTTGCATTTCAGCTGGTGGTAGCTTTACTTCTCTGTTTGTTGGACTGGATAATGGCCTTGCCTTTAAAGACACTTTTTCAACCTGTTTGCACTGCAGGATCTGAAAATGATAAAACAGAAAAATCAGTTCTCAATTGTATATATAAGGTATTTACTTTTTTACATATTTTTCTCTCTTTATTTTTAAAATCAGAGTTGATGTTACAGAGAATGAATGAAAAATACTTCACTTCAGGCTTTTTCCATTTGGAAGTTTACTTTTTATGTAAGCTGTTTTGTTCTCACTGTTTTGCTAAATTATTTTTCCTCACAGTTTCGATGGTTTATATGAGCTTTGATAACTATTTAACTGTACTTTGGAGCCATCGTTGATGACTACCAGTAAACTAGGTTACCTAAAGCATTCAAAATGCTCTAAAATACCAACAAATAACTGGAAATTACAACCTTGTTTACATGTAATTTAACTTAGTGTAGAAATGGCTAAGGGAAATCCATTGATTTTGCTACTTAATATACATTGGCTACTGCCAAACTGGAGCCCCAAAGGAAAAGAACATACAAGTGAGGCATTAAGTATAAAATTCAAAATAATTGGAGGATCTGTTGTTTTAGGACTTATCAGTTATTTAACTGCAGGCCACTGTTGTGCTAAAACTAACTTAACCAACAGCTGATTTGCAGCTTCTGCATGGAAAATAGTTTCTATATGTAAATACTTTGAGAGGACTTGAGAATAAAATATTATTGGGTGTATACATTTAGCATGTGTTACATTCATGTTATGGTTCCATCTTCAGTTTCCCCACGTGTTAACACATGTTCATAGAACTTAGCCAATTTTGTGTTTGGGCCGTGAAAGTGATTCCGGCCGTGAAAGCCTTCGACAATACAATTTTGTGTTTGTTTGTAGGTTCTCCATGGATGTGTCTATGGATCTCAGTGCTTTAGCAACCCAAAATATTTTCCTATGAACCTTTCCGATTTGGCATCTTCGGATTATGATCCTTTTATACATTTGGAAAGTTTGAAGGAACCAGAGCCATTACATTCACCTGATTCAGAACGGTCTTCAAAACTCCAGCCAGTTACGGAAGGTCAGTTGGCCTTGATGAACTCCTCCTTAAGACCGAGTAATGTAACGTTTTCTGATACTAAATTGTTTGTCTGAAGTGTGGATTTTAAATTGCATCTAATACCATTAGAGGCTACAGATAGTGTTAATCAATGTGGAATAGTTCAATGTAATTTTGAGCAATTATAACTCGATTTACTAAACCAAGTATCTCCTCAACAACATAAAAATCAATTTAATATGGATCCTTCTGCCCTTCTGTGCATCTTAATATAGATCTGCCCTCTTGCGCCTGAGTAAACCGCTATCACAGTACATAGTTTTTGTTTTTACCTTATCCCTTCCACACTGAAATGAAATCATTATGGTTATCCAAGCAACTAGGAATCACTTGAATCATGACTTTTAATATATATATATATATATATATTTAAACTTTAAAAAATATTTTTGAACAATTTAAAACTCTATAGAATTTACAAGAGGGTTTACTGAAGTCATTTAACATTTCTTCATGTTTATTTCTCACCGAAATTTACCTGAATCTTAAAAGACAACATTTCTTAACGAACTCTCCACAATGGGAATATTTTTTCTTGTCAAAACAAACACGGTGAAATAAAGGTTGCAAGATGTTCTAAGCTGCGTTTCTCTTTTAGCAAATATCAGATGGCCCTGGTGGAAAGACATTTGGAAAAGATGGGCTTTAATACTGATACCAAATATTCTGTGTAGTGTCATTCTCCTCCTGTATTAAGCTGTTCCCTTAGGCTTCCTTAAAGGTATTAAGGACTAGATAAGTGCAGAACCCTTTTGTAGCAGCTGTGTGCTAACAGCAGGTGATTTTGTGGTCTGTAGTGACTTCGTGCTGTTTTTTTTTATGTGGAGAAAATGGCTAATCATTGTGCCCTTGTCTAAGGCATGCTTCATCATCTTCAAGTACTTTTTTGGCCAAAGAATTCTGAACACAGAGCTGTCCCCTAATAAGCTCAGTATTGGATTGAACAAATCTGATTTGAGAACTATTGGCAGGAGGAGCAGTAATTATTAAATTTACTGAAGAATGAAACAAGGTACTGTAGTTGGCTTTTTGTCAAATGGCTGTGGTCTTATTAGCAAAGAGTAATCATCCGCAGGGTCAGAATGAAAGAAGCATCGGAGGATTCGTTCTGCCCTAATTACAGTTTCACCTATACATCTTATGCAAAGCTAATATTTAAAGTATTTGCCAAAATTAACTACCCCTACATGTTCCATTGCAAGTGTAGAGAATTGCAGCAGCTTTTTGTGCCTTGGTGCTTTTGTATGCTATAATGATGTGTAATTATGGGTTTGCAGCAAATGCTGTGTGATTTGTTTAATCTAACAGTTTGAAAAGACATCCTTGAATAGGTGGGGATTTTCCCCCTTTTTAAATGAATGTCTGTTGCACAAAACCTAAGCATTGTCATTCTCATTTTGCATTTCCCCACAGGACTAGTTTTCATGGTTTCTTGCAAAAATCCTAAAAGATGTTTTATTAGTGCTATATGCTGTTTTGGCTTAGATGAGTTAAGGACCTAATATCCCCTTTTGCTTTAAATTATATTCAAGAGACATTCCTATAAATCTTAAATAGACTTGGTGAGACATTAATGAATAGTCTTAGATTAATTATAGTGTTTACAACTCTGCTAGCTTTGTAGTTGTTGTATTATTAGGAAGAGAACAATGCTGTTACTGCCAGCATTGCAGATAGTTATTAAGGGAAAGAAGATGTTGCTGAGGTGGTTGGGGTGAGAACATTGGAATACTCATAATGGGACTCCGGCGCCTCAGCCTTCCACCCATCTCCCATCTACATGTCCTTCTTGCCCCTTGTTTTTTTAAGTCACTTGATGTCCAGCTGTTTTAGACCAAGAGAAGTATGGTTTGTGTAACCCAGTAATAGCCATCTTCTGCTTGACCCTTGGAACTCTGGCAAGAATAGCTGGACACAAAGACCAGTTCAGCACCCCAGTACTCAAAGCAGGCATTTCATTGGTCATATGGATGGATGGATTCCAAGTTTGTGTAAATGGACTAGTTTTGCCAGAACTTAATAAGAAAAAGTTTCTTGAAAGAGATGATTTCTTAGCCTCTTGCAAGAAGCTGGCTTTATGCCTCTACAAAAAGAAGCATTAAGTTAAGGCATCGAGAGAAACTAGTTCAAGGTGTTTCCATTGAATTGACTAGCTCATAGGATACATAAACTGGAATGCCAGATGATGTCATTTTCTTTTTGGTTTTGTCATCTTGGGTTCTATCGCTTCATCTCTCTGAGTCTGGTGTCCTTCCTGCATCTTTTCCCCCCTTGTCCTACACCTGTGTTTCCTACTGATATTAATTCTGTGAGCCTGTACTGTACTGTGGACAGCACTGTGAGTTTTTGAAGCTATAGAGACCAGGATGGTAGAACAAAAATTAATTCTGCTTTGAGGTTTCAGACGACTTGTCTTTCTGCAGAATGGCAGCTTGATCTAGTGACAAATAAGGGAGAGTTTTGGTAGGTCTGCTCAGTTTGAAGCTTCATTTTGCTCCTTCCAGCTGAGTACTCCTTAAAACTCCTGTATACATATTCAGAACCCTTTGAAACTCAGCAACAAGGATAATATTTAATCCCCTGGCACTATCTGCCTCTTAGGCTCACAGAGTTAATATCAGTGGGAAAGAAAGATCAGCAGCAGCTGGGCTAATCTTGCCCTAGCAGTAAAGGGCAACAAATGATCAATTACTTAATTTACATATGCATTTTTATAAATTAAACTGAGGGGAGAGAGAGCAACTGATTTACATTGTCCAGATTAGATGCCAAACCATCTTGGACCACCCGTAAGCAGTGAAATTATGTTTTTTTTCCCCTTTGCCTCTATGAGGTCCTCTGTATGGGTTCTGCATCTGGGAGGAGCAGCTTGCAAACATTCTTGAGCTTGAGTAAAAAAAATTGGCATTATTATCCTCTTTCAGGAAAGAAGAGAGGTGTGACAGTTTGTGCGTGCGTTGAGTGGAGGGGCAGCACCAGGCATGCAGAAACCCCTTTGAACAGAAGGGCTTGCACATATTTTGCTTTCTGTCATTAAGTAGACAAATGGTACAATAGTGTGTGCATGTCATTCCTGGTTACTGATTAACTTGTCCTCCCCAAGGTAAATGAAAACCTAGTATTTAAGTAAAACTCTGTATGCCATTAAAGGTTAAAATGAAATGAAATGAAATGAAATGAAAAAGTAAAACTTGCAAATCATAAAGAAGCTCACACTTTAAATTAGGGATCTCCAAATGGGTCTGTACAGCCCTCCTGGGGGCAGTGAAAAAATCAAGGGAGGCTGTGAGGAGTTTTGGAGTGGTAGGAGATGCAGAGAATTGGGGGGCAGTAGGAGGGCAGTGCAAGGATTCCTGGCCCCGCTGGTGGGAAAAAGGTCTTGTCCTTATATCCTGGTGACTAGTGAGTTTTAAAAGAAAAACAGCAACATACTCCTCGCTATGTAGCCCTCAAAGGGGTGGAGCAGGTAGCCAAGGCAAAGAACCCCAATTCTGCTGCTTTGCAAGGGAAGATTTTTTTTTTGCAACAGCACTCTCCTCCCTGAGCAGCTGCGCTGATTTTTACCATCTGTGTCAGGCACGGCAGCTGGCTCCATATCTCTCCCATTCAGACCTAGCCACAGTAATCCACGCATCGGTCACCTCCAGATTGGAATTATTGTAACTCGCTCTATGCTGGCCTTCCTTTGTCCATGACCCGGAAATTAAAGCTCTTTCAACATGCAGCAGCCAGTCTCCTTTCTGGAGCACAAAGTGGAGACTGGATTACTCCAGTCCTGTACCAACTCCACTAGCTGCCGACCGAGTACCGTATCATGTTCAAAGTGTTATTGTTGACATTTAAGAGTGTGAGTGGACTTGGACCTGCATACCTATGGGACCGCCTCTCCCTGTATTGTGCCACCAGGTCCCTCCACTCGTTGGAGGGGAAGATACTGGAGATCCCTGGCCCAAAGAAGGTCCAGCTGGCTTCCACAAGGGCCAGGGCTTTTTCAGCCCTAGCCCCTACCTGGTGGAATAAGCTCCCCAATGAGATTAGGGCCTTGCGGGGCCTGAATGAGTTCCACAGGGCCTGGAAGATGGAGCTTTTCTGCCAGGCATTTCCATCTAGCCCAGGGGTAGGGAACCTGCTGCTCTCCAGATGTTCAGGAACTACAATTCCCATCAGCCCCTATCAGCATGGCCAATTGGCCATGCTGGCAGGGGCTGGTGGGAATTGTAGTCCCTGAACATCTGGAGAGCTGCAGGTTCCCTACCCCAGATCTAGCCAGCCGGCTTGACCATTATCATCATTGACCTTCCATGTGTGTAGTAGTGGGGTGTATTTCTGACTCCATCTATTTGCTGTTTTAATTCTGTTTTAATGCAGAATGATGTTTTATTGTTTTATTTTTGTAATCTTTTATTGCTGTTTGCCGCCCTGAGCCCCCTTGGCAAGGATGGGGTATAAATATAATTTAAAGGGAAAAAAGTCTTATGGAATTTTAAAATTTCTTTTATCATAGCAACGATTTAATTACTGCTTAGATTAATTTAACAAAGGTCCCTGAATAGGCTTTGCGTATAATTTTATGGGTGCAATTTGTATGAGCAACGAAAGCTTTTAATTGGTTTGAGATTGTATTTAATATGTGAATTTCCTGAGTTCTAGTGACTGCTTGTGATCTTAAACAGTGCATTGGCATAATGACCTGTTGCTCTGTTAGACTTAGTTGCGATACAAGAATTACAACTAGTTTTGTGGTGATGCTCTGTGTCAGTTTTGATACCTCATCCAGCAGTTAGTTTTCAGAATGGTAGCACTGTGCCTTGAGGTATCTTTTGTTTTAAATACAGAGTTTACTTTTCTTTGCTCTGGTTATTTATGAGAGTATGTATTATATCTACAAAAGCAGTATTTTTTCCAGAATATTATTTATTTATTCAGTGCATTTGTATCCCACCCTTTCTCCAAGGAGCTCCGAGTGATATGGTTGTTTGCCCTTTATCCATTTCATCCTTACAACGGAGTAGTTTAGGTTGAGAAAATTTTGACTGGCCCAAAGTTATCGTCAAGCTTTCATGGCAGAATAGGGATTTGAACCAGGATCCCCCAGATCCAGCACTGTAACCCAGGGGTGTCCAACTCTGGTGCTTCAGATGACATGGACTACAATTCCCATCAGCCCAATTAGCCATGCCAGCAGGCGCTGATGGGAATTGTAGTCCATAAACATCTGAAGCACCAGAGTTGGACACCCCTGCTCTCACCACTGCAAAGTGTTGTCTGTAAGACTTAAGTAAAGGTTATGCTATTTTTTCAGAACATTTCAAAAGCAAACGTGAAATGTTTGCTTTTATTTTTATAATTTAAAATATTCCCCTTTGTTTTACAGTGAAATCTCACATTCAGCAAGGATTGATCTCTGTGGCAGCTCGTACTGTTATAACGCATCTGGTGAACCATTTGGGTCATTATCCAATGTCTGGGGGTCCTGCTATGCTCACAAGTCAAGTATGTGAGAACAATGACAACCCTTACAGCGAAAGCCCTGAACTCTCTCCGGAACTTTTTGAGAATCCCAATCTCCAGTTTTTCGTGCTGAATAACACCACATTAGTTTCATGTATACAAATCCGTGCAGAAGAGGACGTGCCTGGAGGGGGATTGTCTGCTGGACTTGTATCAGCTAATTCAAACGTTAGAATTATAGTGCGTGATTTGTCTGGCAAATATTCATGGGATTCAGCCATTCTGTATGGACCTCCACCTCTCTGTAGCTTATCCGAGCCAACTTCATTTGTCCTCTCATTACCCCGTCAAGAGAAACCAGAAGATGCAACAGAACCTGCCACATATGTAGAAGAAGTATGTGTAAAGGATGGAAATGCACTCCCAGTGAAGAGATTTAGAGAAACTGTGCCAACATGGGACACAATTAGGGATGAAGAGGATGCCCTTGATGAGCTGTTGCAGTATATAGGCATCACTAGCCCTGAGTGCTTACAGAGGACAGGTGTATCACTCAATGTTCCTGCTCCTCAGCCTATCTGCGTCTCAGAGAAGCAGGAAAATGATGTGATCAATGCAATCCTTAAACAACACACAGAAGAAAGAGATTTTGTTGAAAAGCATTTCAATGACTTAAATACAAAAGCTATGGAGCAGGATGAGCCAACCCCGCAAAAACCCTATTCACCATTTTACTATTGTAGATTGCTTCTCAGTATTCTTGGAATGAATTCTTGGGATAAAAGGTAATAAGACACTATTACTTTGCAATTAAATACATGCTACTTTTTGCTTTCTATCAATTGGGACAAAGCTAGGCATTGGTTTTCAATCGCACATGGTTGCCACTTAAATAGGAGCCCTGCATCTGTTCCCTGACAGTGTCAGCTGATACAAAATATATAACACTACTGCCAAGCATATTTACATACCCGTACAACAGGAAAATCAAACATCACCCCCATATGCTGACTTCTGCCAAGCATTTTGCATTATTGGGATGGGAAGAAATGGAGATTCTGCTGCTAAGAACAGCAGCCACAACCCTCCCATGCTCTGGCCCATGTTTATTATAAAACACTTTTTAATGTCATTAAGTGTTGACAGTGCTGAATTGGGCCGGTGAGGCCTTATGATCAGTTTACATCAGAAAAATGTAGACTATTTGGTACATTCCAGAAAATGAAGGATGGCCACTTTTACCCCATCCTAGGAAGAGCAGAGGGAAGGAGACCAGGTTGATTTGTTCCATATAGCACTGATTTCCTGGCAGAGGCGTAGCTCCAAGGGAGGGCATGACGCATCAGGCACGTGCCCCTGTGAGGGGGTGGCGGGGGCATGGCAGGACGGGGGCGGAGGACGCACCAGTGCACCGGGTGCTTTTCCCCCTTACTACGCCTCTGTTTCCTGGTCAGGGAAAGACTGCCTGGCAGTCCTCCTTTTCCTTTTGTTCTTTGTCCCCATAGATGCATCCCTCTCCCCTAGCTGACCTGAATTTAGAAATACCATCATTTTGAACTGTTTCTTGTAGACAGTATTTTTTTTTATTGTAGTATATGTACAGTCTGTTATGGATTAATGTGCCACTCCGTAAAAGATGTGAGCATTAGGTAAATCAGACCCTGAATAGTATCATATCACAGAATAAGCTTATTCAGACATTATATTTTTTATGCTGCTATTTGGTCCAGTGTAATCTCTCCTATGAAACCATTTTACGATGGGAATTATGATCCCAGTTTATGATTATTTCCTTATATGTATAGTATCCAAAAAAAGAGGTTTCTTAAGATCAGTACAGGATACTTAATTAACCAACCTTTTATCAAATACATGGGTGATAATATGAAAAAAACAGATCTTTATTTTTGCAAAACGTCCGCTCTTTTACTTGTGTACAGAAACTTTGTTTTTTTCAAACCAGCTTGTCCTTCCATGTTTATACTATTTGTAGAAGTTCCTTCTCTAATATGTTTTGTGAGCAGTGCAATATGTATAATTAATTTGGAAAATAGCTATTTTAGCATATCTTAATTAGACTTTTAAAATTCTACTGCAAATTTTGGAGTATAGGTGTTGCTTTACTCTTACATTTCAGCCCATAGCTCAGAGGGGAGGGGGTTTTTTGTTTGTTTGTTCCCTCATTGCTCCTTCCCTCCCCCCCCCCCATTTTTTTGCATTTGCTCTTTTGGCTAGTGTGGAAGTACCTTTTTATCACTAAGCAGTTATTGTCTGGCCTACTAAAGAGCAGGTTTTATGTGCTCCGAAGGGAGTCCTGTTTAGCCCACCAGATTAAATGGGAAGAAGTGGAATGAAGTGGGGATTATGTTCAAGGCACTAACAAGGATGCAGAAGACCACCTGGGATAAAAAATAACTATATGTATATATTATTTTTAAAAGATCTATTCATCTTTGATATAGAAAAAGGTCTTACAAAAGGCACGAAAACTGTAGGAGATTGCATGAATGGAATTGAAAATGTGTTGTTGTGCTGTCCTATATCTGTCATTGCACAGGTGATGAAAATGTTTGTTAAATTTCCTTATTTAGGAGAAGCTTTCATCTCCTGAAAAAAAATGAAAAGCTGCTTCGGGAACTAAGAAATTTGGACTCAAGACAATGGCAAGTTATGTGTTTATAATCAAGCTTTTGAAATCAGTGTTGATCATTTTATTTTTGATGGAAGAATGTTTGTTTTGCCGCATCAGTTTACAGCAAAGGTGTTTGTGATGTGGGTGGAAATTTTGCCCATCTCAGTTGTAATTACTGGGATTTGCTCTAAATAATTGCCTTTAGAACTGGGATACCAATGCCTGTAGCTAATTTTAATTACTGGTTTTGTATGCAATAGGAACTGTAAAAACAATTATTCCTTAGCTAAAGATAAAAATCATTGTTCAAGCCATCAGAGCTTTAGGTGAGGTTTCCTGAGAGAAAACATAACTATTTCTCTGAAGGCAGAAAAATCAGAGAGGCTTCTCCTAGAAAATATGTTTCAAGTCAAAGAAGTGACCTGTTTCTTTATAGATTAGGAGCCTGCGTGTGTTAGTTTACAGATTGTCACACAAGCCATTTCTGAGAAAATTACATGCAAACATGTAATACAAATTATCAAAAAGACATAAGCTATTAGATTCTTATTTCCATTTATACTGTGTGGATTTATTTCTGCAAACTAGATTCAGAAATGAGTTTGAACAAATTCAGATAGGACTCATCTGTTCCAGCATTTTCCCCATGTGTTTTTGTTAGAAAGAGTCCTAATAATATTTGCATATAATGTATGGCTTCTTTGTTAATCTGACTTTTAACCCACAGTCATAGCAAGGCAATTATTTTGAACCAAGAGTGTAAGATACATAGATGGGCAACTGCTGATAACAGTTCTGACATGTTTCTCCAGCAAAAAGTACAGGGAGATGGGATCAAGCAATTAAAACTGTACAAACATAGAACGAGAAAGAATCTTTGAGATGTATTTACACTGCCAATATTATAGCCCCGTTTCTATTTCTTTATCTCATTCTTTAATGACTTCAAAGTACATTCTTATGTAATTGCAGTAATGTGTCTTACAGCCGAGAGACGCACAAAATTGCTGTATTTTATGTTGCTGAGGGACAAGAAGATAAACACTCCATCCTCACGAATACCGGAGGAAGTCAAGCCTATGAGGATTTTGTGGCAGGCCTTGGTTGGGAGGTATCTTTAAGACTTACTTTCTTAATTCAAGTTTGCTTTGTATTACCATAATAGTGGCAGTTACTAAAGAATTCCTTTAGGTTAAATATGATAAGTACCCTTTAGGATCAACTTGAAGCTGTCTTGAGAGCGCTGTCTTTTTGTCTTTAAAAAAGCACATAATATAGTCATGCTATAAGTCAAGGTGGCTCTAGGCAGAGGTGGGATCCAGCAGGTTCTCACGGGTTCCCGAGAGTAGGTTACTAATTATTTGTGTGTGCCGAGAGGGGGTTACTAAAAGGTGATTTTGCCACGTGATTTTTGCCTTAGTTACACCCCTCCTCTTAGCAGTAGTGCGCAGAACTTGAAGCAGTCTAGCAGTAGGTGCACTGGCGTGCGTGGCAGCCTGCGCCTGCATGCATTCATTTCCCACCCAAGGACCGGCGCAGCAGCTGCATCCTTGCCACAGCCCCACCCAGGAATGCCCCGCTCCAGGAATGCCTGGCCACGCCCCCATTGTGCCCCGCCCAGCCCCATTGGCGCTATGCCACAGTTTGAATCCCACCACCATGGGAACCTGTTACTAAAATTTTTGGATCCCACCACTGGCTCTAGGTACAGTACAGAGAGGTACAGTATAATACATACAAACAAAAATAATATGACCAGTTGGAAGCAGGAATAATAAAAAGAGCAGTAAAAGGTGAGAGAAGGAGACAGAACAGGTAAATAGGATGAACTTTACCTGGTACCTAATAGTTTTCAAAAATGGTGCCTGATAACCATCCTATGAAAGAGGGCATTACTTATGGTACCCACAGAAAAACCTGTCTGTGCTGCACGCCCAGTAGATACCCACCAAGTTCATGTGGAAAAGTTGGGCTTACTAAGTTATACTTGGAGAGGATTTCAACATGGAACAAGTACTGAGTGATCTAACAGATTCTTAGAATTGAGTAGCCATCCAGTCTGTCAGATCATCAACTGGAAGCTTAATCAGATGGATCCTAGAACAGCTGAATATCTTGGATATGGTTCTGTGGCTGTTCATAGTTGCAGATATTGGGCCTGGGACTGTTTTGAATATTGGAGGCATTTTATCACTTCTTTGCCTGAATCCTCTCTCAAAAAACTTGTTGGGTGTTGTTCTCCCACTGAGTCAGGTGGACATCTCACAAGTGGGTGATTCCCATCCCTTTCTACCGGGAGACAGGAAGAAATTTTGTTTCAACTTCCTGTTCTACCAAAGGAACTGACCCTCTTCAGTTCTTTTCCTATCTCAGATAGGGAGAGCAGTTCAAAACTATGTGTTCTTTCTTCCTGAAACCAAACTTTAATCTACTTATAGATAATTCTTCCTATTCTATGCCTATCCTTTCAGAACTAGCTCTCTTTGGGTGAGAGAACAGAGTTTCCTGCTCTTTACTAGCATGGCGGGGAACAAGACAGGAGTCAGCCTCTTGTCCGAAGCTCAGTTGGACACCGTACTGTCAGCTGCTGCAAGGAAGTGAATCTCAGCAAACTCTCAAGACTTTTTGGCATCAGACTGTGAAGTACATGCTGAAAGCCATTTGTTACTAGGGAACACATAACTTCAGTGGATTTCATGAAACTTTCCAGTAGTGTATGCATGGGGTTTTTTTGCAGTTTGGAGGCTGTGGTAGCTAAAATCAATTGCAGGGGTCCTGAAGGGCTCCAGAGAATAAAAACCTTATTAAGAGGGACCTGAAAGAACACAGATTTGGCTCCAGGAGAATGCATGAGGGAGGGAGCTCCAAAGTACAGGCATCACTACTGGAAAAGCCTTTTCTATAGTGTTTACCCACCTAGCTTCTCAATGTATGGGCACACAGAGATGGCCTCGGTAGGTGTATAATATATGCTATAAAAGGTGATCTTGCTTGCTGTGTTCTATTCAGTATATAGATAAACTAAATACTATAAGAAGACAATTTTGTTACAAGTTGTTGCTGCCTACAGTTGGTTGGTTTTTCTAGTTTGTTCAACTTAATTAGAAAAAACTCAAGCATTTTAATTTAGCAAGACTCGCTTCTTTAAAGGGTGATCTGTCACCTGAGTAAATGGTGCTTTTTCCCCCCACAGGAAGATGAGCTATTACATATTACAATTTTTAAAAGCACGATGTCGGTCTCTCTGTCTTAGGTGAATCTTACAAACCATTGTGGTTTTATGGGAGGATTGCAAAAAAATAAAAGTACCGGATTGACCACTCCCTATTTTGCTACCTCTACTGTGGAAGTCATGTTTCATGTATCAACCAGAATGCCTTCGGATTCAGATGACTCCTTGACAAAAAAGGTAAGTGCTTTGAAATAACCGTCCTTTAGGGTGGAAAAAAATTCAGGCAGCAAAAAACAAATAATTCTGTTAAACATTTGAGATTTTATTAAGCCTTTGGATGGATTATACCTTTGAGCTGATCTTGCGTTCAACTCATTGTCACGGAAAAATGTTTTCATTGCTCTGAATTTCTTAAGAAGAACAATGATGTTAGTCTGATCATGTATTATATGGAAGTGTAATGTCAAGCAGAAGCTGTGTTACGGAAATGCTAATGTTTTTGCCAAATCTGCTTATATAGACATTGTGGTGATTGCGCTGAATCTGTTTATTTGACTTCCCTCTTACGGTTTTTGCACTCTGTGTGTTCATACACATGCACATAAATGTATCTCTTCGTCCGTGTGTGAATTCCTAATATAGTTATATTGACTTCTTTATCACACTTATAGGCTCAGCAACGTATGCCTTGTCCCTAATTATTGGCAAGGGAAAAGGTGCAGGAATACTGTTCCCTTTACTTCCACAGTATCTCTTGCAGATAGTCAAGTTGGGCAATCTTCTGATGAGTCCTATCCAAGCACCCCCACTAAACCATTCAGTCCATTATTGCAGTGGGCACTGACTAGACCAGGGTTTTGGCCATGGTGGCAGGGGCTGATGGGAATTGTAGTCGATGAACATCTGGAGAGCCGCAGGGTGCAGACCCCTGTACTTGACCAAGGGCAGAGGCTTAGTCAGACCAAGCTTATAGCATGCATTTACAGCAAACCCTTGTCATTCAGGAGAGTGATTATTTGCCATTTCATTGATCTGTGGTTGGATCATGAGAGGTGGTCTTCAGTATGTTTTTATACAGGGCCATCCTTGTAGTCATTACATTGTTAAATTTTGCAGGAAATTTGGTTTTCAGCTGCCAGTAAGCAGCAGATCCCTGCTTCCCACTATTTGCGGATTTCACCATTCATGGAGATCCCAAAAACAGATTCCCTGAGCAAAGGATGAAGTTTGTAGTGCACTTTGAATTCCATAGCAATGCAGAGTCTCTATTGTGGATGCAGTTCAGCAGGTTAACCATATTTATTGGTATAGGTAAACACTCTGCCTATTAGTAAGCGCAATGTACATGCAACCCCAGACATTCCTCCTTCCAAACTGTCCATATCATCCATCAGTACTGGAACAATGACTTCCTACAGAGTACCCAGTGCGCTCACACTTCACACAGTGTTCACTTAATTTTTTTTTACTTTCCAAACATCTAAAATGTAACATGAAACATTTCAATGTGTTAGTTTTGATAACTGCACATTTGGAGCCAATCTGTCATCAGGAATAGCTTTCTTACAGCCACTTTAAGAATAAACTGTGTGCACCATTGATATTTTTTTCTTTTTAAAATTTAATAAATTCCACATTAGTGATAATAAGTTGAGGCCTGGAACATTTGCCCTATTACGAATGAACAATTGGCTATCATTAGATGGTCCCCCCTCTATTCTGTACATATATCTTCAGATGTGCTAATCCATTGAGCAGACGTTAATGAGCGCTGGTTGAAGTGTAATATTGGAGGATGTGAGGCCATTTGACCTCAGCATGGAGTTTAATACTTGTGATTAAATTAGATCGCCGACAGTTAGTGCAGAGAAATAGCTATGCCTCTGGCAAGCTTCAATTATTGATGACTTTTTGGTCTGTGTTCAACCTGTAGATGATTCTCTGTATTATTATTTAAGACTTTGGCAGCAATCCTCAGAACACTGTCCTGGGAATAAGTCCCATTGGAATAAGTGGGACTTATGTCTGAGGAGACCAGTTTAGAATCGATCCATTTTTGCTTGAAATTTCTTACCAGCAACCTGAAAACTCTGTAAAACTCCTGAATGTTTCAAGCTGTCCAAGCTAGGCATAATTTCATAAAGTACACTTAGAGAATATAGCACAAGGCTGCATGCACTTCATTACTCAAGTGGTTGTGTAAAGCTTTGTGTATAGGTTGTCTGAGGTGGCAGTGGATTTCTTGATCTTTTCTTCACATAGTAGACTTTTAGATAGCCACTAAAAACTCATCTGTGCTCAATAGTTTGAATCTGCATAAAAACACAGCTTTTGGTTACAGTAGGCAAGTAGGCAAGCCTGAACTACAAAAATTAAAACACAGCTAAGTCATTTAGTGTGCTTAAATGGTTTTACGTGTTTAAGATTTACTGCAACTTCCAGAGGGATTGGGGGGGGGGGGATTTTTCCATGTTTGCAGAAATGTCTGAAGGTGTGGGGGGGGGGGGGGGGGGGATCCAGACAGCTGAAGTGATTTGTGCACTGACACAAATATTTCAAACTAAAGAAAAAAAATCCCTCAGTTCTGTGTTGTATGTTAGCCAGTATTTGGGTGTGGCCACCAGTTGGGGATTCCCTCTCTTCCATGAGTTCCTTGTGTGGTCTTCTGTTGGTTAAGTATTAAAATTAGTTTTGAATATGGCCTTTGGCATCCTACCAGCATGTCCTGTGTTTTAAAAGAATAGACTTAGTACTGTTTTACATAACTTTAATGATCATACATTTAGTATCGCTCTATTTTCTAGATATGTCCTGACCTTTTTGAGGTTCAGGATCCAGTTTCTTTTCAAATAGGAACTTGTAAGGTTTGGGCTTTGACTAAGAATATATATTGGGTCCTTCCTTCTGTGTCATTCCTCTGTTTTTCTTAGTCTGTGGAGTGGGGGTGGGCTTAGGTTTAAATCTATACTTAAACAGTAGCTCCTATTCATTTCCTTTTCTATTCTCTACACAGTGTTGTGCCTGCTAGGTATTGCAGGAGATGGTTTCCCTGCACGTGTCAGGATATAGACAGGCAGCACTGTGCACTGGAAATGATGGGAGCAAATGCTACAACTTGCTTCTTTCTTGCCCTGCCATCTTCATACATGTGCGTTTCAACCAGTAATGCAAAAGAGACTCTTTGAGCCAAAGTACATGAGGTACAAGAGAACTATGATGATGATAAATAATTCTTGACATCTGTATATTAATTAAAAGCAGCCATTGGGATGGCTGATTTGGGAGAGGGGGAGGGTAAAATCTGTATCATTGTGCTGGAAAAAAATTATCCCACTGGCTGTTGTTAGTCCCAGTTGGGGAAAGGAGCCTTATTTTAGTTACGGTAATTAAGTTATAAGGGGAGGATCCTCATGTATCTGCACCCATCTGCCCTTTCATTTGCAAAGAGGCAGTATCTTTTCAAAGAAAAGCAGAGTACACAGGAGGCAGCAGTTAAACCCTACCCTCTCTTGTGTTTTGCTCTTCTGCACTCCATTTCATTTTGCATTTTTCTCTGTACCCAGTTTGCTTGCACTATGACAATTTGGCTGGGAGACAAAACAGTGGAGCACAGCAAAGCAAGGCACAGAAAAGAGTTTTTTTCCTTGCTCCTGTGTTCTTTTTAATTTGATAAAAGACCTCTCAATCTTTAAAATGCAAATGAAGGCAGGCCTATGTAAATGCCAAGCCCCTCCCTGTACCTGCTCTGCAGATAAGAATGTTAATTGTCTATCAATAAAAATCTTTCTCCTAGCAGACATAAATGTTGAAGAAAAGGTCCTTTGTGTATGGGGTGGGGAATTCATTCAAGTTGGATGGTGGAGAATTATAGTCAGGAAAGTGTTCTTCCCTGGAAATGAACAGAATAAAGAAAGCACATATAATAACAAATATTTTTTTAAATGAACACTAGGAGTTACACCAGGTATTTTAGTACACGTTTGTATTTAACAGTGCTGATCTGGGTTTTTCAATAGAGTACAAAGACAGGAACCCTCTAGATGACAACTCCTCAAACAAATAATAGCCTTGAGAGATGAAGAACATACTTTGTAATAGTCAGAAACTTTCTCCAGTAGTATTGGATCAGTTCAGCAGGCTTGTTTTTTTTTCTTTTCTTCTTTTTGTTTTAACCAAGAGGATCATTTACAAAGTCTTGTTGAGGAGATTTATGTCAGTGTGCCCAAAGGTGGATGATAATTCTCTTAGAAATGGAAATAAAATTAGATAAAATAAAAATGTCATCCTGCTGGTCCTGCCATTGCAGCATCAAGATTCTCATTTCCAGGTACCATTTTAATTCAGTAATTTATTTTCTACTGATCCCTGTGAAAGAATGGAGTTTTAATACATCAGTTAAATAGCAAGAAATGTGATTAAACTGGAAAAGAAAATATTCAAAGGAGCTTTCTTTTATAACTTGACAAGTGAAAGGCAGAATTTATGAATTATGTTTCTTTTCTTTCTAAGAAAAATAAACTACCTTTTGATAAAATACTATTTGGTATGGTTGTGGTGGGTTTTCCGGGCTTTGTGGCCGTGGTCTGGTGGATCTTGTTCCTAATGTTTCACCTGCAACCGTGGCTGGCAACTTCAGAGGTGTATCACAGAGAGAAGTCTGTTACACACTGTGATACACCTCTGAAGATGCCAGGCACAGATGCAGGCAAAACGTTAGGAAGATCTACCAGACCACGGCCACACAGCCCGGAAAACCAACCACAACCAGTTGAATCTGGCTGTGAAAGCCTTCGACAATACAGTATTTGGTATGCTTCAGTTTAAAGAAACTCCAGCAATACATTAAAATGCATTTAAGATAAAGGAATAAAAATAACATTGGGTGCAATAGTTCAAATTTCTTACCTTTAGAAAGTAGTGAGAAGGAGCAGGACCAGAACAGTGTTTTATCAGTTTAGCATTAATATGTATATATTAGAATTTTAAAAGAAACTAGCGGGCCCAGTCATGCGTTTCACAGTCCGCAACCCACACAGATGTCCATGCAGGTCCAATGATCCCCAGCATAGCCTTTTGGGGTGGTCAAATGGAATCCCTCTTTCCCTTTTCAATTCACATTGTTATATGGTGGTGTCTTGTTTTTTTAGTATAAGGTAACCCTTTCCATTTCACAACGGAACTGTCCAGAGTGCGAATCCCGCTGTCCATGAGGCTGGTTGACATGCACAGTCCTGGCTTGGGTAAGGCAGAACTGGGGCAAGCAGGCTATCACAGTCAGGCAGCAGAGGCAGGGTGGTGAGGCGCTCAGATTGAGGCCAGCTCCCTGGGTTCTTAAAGGGCCACGTGCAAAAGAAGTGGAGCCAGTAGTGTTGGTTCGCCCCCACCTCACGGATTTTCTTAGAAGAAAAAGGCAAACTCCAGCTCGCTTTTAGTGGCGAATATGGGTGAGGAAGTAGGTAAGAGGTGGTTGGATGTGAGGGAGGGCACAGTGAGGTGTGTGAGGATGAGCTGGGTGTGGATGAGAGTATGTGTGTTGTGTGGTAGTAGTGAGTGAGGCACAGAGAGTGAAAGTTACCTGCGTGTGGGTGAGGGGAACCCCACCTGACTTCTCACACGGCAAAGTGTGTTTGTGTTTCACTTCCACTTGTATTACCTACCAGTATTACCTATTTACTGTTCTCATTGTTCATCTCTGGCCATTTCTGCGCGAACAATCTAAGGGCTTCCCAAGGCCTCAGGCCACAGACAGGCTGCATGAACATTCTAAGGGTGACAGTTAAACAGAGTCAGCTTCATGGCCTGGTGCGCCAGGAAAAAGACATTTTACCTGGTTCAGGTATGGACTTTCGGTGATGTGAAGGTCCAATTACCTGCCCACAACAGGGAGGGACGTCATGGGAAAAATTGGGGGCGATCCGTCCAGCAGCTTCTGAGGGAGACCATCAGGGACAAACACACTGTTAGATTTATATATATATAGATTAGTTTGCCACAGCATTGTTTTGATGTGCAACCTATACTGTGGATAAGAGGCTGCTGTTAGGACAGAATATGTAAAAACAGAATGGTTTCCAATGGGCAAAGGTGTCAGACAAGGACTATTGTATCTCCCTATCCATTCAGTCTATATGGAGAACATATCATAAGGAAAACTATTAGATTTAGATGACCAAGTTCAAATTAGTGAAAGGAACATGAACAATTGGAGAAAATAATGAAGATTTAAAACAAATAGAGATGATGCTTAAAGCAGGAAGTTCCAAGGCAGGATTACAGCTGAACATCAAGAAGATGAAAGGAATGCCTACTGAGGAACTACACTACTTTTAAGGTCGACGATGAAGAAATTGAAATTGTTCAAGATATTCTGTTCCTTGATTCCATCATCAATCAAAAGGGAGATGGCAACCAAGAAATCAGTAGGAGACTGAGACGGGGAAGGGCAACCATGAAGGAGCTGGAAAAGATTGTTAAGTGTAAGGTATGTTGCTGGCGACCAAGATCAAGTTTGGGTGTGAAATTGTGACTGTAAAGCAAGCTGATACGAAGAAAGTTGATTCATGTGAAATAAGATGTTGAAGGAGAATTTTACAGATACTGTGGCCCACCAAAAAGACAAATCAGTGGATTCTAGGCCAAATCAAGTCTGACCTCTTCCTGGAAGGTAAAATGACTGAACTAAGGCTATCATACTTTGCATTATGAGAAGACAGAAGTCACTAGAAAAGATAATAATGCGAGGAAGGGATGAAGGCAGCAGGAAAAGAGGAAGACCCAGCATGAGATAGATTGACTCTGTAAAGGAAGCCACAGCCCTCATTCTGGAAGACCTGAGCAAGTCTGTTAACAACAGGACATTTTGGAGGACATTAATTTGTATCGTCACTATGAGTCAGAAGTGACTTGATGTCACTTAACCACACACATTATGCGTCACTAAATAGTTAATGTTAAGACCAGCTGATTCCACACAAGGATTTTTCCCCCCTGTGGTGATCATTTTGCCAGAATGGTTGCTGCTCAGTTTGCACTTACAACAGAGATTCCACTTGGCCCAGTTTAATCTGTTTTTTACCCTTGTTTACTCTCTTTGTTTATAGTTTTATCCTGTTTGTTTATAGTTGATTGGCAACTTATTGAACATTTGTATATGGATAGCACATATCTGTTATGCACACTGTAACACATATGCATATAAATCTTGAAATGTGGATTACAATATAGCCCTAAGCAGAGTTACACCATTCTAAAACCATTTCCTTCAGTGCACTTAGAAGGGTGTAATTATGCATAGGGTTGCACTGTTAAAGAACCATTGGCACTACTTTGCAGTTATGGATTAATATTCAAAGAGTTACTTGGGAAATGCCAAAGGTCTCAATCATGCTCTTTTTCTTTCAGTTGTGGAAATGCAGACACCACACAGTCTGAATTGCAAACTGTTTGGAAGTCAGTGTATTGTTTGGAAGTCACCATCAATTTCAAATACAGTTTGCTTTGAAATGTTATTGTGGGGGGGGGGGCACAAGTATGATGCTCCTGGTGCATGTAGGATCGCTAGTCTGTGCTCAACCATGAAGATTGGCTTGTTATCATTTATTTCTTGTTATTGTGAAGGTTTCCTTTAGATCTAAGAATTTTTCCACATCCATCTTTGTTTTCCTAGTTTCCATTTCAAGAGCCAGCGTCCCTCTCTTCTGTGCTGCCAAATCATAGCAGCCCTTTTCCCCACTGGGCCCTGATTTTAAAATCTGTTTGGTAGGGAATTGATTGTAGAAATGATAACTGGATCATGAACTTGAACAGGGAAGATTGTCATTTCTCATCCGCTCTTTAGATCAGGAAATTTTACATGTTGCTGAGAATTCTGGCAAGAGTTCAAGGGTTAATGCAATAGATAAATGAAAGGAACTTTCTGTAAATTGAGTCCTGCATCATTTCAGTTGTCTTGCCTTTCCAAAACTAACTTATTTAATTTTTTAAAGTAAATACTTGAATTCTTCCTGCCAGCGTGCTTTGCTTTTACTATCCTTTATTACTTCAATTATACTTGGTATCACTTAGAACAATCTGTCATTTGGAAATCTCAGTGTAGCCTGCAGCTTAGTATTAACTCTGGCTGGTATTGTAACATGTACAGCATATGACATTAATGTATCAAAATTAGATTTGATCATCCCTTCTGGTTATATTTATTTCACATTTCTTTTGTATTCAGTTAACATAAACTTATTAGGAAACCTGACACATGGTTGATGGCTGTAAAGTAAGAATGTTTTAAAGTATTTCAGTTTTTTAAAATGAAATTTCAGATATCTCTGCTTTTCCCAGTGATTATCAGTTTGTTCAGTGGTTAGGTGGAAATTCTAACCTTGTGCTGTAACTGTGGAAACAGCTTAAGTGAACACTTGGTGTTTGTTTTCTGACTATTTTACTTACTTAGTGCTCATCAAAATCAGATGTTAGCTGCTATTCCCACAATGGGAACTATGAAGGGTTACAAAGGAGAAGAGTTGTAGTCCTGTTTCCATCTACAGAATTTTGTCATCAATTTCTGCTTGGTTGGGGCAAAGCATAATAAGTTATCCTCTGAAGTGTAATTGGATAATGGCTAGGTTCAGTCAATTAGGATGAGACCATCTTCTTCTGTGCAACATCTCAAAAGTTTATAATTGATTCTTTTTTGATGTTGAACTCTGTAACAAGGTTCTCTGAGGGCTTTACAGTATGAACAAATAAAATAACATAGTAGAACAAGTAATAATTTTAAAATATCACTAATACATTTCATTTTCAATGTGGTCACAACTCTGGATACTTAAATCTGAAGATTTTCAGTATAGACTGACTATATATCTTTCTACAAAGATACAGAGAAAGTCCAAGATTACAAAAAAATGATATCTTTAAAAAAGAGTTAAATCAGGGGGTTAACTCCCTCCCCCCCAAAAAATTAATGGAAGCAGAGCCTATAGGTGGGTACTGAGGGGGGGGGGGATTGTCACCATCTGGATCAGTTTGTTTTAACATATTTGTTTTATATTGTATTTTAAATTGTGATTTTATTGCTTATTATTACTGTTCACCGCCCTGAGCCCTTCAGGGGAGGGCGGTCTGAAAGTTTTAAAAATAAAATAAAAATAGATGAATAAATAAATAGTTTTAAGGAAAAATGCAGTCCATGACTGTTGCTAAGCAACTACATAGTATTGTTGAACTTGGTTTCCATCAGTAAAAAGCAGTTGAGAGAGCAGGATCCTTTCCAGAGTTGGTTTTGTCTTTGAGGAAGGAGTTACGAGTTTATGCCCAGAGGTAACTACTTTCTCTCACGTGATTTGCATGGCTCATCCAGACCTGACTGCTTGCTGTTGCTCAATAACGGCCACTTCACAAAAGGAGTGGTGTGGTGGTCATAGTTTCAGGCTAGGATTTGGGTGAGCCAGTTTCACATTCTGCCAAGGAAGCTCACTGGGCGACCTTGGGCCATCATTATTATTATTATTATTATTATTATTATTATTATTATTATTATTATTATTATTATTATTATTATTATTATTATTATTATTATTATTATTATTATTATTATTATTTAAACTTGATAGACCGCTCAACCGCCAAAGAACTCTGAGCGGTGCACAAGGCCATCTCAGCAATAAAACAACAATAGACATAAATAACATTAGAAACCCGTAAATTCCTATAGTAGCAAAAAAAACAGATCCAATCAAATTACATTATATATACATACATATATATACATATATACACATCCATATATATCTATGTATACATATATATACACACATATACACATATATATGTATATATATACACACACATATACACACACACATATACATATATATGTATATGTATATATATACCTACATATATAGGTGTGTGTGTGTGTGTATACACACACACACACACACACACACACACCCCTATATATACCTATATATACCTATATATGTAGGTGTACATATACATATATACATATATACATACATATATATATATATACACACACACACACATACATACATACATATACACACACACACACACACACACACACACCCCTACATATATAGGTATATATATATGTATATATATACCTACATATATATATGTATATATATACCTACATATATATATATGTATATATATACCTACATATATATATGTATATATATACCTACATATATATAAAATGTCCGATCACAAGGCTGAGTGGGGGGCCAACCCTTCCGAGGATGGAACTACAATACCGGCAGTGCTGGAGATGGTAGAAATGCAGCATGGGGCATGCGGCCTGGACATTTGTGAGGCTGTTGTTAGGATAAAATGGAGAATTCTCAAAGTTGATTTATTTATTCAATTTAATATACCACCCCTTCCTTTCAGGCTTGTTGTGTTGAGTCCCCAGTGGGGAGAAAGGCAGGGTATAAATGGAGTAAATAAATAACAAATATAGCTGAAAATGGGGTGAAAATAAAAGGTGAGTGGGAAAGGGAAAAGGAAGTGTGGAAAGGAGAGGACATGGGTGTTGCCAGAAGGAGGAAAAGAGAAAATAGCTTGAAAAGGGGTATACAGGGGAATGTCATTGTGGGTAGGAATTAAAAAGCACAGAGAACAGAAACCTGTGAAACCCCTCTATAATAACTCCCTCTAGAGAAACTTTCCCCACACCACTCCTGGTATTTATGGGACAGGAGACCACCACAAGTGATGGGTTTCCATTCTCAACAAAGGCAGATGTCTCTGAATACATTTCCTGCTTCATCTTTTGTGTCCCACTAGGAAATAAGCTTTAGAACCTTTGTACAAAGCTTTAGAACCTTGTGAACCAAAGGGGGGCTTCAACATGCTTAAGGGGCAGGCATTTTCAGAAAAACAAGCACCATGATGTCTGGCCACCAGAGGGAGCAAAGAGGAACCGGGAAGTATTGGAAGGGATTCCAAGAAGAATGATGTGCAGATTAATAGGTTGCAGTATATACTTTATGGAGTAGATCATGTTCCTTTCTGCAACAGGCATTTTAAACTGTTGCATTACAAGAGGAGGCTTACAGCTTATAAGATGATGTTTCATATTCTACGAGAAATGGCAAGAACATTAAAAATATGGAGTGCTTTTCTTTCCATTTCAGTTCAGGTAAGAGCTGTGATTCATACATGTTGGCACACTACTTAATTCCTTGTCACAATTATGGAACACTTAGTAATTTGCAACTGCAAGCACACAGTGATTCCAACGATACAAGATTGTACGAATATCTTGTCTGTGATATTAGTCAACTTTCATTCACATGTAACAGGCCTAATAGCCCGGAGTAGCCTGATCTCATCACAGCTTAGAAGTCTAGCAGGGTTGACCATCCAAGGATGGGAGTCCATCAAAACTAAGCCTGCTATGCAGAGGAAGGCAGTGGCAAAACCACCTCTGCTCATCACTTGCCTTGAAAACTCAGCGAGGTGGAACTTCAGACAGTTTCCCTGAGTCAGCTGCAACTTGAGGGCACTCTTTACCTTATCTTCATTCACATATGCCAGATGTTTAATCATGGTTGAATCCTAGTTACCAATACCATGGAAAGAAGAAAACTAACCCTAGTTAATCTATGTGTTTGCGTTTTGACTTCTTGAGTAATTGGCATTAGTTGAAAATATTTACCTTCAGTCTTCACATACTATGTTCAGAGAGGAGGAGGAGAAGCCACAAGCACAACCAGGTTTGTTTATGCATTAAGCCTTAGGTAGGCTTTATATCAGCAACCCTGTCATTGTGGTAATGAATCTATGGAAACCCTGGCTTCATGCACTTCACCCTGCTCACCCCCCTGTTCATCATTACAAAATCATAAACATTTTTGCTACATTCATAGCCAGTTAATTAATATGAATCATAAACTGTGAGTTGGATTCAACCAACTGCTGGTAGAAAACACACAGAAACCTCTTTTGATTCCATATAGTCATTCATGGAGTCCCCAGATTCACATGGATAAACAGACATGTGGGGCAAGAGGTTCCGGTGGGAATGGTGAAGGGGTCTAATTGCCCCCTCTTCTGTTAGCAGAAGTATAACCCTCAAGTCCAGAAATAATATTTCCTGGGTTGTAAAGGACTGCTAAGGGAAGAGGGAAAACAGGAACTTTCCATTGGCAGTTGGCCAGACTCGTGATTTGTTCTTTGACTAGTACACCATAGCTCAGTTGCTATTTGGAAGGCTGGTTCAGGGTCACAGAGCAAACTATGGCTTATGATTTGAGCAAAACAACAAATTATGGATTGCTATGGAAGTGGTTTTTGTTTTTTTGCTGAATGTAACAGGGAGAAAGGTAAGGGCGGAAACACATGAGCCGGAGAATTTCCAAGGCTCGTTCCTATAAAACTGAACCACATTTTGTCATTACACTTAAAACTTGACTTTATGTTGAAAAGTTTTGTCCTTAGAAATGTGTTCTCCATCAGCTTGCGGTACACAAATACCGAGAGCTGGCAAATTAAACCGAAGAGCCCAAGCTAAATAATTAGCGTTTTTAGCAGACAACTTCAGTTTTTGTGTGAAATAAGTCTGTTCTAGAGCTGGCCAAAGTGTCACTTTTACATGTATTTTGCAGACATGAAATACTGTAACCCAGTCTCTTTTAAACCTTGAAATAGGTTCACAGTATTTTGTACAGCTGTTGCTATTTGTTGCACAAATCTTTAATTTTATACAGAGTTTAGAGAATTATATACTGCAACTCCCTTTACGCAGGGCTATCCTTGGGCCTGGTCTGGAAGCTCCAGCTGGTGCAAAATGCAGCAGCACAGGTCCCCATGGCAAGTGCATATCCAACTGGTGCTTCGCCAGCTACTCTGACTCCCAGTGGAATACTAAATCAGGTTCAAGGTGTTGGTGGTAACCTTCAAAGCCCTAAACAGTCTGGGGACCATGGATTTACAGGATCTTCTCTCCTTATATATCCAGAGGTGGGATCCAGCAGGTTCTCACAGGTTCCCGAGAGTAGGTTACTAATTATTTGTGTGTGCCGAGAGGGGGTTACTAATTGGTGATTTTGCCACGTGATTTTTGCCTTAGTTATGCCCCTCCTCTCAGCAGTAGCGCGCAGACCTTGAAGCAGTCTAGCAGGAAATGCACTGGCGTGCGTGTCAGCCTGCACCTGCGTGCATTCATTTCCCACCCAAGGACCAGCACAGCGGCCGCATCCTTGCCACAGCCCCGCCCAGGAATGCCCGGCCACGCCCCCGTCGTGCCCCGCCCAGCCCCATTGGCGCTACACCACAGTTTGAATCCCACCACCATGGGAACCTGTTACTAAAATTTTTGGATCCCACCACTGTTCCCTCAGCTAATAAAATTTTGCTGGTGATCCCTGGCTCAGGAGAGATCCAGCTATTCTCAACTAGGGCCTTTTCTGTCTTGGCCCCACCCTGGTGGAACATTCTGTCTGGGGAGATCTGATGCAATTCTGCAGGGCTTGAAACATGGAGCTGTTCCAGCAGGCATGTAGTTGAGGCTGCTAGGGACCACCATTAGGCCTTGCCTCCCTATTTCCCCTTTCCTTTCTCCCTCCCTCCCTCCCTCCCTCCTTTCCTTTTCATTTCGTTCCCTTCCTTATCCCTCCCTTCCAACTTTCTCCTCCATTTATTCCTTATTTCCTCCAATAGGGTTCACTACTATCCCCAATCTAACCCTACAAACATTATTAGAAATGGGGCTACTGAATTCAGATGCGACCAAAGTATACTGTTTCATATCTTAGTTAGATTTTAATCTTAGTTTTAATTATATTGATATTGAATTTATTGTAATGTTCTACACAAATCGGAAACCACCATGAGCCCAAAAGGGAACGGGCGGAATAGAGATCACATTATAAATAAATATTTATTTTAGAAAATTGTTTTTGTTATTTCAGCTAAGACATTTAGGAAATGATGAAGTTCACATTGTCTGGTCAGAGCATACACGGGACTACAGAAGAGGAATAATTCCTACCGAATTTGGAGATGTGCTCATTGTCATATATCCAATGAAGAATTATATGTTCAGTATCCAGATTATGAAAAAACCTGAGGTAAAGATTTATTTTCCTCATGCAATAGCTGTGTTCTAGATTATTCTTGAAGCAACCTGTTCTGGTTTCCAGCATGGCAAATTACTCCATTCGCTCCATGAGATGTTAACATTGCCAGAAGCAGCTCTCTTGGGATAGAATTCATCTGAATTCTGATCAGAACAAGGAAACAAAAGCAGTTTAAGGCTCCAAACTTGAAATTCCATAAAATTGCCCCTTTGCTGCTAAGAGGGCTAACTGCTGGTGGGCTGGTATTATGCAATGCTGCAGTGTGAAATGCCATCTTTCCTTGTTCCAGAGGTATCTCTATATTCTCTGTAACTGAATTTAGCATCTGAAGTCTGAGAGGCAAGATGGCATTACAGGAGAGATTGACTTCAGCTGTCTTCCCTTATCCACATCAGTATTGTCCTGCTTTATCACTATCGAATGGATATAACTTTCTGCCAGCAGCACAAGTTCACAGAAGCAATTTTTTATTCCTTTCCATTTTGCCCTCCACTTGCCTATGCTCACACAAGAGCATGTGTATGTCAGGGTGGGGGGGGGGGGGGATACTAGCCAATTTTCCTTCTTGCAACCCTGTGAGCTGCATGGCATGTTTTCCTGAAGGATCCTTCAGTTCTCAGCAATAGTTTCTCAAATGTAGTGGGCTGCTGGAAGAACAGGAATGTGGTATAAAGTGTACTGCTGAAGGCTTTCACAGCTGGAATCAGCTGGCTTTTCTGGCTTTTCTGGACTTTGTGGCTGTGGTCTGGTAGTTTTGCTCCTAACTTTTTGCCCCCAACTATGGCTAGCATCTTCAGAAGTATGTCACATCACTCCCTGTGACACACTTCTGAAGATGCCATCAGCCATAGATGAGGGTGAAATGTTAGGAGCAAAAACTACCGGGCCATAGCCACACAGTCTGGAAAACATACAAAAGCCAGTGGTAGGAACTGCTTCCATGAACTTGTCTTCATTCACAGGAGCTTTGGATCCAACACAGAATATGCCACTGCCCAAAATAGGGCAAGATTGTATCTCGTTCTGGAGCTGTTAAGTTTAAAAAAAACCCTCTGTCATCCAAAGGAAAATGTGATATGCTTGTGACAAAATATTTTCTTTTCCTCAATCGAAGCAACTATAAGTTTGGTTTTTAAAATATCAGAAATAAAGCAACAGGCATTAAAATTAATCTGATACCCATTTCTGTTGTTTTCAATTGGAAACGCATTTCATACTGTATTTCTCTTCCTCCAGTTGAGATGAAATTCATATATACTGCACCCATCCGATTCCTTGCCAAAATTCAGGCAAATAGAAGAAAGTATGCTCATTCTACCAGCTTTTAAAAGTTCTCACAGAGAGGGCATTAGGAAACATGAATTGTGTGGAAGCCAGCTTATGCCTCCTTTTCTGGGATTCTCATGTCATGACCATCTGGCTATGTCTGTGCAATATATAAAATGAAATAGTTTAAATATTCCCTCCAGTTTGTTTTCATGGCAGGCTGTTGCCTTTGGAGGGGGTTTGACATCTGCTGGGAGGTAGCCCAGACATCTGCTTTTATTTCCCCCTCCAACCCACCCTGCTAGTATCAATGCAGGATTTCCCACTCTCTGCCGACTCATTGATAGTATTTGTTTACAGAGTGCAGAATGAATAACAAATTAGAGCATTTGCACAGAATTAGCAAGGAACAATCTAGAACTAGTTTTCTTACCACTTAAAAGCATGATAATGTTATGTGAAGATAGTCAGAAAAGGTGCAGGGAAGCAAAAAGCTAGAATAGTTGCCTCTATCCATTCCACCACTAGTCTTCATGTTTGCCATCATCTGGCTCCTGAAAAAGAGATTTATGTGCAGAGCAGGCAGCTTCCTCATTGACTGGTTAGAAACTGAACTTGCAAC
Organism: Sphaerodactylus townsendi; assembly: GCF_021028975.2. Taxonomy (NCBI): domain Eukaryota; kingdom Metazoa; phylum Chordata; class Lepidosauria; order Squamata; family Sphaerodactylidae; genus Sphaerodactylus; species Sphaerodactylus townsendi. Next base: position 138,614,300 of record NC_059426.1, on the reverse strand, counting down.
ATGGCATTGCATGCTTAAAAAACCCTAGCTGGAATTTCCCCATCAGTAGCTGATGAATGTTTTCAGCCATCAGATAGTAATTAATAAGCAGTTTGAGTGGCTAGACACTTGAAGTCCATTGCTGTGCATATGCCTGTTTGGATCAGAACATCTGCTAATAACCAACGTACATGTCCCATCTTACACTATTCCTTCCTTCAGTGATGTGACAGTATCTTAGTAGTGATTGTGATTACTTGTTCATTAATTGCAAGTTAAGATTGCTGTATCCATATGGGTGAATCTGAACTCTTACTAGTTGTCTTTGTCAAACTATATCATGTCCCTTCAGCACATTTGTTCCCTATTCTAATCTTATTCATGGTTTGACCTCTCGGACTCTAATATGCATACATGACTGTTATTAGTCTTAAATGGAGCCTGAATAAGATAAATTTATTCAAATGCTTCTTAAAGTGAAATAAAGAGAACGATTGAATATCAAGTGATCTTATCAGGATACTTTCATATAATAAACTGCCTCTTGGAATATTTTGAATAACTGCTGTGATTGACTAACTGCAGGTGAGAAGAATGATCTGTTTGAACAATCCTTTGTTACTGTTGATTGCTAATTGTTAGAGAAGAGAATGATTTAACAGCTGACGTTCTCCATTTTCTGATTCAGGTCCCATTCTTTGGTCCATTGTTTGATGGTGCTATTGTAAATGGAAAAATTCTTCCTATTATGGTTCGTGCAACAGCCATTAATGCAAGCAGAGCACTGAAGTCACTCATCCCGTTATACCAAAACTTGTATCCTTTTAAATCCCAAACTTTCCTCTGTGTTTATATATGCGGATTCTTTTATTGAAATTGATTGTTTTTAGTAGTACAATTGTTTTCAAGGAAAAAATCTGAAGCATGGAGTATATTCAATATAAATAGTTTCAAAAATTCAATTAGAGTAGTGCATTAATTGCAGGAATCACAGTATAATCCTGAAAGCACTTTTGTGAGATTGAGCCCCCATTGAATAGATCTGTGTGTGTGCATTTATATGTTTATACACTGATTACGGTTCTGCTTAGAACAGCTGTCTTCAAGGAGTATTTTTATTGTTTTAACAGTAGTGCAGTAGTACTGTCATGATAGTTTATTAGTTTAAAATTAAAGCAAGCAGTATGTTAGTTCATTTAAAGTGCATGCTATATAGCTTTATTGTGTTGTCACCCAAATTTTCTTAACATGATAAACTTTTATTTTGTGCATCAGTGCAGTAAAATGCACCATAATGATTGGGATTGGTGGTGTAAATGAAGGACTGTATCATTATCACTGAAGAATGAGAAGGGTGAAAGGAGTTTAAGCCAAGATGCCTCCTCTTGTTGAGTGAAAATTGAAAAGCAATTTGCTTAGAAATAACCAGTTTATGCTACAAAATCTGGTCATATATAAATTTTATGTCAGTTCTTATGTGTTCAATTCATACATCATTCATTTGCGTTCCCTAGAGGTGCCTTTATAAAGATGTCTCACAAGACCATTCAGCAAATTTGTGCCATATGTTAATCATATTTAAAACTTACAATTTGTTGTGGTAAAAGGTCCCATTTTCTAATGGAAAGCAATTACTGTTAAGCTGTGGAAACCCAGGAAGGAGGCAGCCACTTAAAACTTCCAAACATTATACAATCCAAAGAAAAGAAATAATTAGTTATACATACATTTTTAAACATTGGTGTATCTAAGTGATATTTTTGCAGACCTTAACCGGAAATGGAAGCAGCCTGAAAAATATATATCATGGGTGATACAGTAAACTCCTGAATAATGAAAATGACAAAATAATTTTAACACATCTTATGCCAATAATTTGCGTAAGCTATTTTCTATCCACAGACTTGAGATTCCAAAGCATAAATTGTGTAATTTATGTTCATTAAAAGTAGTCTGGGGCTTATCTTGGGCACGGCTATGTATGTATCTAATGCTGTTCAGTAAATTACAAGAGTATTGATTGGCATATGCTGTTTAAATCGATTGTCCTGACAGCCAGAATTACAGTAATCTGTCAGTATTGATGACTGTCTTTCAGGCTTTGATACCTTTCCTTCATTTGTCTTGTCTTGCCTTACTTGTGTTAAAGTGCATTTTCTTACAACCTCCAGTTTTGTCATGGTAGGCACTTTATAGTCCTTTTTTATCCCTCAAAACCAATTTATTGCCTTGATCATACAATTAGAGAGAAAAAACAGTGTGGAGAGCATGAGTAGGCAGTGGTCTGCTTGGCTATTGGAGCTTAGGTGTCACGTAGGCTTGTTCAAGTAATTTATTAGTTACCTGTTGAAAGACTAGGATTTTTATAATGACCAATTCCAATGCATCACTTTAAATGCCTTAGAATATAGCAAGTTGAGACGACTGATTCAGTAGGCATTCATGACTGGTTTTAAAAATCTTGTTTATATTTGCCGTAAAGATTGTTCACAACGCTTATGAAAACTATTTAGGGATTTGTACATTGATTGTCTGTATGTGTCTGTGTGCTGTGACATTGAGCAGGGGTCTTGTATATATATTATGTTTTTCCCCACCACCACCACCATCACAACAGCCTTTGGCTTTTCCTCAGCATTTTTAGGTTGGTAAAAATAATTCATGATGTCACAAAATATTTTTTTTTCATCTTGCAGGCAGAAATTCTGCTTTCTCTCTCTAAACGGTTAAATATATTGGACCACTGTGAAAGAGCCAAGCATACATGAAGTAAAATTGATTGATTGTACTAATGTGTCATTCCTAAACTCTAGTGTTTACATTTTTTTCTGCATTGCTCATCTCTGTTTTGTTTGATAAAAAAGCATTTCTTAGGTATTTCCATTAATTCAGAATGTAGTTCTAAGTTTTTGATTCAATAGTTCTCAAATCATGGGGAGTCCTCTAATGGGTGTGAGATACAAGATACTTTGCAGCAGTCAGATTCCAGAAAAACAGATTTATCCTAAAACATTTATTTCCCTGAAACAGAGATGCAGCATCCTAGGCTAGTCATGGAAGCTAAAGAGAGGCCGAGATAATGTGAGAGCCTTTAATTCCAGCAACTCCTGACTGTCTGGGATTTAGGAGGTGTCTGGAGGCAGGTATTCTGGTAATGGCCCAGGCCACATGTCCTTGTATACACAGCAGTGGACTACAAATGGGCAGCTGTGTGTGAAATTATTCTGGGTTGTATTCCATGGAGAATTTCTGCGATGGAATGGAGGGTGATTTTTGCCAGTTTCCCTGACCCACTGCGGCCTCCCAACTTTTCCCAGCGTTGTTCCTGGTCCTCCACTGGACCCCAAGAGCAGCAGAGATTCTTCTTACCATATATACTCGCGTATAAGCCGAGTTTTTCAGCCCTGTTTTAAGGCTGAAAAATGTCCCCATGGCTTATACACGAGTCCTGCTTACCAGCCAGTTCTTCAGGCCTCTGCCGAGGCTGGGGGCGTGGCTGGGACAACCTCCAGCCGCTTGTTGCTGCCCTCCTCGGAGGGTGAAGGAGAACCCTGGCTGGCTGGGCTTCCTCAAACTCCTGGAGGCAGAGGGAGCTCCTTATTTGGGCAGTGACTCCCCCGATGTCATTGCCCAAATAAGGAGCTCCCTCCACCTCAGGGCTGGGTTTGAGGAAGCCCAGCCTCCTGGGAGGTGGAGGGAGCTCCTTATTTGGGCAATGACATCAGGGGGAGTCACTGCCCAAATAAGGAGCTCCCTCTGCCTCCCGGCTTCCCACCTTCGGCTTATACTCAGTCAATACGTTTCCCCAGGTTTTGGTAGTAAAATTAGGTGCCTCGGCTTATACACGAGTCGGCTTATACACGAGTTTATACGGTACTTCATTTATACTGTACTTTTCTCAACAATGGGGGCCCAAAGTGGCATACAGTTTCCCCCTTTTCCATTTTATCCTCAGACAATAACTGAATGAGGTAAGAGAGCCTGACTTTGTGTGACTGGCTCAAGGTCACCCAGCAAGCTTCCATTGCAGAGTGGGGATTTGAATTTGGGTCTCCCAGATTCTAATCTGGAATGCTAACCACTATAGCACGCTGTCAGCAATTGCACTTTGAGTTGCAGTGGAAGGGGGGAAAGAAATCATACTTTTCTGAAGGAAATCTTTCTGTCAGTAGCAATGTTATTGTTTGATTGGATCCAAAACCCTGTTTGCTTGCTTTTTGAAAATATGGGTGCAGTCTAGGAGCTCAGAAAAGTAGACTTAAGTTTGAAAGAGAAGTTCCAAGGATTGATAAACTTTATTCTGATATGACCTTCATTCTGTTGAAGTCGGTGCTACATATTTCCATTTTTAGGATCTGAGTGAGTCTTATAGATAACTGTCATTAATGTCACAGGTAATCCTGTGGAGAGCCATTCCAGTCAAACTTGGTAGACTTGATCTTATAAGTCTTAGCAAATTTAGCAAAATTTAGCAAATTTGCAAAATTAGCAAATATAAGTCTTAGTAAAATAGACTTGGTAGGGCTTAATTTTATAAGTCTTAGCAAATTTTATTCCAGTCCATAATAAGTTTTATGTCCAACTTACTTTGTATTCTTTGTATGTGTTATGTGCTGTGAAGTCACTTATGTTGACCCTTTGAATTAGTGACCTCCAAAATATCCTGTCATTACCAGCTTTGCTCAGGTCTTTAAAAACTGAAGGCCTCAGGTCTTTAAAATTGAAGGCCTTCCTTTATTGAGTCAATCCATCTTACGTTGGGTCTTCCTAGTTTCCTACTGTCTTCAACTTTTGCAAGCATCATCCCAGTGAGTCTTCTCATAATGTGATCAAAGTATAATAGCCTCAGTATGGTCATTTTAGCCTTTAAGGAGAAGTCAGGCTTGGATTCCTTGTCTCGATAATTTTTAAACACTCAATAATTTTAAGCACTCATCATTAACATCTTTGTACAGTAGGAGGGAACTAAGCGTGAGAGACTCACAGTGCAAAAAGTGACACTAACTACAAATGATCTGATAGCAGATGGAGATTTGAGGCTGTGGCTCCAGCAAGCTGGTTGACCACAGTGATTCTATAAAATTTCTTTTAATTATGTTTATTTTTTGTTTGTTTTATGCAATGCAACATATGTTTCAAATAAGAGAAGATGATTGACTAAGGTAGAATTTGTCATTAATCCTATATTCATCAACCTTTAGGTTGTGTTTGCTTTAAAAAAAATTCAAAGTAGTTCTATCATTGGTCTTAATTCATTTTACAGTTCCTTTGCCAGACCAAACACATGTCTATGCTGTACTTAAATAAATAATTGTACTTGCTTGTATAGCTTACATTACGTAGCAAAGGAATTTTGTCTATTTTAATTACTTACTTTTGTCTATTTGAATTAGTTGAGTTCCTTGAACTATTTTAAAGCCTTTCACAATTTAGTATATTATAATTTTCACAGAGTTGTAATAACCAGCAGGTTTTCTAAAATGCAAGATTTGAGATTTTGCGAGATTTACTATAAATCTTTACTTTTATTCAGAAAGGAATGGTTATATAAAAGAATAGTTAAAACATGTTTTGCTGGGCTGCTTCTTAAATTAACCAGAAACAAATTTCAGTAAAAGGATTCTGCATGTGCCATATTTGACCACAAACATTTTTAAAATCCTATTCTCCTCTTATAAAAAAGAGTTTGAAGCTGATTTTAGTTTTAGCATGGAAGGAAGCTACCAATAAGGTACTACTTTGAGGAGGTTCTGCCTACTATTCTTGTTGAAATATAGGTTGTTTTTAAAAAGATCTTTTCTCTTAGCAATTAATTAAAATAAAAAGATAAAAGGTCACAAATTTATCCATTTTGTTTGGCGTACTTCTACTTATTACCAGTATGAGCTTTCAAAATCTTTTAATTCCTGTTGCCAATCCCCATTTACCATCCATCTGTTCTTGCCAATTGTGAAAAGGTTCAATTTTCAGCAAAGCCATGTATTTCACAGAAGGTATGTGAGGTGAAATTTCACAGGGGACATGATGGATCCTGATTCTCAGCGATAAACCTTTGGGGCCAGCAGGGTTGGCATATGGTTCAGCATGATATGAAGGCTTGGGTTCCCTGGCTTCACTTTTTTGGCGTGGAGCTGATAAAACCTGGCTGCGTATTGTTTCACTGGACACCAATCATTGACAACAGGAACTGCCCATTTTAACTCTCTGTGGGAAGGAAGCCCAGACATGGTTCACAATAGTACTATTGTAGTGTTACAAACTACTCTGAACAGCTTGACAGGTTCGGGGAAGAAGGGGGAAGGGGTTGTTTTGCTAATTGGTGTTCAAAAGAAGGATGTGGGAAAATGAAGTCAGGACTTATATATTTATGCTGTTTTTGCATGAAGACAACCAGGTTTTAGCAGTAAACAAAAATAAAATGCTTAGAGTGTTGCCTACAAAGGCTTTTTAAAAACATGATCCTCCTATAACAGCACAACAATACAAAAGGACATGCAGTGTAAGGTATCTGTGAGGAAAGCCAAGTTTAATTTATGAATTCCTAAGAAAATTCAGATTAACCCATGACTGTTTACAAACTGCTTTGGCAATGAAAAAAAATACAGAAGTATTCATAACTGGTAAAACACTTTAAAATGGAGCACTATTGTGATGCCTTCAAACTGCAGCTGTACAGTTTAGATTATTCAGAGGTACCTTTAGTACATTTTTACTCATCACAGCCAAAGATTTGCTAGTAAAGTACATTGTGCTTTATGCTAATTAACATTACTTCTTGTAGGATTGCAGAGAATTCACACTCCATGTTTCTCCCACCCCTGTACCTTGTGAAGTCTGATTATGTGTTTCTTGATATCTGAGTTTGCTTACTGTTTCAGAAAATAATCTAGTTGTAGAATAGGCCTGTACCACACGCACCCGTGAGCTGCTCCTGGCATCCCAGCCATATATTATAGCCTTACGAGAATCTGAAAATTGCACACTGGTAGGCAATAAGATTTTTAGCATACAGTGGCTGCATGTTCTGTCGCTGTGTTTTACAGAGTGCTGCATAAAAATATGGTTCAGTTTTTGGAGTGAATAATATAGCTCAATTTATTCAGATGTGCTCACCATTTTAAGTACTTGGTGTTAACACTGGGGCTCTTGCTGACCCAGTAGCTAATTGACAGTATTGACATTGTCGCTTCTTGGCACATTACAGATTATTTTTCAATCAGCTTTTAAAAAAAAAAATCTGTTAAGACTTGAATTCAACAGGTTCCAGGGACAGTGGTCTTGAAACAACAATTTCTAGTTAGTTTGTTTACTATACAGAGCAGCCAACTTTATTTCCTTTATCAGTTCACTGAAACAGAAAAAGAAGTTATGTGGAACTTTGAAACTGACTTATACATGTGTTAATTTTTCAGCTGTCTGTTCAGTAATCAGGTTGTGAGAGCAAGTGCCCTTTGTTCTTCCGTGACATAGGATCACTCTTATTCCCCTTTTCTCCTATTCACACCAAAGCAACAGAGCGTGGAATAGCTTTTGACAACTTTGGGGGAGGGGCATAGCTGAAAGTGATGGAGAAGATTTTTTTTCCGAAGAAAAAGTTGCATGTACACAGTGCTGTGGTGTTTCTGAAGGCTAGAACATGCACTTGATTCACTAGTCTGATGTGAACAAACCTTTTTTTTTTTTTTGGCTTGGTTTAGAGCCTTAGAGAGTACATGTAATGGTCATAGTCAAGATTCTACATAAATTATTGATAAAATATATTAATGCTGTATTTCATAATGGTAATTCATTGAATACCCATTCTTCCTCTTACATCAGGGTAGATTATATTTAAGTCAAGATTAATGGATAGATTTTGATGTTAAAATCCAGCCTCTGAATCTGCCATTCCCTAGAGGCATATAATGCATTAGTTTAAACCAATATGCAGCTTATCATAGATGCTGTGACACAGTCTTAAATGTCAGTTTGCTGTGTATTGTTACTGCTCTCTCTGGTAATAAAATCACTATTTTGTGTTCTTGATCATTATAATATTAAATAGAAATGTAATCAAATTATTGCACATTTAGATACAGATAGCTCTTAAGTAATTGCCCACTGTAAAATTTCTGATTTCCCCCCCGCTTCTTATAAGGTCTTCCATCAGTGTTCATGTTCTCAATACTTAACACAGGATGTCTGCTTAGCTTTGATTAGTTGAAGTAAAATCTATTTAACGTTTTATTTTTAATTCTAACCAGGGTTTGTTTATTTTTTTACAACTATGCATCCATTATCTGTACCACGATCCTTGCACCCATTGAATAGGCTGGTGAGCAGCAATGTCAGCTTGCCTCATTTCCAGACTGAGGACTGGGAAGGGAGAAGAAGGTTGCATAAGTTGTTTCCATCTGGAGCAGCCTTCTTTTTTTCTCAGCCTCAAATGATGGCCTATTCAGACACAACTGTCTGAATATGAGAAGAATTATGAGAAGAAAGAAACTCTCTCCCTACCCAAAGACATCAGCCAATTGTGCCAGAAGTTCAGGTGTGCCCAAAGCTTCATTTTGGCATCATTTATAAGATGCTAATACCTAGACTGATCTCTCTCTGAAAGCTGAAGTCTGTTCTGGAAGCTAGTTTCAGGGGCGTGCTGGCAAGGGCTTGCTGTCCTGAGGATCACCTATTCCCTGAGGACACTGCAACCCAGGAGACCAAAGCAACTCTGTGATCAATTGCATATTTCATTCTGCAAGTCCCCAGAAGGTGTGTGTTGCAGGAAATGTGTGAAACTGATGTGTGTCTGTTGTTATGTATGTGGGACATTAGGATAAATTAATTGTTTCGTTTTCAAATACAAAGATTGCACAAAGGTACAGTTTAGTCATGCAATTCTGAAACAGTTTACTATGAACTAATACCCTTATAACCACTTGACGTCCCTCAAACGAAATAGTCTGCAGTTTGCCATTTTAGTAGTGCTCTAAAGTGTGACTTCAGCCAGCTGAACCTTAAAAATCATAAATCACCTTGCCTGTGCAGTTGATACACATGATCACATAAAGTGCCTCATCCAGGATCAGACCTTTGGCCCATCAAAGTCAGTATTGCCTATGCAGTCTGGCAGCATCTCTCCAGGGTCTCAGGCGAGGTCTTTCACATGACCTACTGCCAGATCCTTTGATTGGGACGCTGGGGATTGAACAGGGGACCTTCTGCATTCCAAGCAGATACTCTACCACCAAGTGACATCTCCATCCCCTTGTATGTCGGCTTTTGTTTGCAAAAGTTCATAATGCCATACCTCAAACAGTTAAGATTTCTCTTAAGCAACCCTAAGCCATTCAGCTGAAAAGTATGTCCTGTTTTATTCAATGGGACATCCAGAAGATTGAACTGCTGATCACTTTTGAAGTATTATGAGCAATAGCATAATATTGCAACATTTTTAATGTCCTTGCTCAAGAAATCCTAATAATTATTGCAGAGCAGCTTGGTATCTAGTCATGTTTCGATTACAGCCATGCTTGTTTTATTAACACGAGTTTTAAGTTTTGCAATTCTAAAATCTGAAACACTAAAAATTTTATTTTTAAAACAAACAATGAAGGGTGGAATGGAACAATTTTTCTTCCTGTCTGCTAGTCAGCAGTTGTGTGTTAAGTGGCTAAATGTATACTATGGTTTCTATTTTATCTGACTCTAGCTTTTTTAATGGAGCTCCACTTGCACTGCCATAGCACCTGTTATGGATTTGAATCATCTGGCAGAGTGGGACTAAGCTAAAGAAGTACCAGGTGTCAAGCTTGTTCTTAATTGAGCCCCAATGTAAACAATATCAAGTTGGTGGAGTAGTTGTAGGAATGAATTATAGCCCAACATTGTCTCCTCTGAAAAATCATGGCTTTCTTTCACAGATGAGAATATAAACTGTGCTGAAGAATTCAGTTATAATTTAGCCTGATCAAACAATGAAAATAACTCTCCTGTGGTTGCTGTATAACTAGCTATAGTAGAATTCACTGTGGAAATTCAATATACTACTACAGTGGATAAATTTTGCTTTTTACAGAAAATAATTTAAAATTAAGTTCAGGAGCAGTCTCACATAAGTACACACCAATCCTGTGCTTGCTTCCTCAAAAGTAAGCTTTACTAAGTTCAGTTGAACTTTCTTCCAAGTAGGTGTGCATAGGATTGAAAATTGATTAGTAAATCAATTAAAACAACCATATAATATTTAGTATGTAGTAAATTGGGGCGGGGGAGAGATTTTCTAAATTTGGCATTTCAGTATCCATTTGGTCTGTGAGAATCTGAAGCAGAGAGTGAAGTGAACACTAAACAAGGAACAGACATAAATATTATATCAAGTTTTAAGTCTACATAATTTTTTAAAAGGAAAACAGGGCCAAAATGATTTTGTCTGTTGTTATCCAACAAAGATTTGTTTAGTATAAAGTGAGATGACAGTGATAATTAGCACATAGAATATATAGGAAGTACACCATTTGTATAGAAAACTAGCGGGGCCCAGCCACGCGTTGCTGTGGCTTATTGTGGTGAAATGGAAAAGGAACAGTAGCAGCAAATCAATTGCAGAGGCCAGCAGTACATGCTCATGCAAACACGCAGCCTGATACTGGACGATGTCATTGATGTGTGTGCCCGCATTCCTTTGGGGGGGGGATGGAAAGGCACCCCTCCCAAACATCTAGGCTGGCTGGTCATGATCCTTTACCTGGGAGTAAGTTTGGTTGGTGGCAATGGGTGTCACTTCTGAGGAAACCCTCTGAGGGTGGCAGCCGACGCGAGCCATTCAAAAGTATGTCACAGTTGCTGTACCGACCCTTTTACTCCTGGAGTATAATAGCGTGCCTGGTTTTCTTTTACTTTCTTAACCACAGTATTCAGGGAATCTAGTGTGCCTGGCCCCTCCCTCCCGCCCTTGCATGTAAGCGCCTCACTCTCTTCTTCCCTCCCTCAATTTCCTGTTCCCTTTGCAGATGCCACCTCCCTCCCTTCCCTTCCGCTAGGGTGGGTGGGTCATATCAAGATGCTGGACCCCCTGCCTCCCCTCCCTTGCATGCCACCCCTCACTCTCTCCCCTCCCTCACTTCTCTTCCCTTGCATGCCTCCCTTTCCATCCCTTTCCTCTCCCTCCTGCTCTTCCCTTACATGCCACCCCTCCCTCTCCCTCCCTTCCCTCTCTCTCGTGTGTATGTGTGTGTATGTGTTTCACTTCCACTCGAGTTACTGCCTATGTACTGTTTTCACTGCTCGTATCTGGTCGTCTGAGTGAACATTCTAAGCAGCACGAACATTCTAAGGGTGACAGTTACACACAGGCAGCTGCATGTCCTTCACCAGTGAGCACCAGGAAAAAGGTGTTTTACCTGGGCCACGTGTGAAATTTTAGGTATGTGAACATCTAAGAACACTCTCGCCTGGCTGACTATAGTGGCTGGGAATTTTCAGAGGAATTAGCCCAGCAGTTACTGAGGTATACTGTCATCAACAAAAACACTGTTAGCTTTTTATATATATAGATGGTATTGAATGCTGACATTTCTTTTTTTTTAAAGTGTTAAAAACAGGGCCCAAAGAAGTTGTGCATTAAAAGATCTTCAGTGATTTTTGTTCTTGAGAATCCCCATTTTCAATGCTTTTGAATATTTTAAGAATGTGTCGTATTGCTGAGAGAGTATTCTCTATGACCAGTTATGCACAAAGCATCTCTGTGCGATGGGGACAAATGTCTGTCACAGCAAGATTTCTTGTCCGGATGTTTTTCCTCAAGCCCTCTCTCCCTGTGGCAAGCGAGACCACTTGCAGCACAAATTTAATTTCGCTTTGCCACCAGAACAGGGAGATTTTTCAGTGTGCGCAGCTTTGGCCTGGACCTCTTCCTTCCACCCACGACCAACCTGCCTAGCTCCACCCTTCCCATTCCTCACACTGCCATCCATGCCTTCCCCTTTGCCCTGTTCCATGTTACCTTCCTGCTTCTCTATGCTCATTCTGATATATCAATGTATCGATTTAACAGAGTTGGCTTTTGCAAGGACCAGCACAAGCAGGGTCTGTTTCTGGCTCTATCCCACCTCTCCCCCGGCCCCCACTTCTGCCTCTCTGATGATCACGAGGGCTTTTTAAAAACAAGCCTCTCTCCCACAGCAGCAGCAAGAGAGAGGCTGACAGGAAGAGAGAGAGGAGGGGAAAGGAGGCGGGAGAATGTCAGTTTCATAGTATTGGGACTACTGAGTGTTATAAGATCTGTGCTTTTAAGAGGGGCGGAGTTTAGAAAACCAAGAAACAGGCTCATTGAGACTAGCTGCGGGGAGGACTGGCTGCTACCTTTCATGTAAACAGAGAAATGCAAGGAGGCCACACTTTAGCCCCACTGTGCAGCTAAAAGGCCCGAGGTAAGTGTTCCATGAGTAATGGGCCTACCAGTTTAGAAGCCTGTAGTAGGTAAGAAAAGACAGAGGCTCAGAAGTAAGCCAACATTGTTCTATGAACCTAATTGTTAACCTCATCTGGAAACACGGGTATTCCTAAGTAGGGCAAAGCACTGAACTTACGGTGACATGACAGATGGTTTTTAGAAATCAGTTCTACTTTCCATTATTCATGTTCATGTATGTGAAAAACATGGAGTGAAGATAATACTGACCACGATATTATGTAACAAAGTATAAAGCTTTTATGATGCTAAAATCAAGCTTTTTCAGCATGAGTAGCAGGATTTCATTGGATTAGTACACAGGAGCTTGCTGATATAGGGATCCAACATGCAGAACGCATGAAATGAAGATTTGAGTTCTGTCTTGTTTTTTGGTAAGGCTAATTCTGTGTTCTCTTTGTGTAACAAACCCTGGTGCCACCCTTCAGAATCAACAAAGGGTGAACACTTTCTGTCTTTGAAAGTTATCTACCCTAACCTCTAATGTAGTCACATCAAAAGCATTAACTTTCCTTCAGTTCTGTCCTATTTGTGTGTAAGCATTATGTATAATAAAATAAACCTAAAAGGTTCATTTAGAGACCTCTGAAACAGGAGTATTTTGAAAGCAGGTAGGTATCTCCACCTTGCTTTTCATAAAGCATTTTACCCATTCAAACAGACTTTTAAAAACAGCTTGTTTTGATAGCAGGCTGTTCTCCTGTGGGCCTTCAGCGTTTGCTTCCTGGCAGCACCTTTGGTGCGAAAAGAGAGTGCTCAATTGGGAGACTATCAGTGCCAGCATGCATAGAGTGATAAGTTAACACACCACTGGGAATTTCTGGGGCCCACCAAGATACTTCACTTCTAATGTGCTAACAAGCTCATTTTTCTACCTCTTGCCTCTTCAGTTATTTTTTTTCCTCAGAAGAGCTTAGAAGTTGAGTGCATCAGGCATAATGAAAAGCTCTGTAGGAGGGAGAAGCAATAACCCAATTTTTCCCTTTTCAGCCAAATAGAAAATTAGTTTCTGGTAATACACAAAGGCCAGTATTTTTTGTGCAAGGGGCACTGCTGTGAATCAAAGGACTCTATTAACTGCAGAAAATTCAGCAGCTGTGAATCTCCCCCAATGGAAAAAAAGTGCTTTTCAACAAGTTGTGAGATATGTAGTATTATTTAGACTTCAACCATCAGTTTCATCCTCTACCGCTTATATACAGCCTCTTTAAAACTGTACTATATTACTCTCCTGTGTTAAGGCTCAATCTTGTGTATGTCCCACAACCTAAGAACCCTCTCATCAAAGAGGTTTTCTGTTCTCTTAATCCTGAAGCCACAACATGTGATCTTTCAGAAGCAATTTTTAGACTGCATCTCTGTTTTAAGGCGACAGATCTAGTATAAACAATGACTCTCAAGACTTTGTTTTAGCTTGGTTTGGGTTATGTATTCCAAGTGGAATTGTTTATCTGGATGCAAAATATCCAGTTTTATTGATGATTATGTTTAGAAGGGACAATACAGAAGTTGGGAATAATTGCCCTTAAGTACTGGAGATTGGAAGGCAGAAGCCAATCTGTGCAGCCGTGGGCTTCGAGGATGAGCTGGTGCATCTCTGTATCTTATTTTCAAAAGTAGACATTGTGAGTAAGAACTTGAGAAGAGGACAGAACTATAGGAGAGAGGCTCTATCCATGTTGAAGACCCTCTGCTTAAAAAAAAACTAGCAGAGTTGAAGATTGTACATGCACAGATCTGTCATGGCGGCAGGAAATAGCAGTGAAAGATAGTGTGGGGATGCTAGCCTTCACCTGCTGAGTCACTGAAGAATCAAGGGAAGAAATGAAATGGGAATATTCTTCTAGACCAATTAGCAATTCCTTTTTCTGCTGAAAGTACTTCATCACTCAAAAGGATGTTGTCCCTTTGCTGCGGAAAGATTGGGATAAGCATCTTCTGAGCCCAGATCCACTGCACATGTAATCGCAAAGAAGAAAGTACTTCATCTTGCCATAAAGATCACAAAAGGAAGTAAAATTGTATTGTAAGGTTCAAGGCCTGATTCCTCTCTAAAAATAGTTGGTGTAGGAGGGTTTAGTCACACTCAGGATTGTGATGGGGGATATCTGGATTTTCACAGGTCCCTTTTTTTAATCTGCAAAGTAATTATTCTGTTTCCTTAAAGAAAGACCACAAACTGGAATTACACATGGAAGCATAAATTTGTGTATGAAATAAAGACTGGTATAAAGCAGTACATGAATAACTTGCTGAGTTCAGCAGGACAAGTTTCATAAGTTCTGTAAGAAAGCCTATGACACCAAGTCAGCAGGGTATTTTTTCTTGATAATTGTATGCTGTTGCCTGCTGCTCTGCATTTTGACAGCCATTTCCATAGATGCTTTTATGAACAGCAGAAATATTCTCTCTTTCTCACTCCCTATGCTAACAGCACAATCCGGACTGCTGGAACAAGAAGCCTGGAGAGAGTTCTTCAAAAGCATCAGCCCTTCAAGATATCAGTCTCTTGTCAATAATATCAGCAAGAGAGGATGCAGGGGAAGGGGAAGAAGTACAATGTTTTGCCGGCGGTGTCCTGCAGTTACTTCCTTTGCTTTTATCCTTCCAAGGTTGGTAAAATGAAGATCCAACTCGCTGGGAGTGAAGTGCAGATAATTGGGGAAGGAAATGCCAAACCGTCTTGTAAACATACAACTGCCTAGTAAATAACATGATGTGATGTCACCATATGCATCTGTAATGTCTTGGTGTTCGCACAGGAAAATTACCTGTACTTTTTGGTAGAGATTAAAACTCAGGTATACAGCTTTCCAAAAAAAATACCCCTTGGTTTCCAGAATATCATTGAATCATTTGGGATAGCATATTAGTCAGTCTGAATAGATATTATTAAAATTGCTTTCCTTATATCGGAAACCATTAACAATTGAGAGTGTGGGGTATACACATGTATTTACTTGCTAAAATGTTTATTTAAACATCCCGCTTTTCCTCTTGATTGAAGGCAGCTTACAATAGTCAGCATTGATAGAGAGACTTGCGTCCAATCACTTCACTCAAACAAGAGTATACGTACTTTCAGTCAAAGCACAGCAGGCTGGCTAAGAGCCTCCACCACTGGAATGTGCTATGTGCCAAGAAAATGCACTGTACATAGCTGAGCAGAATGATAGGATAAAGCCCATATAAAAGCGTGTCATGATTCGGATCAGAAAGTAAACACTTCATTTCGTTCACGGGTTCAGTCTTCAAATTTCAGTTCAGTTCTATCTCTTATTGATACCATGTGTTCCATTTCCATGTTATGGTTCTAGCAGGTGACTATTGTAATGATGCCTGAAAACAGAATAATGTAAAACTGAATGCTGTATTTCTTTCCATTTGGAATGATGTTTGGTAAGTTTGAAAGGAAGAAAAGCATTACAAGGTCATCCTAGTCATCATCCACATCTGTTGTTATGGTTCCTGCTCTGGTTACAAACCGCACTGAGCAGTGGATTTCACTTATTCCTCCCAGAATCTATCCAAAGGTGACAACTCTAGGGAGGATAGCATTGGGTTTTATCAACAGTGACATCATTGGGATTTCATTGGGTGATATAATAACAGTGACATCATTGGGACTTCATCTGCTTGTTTTGTTCGATGTTTGCAAATTGATCCTTAACTTGCGAGTAAAACTAGCTATGAAGAAAGAGCTCGGTATCTGCATACCATTGTTGAGCACCATCTAGATCCTTCAACTTTTGAAGACTTTGCAGCTCAGGTTTTCTGCCCAGCACCCTGCCATCATATGCCCTCAGAGGCTGGTAAGAATCTAATAAAGAATGATCCTTCTGTTTACTGATATTTAAAATGCAGTATTTCTAAGTAGTCAAAACAATTCTACCATAACGTTCTATGATATGATAGAGACTTCCATAATGAAGAATCTGAGTTTCAGGAAATATAATTTGATTATGTGTTCTACTGCAGCCAGCTGTTTTTCTACAATATACCATCACATTATTTGTGAATGTCCTCAGTGCATACAAACCTTAAGAACCATTTTACAGCCTAGTTGATGTATCTTCACGGAACGTTTACATTTATTCTGGCTCTGGGAGACACTTGAGCTTTTCTGTTATACTGTAAAAATATGAACCGATGCATGGTTGTTTCACCATGGAAGCCCCATCTTCAAAATCTGTTGCAAAAGAGACTGCATTTTCAGCTAACTAATAAAACAATCACTTAGAATACAAATAACTCAAGGCCTACCTGTACAAATAACTTCTTGAACTCCTGATGATTATTTTATTTATTTTATTTCCCCTCTTTAGATCATTAAATATCAGTTCTGTTTATCAGAAGGTAAGACAAAGTGCCCAAAGAAACCCTTCTGTTCTTATTAATCTATTACTAGAGCACTATGCTTGTAACCATGTTGTATGCAAACTTTCCTTATCGCTCTTGTTTTACTAAAAGAGAGGGGAATTCACACTATTGAGAAATGACCTCTACATTTTCAAGTTTTAGTCTTTACTAACCTCAGGTCTGCATGAAACACTAACACTGTGGTTCTGGGATTAAGGTAACTAATGGGAGAGACATCTGTTGAGTTAGTAAGACTTGATTGTGTTTGACCTTTTGTTTCTCAGCATGAACAAGTAGTGCTGGATGGCAGTGGTATGCTTTGTACCCTGTACTGTCTTTCTTTGATGTTAGCAGATACTTTATACATTCAATAGGAGAGAGAAGGGAAGGAAGCATAATTTGTGTTGCTGATAAACCTTTATACTATCTTGACTAAAAGTAAACCAGAATGATACCCCTGAAGCTGCTCAGAGCAGTTTTCTTCTGAAAGCAATAGATGGAAATTTAGAAATGCAAAAGGAATAGGATATGTACTCACTATTTAAATGAAATAAAGTGAAAAGGCTGGTTTAAAGAAATGCATTCTTTTAATCTTTCAGTGTTTATTGGTTTTACGTTAAAAACAGGTGGTAAATAGGAATAAAATTAGCACATGAGGTAATGAATGCCAGAGTGCACTGCAATAAGAGCATTTTAGAATGAAGATATAAAGCCACATTTAAAGTACAATCAATATCATGAATATTGTCCTGAGACCCTTATTAACATTGTTGCCTTGCTTAATTAATTCCACCACTTGATTATAAATGTTTAAAATTATACACGTGCATGTATATAACAACTGCATAGTCTGGTATTTTATTTGACCAAGTAATGCTTAATAGTGATACCCCAAGACTGGGAAGGTATGTTTTGCAGCACTTACCTCTTTGTGTAGAGATTGCAGTGTTATATTTTCATTAACCTGCATAGCATTCTTTTGGTGAATGGAGAACAGCACAATTTTTTATGGTACATGTTTTCTGAGATGGATAGAAATTACTTTTCAATAATATGCATCATAAAGTGTTGAGTTAAATAGATAAATAAGTTATCCTTCCTCCTTCAAGTAGCTTTTAACAGCTATTTAAAAATTTAAAAAATAGATATCTGATCTATCATTGATCCATATTTACAGTGGTAAAATCTATCTACATGTAAGTGCATTGAAACAGCACTGTCATCTTCCCCAGCAATAGAATGTTCTGTCCATATTCATCTCTTTTTTTTAGTTATCTGGATTTTAAAAAACTGCAATCAAACAAATCAGTAATTAAATATTAGTAGAATAAGGTATCTGACTTGTACTGAGGCAGACCAATGGCTGTCAAGCTCAGTATTGTCTGGAACAGCCCTGAAAAGTCTTGAGCAGAGGTTTTTCCAGCCCTTACTTAATATCTGTTAACCTAATATTTTGAGAGCCAGTGAAACATTCTATATGGGAAAACAAATGAGGCTCAGTCCACTAAGCACCAGTCCTGTTTTGCTTGGGACCTAAAATATTAGTTCAGTTTATCCTTGTGTATTTTTTAAAGCCAATCCTTCTGCCCCCTTTAATTATTTCAAGATTATATTTGTGGGCGGGGTTCTCTGTTGGCAAAATCAGCGTGGATTAGAGGTGAGAGTGTTGGGCTAGGATCTGGGAAACCTGAATTTGAGTCCCCACTCTGCCATGGAAACGTGCTTGGTGACACTGGGCCCACATTGTCAGCCTAAACGACCCCAAAGGATTGTTGTGAGAATTTATTTTATTTATTTGATTTGATTTTGTACTCCACTCTCCCTTCTTGGGACTGAGGATCACCAGAAGATTGCTATCAGAGAACTGGGGGGGGGGGGGTCCTCCACAAGCAATATGGGGAAATGCGGTCCCGAAGGTACGATGTCCCAGACCATTCAAAGCCTTACAGGTTAATACCAAAACCTTGAACATGATCTGAAATTCAACTGGGGAGAAGAAAATGAAGCAAACCACTTTATGTCTCCATTGTGGAGAATGGCAGTATATAAATGTGATAAATAAGTAAACATATAGAAATACTTTAAACAAATAACCATATATAAATACTTTTAGCAACCAAAGGCTGGGTATAATTTGACCCAACTTTTAAGAGTACAGAAATGACTCCAGAAATAACTACTCCATAAGTATTCCAGATATTACTTCTAAATTGTGTGCCCAGATGGGACAAATAGGAAGGCTAGGCCACAGTTCATTAGATTATGATGGAAGAACCAGCTGGGTTGCGCAAAAGGAGCAATTGATCAAAACTTTGTCTTAAATTATATCATTAGCAAATATGTTCAAGCAAAGAGACATGTATATCAAGCTTTTCTAGAATTTCTGCTTCCTTTGATAAATTAATTACAATTGCCTGAGTCATAAACTGCAATTGCTATTATTATCAGAAAGCTCTTTAGTTTCATTCAAATTCTGTATCGTGACATATTTACAAAAGTTTAAAGTAGGAACTGGTAGATAACATACTTCTATCATTTCTGTCATAAATGGGATTGTTTTACTCTAGTGCCCTTCGTTTAATTTGTTTTCTGAACTTCAGTCACCAGTATATTCTTAATTTCAGTATGGGAAATTGTTCTTAGTAGTGAAATAATATCGAACTGTCCATCTTACTATATGCTGATGATATGGTACTGTTACCTGCCACAGAAATCAAACTGAAATACCTACTGAAGCACTGTAGAACCTTAGTCAAAAAGAGCATTTAAATACAAATGATGAAAAGACCACAGTTATAGTCTTGGAGAAAATATGAGAATAGGTTACAAAGGACATGGAACAAATAATATTTTTTAACAGTTTGGGGGTTTGGTTTTCAGAAAAATATTCATGGAAGTACCATCTGGCTGCAACCAAGTGGAAAGCTACTATCCAGCCAAGACAATATTGAATTTTTCATACATTGAAGGAGGAAACCTAATTTTACTTAAGGATTTTCTTGGGAAAAGTCGTTCTGCAGATAACATATGTTGCTGAAGTAGGGGGCATGATGGACATTCAGCTATTGGAAGTTCCCAAAAATACAATTTTAAATCTTTGTTAGGAGTACCTACATGGATCACTGTAGCATCATCTACAATATATTATTTTAAGCATGATCATTTGACAAAAATTTGTTACCCTGGAAAATGCTTTTTAGAGAAGGTGACATTAGGAAATACATAAATTTAGATCTTTCAGATTTAAAGTTCTTGACTTCAGCCCAGATTCAATTATATAAAAAAGCTTGATGACATTATATAGAGGAATTTTGTTGTCAGTTCACCAGTTTTTACCTTTTTACATTTTGTAAGAAACAATTTGTAGTCTGGAGAGTTATCTACTTTTTCTTCTTGCTCCCTTTGTTGGCCCTGTTTTGCTCTGAAATTGCAAGACCACATCCAAAATAATGACTTTAAAAGATTCCTGTATTCTCATAGCTCTGTATACATGTGCTGCACATTGTGTGGGAAGTTTCAACCATTACTTGCTCTGTTGCACAATGTACAATACAATATTACAGTAATATAAGGAAGAAATGTTTGGATTTTTGAAACACATTCGAAATAAAAAATGATCAGTTTAAACTGATCCTTCTGTGCATTTTAAATATGTTCTAGGGTAGCTAAATTTGCAACAGCATCATGGTGGAGAGGGCAAAAAGTGAATGGAAGTATATGTTCTTGCTCTTGAGGTTGTGATTACTGTAAATTCCTTTCAAAATGTTTTGATTTGATTTTTTTTCGTTTTAGGCTGCTATTGACAAAAGTATTTTTGTGACCAGTTCTTGTATGTTTTTATGTTATTGTGATTGTTGAGTTAAATAATAAATTGTGGATTGGAATTCATTAAAGATAAGTATTGCCTCATTACAAATAGGGAGGCACCAGTTGTGCCGGGTGCATGCATGTACCTTTCGAATGAATCTCTTTGTGTGGTGATAAACAAAGGTGTCACCTTTCTTTGCTTCCATGTCAATAAAGTATATCTGTTTTTAATATAAAATATAATCAGCCCACAGAGTAGCATAGTTTGTGTTTTCTAACTGTACATTGAGGCTTTGATGACCCCAGTGGGAGAGTCTTTCCATGGTAAACCTAGTTCAGCCCTGTCTGTTTGTGGGCTTGCTCATCTGTAAATGAAAATATACCCAGTCTTCACAGCCATTTTGGAGGGGTTGTAAGGCTACGGCCAGTGGTCTGGTGTAGAGAGTAGTACTTATTGTAGTTGTAATGCTGTAATGTAAGCATACTCAATAGGTATGACTCGTCATGTTACCCATACAGTTTGATTTTCTGATCACATAATGAATTTACATTGCTGGCATATATATTCTCCTTCCTCTGCATGACTGAGTAAATAAAAATCACAAAAATATGGCAGAAGGAAAAATGTTGTAAGCCACAATTTGGGAGAAGTAAATAAAATAAATAAATGAAGGCTTGTATTTGGCAGCAAAATTATACTGTAGGGAGGATAAGAAAAAATAATTGGTGCCTGCCAGTGGTCCTATAGACCAGTAGTTCCCAGCCTACAAATCCAAATTTACATGGCACAGTGACCCAGTCAGGACTGGCCTAAATTTTTGTGGTGCTCTAGGCAAACTATAACCTCGCTACCCATCTAGTTCAGCATTCTATTTTCTACAGTGGCTAACCAGGTGTTTTTGAGAACACCAGCAAACATCACACAATAGGCAAAACTACCCTCACTATGAACCCCGAACAAGCAGCATTCTGACAAATACAGTATTTGCATACGGAAGTTGCACTACAGCCTATGACTACCTTCCTTCTCTGTTACTCCCTCTAATCTCCTCTAAGATTTGAAGATTCATTCTAAGGCAAGTTTTGCTTGATCAACATGTGTATCCAGTGAAGAAAAAATGCCAACCAATGTACGACGTAGAAGATACTATTTCCAGAGTCAGATCCTCATTTCCAAAAGAGAAAAGAGAACAATGCAAAGGACAGAGGCAGCCATTAGGAAGGGTTGGCCCACAAACCACTTTCAGAGGCTTTACACATTTGGGTCTTGACTCACAGATGCAGAAACTTTGTTATAAATCATTATTCTGTCTTCTGATAGTAGCCCCAGGCGCCATTCCCAAAATGTTACTGTGCAGCAAGCAAAGATGCAAAACAATAACAAAAATTAGAAGAAAAGGTTCCTCTATTAATGAGACTTTAGAGCAAAATGGACTGCTGGACCTAATATCTGTCCCAGAAGCATCTGAATGATGAAATCATACAGGGCTGTCGGATATACATGTTCCTGTCTTTTTCACAATTCGTGATGAAGTAAGAGCCCCAAAATGAATGAGAGACAGAAACTGGATTTGTGGGTTCCCTCTGCCCTCTGTCCATTTTTTATAAGTCTAAAAATACTCCGCCTTGATCTGGATATCCAGGCTAGCCTGGTTTCATCAAAGCTCAGAATCTAAGCAGGGTTAGTATGTGGATGGAAGTCCATCCTGGTTAGTATGTGGACGGTAGACCACCAAGGAATATTAGGGTCACTATGCAGAGACAAGCAATGGCAAACCACATCTGAATATCTCTTGCCCTGAAAACCCTACGGGGTCACCCTAAGTCAGCTGCAACTTGAAGGCAATCACAAAAAAAGAATACTTCAGGATCTTGGCTTGACTTCAAATGGATCTGTTTCAAGGTATCCTGCCATCAATATGGACATTGTAGGGAGAGTTCCTAATAGCCCTGAGAAGCCTTAACCATTTAGCATATTGTGTAAATAATTTTCCTTGAATGGGAATTATCCACAGTTTAATTTTAACAGATCAGAGCTTGACATCACTTGGATGGAAGACAGCATGGATGAAAGAGAACATAAGAGCTCTTTGAAAGATTGGTGGAATATAGGTTTCATAGTTCTGTCCCTCTTGATTAAGACAAAGGGTTTGCATTGTAAAAACCTTTTAAACACATAGCCAATAGGAGATTCTTAAAGAATATTTTAAAATCAAGGATTTTAGGTTGTATTGCTTTCATTAATGATATTTGCAGAAAGAATCTTGTTTATACACTGGCTTGAAATTAATAAAATAGCATCCCAATATTCAAGATGTCCATATTTTCTAGAGTTTTGTTACCTCATGTTTCTAAATAAAAACTAAGTGTAACTAGTTGACAGTTTTATTGCACCTACTTCTATAAGCCATCAAATCAACAAACTACCTAAATCTGTATCAACCATCTTACAGGAAAGTCCTGGCTTACTAAGCTAATCAGTATCGCTACTGTTTTTAGGTTCCAATTCCATATATTTATCAGTTAAGGGGGCTTGGTTTTAAATTATGGTAGTATTATTCCAGAAGAGGAGCTATTTTGACTGCAGTTTTAAAAGATTCTTTGTTGTGGTAAGCTTTGGCTCAGAAATGATTATGTCACAACAATGCGCTAAAATGTTTTTAAAGGAGCCCCAAGATTCAGTGAATACATTATTATGTGGAAATACCAAACTCCAGAATGACACACGTGAAATACATAAAAGTCCTGGTGGGAAAACTATTAGGGAAAATGTAAAATATTAACATACCCATCCATTGTTATCAGACAAAAACTCTTAAATGGCACTACTCTGTTAGTCAAAATTTCCTGGCTCATATTTTTACTGAAGCTAAAGAGATTTTGTTTATTAATCGAAGAAATAATTTTGCACACGGAAATCATCAATGTTTGCAATTGCTTACGGTCAACTGGAACATCACAAAATAGTGAGCAGAATCCTTCTTCAGTCTGATTGGTAAAGCAACAAAAGAGAAAGGGGAAGAAAAATACTGTTACCAATCATGGTCAGGAAAGTATCTCTCCCTGAACTCTCTTCTTTATGGGCTGTGTGTGTGGCCTTATTTTTCTCAACATCCATTTTGGTGAAAACTTCTGATAAACTCAAAACTATGTTCACTACTTTGTCTTGTTCTAAATGTCCTATTAAAAGTGTTACCCTGCCCTTTTTCGTTTTTGATTTTGTTTCTTTTGCAAGTTGATGAGGAAGGTTGAAGTCTACAAACATTTTAGAGGGAGCTAAATTTGTTTTTTCCTGGGATGAGGAAACTGCATGCTAGCAGGCTGAGACTCTTATCGTGAACCATTACAACTTTTGGTAGCAGTGTGTGATTTCAGAAACATTGAAATGTGTTTATAACGTAACAGATGAATTCTGTTTGTAACAACAAGGCTGCTGGATCAGAACTATTTTTATAGAACTCTTTTCTTTTTTCTTTTCTTTTTTTCTTGTAACCTGTAGATGGTGAGTATTCTTCCTGATTGTCAAGCTGTTGGCTCATTTTCGCATACTAACGCATCCCTCTTTAAACCTTTAGCATGCACAATAGCAACATAACGAATTCTGATTTTCTCTTTTCTGTACTCATCTGTAAATGCCCTCCAATCTCTGCTGTTCGTCTCACGTCTCACACCTGTTATCTTTTTTTATCTTTCTTCCCTTTTCCTCACTTCTGTCCACCTCTCCTTCATCACTTCTTCATTCTCAACAAAGAAAGAAATGGTGTGATATTTCTTCTCCTTCCCAAGCCACCACTAGAAAGCATTGGCCACTTCAAGGTAAAGGGCAAAGGCTTGAAACGGAAGGTCTTTCACGCTAGCTGTGAATGGTATGCTGTGCAGAGCACCAACAGTTACTTTTTTGCTCTTTCCCACCATTTGTAAATGCTTTGGCTCCTTGTAAAACAAGAACAAGAGAGAAAGTGGGGTATTCAAAGGGTGAATTCTTTTCTCTGTTTGTGTGTTTGTGTGTGTTTCTTCTAAAAGGCACAATAAAATTTCCACTTTTATGCCTTTGGTGATTTTTTGAAGATGCTGTGCCTGGGTCATAAAGAGAAACATCCCAATTTGAAGAGTAAAGGGAAGGATTTTGCCAGCTTCTGAAAGTGTTGGGTCAAAGCAGATACAATATCATTTCAGTTATTAGATCAGGCTTGTGGCAGTGTGCTTTTAAAAGCAGTGTTAGACTTCTGACCTGCCCATGATGGTTTGCAGTAACCTCTTTAGGAAGCCTAGTAGAATGAAAGCAAGAAATGCATCTTGAGATTTATCTGCCTTCGGCAGAAACCCAGATACATGGGTTTTCTGTACTATAGAATTAGCACAAATATTTATTTAGAGTGGTTTTCTAATACCAACGTATTTGTCACAAAATCATAACAACATTAAATGTCCAAATTATTTCAACGCTGATTTAAAAGCAGCATCATAACTCATTTTCAATGTGTTTCCTCCTGAACCTTTTCAACATTCCTACTACGATTTTTCTGACCCCCTTTCTGCTACTGCCCTCTCATATCCTTTGAAAAGTAAGGTATTATTTTGAGTATGATCTGATAAGATTGGCAGAGAGAGGCAGCTGGAAGGGAAAAATCAGCATCAGCTCCCCCATTACTGTCTTTTCACTCGAGCATTGTGGTTGTTTGGACCCCAGCCTATGAACAAATTCTGTGAAATAACTTTGGGGCACAGATGACCTGAATAATTTATTATGGCAACCCTCTTGAAAAAGATTAATTACTTTAAAATCTGAAATATGATTGTTTAAGGATATACCACTAAAATTAGTGTAAAAGTATATTAGCACAACTGCGGGGGTGGGGGGGCAAACACACTAATATCAGAAGGGCTGGTATGTAGCCCTTGGCTACAGATTCCTCATCTGTGTGCTTGGATGGATGGGAATGTGTGTATATAAGACTTTCTAAAATAAATTGACTTTATATCTGTGTGTTTAATATCAAAACTAGCCTTTTTTTTCTTTCAGCAAGAACTGAGTATTTACCTAATTAAAGTATCACTTCCTGATTGCACCATTGTTTGAAAGCAGATATCAGGCAAACATTAGATGTCATCATAATTGTGGACATGTGTCCTGCAGAAGAAATAGGATTCCTGCATTTGCAGTGTGTAAACAATAGAAAGTCTCTAGCTCGTAATGTGTGGCTGAGAATGTGTTAACTTAGGGATGAATTGTACATGTTATAGGCAACTGGTTCCTGTTTTATAATCTTCAAGTGCAGTCGGTTGGTGCCCTTTCTGTTCTTAAAAAAAATAAGGAGCTACATTGATATCTTTACAGAGTAATCTGTACCATGTACTGGGCAAAGCATTAAAAGTGGCCAGTTGTGATTAAATGAAGAGGTTGCATACACTTAGACTAATTGAAGTTTACCCTATAAAACATGGCCCCTTTTTTTCATAAATGTGTCCCTGCTGTAACTATCAGTTTATCTTTTTGCTGCTGTTCCTGCCTTTCTCCTTTAGAATCCAATCTAAAGGATATGACTGCTTTGGGATCTCAACCAGGCTGCCTCTCACATTCATCTTGTTCTTTTTACCAAGATAATGAACCCTGCCATGTATCCAACTAGCATCATCTGCTCACGCTTGTGACCCTAGGAATGTATGTATTGAGAATGTAGAGCAGAAAATAGATGTGAGCCTGAGTCTTTTCAGCACGTTGCCAGTCTAGCCCCCACCTGCTTTGTTGTCGCAGACTTTGGAGCTTAAGCTTTCCATCGGCCTTGCTCATACAGTCTTTGCTTGGCTATTTGGGATGGAGTGGGTTTGTTGAGATGGTTCTGGCCAGCTGAGTTAACATTCTCCTGCCTGTGCTAAACAAGGGGGATTCATCCTTCCTGATTCTTTGCTGAAGCAGATTTGCACTAACATGTGAGGTCCCTCTTGTTCTCTGCAGGCTCCTACCCAGAGACTCCGGCGTCCGAAGTTCCAGCAGCAGCGCAGATGGACGGGCCCGATCTAGCCTTCCCCATGTCTCCCCGGACTAGCAAGAGCCGCATGTCTATGAAGCTGCGCCGCTCCTCCGGTTCTGCCAACAAGACCTGAGAAGGAATGACACCTGCAGCACCTGTTCCATTCCCATGCCTCAAGAAGATATTTTCCCACAATCATCCACTCTTAGGCTTATTTTAGAAAAAACATACTGGAATTTTATTTCAAACTGAAAATATTTTTGCTTTTGTTAGAATATTTTTTAATCAGACTTCCTGCTGCCATAGTTTGTCAATGCAGTTCTATTCTGCATCTTTTACCTTTTTTTTTCCTTGTGAGATGTGTAACAGCAGCCAATCTGTTTTAACCTCCAGGGTTGATTGCTAGCCACCCCTGGCACTGGGAACTGCAGGCATGTTCTGCTCTATTGTGCAACCCTCTGATAGTAAAAAAAAAAAAGTACCATTTGCAAATGAATGTACTACTTTTCCAATGAAGATATGTCCTCTTCAAAGGTGATATTCAGAATTGCATAACATTATGTACAGAGTATGTGTATGAGATGAATAAACCCTTTGAAAATACAGGCCCAACACCAACTCCGTTACTGTCATTCGCTACTGAAGAGGCACAGTGACAGGATCCTGGTGCTGAATTGCATACTTTCTCCTTCCTCTTGCTAGTATTTGCTTTCCAGTTTGGGGTTACCGCCAGAGACAGCAGTTTCCCTTCCCTCAAAAAGGAGGCTGTTCCTAACTCTGTAAAATATATATACGCTCACCCATCTTCAAGCACTTTGCCATGTCAGTCATTGCTCTGAGCTATGTCCCATTTCTGAAGAAAAAGGGATTGTACCCTTATAGCTGCAGATGTCTACACAAACACATTCCACCCCACACTCTCACTGTCCCCAGAGGTATTTTCCTACGGAAGAAGACATACAACTGTGTTGTTCGCCATATTCTGCTCTTAATAAAATGTAGCATGGCGCCGGTACTAACTGCATGTGTAAATACCTGTCCCCCACTTGGGCAACTGTAGAAAAATATATTGATGTATTTGTTCACCGTGTAGTATATACAAATTTGTAATGGTTGAAGAAAAAAAAGACATGCTATTTAATAATACAATAAAATTATTCTTACCATCTTCTGTATCCTCTGTATTCCACTTACAAACACTGGAAAATGCTTAAATCAATAACAATTTGCCTAGCTCTGTGAGAAGGGTGAAGGGAAGTCATGGAATGGCTGGTGCCTTGGACGAGGGATTGCGGAGTTTTTTTCAGCAAGCTTCTTGACAGCTAACAATCTAATTCACAAGCTCTCTATTAATTCTTCCACTCGAAAACATTTGAGCCTAATACATTTGACAGGGATGCACCAAGTAAAGTGTATAACAGTGATCATATTGAATTAATTTTGCCAAAAACCTTCTTTAGCATTTGTAAAAAAATATCTTTCTACAGAAATTTCAGTTTCCCAGCTCTTTTGGGATTTTCCTGGATGAAGTGAGGTTGACTTCAGTTCTCACAGCTGAGTGTGCTTAAGCTCTACTCACAATTCAACAGTGTTCCTTGCTGCCTTGTACAAATACCAGCCCCATCGCTTCACAAAGCAGTTCATATTCCTACAAAAATAAGAAAAATTACCCAACTACCCATTTAGAAAGAAGACTGGGGTTATTTTATCTTACAGTATTCAAATATTTAAGATAGCTGATTTGCAGGAAGAAGACTTTAGATGCCCTTGCTTAAATGAGTGGGGGTGGGGGTGTCAACGCTAAATTTACCTTGAATCATCCTTCATTTTGCATGTTGTATTTTCCACCTAACAAGAGACTACTGGGAAATTATCCCAGCAAGTAGATGGAAAGAGAAGCAGGTTTTTGCCACCACTAATCTGCCATTAAACATCAGAGAATTGGAATGGTTTTCTGGCTAACAGCAGTGATAACTAAAAGATTGTGCAAAATTAACTCCTTTTTTTAAAAAGCTCAAAATAATAGAACGAGCTATGAAAACCGAACGATGGTGAGAAGGTTTTTCAGTGCATTTTGAGGGGAGACTATGCCTACCTTCATTTCTGGCTGCCAGAATTTCCAGAGAAGTGTCAAGCGCAATCAAACGTGAATTGCACGCTGGACTCAGAAGGCTGGTGCGAGGTGCTTGGCCCAGCCCAGTCCAAAATGTACCTTCTCGTCTTAGAGGGGCTGGCCTCTGTGCCATGTGGCCAACTATTTGTGGAAATACCTTCAATTTTAAAAATAACAGGTTAGGCATGGGAGGGGGGGGGCTATTCTAGTGTAAACCCCGGGAGCTCACTGAACTTGTCTGATGATTGTACGGATCCCTGCTGGATCTAAAAGTAGGGGGGGTGAAATCCCCCTTCCATCCCCACTTTACGTTTCCATAAACTTAGAGTACTACACCAGGCACTCAGAAAAGAGCCGCATGACTACAAAAGATCACCAATCCAGATTTTTAATAGCCAGTAATGAGCAAGAGGAGGCAGAAGGGGCCCCTCGCACGCATTGAACATGTCAGTACGTAGGACGGGAATCGGACTTTTGCTACGAGTACCCGGCGATATTTTAATACAGGAGACCACGAATAGAGCACTTCACAACAAATCAAAAGTTTATGAACCTCCGGGGCTGCCACAGCAGATCCAGCCAACGCAAACGAACACACCTTCGTTAAATACAGTGTCGGAAATCTCTTTGATCTTTGGGGGTTCAAAGTCGCTCACCCATCGGACTCTCCCCGGAAAGCTCACCCCCAGGAGGGGCTCGAGCGGGTTTTCGCCAAACGCAACTTTGGGACGTTCAGTGGTAAGACGGGGCGGGCGCTTTCTTTCCGAAGTGGCTTTCCCGTGACTTCGCTGCACACTGTAGGGTTTCCGTCCTGGGGAGGGAGCGATCTGATCCACAGGACAGGTCGTGCGCTCGACCCCCCATGATAAGGCTGCAAGGAGGAGCCGCGCACCAACCTGAAGGCTTTGGGCCCGTCGAGCTGCGGGTTTCTTGGGCCTGGCGCCGCCACTGACAGTCAGGAGCCGGTCCCGGGAGGCGGGGGCGCAGGTGGCGCCTAGCAGCCCGGCCGGAGGGGCATCTGCAGGAGGAGGACCTGCCTGTTCTCGGACGGGTGGCACTTGTTGATGTGGCGGGTGAGGCCGGGCGAGCTGAAGAAGGCGGCGGGGCAGTGCTTGCACGAGAAGATCTGCTGCGGCGGCGGGGGCTGCTGCGGCGGGGGCTCGGCCGGGGCGGCGGTGCCCTCGGGGGGCCCCAGGGGCAGGAGCAGCTCCTCCCGCACGGCGTGCCACAGGCGGTGCTTGTCCCGGAGGTCGGCCGAGGGGAAGGGCGCGCCGCACAGGGGGCACGGGAAGGCCAGGGTTGGCGGCGGCGAGGCGCGGGGGGGCGGCGGCGGGCCGGTTCGGTAGGCGGCCAGGCCGGGGGGGCCCTGGTGGGTGCCCAGGTGCTTGCGCAGGTAGGCCTGGCGGCGGAAGGTCTTGCGGCAGTAGGGGCAGAGGAAGAGCTCGCCGCCCCCGCCGCCGGGGGGCAGGCCCGGGCCGTCGGTGGCGGCGGCGGTGGCGGCGGGGTGGCGGCAGCAGGCGCTGTCCGGGGCGGCGGGGTGCTGCTGGGCGGAGGCGCGGCTGTTCTCCTTGTCGCGGGCGGCGGGGCCGGCGGCGGCGGGCGGGCGCGGCTTGTGCCAGCGGCGGTGCGAGGCCAGGTTGGCGGGGCAGCTGAAGATCTTGTGGCACTCGGGGCAGCGGTACTCGACGCGCACGATGCGCGAGCAGCGGTGCTGGGCCAGGGCCAGCGGGTCGGCGTAGGGCTCCTTGCACAGCTGGCACACGAACTCGCCCAGCAGCGGCGCGGCCCGGCCGGACGGGGGCCCCTGCCCGACGGCCTCCTCGGGCGCCGCCTTGATGCGCAGCCCCAGCACCGGCGACGTGGTCACCTCGTCCGCGAAGCTCAGCCGCCGCGCCGCCTTGGGCTTCTTGGCCGGGGGCGCCTTGGCGCGGGGGGGCGGCCGCTTGGGCGGGCCGAGGGGGGCGGCGGCGGGGGGCGAGGCCGGCGCCGGGAGCAGCAGCAGGGGCAGGGGCGTGCGGGGCAGCCGCTCCTCCTCGGCGTGTGGGGCAGGGCTGGGCGGGAAGGGCTCCGCCGAGGCTGGAGAGCGGGCACCGGCCTGCGGCTCCTCCGCGTCCCGGACAGCAGCGCAGTCCGAGCCTCGGGCTTCGCGGGCGGCCGTCAGCGGGGCGTCGGGTGGCGGCGGCGGCGGCAGCAGCTCCAGGAAAGGCGCGCGGGCGTCGGGCGCTTCGTCGGGGAGGGCAGCCGGGGGACGGAGCCGGTAGGAGCCGCCCGGCCTCCTGCTCCGCTTCACCAGGAACCCCCGCGGCATCTTTCTGGCGGGGTCACCGGGCGGGGGCTCCCCAGACGGCCGCGCTCCACTGGCCCCGGCGGCTCGGCCTGCCCGACGGGCATTAATACCTGGGGCCCCTCTGGGGAGCCGGCGCGTCATCAGCCCCTCTCCTGCGGCGGCCAATGAGGAGTTGGGAAGGCGAATTGGGAAGGGGGGGGGAGCGAGTAGCAAAAGGCGGGAGAATCGGAGCGGAGCTGGGGGGGGCAGCCTGCGAGGCTCGCTCTTGCCCCCGCACCTGGCCGCCTTCCCGCCCCCGCCGGGCTCAGGTGCGGCTGGCCGGCCGGCCTGCCTGCCTTCCCCGGGCCGCCCTCCCTGCCCGGACCAGCCCAGCCAGCCGACTCGAGAGCAGCTCAGCAGAGTCAGGCGAAGCGCCGCTGCGGGACCCCTTCCCGAGGCTCCTGTGGGCAGCCGGGGGCGGCCTCCCTTAGCCGAAGCCGCCGCCAGGGTGACTGTGGACGGAGCCCAGGCAGGCAGCGGGGCAGGAGGTCCTCAGCGCCGGAGGACGGGAGTCGCTTGAAGCGGAGGGGAGCCGCCGGGGGAGCTGTCCAGCACGCGCAGCTGCCGCCTTCCCTCGGAAAGGGGGACCCGGCGGCTTCTGTGGCTCCCTTTCCAGCCAGCTGCCTTCATGCTTGTGGGGTCTCACTCCTGGCTGGAGAAAGGAAAGGCGTGGGGGAGGGGGCATCTGCGTAGCCATCTTCTCCCAGGCTCCAGCTTGGTTTTCCGTGCCAGGTCTCCCCGAAATGGGGTGTTGTGGGGTTTCTGGGCTTCTATGGCCGTGTTCCAGTATTTTCTCCTGACGTTTCACCTGCAGGAACATGCTCCTGGAACATGGCCATACAGCCCAAAAAACCCACAAACCCCGCCCCCCCCCCGGTGATGCTGGCTGTGAAAGCCTTCGACAATATATCTCCCTGAAATGTTCTGCCTTTTCTCCCTCACTGTCTCTTGAACCCCCTCTTAGGCCACCCTTAAAATGTTCCTCCCAACCTTTCTAAAAGTCTCCCCCAGGATTCTGCTAGGGAGCATCTGACTGGTATGGAGAAAATCTGCAGCACACCTTTTGGAACACCTTCCCTATGAGGAAAGGCTGCAGAGTTTGGCTAAGGGAAGTAGATGGAGATAACTTTTCCCCCTGGTATCAGTTTAGCAATGCCTGCAAGAGGACAAGTGGGATTGGATTAAAACATGGAGTCCCACACGTGGTGCATGCAGCACATTGGAACTTTAGTTAAAACAAAGGTCCGTTTGGAAGATGTTTTGTGCTGCATATAACATTTTCAGAGAAACCACCTTGTCACTTTAAGCAAGTATGATAGCCATTTCAGAATTTGCTTATATCCTGAGGTCCAGGGAGGACGCGCCTGTTTTTATCACTGAAACAACAACACAATGTTTCTACATAAATATGCAAGGAACACAAGTTGACAAGGATATATACTAAGTGCATTTGCTGGAAATCTTTGCAGTGTCCTCCCCCTACAATCTGTAATGCCTCCAGGAATAATGCAGCTCTGTTGTCAACTGGAAATGTAGTAGACTGGGTGCTGGTATAGTACTATTAAGACATTTGGAACATTCTCCTTTCTGAAAATCCTCTGAGACTAT
This sequence comes from Sphaerodactylus townsendi, assembly GCF_021028975.2. Lineage (NCBI taxonomy): Eukaryota > Metazoa > Chordata > Lepidosauria > Squamata > Sphaerodactylidae > Sphaerodactylus > Sphaerodactylus townsendi. Next base: position 138,581,688 of record NC_059426.1, on the reverse strand, counting down.
GAAAATATTCCACACTTGTTGCAATTCACGCTATTCAACATATTTTGACTACGAGAAAATAAGTCTACCATCTATGTAAAATGGCTTTGACCAAGCTGCAACATCTTTTTGGGTAGCTTGGATTCATTGAGGTTATCTCTCCTCTGGTTGCTGAGGAGCAGATCCTGGATTGCCAGCTTCTGCAGTTGTTACATCAGCAAGATATTCATGGCTGTTGCTGCGCTCCTAATAATTTAGAGCTGCAGGATTAATTTCTTATCCATTTGTGTGTTTCAGCCCAGTCTACAACCCAGACTTTCCTATCAGTTGTCAGAGTTATGGGTGCCTTAAGGAGTTCACCGTTGGAAAAGAGAATGGAAGGGCTACTGCACTGGAGACCACAAGAAAGATTACATTTAAAAAATTGAAGTAACTGAAATAAATAAAAATACCTAATGATTCCTCATTCCCAATCGCCTGCCTTGGCCAATTTACGATGAGTGGGGATACTCTCCCTGGACCAGAAATTGTGGGAAAGGCAAGAGGCAGATATTGACTTGGAACACTCTCCATCTGCTTTTCTTGTAAAGATGGCCTCTGGAAGGGAGTTTCTAAACAGGCAGAGGGAGATTGCCTCACATGTGGCCACTCATAAAGGCTGCAATTCTTAACACACTTAATAGAGAGGGCTTCCTAACGAACATTCATAGGTGTATGGTGCATGAGTGTAACATGTGACCCTGTGTCCCTTTGGGGGAGAGTGGTCTAGTAAATTGAATGAATGAATGAATGAATGAATGAATGAATGAATGAATGAATGAATGAATGAATGAATGAATGAATGAATGAATGAATGAATGAATGAAAATATGTTGTTTCTAGTAATGTGGGAATACTTGGTAATATGCTATGATTTACTTGTATCACACTATTTTGCTGTAAAGAGTACCTCCCCCCCCCCTTTCCACTACTAATTCTGCTGAACAGCTTAAGAAATGGCTGTCATGAGTTTTCCAGGTCAGGATTGGGAAGTTTTTGCTCCTAATGTTTCACCCACATCTATGGCCAGAGACTGGCCATGGATGCAGGCAAAACATTAGGAGCAAAAACTACCCGACCATGGCCACCCAGCCCAGAAAACCCACTACTGCCAGTGGATTCTGGTCAGGAAACCATTTGACAATACACTTGAGGAGTGACCTGGGTATTTTAGCTTAATTTATCATAGCCAGTTATGCAGTTTAATTGTACTTTCATCAGACGTATTCCCGTTTCCTTCATATATACTTTATTCTGTTCTTTCATATTGAGCTACTATTTCTCTATCCCACCACCCACCTTTGTAAACTGCACTGAATCATTAGCCGTTGTTTTCCACATTTGAGAACGTGCCCCTGCAGCTGCTTCCCTTTGGTTTTCTTAAAGCTTTTCAATACCAGCAGCCTTGGTTTCCCAGTGTTTCAATCATCTGTCACTGGACGGAAGCTCTTGAGGATTGCCCAGTTCAAAAAGCATCAAAACTACTTAGTGCTGATTTGCTGTGTGGATGTTATTTAGCTCAGGAGAGGAAGCCCACAGCATCATGACGGTTGTTTCCTTCCTCTCTTTCATCTTAGCTGTAACTAGGTCTTTATTGACCCAGAAAATACTAAAGATGCAGAAGATCCTCTTCCTCCTGTTCTAGAAAAGTGGAAAGCAATGTACCTTCCAACTACAAGGTAACACTGCCCAATTTAGCTTCTATTGATTCTTTACTTAGGCCATCATGTCAAATTAACCTAGTAGCTTGTTAATATTAGGACACAACTATGTGTGGCATGACGAAGTTCCATAGTTATCTATGCTGTAATTGCAGTGGTGTGGGCTGTGATTTAAAAAGATGGACCAGGGTTAGGAGAAGCTGCACTTTCTGAAGACTGAGCATTCACAGTGTATGAGAGCTTTTTTACCTGGGTATTTTTTTACCTGAGAGAAGGATACCTTCAGATTATCCAGTGTGGATAGAGGGATTTATTTGTTCTTGTTAGCAAGGATAGTTGATTTCATCTCTAGATAATGCAAGTGTCCGAAAATTCTAAAAGGAAAAGCCAAAGACCTACTGGGAAGCTTTTAGCTGCCACAATTCCTTCAATCTAAAAATTGCAAAGGGAAAGTAATCCCATAAGTCCTTGCAGGTTCTCCCACTTGTGTTTAGCCGTCTTTCACATTTACATCCCACCCTTCCTTCAAGGAACTTGGGGAAGTATAAATGGTGCCCCCTTCTTCCATTTTCTTGGAGGGGAGATTATTTGCAAGACAATAATTGGCACAAGGTTACCCAGTGAGTTGTGGAACTGTGGGTATTTATATCTAGTTCTCCCAAATCCTAGACTGACAGTATGCCACATGAGCTTTAATTAGGACTAACAATTGAATTGGGCAAAGAGCAATATTTCCATCAACAAAATGGAACTTTCCAGCCTTCCCTCTCCCACTGCAGCCTCAGTGATCTCCACAAAAATGCTTCCCTTGGGGAGTAGAAGATGGGGGAAGGATTGCAGAGGGGAGGAGCAATGGATGCAAATCCCAAATTCAGTCTGGATCCAACTCATTCTTTGTAAAATTATTCCAATGTAACTGACTTCTTGGGGGAGGGATTGGCTTTTTTTCTTGTTTAAAATGTGTATAAAAACACGATGCAATTTGGATAAACAACATTTTAACCCCCATACTTTTGATTAGCTGGCTCTCTGTCTTCCAGGAGACCTGTGTGTTCTGATTAGGGTTAGAAACAGACCCAAAAATCTGCTAGGTTTTATGCTCTCAACAGGAAAACAGAACACAGAAAGAAACAGAAGCATGGTGTACAAGCACCACAAACAATCGGAAAAACCACTACACGTGCCTCGTTCAGCAGCTTGAGGTGTAGTGGTTTTCCCTGTTATTTGTAGCTCAAGAGAAAAATGGCCATTATTTCTGTCTCAATACACTTTGATGCAACCTAAGATCTTTTGAACCTAATACAAACTGTCCACAAAGAGTAGCCTGTCTTAGGACTGTAATATATTGCAGAAGGGTCTTTTCCAGTACCACCTTCCCTTCCCCTGCCTCTTTTGGGTTCAGCATTTTCTTAGACTGAAAAAGTTCAGTCTAAGAAAAAGTTCAGTGAAATTCAAAAGCTTGTTCACTACTCCATGACTTTTATCTTGTCTTAATAAAAGTGATGCTTATTTTGGATGTTTAATGAATTAATGCATTTGGTTGCATTTTCATCCATTAAGAAGAACCTTGGGAGGGGAGAACAGAATAAAAGAAAAAGAGGAAAGCAGAACAGGAAGCAGATGAGATTATAGTATGTATTATATGTTTACAAAAAAGACACACCTGCAATGAGATCAGTTACTATGGAACAAAATACATTTACCTTTCAGAAATTCTTGAGCATAAATGATTCACTTTTAGACTTAAAGTGTTCAGAAACAAAACACAAAACTTGTAGTAGCATTAACAACCCAACCAATTTGCGGGTAGAGGTGTGGCCCTTCCTTCAGGTTACCTAAGCCCCCCATGTTACAATAAAACAACAGACAACTTTTGTGTGGGTAAGAAAACAGGTCATAGCTGTAGAATTTATTGACAGAAGGCACAGGAAAGCACAATGGCAGAACATGGGGAGGTGATCCAAGCCTCTGGGCAGCCTGAGTGCTGTCCCCCAGAGTGAACCAGTTCAGCCCGCCTGCTGGAGGAATCTGTACCTTAGCGAAGAGTTAGAGTGAGGCATACCAGACCAGCGAAGTGCCCATGACTACAACCCTCGCTAGGGACACAAGCACCTTAGCCCCCCCATGGGACATCCCAACCTTTGGTTTGCTCCACCCCTATATCTTAAGGAGGTGTACTAACAGGGGAGCTTCCCCAGCTCCTCCCTTCAGCGGATCACCCAGTGGTGGGATTCAGCAGGTTTGCACCACTTCGGCAGAACTGGTTGTTAAAATGGTGCTTGTAAACCACCAGTTGTTAAATTATTTGAATCCCACCACTAGGATCACCCCCATGTGCAACTCGCAAAAGGCTATGACAATGATATTACACTTAACAACAACTGATTTGCCTGGCCCACTCCTATGACGTGCTCTCGCGCAACTCACAAGAGCATGTCAGCCAATCAGAGCCTGGCTTCCGCACATGCACAAAGCCGGGCTCAAAGCCAAAGGGCCTCCTCGCATGCACAGACCAGGCCTCGTTGATACCTGGTCTCCATGGTTGCACGGACTGGGCCCTGAAGCTGCCCTGGCCTCCATGCATGTGCGATCCAGGCCGGGGAAGCCTTGCCGTCTGTCCACAACTGGGCAGATGGCCTTCATTGGGGCCCCCGTCCCTCCCACAATGGCGACCACGTGTCAGGTATGGCCGCTCTTTATCTGATACAAGCTTTTAAAGGCAGCTCATTACTTCAGAAGATGAATGAAGTCAACTAAAGATGGTTGGTATCTGAACCGATAGATTGAAGGCCAATGAAAAATAAACTAAATCTAATGAAAAGTGTGTCTGATACGAAGTGTATTGATTGGGTGGTAATTGCCGCTGTTTTGCCCATTGCCTAAATCATCCCAGCTCAAGCAATGGTGACTGAGAAATATGCCTTCTGCCACATAAAGTTATACCTGAGGATGATTTACATGCTTCTCTGTCACTGTTGCTTCTGTAAAAAACCTCTAGCTGAGTTGTTCTGGATGGTGACAGGGCTTTTGCATCTGACATCAGATGTTGATCTAGAACATACCTTAACTCACCATAGCCTTTTCCACATGCACATCTTACCGCAGATTTTCCCAGTGGTCAAACCTTGTGTTGGAAACATTTTCTGTGAAATAATTCCTCACACCTCCTTTATCGCACATTGTTTTGGGGGTCCGCCCCCCCCCCCCCCGGTCTCTTCAGTTGCATTTATTCCTCACACTACTGCTGAAAACATATTATCCCTGATGGTGGTGAGATGTCATTTGAGACACAGAAGAACAACTCCCCCCCCTTTTTTCTTTTGCGCAGGTGCCTTAGTGTTACTGTACAATCACATTTTGAAGTGTCAGTTCGAAAATGACTCAGCCTCCATTTTTACTATTGAGACCTACCAACCCAAAATAAGCCAAAGCAACTGAATTATTTAAGTATTACAGAAGGGGAAGGTGCTTGAGCAAATGGGCTGCACAGCTCTAAGCTTTCGTGGATGAAGCTGCTTATCTGGATCAATATGAATCTGGTTTGGGTCCAGTTATGGAGCTGCAATTGCCTTAGACATTCTGATTGTAACCTTTGCTGAGGAAGAGTCAGGAGGAGTGTTACTTTACTGACCCTGCTGGTTCCCTTGGTGACCTTTAATACTAACAACCATAGTACACTTTTAGAATAACTGAGTAAGGTAGGTATCACCAGCACCAGAATCTGGTGGTTCAAGAAGGTGGTCCTTGGGAATAGCTGTTTGGCCCTGTGGGATTTATGCTCCAAGGTTCTGCAGGGCTCCATTCTTTCAGTGGGGAAGGGAAAAGAGTTTTCATGTTCTTGTTGATAGAAAATTAACACAGAGGCTTTGTTATGTTTTTTTCTTCTACTGTAAACAAACTTTACTGATTATGTTAATTAAAACTAGCTTTGGCATAATGCACATGGAAAGAGGGATTTTCATGCCTCATGACATGAAGGGATCTTGAGTTTGGGATTTCATGTGAAGGTCTAGATATTCTGGGAGAAATATAATGCCAGGGCCCTCTAATATTTTAGCCAGGGCCCTGCCATATTTCATTCAGGGTCAATTCTACAGAGCAGCTTTGAGAACTGTTTGCATTTCATTCAGTCTGTCACTTATCTGGTCTTGTAATGGTTCTGCAGCTGGGAGCAGGAGGGGAGTGGGTCTGGCCTGTCTGTTCCTTCCAAGTCTCACTGTCTGAGGAAAGTGGGTAAGTGAACCTTCCTGCCCAAAGGTGGAGTAGGAGGGGGCACATGGGAATGATGTGTCTATGGTGGGTGATATAATGCTTTGCCTGCTTTAATGTATTCAGTTCTGACAATATAAGTCAACAGTTTTTTTATGCTTGTAATCAATAAATAAGAATTCTACTCCCACAGTACCGATTCATTTATTAGACAAGCCTGGGGTTGTGACATGTAATGACTAAAATGCATTGAAAGTGTACAGAGGTAGTTCTTAACTCTAGAACTACATAGTGAATTCAAAACAGTGGCTTGTTACAGTTTGTCAGATACATACATTTACAGCCTAGCTTAACTAGCTTATTGACCTTATATGGCCTTAAACAGGGATGGTGGAATGCTAGCCACTCTTTGTATCTAAAAATCAGGACTCTCAACTTAGTAGCTGCAGAATTCGATGTATGCATTATTCACTATGAATGTGATAAGTCCTGCTATGAGAGTTAAGTAAGTGCTGATGGACTCTGGCAATACTGCTGACATATGGATTTCCTGCAGGATGGTAAAGAGTGATTGAAATAATTCCTTGTCTTTGGGCCACAGGCCCAAACTTCATTCCTGAAGATGGATGGGCACAATGGCAAGCACAGGGTTTGAAGGGTATGAAAGATCAATAAATGGGAGAATCACTCAAGTAAAACTCCTATTTCTCTGATATCTACTCAATACTTGGATACTGCCAGCTACCCAGGAGGGATCTTTTTCCATATAAGGAACATGTTTCTGACAACATCAACATGAACATAATCACTAATTGAAATTCCCATGATTTATTTATTTACTTCATTTATACTTTGCTCAGTTGCATACTTGCCACTGGGGGTAAGTAACCCATGTCCCGGGTGCAATTAATCTGGTTACACGGGGGTGCAAAATGGCCTCCCCCCCACGTGACCAGATGCCTTCTTGCTGCTGGGCCGGGAAGAGGGGCTGTCCTGAGCTCCTCTTCCTGCCCAGCAGCTGGGATGTGAGAGACACTGGCGCCCCGGATGCTGGGCAGGGAAGAGGGGCTGTAACCCGACTCCAGTGGTGGGATTCAAATAATTTAACAACCGGTTGTTTACAAGCACCATTTTAAAAACCGGTTGTGCCGAAGTGGTGCGAACCTGCTGAATCCCACCACTGCCCAACTCATAAGTAAGCGGGACTTACTTGCGAGTAAGCAGAGTTCTGCACTGGGGGGGCCTGGAGGGGGCACCTGGAGGGTTTTTTGCCTCCGGATGCCATTTGGCCCCAATACGCCTCTGACCTTGCCTTTTTCTCAATTAGAGACCCAAAGCAGTTTACATTGTTTTCCTGGTCTCCATTTTATCCTCACAACAACCCTGTGAGATTGGTTAGGCTGAGAGTTTGTGACTGGCCCGAGACCACTACACCACACTGGTCTCCTTGATGGAACTCCTTATTTACCCGAGTTCAGTCTGCTTACCAAATCATCTCAACATATCTACTCAAAGTGCTTGAATGCCATACCAAGCAGCTTTGACCTTGCATGGCAACTTCTTGCCTCATGCTTACATCATGCCTTGGCAGTGAGGTAGGTATAGATTTTTAATGGGTTCGGGGGGGGGCATGGCCACACCCTTACATCCTTGTGCCTTGGTAAATAAAAGAAGCTATAGTAAATGTATACATAATAGTCACTGTTGTGCCTGCACAGTCAGTAAACAAACTTTCTGTATCACCTATGGAGGCACATATCCCGTGGACCATGGTCAAATCATTAAAGTATCCACATTTTCCCTTCCTCCTACTCCCCAGAGCAAGGGTGGGAGCTGGAGCACAAAGGCAACTGGTTGCCCACTCAGCAGGCAACTTAGAAAGCCTAGGCAGAGTCAGCGAGAAACAGCTAGAGGGCTCTTTTGCTCACAGCCTCAGCTTGTAGATGATGCCCTGGAAGAGCCAGTCATGGAAACTCACCCAGCCCAAAGCCTATTTTTTGATATTGTAATAGTGAGAAGGTGATAAACCAGGGCTCCCCTCTGGCTCGAGAGCCAGCGTGGTATAGTGGTTAACAGCAGTGGACTCTAATCTGAAGAGCAGGGTTTGATTCCCCACTCTTCCACATGAAGCCTTCTGGGGAACCTTGGATTGGTCACAGTTCTCTCAGGACGTTCAGCCCCACCAACCTCAGAAGGTGCCCTGCTCCCCTGGGAAAGCCTTAGTGTAGGTAAAGAAAGTCTGAGGGAAGTTTCAGTCACTCCACTTTCCCTCCTTTTTGCTCTCATCTTGACTGGTGCCTCTTAACTGCCAGAGACCGGCTGGTCCCAGCCTCCTCTTTCTCCTTGGCTGTCTGAATTCCATTTTAAGAGTTGCACCATGTAACAATGAATGTCCTGGGCCTGCAAGATCACCTGAGGAACTCCCTGGCAGAGAACATCCTACCTTTGCCAATGGAGAAATCACCACCCCTCTCCCAGGGCAATGAGACTCAGCTGACCCCATCAGAGGTGACCATGCCTCCAATCTCCTTCCTCTTGCCAATTTGATGGCAGCCGCTTCTTGGGGATGAAGATAGAACAAGCCTTTTTGCTGATTCTGTGCTAATCTCAGATGTCTACAATCCCTTGGGAATCCCAGGAAATGGATTCTCATCACCCCAATACTTCTTTGGTAAATCTGGGAGAGTGGAGGCAGATTCTAGACAGAAATTTTAGTTGCCATTCTGGGCCACTGGTCTTTTTGGGGGGGGCAGGAGGCAGCAGGGGTAGTAGGATATATGTGTGTGTAATTAATAAATTGAACTGCTTTTGTTGTAGTTATTTTCCATTTTTTCCATGTTGTGTTGCAAGTTTTTTAGATGTCTAGTTCTTAAAGTGTTTGAAGGAGAGGCCCAATTTTGACTCATCACAGCTACCGTCATTGGCCCTATATTGCACCTACAACTATGTTTTGCTGTAAATTACTGGCGCTGTTTCTGTTGATAGTCGGCATAATCAAACATTTGTAAGCAGGCTGTCTCTTCAATCTGTTCAGTTGATGCACTTTACCTGATCTTTCATTAAAGCAATCAAAACACTTGCTGTGCTGCATCTAATGAATGTTGCATGTATGATTAAGTACTTTCATTCATATTGCAAGTTTGATTTAATGTAAACTGTCTTTCAGACAGCCATTAGCTTAGCTCCTGTGTGAATTCGATTAATTGGCTGAATTCTTCCAGATGTCCATTAAGTATTACAGGAATTTCTATGTAAAAAACAGCAGGGACTGTCTAGCAAGGAACTAAACAATGATATGTTATATTATCGCCATGACTTACAAAAAGCTGGATTCATTTTCATTAATAAAACATCTGTACTCCTGCACAGCTATGCATCAAGATGCATTTATTTTATGTTTATGCCTCTTATGACTTTAAATAGATGGTTAAACAGAAGCACAGTGAGTTCTACAACACCACACACCAGCCAAGCTGCGTTTGAAATGGAACCTGAAGACGAAAGGTAGAAGAGCTAACACTGTCAATCATCTTCTAAGTGCTGCAGCAGGAGAAGCAGTTCTTTCCAACCAAGACTTTCGCGTAAGGCCTATTTTCAGGCCTTCATGATGTTGTAAAACATTCACGTTTCAGAAATACATTTTGAAATCTTTCCCTTACTTAATTGGCCTGAGTAATGCTAACAGCAATCCTAAGCAAGTCCAAGCAGAATCCTACTCCGATATATTCAATGGACCTTTCTCTCAGGAAATTGGTTTTAGGATTGCACTGTTATTTAAAAAGAGAGAGTGAGAGATGTTATAAAACCAGTTAACTGGAAATGATTCATTGGGGATTGTTTCCTAACAAAGTGACTGTCTTGCCGCTCCCCACAAGGGTTGGAAAAGTGGGAAGTGTTTCCTGGTGGCCAGTAGAAGACAGTAACACCCCCCAACGTTGCTACATGGTGACAATCAGTAGGGGTAGCAACAGCTTGGCTTATACAGCATACATGTCTGGTGGGCTATGTGTCATAGAAAAGAAAACCAGACATCCAACATCCTCACTGCAGCATGTTTCTAGTGAAGACATCTAGCCCTGCCCCTTGGGGGGGGGGGGGCGGTGCCTGCTGTCAGAGGTGCAATTGTTAAGCTAGCAGCACCAACATTTAGGAGACCCTCCTGCTGATACCACCCAGGTTTGATGAAGTTTGGTTCATGGGGGCCAAAGTTATGGACCCTCAAATGTGTAGGTCCAGGAAAATCCCATGATAAGGGGGGGGGGAGCGCCAGAAATGGGACTGATCTGTGTTCCATGGTTCGACTGTGAGGAGATCTTGAGGAAACCTGGATGTTTTGGGTGACTATTCCAGGATTAATCGCCAGTGAGGAAATCACCATAGATCACTGTTAACGTACAAATCCACCACTCCAGCATTGCCTTATTACTCTGTTTGCAAATTCTGCACCCAATACTTGAAATTAAATAATTGAATAATGGCAGGAACCTTACCTTCTTAAACAAGAAGTGTCATTCTGAATTAGCACTGCTTCTCAAGGCACAGTTATCAGGGGGAAGTGGCCTGAGATTGCCCCTACTTGGTGACATTTTAAGGTAGATTGGAATAGATGAGTCCTAATAAGCACAGTGAACCCAGAGGGTCCTGCATGAACCCCATTAAACTAGACAGGAACTGGGTAACAGCCCAGAAGTAAATAAAATAAGTGTGGTGTTATCAATGGAATATTGGATTCAGATTGGGGGGATCAGGATCAGGTTCCAACAGAACTGTGAAGTCACTGAGTAATAGAAACATAAAATCATAGACTTGGAAGGGGCCATACAGGCAATCTAGTCCAACCCCCTGTTCAATGCAGGATCAGCCTAGAACAGGGGTAGGGAACCTGCGGCTCTCCAGATGTTCAGGAACTACAATTCCCATCAGCCTCTGTCAGCATGGGATGGGAATTGTACGGATTCCTGAGCTATCTGAAGTAACAGATTCAACCTAAATTTCGACATCAAGACAACAGTTTGTGTCAAGCTCAGGGGTGGGAACCTGCAGCTCTCAGATGTTCAGGAACTACAATTCCCATCAGCCTCTGTCAGCATGGCCAATTGGCCATGCTGGTAGGGGCTGATGGGAATTGTAGTTCCTGAACATCTGGAGAGCCGCAGGTTCCCTACCCCTGGTCTAGCTGCTGCATAAAGACTGCCAATGAGGGGGAGCTAACAACCTTCCTAGGCAGCTGCTTCCACTGTTTTCTCTAATATTTCTCTTATATTCAGTGAGAATTTTTCTTCCCATAATTTAAACCCATTATTGTGAGTCTTGTCCTCTATGGCCAGCTCCCTGCCCTCCTCTAAGTGACAACCCTTCAAATACTGATCTTGGGATAGTTGCTGCCTCTCAAGTATAAAACATTGCACAGGTATACAGTAGGTTCATATATGACTTCATGTAAAATCCAAAACTAAGAACCAAATCCCTTTATTGGACCAACCAAATTAGCATAAAACCATAAGCAAGAATAATCTTTTCCAATTTTGCACATCAAGTCTAACAACCTCCTCTGATGAGCTTGAAAGCATGCACAGATTTTTATGCTATTTTGAGCGGTCCAGTAAGAGCTATTCTGTGGTTTCCCTCTCATTTTGGGCTGTCTCTCATATAAACACCTTATGAAGTTATTTTAACAATAAAAGCAGGGAATATGTATGCTGCCTTGAGATCCTTAAAGGAACGGTGGGGTAAAATATAACAAATTATTCCAATGAAGCTTGCATATCAAAACTTCCTGCTTTACTAAACCCTTGTTAATTCATGGAAGCACAGTAACATTTTCTGCTTCATGCACTAAAAGAAACATGTGATGGACTCCCCTTCATACCTTCTTATCTTCTTTAGGCAGGTCCTGTCAGTTTTTTCCTGCCTTTTTTCCTTCAGGGATCAGGATGCTTGGTTGAAAGCATTTCTCCTCAGCCCTGTATCACACCCAGAAAGTGAGGGATGCCCAGTGACTTTATTTCTTTCCAGGCACACCCCTCTCTAAGTCACTCTAAAGTATATTGTTGTGGCAGATTTAAAACCTAAACAGATTATAGATTTATTAACAGACATAGTTGGTAAAGGGAGGAATAATAACTTGGAGGTGGATTTTGATGAGGCAAATAAGGTAGGATTTTGATGAGGCAAATACACACACACACACACACACACACACACACACTATACACAACAGGTTGGCACAGAGGTTCAGAGGTTTGTTTAGTCAGTTCAGCTTAGATGTTATAGTTTATTAGATATTTTACAGACTGTACAGTTTCTTTAACATACAGATGGTACTGGCTTTTGACCTCCTCACATACAAAGTTCTATCACTGGTTTGGTACTTAGACACAGAACACACAGTTAGGAAAACCTCACAAAATAGAACATAAACTCTCTACTGAGGCAAACCAAAACAAATCCCAATACCCTGGCCCCACTGGAATCCTTCTCTCACTAAAAGATATTCCTATCCTGGTTTATTATGGCCCTATAGCTTGGCCCTCCAATAAACCCTTCCACCAGTATGCTTTGTCTATGTATATATTTGCTTTCACTTAGCACTCAGGCTGATAACAATAGCAGTCCCACACTGGGGTTGGTGGGAAGCATTTTTTCCTGGGCAGAAGGGGGATAATTGGGGTAATTAAATCCAACACTGGCTATCAGCCAGCCGACTGTCAAGCAGTTTCTGGTGGTCCATCACAGAATGGGTGAGTCATGCACACCTGCAAGTTTGTCCTGGCACACAGCTCAGATTGAAAGGAACAGACAGAAGAGGTGTAGTCATCCCCGCAGGGTCGTCGCTAAGGAAGAGGCGAGACACGGAGGTTTCATCTAGTGGAGAGCGTCAGCAGCAGGAAGTGCGGGATCCCGTGATCCTGACAACTCTGTCTTGTGCTAGTCTCTGGCACCTTTTATTAGGGTTTCATTGTGGGCGTGTAAAGGAAGCGGATCGGGAGATGGGCGGGAGACCAGGAGACCAGGAGACCTGGAGACCATCATGTGATGCATGATCTCAGAGGGCTGCTACGTGCAGGAGGGAGCATCTGCGTCTGGGTCTAATCCACACCTGGGGGCAAGGGCTCCATTGTCCCTTTGTCTGGGCCTGTGACTCACCAGGGGGTGGGGGATGGGGGAGCGGGTGTGACCAGAAGGCCGTAGTTGGGCCGGCATCCCAGCGCTCTGCCTACGGTGCTGCTGGGTCAGCGGCTCATCCCTACAAAGAGGTGTCTGGCATTCAGCAACTCTTTCTTGTTAAAAAGGGGCTCTCATTTGCCAAAACAGAGGACTCCTTAAGGTGTAATCTGCCAGCATCTCTTCTGTCTGCTGCTCCTGGCTGATGGAACCCCCACTACCCCCCTGGAGCAGAGGAGGCCTGGAGCACAAGGCACAACAAGGTTAAATTTACTGTAAGATGGCAGATATAGATAGGCTGGACTGGAAAAGTGAGGTGGACTTTACAGACTGGCGTATACTATCCTAGGGGTTTCTACTACATTCAGCCATAATACCATCCTTCTGCCCTTAGTTACCCCAACAGGTAGGTTGGGGAAGATGCTGACAGCAGTCAGATTGTCAACTGCACCCATTGTCCCCAGCATATGCTGTGCAAAGACCTGAGAAACATATGATTAATAATAATGAGTTGGTTTTAATACCCCACTTTTCTATACTTTTAAGGAGTCTCAAAGTGACTTACAATTGCCTTCCCTTCCCCTCCTACAAAGACACCTTGTGAGGCTGACAGAGTTCTGAGTGACTGGCCCGGGGTCACCCATCAGGCTTCTAGTGGACGAGCACGGAAAACAAATTGGCTTCACCGGATTAGAATCCACTACTCTTAACTACTACATCACACTGGCGTAAAGTTGTAGTCTGATTTCTTCCAGCACAGCATGTTTGTGGCCCCTTCCGCACAAATTTCCTAAAACATTTGTAAAATGTTTTCAATCCCCCCTTTTGTTTGCACTCACCCCCTTAAAACAATTCCTAGCATCCATTTTCTGTGTTTTCCTGTTTTTCCCCAGTATGTGAACAAATCAGTTCATCATGCTCCACAGCCTCATGCTGCAGCTGCCTGAGTCTTCTGTAGTCAATGCTGTGAAGATTAAGCCCTCAAAGATCTCAAAAACTCCCTGAAATGCTTCAGGGAAAGGGACTTCTGCAGGCAAGGAGGAAGATCACAGAATGACATCTTAAAGAGACAGCACACAAATGAAGCCTTTTAAAAAAACATTTCAGTAAAAAGAATCACTAGAAAAGAGAATGCATGAAAAACAATTGAGGCTGCAAATAAAATGTTTTTTTTGGGGGGGGGGACAATGCAGAACTCCTTGGAGGAAACATTTTCTTTCCTGCCCGAAAACATTTCAAAGTGCAGAAAGGGCCTGTGTTATCCTTCTCTCTCCACCATAGTCACTCCAGGCACAATGTGCCTATCACTCTGTGCAGTCAACTGTGTCATATTTTGACACACTGCTTCTGGTGGGTTTTCCGTGCCGCGTGGCCATGGTCTGGTAGATCTTGTTGCTAACGTTTCGCCTGCATCTGTGGCTGGAATCTTCAAAGATGTATCACAGAGGGAAGTCTGTTACACACTGTGCCTGTGATACAACTCTGTGATATACCTCTGAAGATGCCAGCCACAGATGCAGGTGAAACATTAGGAACAAGATCCACCAGACCATGGCCACACAGCCCAGAAAACCCACCAGAACCAGTTGAATCTGGCCGTGAAAGCCTTCAACAATACATATTTTTGACACAGTCTCTGTTTATGCTGCAAGCTTTATTTTGCTCTGGCATTGAAGCTGTCTTACAAAAATTTTCTATGCTTAATTTTTCTCTTTCCATTTGTGTATTCTTTCCTATCTCTTACTTTTGTTTTAATCTCTACTGCATGCCTATTGCTACCCTTGATGTATTAATATTGTGAAACACATATCGTTGGGTAGAGTTCAATGTTATTTCCATTAGGTAACAAAAAATCCTCTATAAAACTATGAAACAATAATGTTCCATACGACAGAGCAGTAATGTGACAATGTGCTATGGGCCATTATGATAAATTTTCTTGCAGCTTAGTAAAAGACCAGACCTGAAAATGAATGCATTTCAGTGCATACATAACAAAAAATCTATGCAGTCATTCACTGAAAAGAAATACCTGATTGTTTTAATGTACAGTTGCTTTTGAGGTTATGTATTTTGAATGGCTTCACTCCATCTTTGTAAGAAGAAGGTGTTTCATTCTGTGTCAAAGCTTTGGTCTGAAAAGCAACTGGAGGAGCTGAGAATGTTTCTGTATGTGAAAAGGTGAGCATCAAATCAGGAGAAAGTATAATATATTTCTGCTTCATACCACAATAAAACAAACTACTGTATTCTGTCAGACCCTAAAATGAAAGTAATCTTGAATTTCTTAGAATTTTAAAACAAACAAAATGCAAACAATGATTTTTTAAAAAAGATTACACAAGACAAGTCACTGGAGATTTATAATTTATAACCTTTTTTTCCATTTAGCAAATAGATAAAACTTATTTTGAAGCCTGAGTTACTGAAAACTTAAATTAGCAAGCTTTGCTGTAGATGCTTTTTCCCATTGCAGAAATGTTCTGAAATCCCTACCTTTCATCTGAGTATTATAAATAAATAGAACTGTTGGAAGGATCATTTTAAACAGTAATTCCTCTAACAGATTCATACCCAGCACTGCTTATGCAGCTTCCTCCTTATCGCTTCATGTTGGGCACCCAGGAGTGTGGAAGCAAAGGGACTCCCTTTCCAGGAGCTCTAAGTGAAATGTAATTATCCCATTGATGTCCTGCAATGTGCAGAGACATTTGGGGAAGGTTATGCAAGAACATGAGGGCAATTCATGTTAGGGCAATTTGTAATCTACTGTTTTAGCCAGATATTAAGGGAGGTAGTTGCTTTGCAATTGCAAACATTCCTGCATTTCTAGTCCTACAGAGCTTTAAATCCGGCTTTAAAATAAAGGAGCAAAGGTGTCTAGCATTAAAGACGGTGTCTGCACCACATTTAAAGCTTAAAATTTCTATTAACAACATAATATAATATGTACAATCATAATTATTTTACCAGCAACCATCAAGACCCTTGTAAAACAATACTTCATGAATAAGGTGGCCTTTGGATTTCTTTTGAGGGATCAAGGTCTAGCTGTGTTTACTCCTTCACTGGCGAGGTTCATCATGCATTTGAATTTCAAAACTACCCTGTCTCAAAAATAAATGGCACTATTGTACCGTAACTGGCTAATTAAAATAATTTTATGACTCCCAAATTCACTATGTGCAGTTATAATTCTACTGATAAAAGACCCCACATGAACTATGTCCATAAATGTAATAAATACCTTTTCTTCAACATTTGAGAGTGGTCAGAAACGTCCAAATTTCTGGCCCTTGCAGTTATATTTTAAGTTTTCCAGCAGTGGAAAGCAGAAGAGGCTAGAATACTGAGGGGAGGGGCATTCTCCAACCAGAAATGCTCCCACCAATTAGGATATAGTTGCCAACTCTGGGTTCAGAAATTCGTGGAGAATTTGGGGATGGGATTTAGAGCCCCATCCAGGAGGGAGGTGAATCCACCGGCAGGAGCAGCTCATGACCACACTGGCGAATTCGCTCTCCCTGGGGCATTTACCTCAGTAGAAGGGTGATTCTGCCAACATGCAGCCGCTGCCGCCACCCCACCCCCAGCACTGGGATGTGGTACCAGTGTGGCACCAGTGTCCCAGCACCCCTGTCACCACCAGAGTAGTAGGGGCAGGCCAGGGGCATGGCTGGAGAGAAGCCAACTTTAATCAAATCCCTCCTGGTCATTGGTGGTGTTATGCCCACAGCTGGGAATCCAGTTTACACCACCCTTTTAGGGAGTGTTAAGTCCACTGAGCCCCATAGAGGTTTCTCAGAAGCGGGGAGGCTTTTTCACTTTTCAAGCCTCCCCACATCACTGGGAAGCCTCTTTGAGGTGGCAGCTGGACCATGGCTGGGAGCCTGGCTCTTGGACTCCACCCTTCAAAGTAGCCATTTTGTCTAGGGGAACTGATCTCTGTAGTCCGAAGATCAGTTGAAATTCTAGGAGACCTCCAGATCTTACCTGGAGATCCCACCTCAAAACAAATCTTGGAAGAAGGTACAGCTGTTTCCCACAAACCTGGCAAAGTGTTTTGTCTCTAACACCCTGCAGCAACCGTTTACAGGGTTGCAAAGACTATCCCAGCCCTAAGAACTGCTGAAAGCACATTTACACATACTGGAAGGCAACAATGGAATCTCATTTTTGACTCCTTAAACATAAACAATAAACTCTTTGTCAATTTGAAGATATTTTCTTTCTCACCAATCTTGGCCAATACAGGCTGCCAAGAAATCTCCCCAAAGACTATTACAGTAACACAAACAAATAAGCCTATCAATTAAATATATTTTATTCCCCAAAGTAGTTATAGTCTTCTTAAGAATTGCTGGTTTGAATTTTGAATTGGACAGCTGCTAGGAACTGTCCCAATTAGTGAAAGACATTCAAATCACATCACAGTTTACGTGCTAACTGTTGATCCAATCATGTAAACCATTGTTCCCCACAGACAGGACATAAAGTATGAAGGCCAAGCATGCATTCCTAAACGATCAGAGGCATGCAGCATACAGTCTTGATCAGCTATGGCTCCTAAGCACAGGCCATCAAATTTCTAGAAACATGTATTTGCCTTTCATACTTTACTTGATGACTATAGGACTGCAGCATCCACTTGAGTGCTAAGAGCAGTGAATTTTTTTTCCTGCCTTTTCCTTACCCTGCAGCATATTTTGGGTATCAAAATAATGACACCAGGGACTGGGAGACCCACATGGACAAAGCCCAGTATGCCATACAGGCAGCCATAGTGAGGAGGAGGAAGTAAGGAAAATTACCTGCTATCTTCTGCTGAACAAGAGGCTCTGCAAGAGGCAGAAAGGGTCAGTTATGCCTGTTTTCGCCTCTTCACTTCAGCCATCCATGTTGTATGGATTTCTGTTCACATCAATTCACCCAATCTACAGTATAACTGTTTTACTATCTCATGGAGCTTCTGGAGGAAGGCCAAGGGTGAGAGACAAAACAGACAAAACAACACAAAGCAAACACACAACGCCTAATTAAATTGTGGAACTCCCTGCTCCGGGATGTGGTGATAGCCACAACTTGGAAAACCTTAAGAGCACCATGGAGGACAGGGCTATTGAAGGCTACTAGACAAAATGGATACATCATGATACACACCTATCATCTCCAGTAACAGAGGAGTATGTCTATTATATTGGGTGCTGTGGGACATGGTCAGGATAATGCTGCTGCAGCCATCTTGCTTGTGGGCTTCCTAGAAGCACCTGTTGACCACTGTGTGAACAGGCGGATGAACTTAATGGGCCTTGGTCTGAGACAGAATTGCTTTCCTTATGTTCTTCAGATCCATATGTGCCAGTGTTTTCCACTGATGGCAAACAGCATCTAGCAATGTCTAAAAATTGTATAATAATTATACAATTATAATAATGACCGTATAATAATTTCAGGCCATGAGAGCTCAACTTTAAATAAAAATGAGTCATTATGAGCCTGTTTTGTTTTTTAAACTTGTCACATTGCCACATTAGACAGTTGACGTCTATAGATTTAGTCTGACTCCTGAAAGGTTAGTACAGTATGACCAAGGAAAGTGTCTAAAGTGTTGTGGGTTTTTTGGGTTGTATGGCTGTCAGGCGAAACATCAGGAGAAACTGCTATTGAAACACAGCCTTACAACCCGGAAAACCCACAACAACCTAGTGATTCTGGCCGTGAAAGCTTCGACAATACAAAGCATCAAAAGTTACACTGAATCCCTTAATACCTCCTGTGTGACATGCCTTTAAACCTAAAAGGTCATGATTAGAATGTATGAGAAGTAGGTTATATGTAAGGTGATGAGACTTACATGCAACATACCAAAACTTTTTTTAAAAGAACACAAAAGACCCCAGAAAGGTCATTTTTTAAAGACACAGGATTTGCAAATAAGAAAAGATCAAAGGTTTGGATAGCTGAAAAAAATAGCAAAACAATTGAGGGTGGAATTGCAGAAGGAACGGGGTTTAAAATAAGAAGGATCGACTGAAGATGGAAAATATGATTATATGGTTTACCAAAAAAAGACATCTATCATTATAGTATATATCCATAGAAATATACTATATATTCAAAGATAGTCAAGCACTTAAACAGTAGGAAATATCTACAAGAACTGAGACCCAATTTTATAAAGTGTTTAAGAGAAACAAACAAGGACCTGCAGGACCCAGATTCAAATCTGCACTCTGGTTTGGAGGTTTGCTGGATCACACTGGGGCAGTCATACACTCTCCGGTTAACCTACCTCACAGGGTTCTTGTGAGGATAAAATGGAGAAGAGGACTATGTAAGCTGCTCTGTGGAGAAATGTGAGGTATTAATGAAGTTTTAAAAAGAAAAAAATAGTTAAACAAAAGGATTCTGCTGAAGTAAACAGAAATGAATGACATCAGTACAAAAAGTATAAGACCTGAAAGTCTTGTCCACCATTACCTGAAGACGAAATCTGGTGTTTGGGTGCAGTGATTTCTCTGAATGCACCCACTAGTTTGGAGCCTGTAGCTTTGCTTGGCTATAGGTTCACTTTGATTTGTGTCCACAGAATATGAAAGCATTCACAACACTGAAGGAATTACAAATAAATATTGAAAGGCCACATTGAAAAATGTGCTTTGTTGTGTAACTGTATTTTTTAAAAAAAAGAACCAGGCAGGAGGCAAAGATGTTTATCTCAGGTCTGAAATGTCTTTATATGATGCAGTTCCAGCGCAATTATGTCAATTTCTGCTAGTTATCCATCCATTGATTGCCACTGATGTCGAGAGTGGGAACTTTATTCTCTCTTTGAGCCCTAGCTCCAATAATATTGGCAGTGGGGGAGAATCTGCAAAACAGGGGGTGGGTGTCTTAAGAACTTTACCATACAGGTTTTAGTAGCATAAACTAGACAGAAAATGGGAAGGCCTGTGCTTCAGATACACTTGTTGCTACATTAATTCCAGAAAACAAGAAAGATAAAATAGATGTTGTTGCTGCTGGAACAACTTTGTGCACTGGAACAGTAAAAAAGATTGCACACCCCAGATCGCAGCTAACACTCTTCTGTTTTCTCAGGGATTGATCCATTCTACAAGCAGTGGCTTAAGGACCAGGAGGACATTCTTGTAAATTGTGTCTTTATATTTTACTGCCAAGTACCTAGAGTACCTAAAATATTCAAATGTATTATACTGTACAATCTGCGCCTTTCACATTTACTCAGGATATGTAATGACAACCCTAGCAGTCAAGGCATCGTGGTTGTAGAACATGTATGCTTTGACATAGCTAAGGTATTACATACCATGATATACATCTTTGTTTATAGCTACTGAAAACCATTTTCTTTGTCTTCCAAGTAAAATTGTGGGCAAAGCCTTTTACCACAGCCAGGGACAGAGGGAGAGGAAACTGCACCTGGGGCACAAATTGGCCATGTGCGCCCCTCCCCCCGCCCCACTCTGCTTGCCCTTGCCCTGATCCGCCTGATCTGTTCACACCCCACCCACACCCTACCACTGGAGAGGGGGGTCTGGGGTGATTTTCTGTCCGATGTAACGGCAATGGTGCACCCCTGGGGCACGGTACCCCCACCCCACCACGTTGCAGCTTCACCACTGACTACAGCTGAATTAAATCTTACCAGGGCTTCCAGAGATCAGGTGAAAAATGTTTCACAAGATAGATCCAACCAACTGACTTCAAATTGCCATGTTCTCTAAATCAATGGACTCTTACCCTAAGTAATGACTTAACGGCATTATTCTATCAGCCAGTGCCATGACTTGGATAGAGGTCATTACAAAGTCATGATCTACACTAGTTATAAGGCAGCCCCAACCTTCTACAGGAAGTGACAAAAAAGTTGTTCCTGCCTCCCTGAGAATGGGTTGGGAAACCACCCAGCCAGATGTCCTCCTCCTCCAGGAGAATAGACAATCTATACACTATTCTATAACTTTCTATCTGTCTAAAGACTTCCACTGTCATTAATGCAAAATTTTGAGTGAGGATAAGTTAGTAAAATACTCCCATAAGTTCTCAATAGGAGACATGTGACAGAATTGGGCATTTCCTTCACAGGCAATCTCTCAATAGCTATCGTGATGGTTGACAGTCCGTTCTTGCTACAACTATCTGTGCCTATGCCTGCAAGCAAAACCCTCCACAATCCCTTCTCATTTATTTTCATAGCTGCCTTGCCATTGTGGAGCAGTGGTGATTTACCAAGGGTGAGTTTATGAAAAAAAATGGGACTTGAATTGAGATGTCTACTGTCTAAAACGAAAGCAGAGTTTACTGCTCATCTTGCCTAATCAAATAAAGTTAGTTGTTCCTTACTTGAAATATGACATAACTGTAGGTACCTCACTTCTGAATTGAGAGCAAACATTCAGGGGGTTTTTCCCTGCCTCTCAGGAGTTAATAAAGACCTAAAGTGCTAAAGAGTATATTATCTGTGATCACTCAAACCAATGCAGAGGAAATCTTACTAGCACTAAGTGCTATGTGAATTGCACTATTATCTAGCACAAAGACCTTAAACACCATAAATCACACCAGGGTGCATCCCCCTTTGGTTGCTGATCCATAATCCTCTGATGCCCTAAGCTTTCAGGAGGTAATCTTTCAACAAAGGGATGAGCTGAGAATTGTGTTCTCTTCAGTTTTGTGGCACAATTTAATGTGTATGGCCTTGGTGAGGACAAGAACCCACTTGTATCCCAAGTGTCTGTCTGTCTGTCTCTTTCTCACACACACGCACAACTGGTTAATTTTTTTTTAAAAAAGAAGTTTTATATTATGAAGTAGTTCAATTTGAAAGCTTTCCAAATAATGACTGAATTAATAGAGTTCTGCCTGTGCTAGCATTTGACTGTGGTCCAAAATGAATCAAGCAGTAAAACTGTCAAAAAACTGCAAGCAATGGCAACGTGTGAGAGAATCAACCTGTTATTAAGCCACCACCCAATATCAAAATATTCTTTTCCAGTTAGAGGATGAAACACAAAATAACCAATAAAATGTGCATCTGCATTTTGAATGTCATTTTCCCATCTTCAGGTTTCATTTATCTTGGGGGAGGAGGGCTAAGCTTAGCATCAATGCTAGGTAGGCTCCTCCAAGCTGTTAATCCTCGCAAATCATCACTTAGGACCCCTTCCAGTCTGGTTTCTGGCCTGGCCACATAACAGACACTGTGCTGGTCGCCATCACAGACAAGCTACGAATGCAGCTAGACAGAGGCAGGTCAGTGCTGCTGGTGTTATTTGACTTCACCACAGCATCTGACATGGTCGATTATGGTCTTTTGGCCCACTGCCTCACTGATGTTGGGATCAGGGGTACAGCCTTGAAATGCCTGGTCTCATTTCTCCAGGACTGGGGTCAGCAGGTGACATATGGAGAGGCATTCACTAGTTTGTGGGTGCCGCAAGAGGCTATCCTCCTCTTCCCAGTATTGTTTACCATCAACATGTGGCCCATGGCACAGCTTGCTCAGAGCTTTGGGCTGCATTGTCACCAATATGCTGATGATGCTCAGCTTGTTCTATTGATGGATGGCCAGCTGGCCACTGCCCCAATTCTGCTGGCACGGTGTCTAGAAGCCATGGCTAGTTGGTTGGAAAAGAGCAGGTTGAAGCTAAATCCATTGAAGTCAATATGGCGAGGATAGCCTTTTATCATCTTGTTAAGCTAGACAGCTGACCCCCTACTTATCCAGCCCTGACTTAGCCACAGTGATCCATTGGACAGTCACCTCCAGGCTAGACTATTGCAACTTGCCTTTGAGACTGACTCGGAAACTAACGCTGGTAGCAGAATGCAGCTGCTAGGCTTCTCACTGGGGTGTCAGTGAGAAAGCAAATGTCCTCTAGCAGTTGCACTGGTTGCCAGTGGAATTCTGAATCAGGTTCAAGGTTTTTGTTATAACCTTCAAGGCCCTGAGCGGTCTAATTACATTTTGAGTGAAGAAGTATTTTCTTTTGTCTGCCCAGAATCCACCAGTTTCATTGAGTGCCCACGAGTTCAAGTTATCTGAGAGAGGGAGAGAAAGTTCTCTGTATGGCTATTCCCCACACCATGCAGAAACATCTCTTGTGTATGTCCCCTCAGTCATATTATTTTCTAAATTGAAAACCCCAAAGCCTTTCCTTCTAAAAGGAGTGATGGAGAGATCTTCTGTCATTTTGGTTGCTGTTTTGTGCAGCTTTTCCAGTTCAGGCTAATCAGTTTTGAGAACGGTACACTGTATTCCAAACACTGCTGCATCATAGACCTGTACAAGATGTTACAATACTATTTTATTTGCAGTCCTCCTCCTAACGATCCATAGTACAGAATTCTATCAGTCACATCCTGTTCAAGCATTTTCTTAGAGCTATCTACGATGGCTTCAAAATCACATTCCTTGCCAATCTCAGACTTCATCAGTGCAAGGGTAAAGCCAGGGGGTTTTTTGGTCCAGTGTGCAACACTGTACACTTACTTGCGCTTAAACTCATTGGTCATGCTTTTTCTCACTTTAGAGAGATCCTCTTGGATTTTCAAAATCTGCTTTAGTTTTTACCTTCCTCAGTAATTTGATGTTGTCATCTGCAGACTTGGAGAGTTCACTATACTACAATGTCAAGATCATTTATGAACTGGTTAAATAGCACTATTCCTAATGCAAACTACATAAGCACGTGAAGCTACCTTATACTGAATAAGACCATTGGTCCATCATGTTCAGTATTGTTTACTCATGCTGAAAACAGCTCTCCAGGATCTCAGGTCTTTCACACCACCTATTACCTGATCCTAAATAAATGATTAAAAAAACCCTAGAAATGCCAAGGATTTAACTTGAAATTTTCTGTATGTATTTGGTGAAGGGCAAACACATAATTTCAACCAGATCACCCTTTTCTATATGTCTGTTAAAACTGTTATATAATTCTAAATGGTAAATAAAGTAAGATGTCCCATTTTGTAGAAGCCATCTGGATTTTTCCTGAGTAGAGTTTATCTACGCTTAATAATTTTATGTTTAAGAACATTTCCAATCAATTTACCAAGAACAGATTCCAGTAAAACAGGCCTGTAATTTCTCATATCCTTCTTGATTTTTTTTAAAATGGGTGTTATAGTTGGTATTTAGTAGGGGGGCCGTATATTACGGTATTAGGAGATTTGCAATTTCACATTTGAGTTTCCTATATGCAACTTGGATGCAGTGACTTTTTAAAAAGAACTTTTCAATCAAGCCAGAACTTTTTTTCTCATCACATCTCAACTTTCCAGAGACTTCTCCTGAAAACCGAAGTTCTAGTATGGCTAACTGCCCAGCTAGACAGACTCAAAGGATTCATTTAGGTTCTCTACCATCTCCTTCTTACTTTCTTAGTCCTTTCCTGGCATGTAATGTGGGAAGTGGGCACATGACCCATGCACCACACGGCTGCTCCTTTGCAAGGAAGGAGGGCTGCTTCCGTAGGATGCCCTGCTGCTCAGCACAGCCTTCAAGGCTCTGAGAAAGCAGGTAAGCGAGCCCAGGGCCCTCCTGCCTTTGGCTGGGATGCCAGATTGACGCTCCTCGTGCAAGCAGCTGGAAAGGAGCTTTGTGTGTGTACATGTGTATACCAGTCCACCTTCCCCTCAGCACCCTGCATTTGCCTCATTCCTTTGGCCACCAGACCGAAGCTGCATGACTGGCAAGGGACTGGGGGGGGGGGGGTGCGCACATGTACCTGACAGCCCTCCTCCCCTGAATGGACTTTTCTGAGAATTCTAATTGCTTAGCAAAGAGGAAAGCTGAATAGTAAGGACTGAGTGGCTTAGGTTATACTAATGTAGGTAAATTTCATGTTGTCCTCTGTCCACTGTGATTCTTCTCTTAAGGAAGGGTTTTGTGAGGCAAACAAACTCCTGGGTCTGCTGGCTCATAAAACCCACTAACCCAGGACATTGCACTATAGCAATCCTTTGCAGCTGGATTGTTCAGGAAAATTCACTTGTGAATGATTACTCTTGCGCAGGGGTGTCCAACTCTGGCTCATGTTCATGGACTACAATTCCCATCAGCCCCTGCTGGCATGGCCACGTGGCAGGGGCTGATGGGAATTGTAGTCCGTGAAAATCTGAAGCACTAGAGTTGGACTCCTCTGCTCTAGTGCAATCTCCTATGATATATGGATGCAGCCATGAGGGACAACGCATTTCTTAAACTCACATCTGCAACAAAGTGCCTATTCTGTCTGCCTATTCAGTTTAAAGCAGCTTATGCTAGATACGTTGTCTGACTAATAACACAGAAATGAAGCTTACAAATCTTTAAATTAAAAGCTTTCCTAGGTTTCATGAAACTTAATTTTGTGGTCAGAACAGCAAAGCCAAGATGAATTGGCCTGTTGCCCCTTCCCCTTTCACTTTATGATTTTATTGAGCTGATTCATGTTTTTACAAGCTTTGTTGTTGAAGAGGGCGTACAATTTATTGCTTTTACTATCAGACACAAATTTCAAAAATAACATTTCTAACTTAAACATTAGGGAAACCTTAAAGGATATCACATGTACTTATTCTTATAGGTAAGACTTCACAAATACTTATTGGCATAGCTTTCTTAAATCTAACAATAACAAAACCTTAAGCTAACTGAAGAACCTAACTAATACTAACATCCTAAGCTGCAGGCACATCCTAAATTCAACTTAAAAGGGGCATTTATTACATCCTAAAATGACACAAACACAACAGAAACCATATAGCATTGGCACAATCATACATATACATTCTTTGTGAACCTTATGAAGGCTTCTGAACCACACAAGTCTCCGCATCCGGGCATGGAGCCAGTGTAGCCAGGCAACCTGACTTCAGGAAAATATTTTGTTTATTTTCCTGGCGGTAACAATCAGCAGAGTCCCCCAAACAATCCCTGAACGTTTGGTGCTGCTAGCCCAAACAGTGCGCCCCCTGCAGGCCAAAAACCTAAAAAACACTAAAAATGTTTTAAAAACCCACAAATTGAGGGGCGGAGCTTTGGACATGAATGGGGGGGTTGAACCTGAGAACCCCCCCTTACCTACATCCTTGGTCCCTACCTAGCTATCTAGGTAGGAATGCGCTATCTAGAGAGACTTTGGCCCTGATCTGATGTAATTCCACAGGGCCTGTAAGAAAGAGCTGTTCCAACAGGCTTATGGTTGAGGCATCTGCGGTTGAACCATCCTATGTTCTCCCTCTTCCCCTCCCCTCTGCTGTTCAGACTGTCAGGATTATTTATGTGTTGTTTTAACATAAACTGATCTTATTTGCCATCTAGGGTTTTTAATCGGTTCTATATTTATGTTTTGGGCTTATGTATTTGGTATATTTACTGTATGTTACAGTTTTATGTTTTAGGTCTGTATATTTAATATGTTGGAAGCAGTCCTGAGCCTGTGGGGAAGGGTGGTATACAAATACAAACAAACAAACAAAACTAGGGAGCAAGTTGCAAATCTTTAACTGTGTTTATATTTGGGGATGGGGGAATCAGGAGCCCTCCCTTTCCCCCTTAAGTTTCTGCTTGGGTTTTTTGTTCATCTGTTTGTCTTTTTAAAAGTTTTCATAAAATTATATACGAATGTAGTGTAGGGGGTATTTCTGAGTAAACATGATTAGAATTATGCTGCACAAATTCCTCTTATGGAATATAATCAGTATTTGAGCTCTGCTACAGTCAAATGCTATTGTTTGTACAAAAGCTTTCCTTTAGTAACTAACAAAGAAAATGAAGGCTTGAGGGTGTTAAAATATAGTGACTCACCAGCACCCTGCCAACAGAGCCTTTTATGCAACCTTGGTGGGGGGTGAAAAGCCACAAACATCTGAAATGTAGCCCTTTAATCTGTAACACGGGAATGCATTTTCCCGTTCCCTCTATTCCTCCACCCACCCCAATTCATTTTATGTTCCCAATCCCATCAGAAGGTTAATTGTGTTAACAGGAGTTACTGCCACAGGGGAAAGATGTGATTGAATGCTGAGTGCAGTTTTAGTTGATAACCTCCAAGTGACTGAAAGGGCACAAAAAGGGGGCTGATCGGCTCTGAAGGGGCTGTCAGTCACTTAGGAGAAATGTGGCGGTGGGAGAATCAGCCTTATCTCCCAGGACACAAGGAAGAAAAGCTATCAAAATAATCTCAAGGCTGCACTCCTTCCCGTTTGTATGTCTGTGTCTGCAGGCCTGACAGCTGAGCTATGGATATGACGATCTGGGGCTTGCTTTGTATGTGAATAAACAAACAAGCATGATGCTCAACATACTCCTGAGCACTGTTTAAGTGGCATGAAAATGTGTGATTTGTGGGATGCTGGCCATGCTATGCCCAATGCTAAATAACAGGATTTTATTGCACCAAAGAACTGTTGCAATGAAAAACAATAACTACAAATCCTAACACCTTGCTCTGGAAAAAAAATGCTGCATACAAATGTTCAATTTGATGCACCGATTGTCTGGCTAAAGTCCTCCTTAGTGAAACCAAAGACCCATTCAAGCCTGCATACACATTCACCAGTGCAGCCAGCTATATCCAAGCTTCCTGCCTTTCTCCAGCAGGCAGCCCGTTCAACCTGTAGAAATCTGCAGATTAAGAAAATTAAGCTATAACCAGCAGCCACTTAGGCCTTCTTAATTTGACCAAAGCCAACCAGCCTTCTTCAGGGTAATTAACCAAGGACCATAGGCCTGGTTCACATAAACAGCAGATGTGATGGTAAAACTGTTCCCAGACTGAAATGCTTTAGGCAGCAGGCAGAGGATCACATGAGAGAATGCGCCTAGGAACAGAAAGCCCTTGCACACAGGAAGGAAGAATGAGCTAAATCCTCTCCCTTTCCCATGCCATAGTTCTTTTTAGAGCCAGTGTGGTACAATGGTTAAGAGCAGATGGACTCTAATCTGGAGTACCAGGTTTGATTCCCCACTCCTCCACATGAGCTGCAGACTCTCATCTGGTGAACCAGATTTGCTTCTACACTGTTACATTCCTACTGGGTGAGCTTGGGCTAGTCACAGTTCTTCAGATCTCTCAGCCCCACCTACCTCAGAAGGGGTCTGTTGTAGGGAAGAGAAACGACTTTCTAAGCCGCCTTGAGTCTCCTTATAGGAGAGAAAGGCAAGATATAAATCCAAATTTTTCTTCTTGTTGTTTTGGAGCATGAAGCATTTTTCTGCCAGTCTGGCTGTGATATCCGAAATATCAAGTGCAAACAGGTGCAAGATGTGCAGGTGCAGAGTTTAATTTCCATTGTCTACACAGATTCTTTTTTCTTCAAAATAGACAAAGATCTCCCCAGCATGTCTAGTTTGGCCTTGGGTTAGTTAACTAAAAAATATTCTTGTCTTTTCTTGACTGGAGCTAATAGCAAACCGAATGGTGATTTAAACATGGACATAGCACAGGGGAAAGGGTTAATTCCCCCCCCCCTTTCAAATTGCCTTCATGGCTACTTTTTAGGAAAAGTAAAGGCTGTTTCTGCACGGCCGCCATGCGCCCCCACGCCGCCAAGAGTTCTGCCGGCGTGGGGGCGCAAACCCGTTCGCACGCAAGCGTGCGAGCAGGCCAAGCAGAGGCCCCCGCAGGAGAGGCAGCTCCGCACGGAGCCGCCTCTTCCCCCTTCTCCGCCCCACTCACGATGTCTCCGTTGTCGCCTGCTGGCCATGGAAGCCCCGCCCACGCTGCCCTCCGACCCCTGGATGCAGCAGCACCGCCTGTGCGAACGGCGGCCTGGGGGCGGCGTTTTTACCGCCCCCAGGCCGTCGTTTTTGGGCCGTGCGGAAACGGCCAAAGATATTAAGGGATTACTCCCTGCCCAAAAAAAGAAGCTAGGAGTGTGATTAGTGTAAACACCACCTTGAAAAGATAGGTCTGTCAGTGCAATCATTTTTGATGGTAAGATTTGTGAGATTCTCTGCTGACTGGAAAATGTTCCCTATCTGTTGAGTCACTCTCTCCTTACTTGATTTTATTTTTAAAATTATATCACATTCTTCCACACATTCAGAAGCCGTTACAATTTATTTATTTCACTTATAATCTTTATTAGACTTAAGGTGGATTGCACATCTTAATTTTGTTGTTTTTATTTTTATTTCCATTCAGATTATCTTATATTTACTATATTAATGAATAGGGGCACTTTGATTTGTGATTGATATATATATATATGTGAACGCATGTCCCTGGAGTGTTTTGTACAGATGCTTTCCAGCAGAGAGTGAAAGTCACTGTCCATAATTTTCAGTTTCTTTCTGTGGTCCTATTTATTGTCTGAATAAGAACATTAATATCCTGTTATAATTTGAAACAACGTACAAAATCACTTATCCTGGCTTTATGCTGTAGGAACAATAACAGTGCCCTGGAAACCTCTACTATTTTTTACTGTAATCTTTCTCTTAGATTTATTTTTTTTTTGGGGGGGGGGGGTCCAAAATACCTCAATTTTACATGTCCAAATAAGAATTCAGGTGGTACAAAAGGTTCTGCTTTGATAACATTGACAATACAACTTGAACAAAACAGTCCAAAATGCTTATTGACTTGATAGCAGGGAAAGACAGTTTGAAGTATTTGATTCCTAACACCAGTTAAGCAAGTATGTGTAAAGCGTCAAGTCTGCACTTGTTGATTTCTGACATAAAAATCAATGAAAGTGTCCATAACCGCCCTCCCTTTGGTTTAACTCTCCATAGTAGATCAGAAGAGAGTAATTAGATTTCTGCCTGACTAGCAGGGGTAGAAAGCTGTTTCATTTTGGATCAAAAACTTCCCAGTGGATTACATCTCGTAACTGCTGCTTATCAACACTTAACAATTGCTTCTGTATTTGACTTTGACAGAATGTTAGTGTCTAATTTCCAGGGAGAGGTGATGAAAGGTTTTGAAGTCTGAGTTTTACTCTAGATTTCAATAATTCACATATTTCAAGGATATTCAGAGGTCTGCAATATCAAATCTGTCTAATCACATCAATTATTAAAATAAAACAAAATCAACCTTCATTTATTATTGAGGAGCCATTCCTTGGATTGAGATTTGGAGTTCCTGTCTGCCCCTAAATTATCACTGTTTTCTACTCCAGCAAGGCTAATACTATTGCGCATATTCTAATTACATTACATTTTAAATATCACCAGATACTATTGCCTGCCACTGGAGGTAATTGTTTTACATGTTGCCAATTCAAGCTACTAAACCAAATTATGTTAAGAAGCAAAGACAAGGTCTTGAGCTGCCCTTATAAGTCATGTTTCAGTTTGGCACCTGCAATTGTTAACTGATCAGCAATAATATCTCCTCTAAGGCAAAATAACATTCAAAGTGCAAATAAGCTTGGAAACTTTACAGGAGAAAGAAGCAGCAAACAATGGAGAGCACCAGCAATGTACGAGACAGAAAGTAATCAGCTGGAAAATATGTGACAACTTAACATCAATGATGGACAGATGCCGTGTATTCATGTGCGAAGGCCAAGGGAAGCTGTTCAGAAAATTCCAGACCACAAGAGCAAGCCTTGGAGACAGATTCCCATCATGTTCACCAGCTGGCAGCTCCCATTAGAACATGTGGGAATGCCATGGATTATTCCTTTGATAGATTCTGTTTTCATTCACTTACAACAGTGTAATTTACATTTAATTTTAATGTATGATACAAAATGCAGTTAAATAGTCAGATTTTTTTTAAAAAGATCCTGTGAGATAGGCAGTAGTGATATCTTTGCGATCACAAAGTAGGGCATTCTTTCAGGTTCCTTCTGCACAAGCCCTCCCCACCCCCCAGCATATGGGAAAACTATTATAATGCTTCAGCTGTCCCACTAACTACATTCATGAGGGTAACCTCAAATGCTCACATAGGAACATGTTGACAAACATGAACAGCTTGCCACCTGTGGATGAGTATTCCATCCTTCTCTGATCTCCCAGTCCTTGTTTTTTAAAAAAATGAATGTTTAAGAAGCCTATAAAGCTCTCTTGGCCAATGTGTTTTAATTTTTTTTTGAAAAAGGAAACCTAAGCCTATTCAGTCCAACCCCTGTACTATGTTAGTGTCCTGTTGGTTTTGATGGGTTGGATCCTACAACTATGCAAGAAACTGGATCTTACCCATACACACAAAGAGAGAGAGGATTGTTGTACATGCTCCAAAAACCCTTTATCCTTATGGCATTGGTAGCTGAAATCTCTTTCCTTTGCACCTGTGCTTGCTTAACAAGTTCCATTTCAGGCACTCCCCACAAGAACCAAGAAGGATGGTTGTTCGCAATTCCCCATCTTTGCTGTAGTCCTCAATGTCACCTGGCACTTTGTCCACAAGGGTCTGCTGACCCTCAGAGGTTTCTGTGCCATGTTGGAGGAGCTGCTTAGGGAAGTGGGAAGCAGGAAAGATCCTGCTGTAGGACAGTCATGCAACTATTGGAGCCACCCCAATGGATTGTAAAGGGCCAAACAGCACAGGGATTGAGCTGTCTGTGGTTAGATCTCCCTCCATACTTGTGCAGCCTCCAGCAGAACAAAAGCATATATAACTGACCACAACTTTACACACCACTTTGGCTTTTTCAGACACTGAAGCTTCCAGCTATAATATTCTACAATCATCTTTTGGTACAAAGCCCATTTACAAATGAAGAACCCTGTTGATTTCATAATTGGAATATACTTCTGAATGCAGGCTAAAACAGTAGACTATTCAGATGCTGCTCATGGGCTTATGTACCTGTACTGTGCACACAAAAAACATTTGTTTAAGGTACTCTGTCTCAAGCAAAGGCTTTTATAAAAGAAAAAAGCATCTCATAACATATAAATATTTTATTCTTCTCAGCAAATTTTGTTTATTTCGTTTTTGTTCCGGGGAAATAGTACATCAGTTGAAACAAGCTTAAACTATAGCTGCTCACAGAATTGATTTGCCACATATTTGGATTTATTGCACATTCGATCCTTCACCCTTTTTCTAGTTTTACACTAGACTCCATGGTGTGTTTTAATCTATTTGTCCATAGTATTGCTTTTCCCAGATCAATATTGCAAATCTAATCTGTAGCATTCACCTGATTCCTCTCAATGCAGCTCAAAACTGTCCAGTAGTATAAATGGTGACTGGAGACATTTCTCTCATGGTGGTTTCTTTTGAGAAAGAGAATCGTGCAGGAATGGGGGGAAATGGCTTAATTAAACAATTCTGTTGACTACACCAGAGATTTTTATTTATTTACAAAATTTGTATTCTGCCTTTCTGCTCTTACAAGCTACCAAGGCTGCTAAGAGTTTAAAACATATTGAACTGAACCAATTGAACGGGTTGCTCTTCAGCCCAGTAAATGAATGTTTAAATATTTGTTCTGTGGCATTATGGCAAACTTATCTGGACTCAGCAAAGTACGGTACATAAGAACCCCTGCAGGATCAGACCAGTGGTCCATCTAGCCCAGCAACCTGTTTCACACACTGGCACCTAATTGCCAAGAGGTTGTTCTGGAGGGCCTAAAAACAGGGCATAAAGGATCAGTATATATGTATCTATGATTAATTTCATTAATTTGTATACTGTCTTATAATCAAGGCTAGTGATCCATTTTCAAACTTAGGGGGCAATCCTAAACAGGCCTGACTCAGAAGTCAGTTCTACTTCATTCAATAGGGCAGAAACCCAGGGAAGTGTGCTTCAGACAGTATCCTTAGGGCAGTGATAGCAAACTTATTATATGGGTGTCAAAGGTGACATGCCGCAATGTTTTGGGTGACATGACAGAATTCATCAACACCCAACAATAACTATCCTCCCTGTTTGACTTTGATTCATGTTGGTAATTATTTGACATTTCTTTCCATAATACATAGTGCCACATTTGATTGGACTGTATTTTTTAAAATAAATGAATATGTAAATAATGGTTTCTCTTGTGTGTGTTTTTTTTTGGGGGGGGGGAGGGTGACATTCCAGCAGAGCCAAGTTAGTCATCCTCAGAATTTTTGACACGCCAAGCACAACAGGTTTGCCATCACTGCCATAGGGTAAAGTTGTGCCACTGACTTTAGTGCTTAAATCTTTCCTGGTGAAGTATTTGCTTCAACCTCTCTCACTGAAATTAAAAGGACTTTTGGCCAGAGCAGGCCCTTCATGCCCCAATAGTGCAGTTAAATAAGAAACAAAGCAGATGATACATGATGTTATCTGGCTTTTCTTGGTGCACTCTGTGCTATTTCTCGTTGTCTGTGGTTTTCTTGTTAATTTTCCTGTATGGGGGAGGTGGTGTGTTTCCTTTTTTTCTTTTCTCATCTCAGTATAAGAGGCACCTTTCTGCCTTCGTGAAAGTCACACCAGTCCATAAGTGCTTCTTTGACATGTAAGGGGCTGGAACATAACAGACTTATGCAATTGTGCTCTGTTCTGAAGCTCTCCTTTCTTTAGTTTCCTGGCTGTATTTTTTCCTCTCTTTTTTGATAGACAGTAATTATGAAAAAAAAGATACATTGAGTTCTACCTCTGCCTCTGTCCCAGTCACACAGGCATAGGAATTGCACATAAGCTATTTCCAGGCAGGCAGTGTTCTTAGACCTTTCTCTATAGATGCCAATTAGAAGATTAGCGTCTTTTCTCTCTCCCCCCACTTTTCCATTAAATAGTCACACAAAAGCCGAGCTGACAAATTGCTCTCTCCATGGCGTTGCACAAAGACAGACAATAGATGATCATCATTTACTATACTCATATCCTATTAATCAGAGATTAATGAGAACATGTCTAGTGGGGGGAGAAATTACCAGAATGTGGGCATATTGCCTTGTTACTCATGTAACATCTGCTCTAGCTTTACCTTAGTGTCATGTCATCTTTTATCATACTGGAATAATGTTTGCTCCAGAAACATAATTAAGATAATGGGGACCTCCCTTTAACAATTACCAGGCTTCAGAGAGATCTATATTTCTTGGCCAGGTAGTTAAAAAAAATACCTCTATGCTGCCCCCCTCCCCCCAGTGTTTCATTATTAATTACTGGTGAATGTAGTAAGTAAACTATAGTTACTGCTTTGCCTAGAGAAAAATTCTCATATTATTGTTACTTTTATCATTATAACCAATTTTATTCATATTCCCATAATGAATTATTGACATGAAAAGGAGATGGTGCATGATGGGGAATAAAGAAGTTTAACTTTAAACCTATATGAAATATAGTTTCAGAGATCTATTTTGCTGATTCTGTTATATACTGTGACATTGCTATCTGTACCTGATGTACAAATCCTTTTGGTTCTCAGAAATCATATTTTTATTATCAGGATCCTATTTTTAAATACATATATTTTCCGGCATATACCGATGAGCAATCTATATCATGAGTAAGATTTTAAAGTAAATGCCACTATATCTTGTTTTTATATGAATTGCTGTGGGGAAGATGGGCACGATGAAACCGGTACTACAGAAAAATACACATGAGTATGCCTTTCCCCCCTATACTAAGATTGTCTCTTCATAAGGAAGAAGAGAGTAACATACGAAGTGGCCATAAATCCCCAGTTCATCTTCAAGATCTGCAAGTTGGAAATGTGAGTTTGAGTAATTAGTCTTCTTTCTGAAACCTTCTAATGCCATTATCCCACAGTATGAAAGAAGCTATTGACAATATGAACAATAAAGCAATTATGTCTGTAATCAGCTAGTAAATAAGGACGGATGGCAATCTATACATTTTTATCATGTGGTTAAAAAAAATACTAATTGGCCCTGCTTCCTACAGGCCTGGGAGGTTGCTTGTCTCCGCTGGAGAGCTGCAGTGATTAATGTGCCGGGCTGACATGCTGGATTAGCTGTGATCTAAGGATTTGTGATTAAGCCATGATTCAGCACCACTGGGATAAGAACAGCTCCCACAACCCCGTGCTGCCAGCTGAGGGTGGGGAAAGGGGGTTGTAGAGAGATTCTTAATTAAATTTTAATTATTGCTAATTAGAAGTACTCTGCTTTTTTAACATCCTGATCAGGACAAACAAGAGCAGATCCTGCCTTTTTTAATTATTCCATTAATTAGTTTCCCAATAAGAGGTTTGAGAGAGCAAGGTCAGTAGCTGGCAGATTTCAAGAAATTAGCAGTGCTCAGAGATGCAGAAGTCCCAGATTAAGGGTGAAACAGGAGCCTAAGCAGTGTTTTGATTTATTGCCCTGATCCAAAACACGCCAGAATCCATGACATGTCTTCTGTACACATCACCAAGCTTGAGGCATAACTCCACGAAGTTGCAAAACCCAGTTCCCTAACTCACCATTGCAGAACCTGGAGAGCAAATAGGTTTTAAATCTAGTGTGCAGGGCTGGCATATGGGACCACAGGAACCATGTAATTCCAGTACTGGCCCATCTATAGAAGCTCCCAATTTATTTCTAGGTCCAAGGTGCTACTGCTGACCTTTATGGTAATTGGTAATGGTAATTTAATTTCTATACTGCCCTCCCCCGAAGGGCTCAGGGCGGTGTACAACACACATAATACACACAACAATAAGCAGCATTACAAAATATCAAAACATCAGCAATCATGATAGAACAATACAACATTATAAACATAGCAACAATAGTCAAATATTAGGCTACAACAACAATAAACAATGTTTCAGATATCAAATATCAATAATCAAAACATAATCAACATAATGACGTTGCATAGTGATCACATTTCATAACAACATATCATAGGGACCTATGTGATCGGATCAGCATACCCAAAGGACTTCCTACCCCAAACTTGCTCTAGATCAGTCCCCAATGCACTTCTACTGCACAACTGCCATTCAGAAAAAGAGGAAGAACTGGTTTATTTATTTATTTATTTATTTATTTATTTATTTATTTATTTATTGTTTCGATTTATAAACCGCCCCATCCCCTGGGGGCTCTGGGCGGTGAACAACATTCACATATACAATTAATTAAATCGATAACAACAATATAATACTAAAATCCATTAAAAGCTACTTAAAAACAGCGGTTAGCATCATAATAGGTGCCCTATTATGGCCAATTCAATTTAGATCACCCCAGTAAAAGAAAAGGGAGGGGTCAGGTTCCTCTCTGGGAGGATAATAGGTGGTAAAGTGCAACAGATGGTATGTGCAAGAAGATGCAGGGGGGGAAGGAGAGGGGAGGAAGAAGAGCCACTCAGCGACTGGACACTCCAAAGGCCCGGTGGAACAACTCGGTCTTACAGGCCCTGCGGAATTCATCAAGGTCCTGCAGGGCCCGGACAGCTGGAGGAAGAGTGTTCCACCAGGCTGAGGCCAGGGCCGTAAAGGTCCTGGCCCGTGTGGAGGCCAGCCGCATCATCGAGGGGCCAGGAACCGCCAGCAAATCGGCCTCTGCTGATGCTTAGAAGGCGAGTAAGGCATATGGGGTATCACGGTCTCTCAGATATGAGGCTCCCAGGCCGCGTAAGGCCTTAAAGGTTAAAACCCACACCTTGAAGATGATTCGGAATTCCACTGGAAGCCAGTGCAGCTGGCGCAGCACAGGTTGAATATGATCACAGAAGGCGCCTGTGAGCAAAGCAGCCCGCTGCATGTTGGACCAGTTTCAGTTTCCGAATCAGGCGCAAGGGAAGGCCCGCATAGAGCGAGTTACAATAGTCAAGCCTGGAGGTGACCGTTGCATGTATCACAGTGGCCAGGTCTGCCTGAGAGAGGAAGGGGGCCAGCCGCCGGGCCTGCCGAAGATGGAAAAATGCAGTCCGGGTTACAAGGGCCACCTGGGTCTCCATTGAAAGAGACGAATCCAGGTGGACCCCCAGACTGCGGACAGAGGGGGCCGGCGCCAAAATGGTCCCCTCCCACTCCGGCGGCTGGAAATCCCCTGCCTCCCCCCTGCGGCCCAGCCAAAGGATCTCCGTCTCGATGGATTCAGTTTCAGCCTGCTCTGCTGTAACCAACCAGCGGACCGCCTCCAAACAATGCTGTAGAGCTGCAGGGGCCGTGACAGCTCCCCCCTCCATCAACAGAATGAGCTGAGTGTCATCAGCGTACTGGTGACAGATCAGCCCAAAGCTCCGTACCAGCTGAGCAAGTGGTCGCATATAGATGTTAAATAATAGCGGGGACAACAGCGCTCCCTGAGGCACCCCACATTGAAGTGGGCATCTCCGGGAGGCTTGATCCCCGCACCACACTTGCTGGCAGCAGTCCCGGAGAAACGAGGCAATCCATTGAAGGACAGTGCCCCGTATCCCGGAAACGGCCAGGCGGTGGGTCAAAAGGTCGTGATCGACCATATCAAACGCTGCGGTAAGATCTAACAAAACCAGCAGCGCCGATCCGCCTTGGTCAAGCTGCATACGGAGCGTATCTGTGACGGCGACGAGAACCGTCTCCGTCCCGTGCCCAGCACGGAAGCCGGACTGGAAGGGGTCAAAGGCCGATGTGTCATCCAGGAAGCCCTGAAGCTGCTCCAACACCACTCTCTCAATTACCTTCCCCAGAAACGAAAGATTCGAGACGGGGCGGTAATTGGCCAGATCCCCTGGATCTAACGATGGTCTTTTCAAGAGTGGGCGGACCACTGCCTCCTTCAACCCATCCGGAAAAACTCCTTGCTCAAGGGAGCTATTGATGATATTCAACAGATGGGGTCGTAGCTCCGCCCGGCAGGTTTTTACATCCCACTTTTTTCCTTAAGGAGTCTCAAAGTGGTTTACAATCCCCTTCCCCTCCCCACAACAGGTACTGTGTGAGATAGTTAGGGCTAAGACAATTTAGAGAGAACTGTGACTCTCCCAAAGTCACCTAGCAGGCTTCATATGGAAGAGTGGAGAAACAAACCCAGTTCTCCAGCTTAGAGTCCACCGCTCATGTGGAGGAGTGGGGAATCAAACCTAGTTCTCTAACCACTACACCCTGCTATTTGATATAATGTCCTGCATGTCATTCATTCTAGGAGAGCTTTTTTCAAAAGCACCACTAGAAGCCAATGAGATGCCTGTATGTATGATAGGGCAACTGCCTTATGCAGACTGACATATCTCCACCACATATATATTTAATGCATGACCCTGTTGTTTATACAAATGTCTACACACACAATACTCCTATTTACATGTCCCTTTTATGATTTTTGAGAATAAAAGTTTAAAAGATCAATCATACTTTGGTATGGCTGTATAAATATCCCTGAATCACACATTTAATTATGGATATTAGTGGGAACATGTGTACAGGGTATTTCATTTACAATTGTGTGAACCAACCTAATTTATACAAAAATACATGAAAGATATTTTTAGTTACACAAGTGCTACCTTGTTTCCCCGAATATAAGACATCCCTGGAAAATAAGACGTAGTAGAGGTTTTGCTGAAGTGTGAAATATAAGGCATCCCCCAAAAGTAAGACATAGCAAAGTTTTTGTTTGGAAGCATGCCCGACAAACAGAACACAGAAATATAAGACATCCCCTGAAAATAAGACATAGCGCATCTTTGGGAGCAAAAATTAATATAAGACACTGTCTTATTTTCGGGGAAACACGGTATATTCAAGCTCCAAGACTAATATGGTCTGATTAATAACTTAACTGACAGCAAGTTAACTGACAGCAAGTCAGTTGCTGTCAGCAAGTATGGTATAGTGGCTAGCATGTCAGACTAGGATCTGGAAGATACGTTTATGGTCCTGGACTGGCCATACAGTCTTTATCTTTGAACAAAAGGAATGTCCGAACCTTCCTCTGTGAAGTTTGCCATCAGAAATTGTGACTGCTGCTGCTGGGTAATTATTGTGTACTTTGTGAGGAACACTGAAATACAAGTAGTTACAACACTGAAAAGGCACCTCTTAATAGTGATAAAACTTTTGTTTGGGGGGCAGATTGCCCAAATTGATTTTTGCATCAGAAGACCCCCCTCCCACCAGACAATCTCAATTGTGTTTGACCTACATGAAGTTAGGAATGAGGAGAAACATGAATTGCTAGATTTTTAATCTTATTTTGTGAAGTTGTTCCAATGGCTTTGGAAAAGCCTGGGAATTTAGCTGAAGTAGCCCAGAGATTGGTGACTGGGATATTAACTTTCCCAACTGAGTTGGATAAGAAGCTTCTTTCATCTATGGCAATCCTCTGAAGGATCCAAGTCTATGTAGTATACCAGACATGATTTATTATGAATGGCTACACAAGTTTCCCACTCTTCTAGAAGACTCTGGTCAGGCCAGTTTCAGATACAGGCATGCACTCACAAAACCCTAGGCATGATCTAATTAGCTTATCTGTCACTTAACTCCTAGGAAGAGGTATACCTCAGCAACACTACAGGTTCACACTGGGAATGGCACACAGGTAAATATTATTAGAGAATCTATTCTTCTATTCTGAACTTTTAATTAAAGCATTACCATTGTGTTCTTAATATAGACTAAATCCCCAAAGCATTATACCATCCATCAGGCTTCCAGACCCACCCCCTTCCAAGCCTCCACCCCTCCTTCAGCAGGCCCAGCATCCGATCAGCTGTCCAAGGCCAGTCAAGTCTGTTTGCCTCAGTCCTCCCTGCCACACAGCTGAAGGGGAAATCCTTCCCAAAGCAGCCCTGGGTCAATCTCAGAAGTGACTACCTCTTCTCAGAAGAAGCTACAATATCTCATATTTATAGGATTTTACATCAGCTCCAACAATAGCTAACTGTCTCCTTTGATAAGGATGCACATTGTTGGCTAACTCATATCTCATAACTTCAAACACCATGCAAGGTTATGTACTTAAATTGCCTTCTTAGAATATATTAAAAAGTGAGTTTGTATATGCTACTTTTTATCATATCAAATTTTATTTTAAAATAATGATGACAAGTTTCTCATACATAAGAATATATTTTGACCTTCAACCTGTACTCCCATCCCATCTTCACTTCTCTGAAGCTGGACATTCTTGAAGTTCTGAGACGCTTCTGCACCTGGGCTTCAGCAAATTGTATAATAATGGGTTAGATAGTTTCTAATCTACACACCATATAATTATGTTACTACTTGCTTTCTTCTTATTGTTCTTCAACACTATTTTATTCTGGGTCTCTAAACTCCCTTCTTGAATACTTTCCCGAAAGACCAGATTTGCTTTGTTTAGGTGTGCTGCAACATCCTTTATGATCTCTCTGGTCAAGCCCACCACTGTTCCCTTATATTTCTGGCCACACCTGTGACACCAAGAATAGGCCCCAATAACCCACTCCTCTTCAAGCCTATATGCACAGATTGCTCATTTTTTGAGCATGAATAAACACTGTGAGCTGTATGTGCAGGAGAAATTGGATTGTCCCCAATGTTAGGGGGTGTGTGGCACTAGATCAGGGGTCTGCAACCTGCGGCTCTCCAGATGTTCATGGACTACAAATCCCATCAGCCCATGCACTAGATGATTATATAAAATGGATATAGTTCATGTGTCATAAAATTACCACATTTTGTCCATAATTAAGTCTCTGCATAAAATCCACCAGTTATGACTTTCACAGTGGCAGGGACAGGAAAAATTCTGTTGCTGAATTTCTGCCTGTCATAAAGTTTTTAAAGGCTGCTTACAGTACCCTATCAGTTTCTGGCTGCTTACAATACCTATCAAGTGTCATTTTTGTGTTTCTCAAAAATACCTATTCACATGTTGATATTAATCCCACAACATCTGCTTCATTTGAATATTTCTGCCTGTCATCCAGTGTAGAAAACAGGGAGAAAAATAATCCAAATCAGCTGCACCAAAATCAGCAAATTAACAAAATCCGTTAACACTAGTAAACATTTACATAATTTAATCTACAGGTCAGATGTACTTTTAATTTTGTAATTTGTCTTCCTAGTCAATGTTATTAAGAGTCGTGTTGTTACAGATCTCAGTGTTAATTACAGTAAAATCCACTAAATCAAATTAAATTTCTGGAATCAATAGCAGTTATCTGGAGACCATTCCTAACAACAAATATAAGTTGTCTTCCAATGTATATTCCCAAAGTGCCACTGAGGTTGGCTCTAGTCCATAAAAGCTTGTGCTGAAAAAAAAATGTTGTTAGTCTTTAAGGTGCCACAAGAGACTAAACATGGCTACCACTGTGGAATTATTACTTCTGTCACCTTCTCCCAACTTCCTATGACCCTCTCTGTATGTTAATTCACACCTGATAACAGTCATTTTGTTCTTGTACTAGCCCTCTAAGCCTGATGATAAAATGTGTCACCACCTATATCATCTGAGATATTCTTTTTAAAAAGCTGTTGAAACATTCTGCATTCAGCCATCTCAATTACAATACCTGACAATGGGAAACGCAAAACAAACAGAGTTGCATTACCACTGTAACCCCACACTGACATTGCATTTAATATGTTATGATGGGTGATTTTTTTTTTACAATCTATTCTTTCTAAAACTGTACGTTGGTGCTGGAAGGTGACTGTATGTTTGCACTCTGCGGATGACTGTTCTGTGGCATATTTTCTGGACAACTAGCCACCGATATTTACCTTCCAATTTTTCAAATTATGTGGCTGTGCCTCCTGTTTGGCTAAAAGTGGTGAGAATCTGCAAGGGATGCATTGTTGTTGGAAGACAAGCAGGATGCAACGACAGCCACTAACAGAGAAGACTTTAAAAGGGCATTGGACTGATTCGTGGAGGATAGGTCCATCAATGGCTACTATCCATGATGACTAAAGGGAACTTCCATATCCAGAGACAGCAAGCCTCTGAACACCAGTGCCAGGGACCACATCAAAGGAACTGGTTTCTGTGCCTATATGTTGGCTACTTTGTGAAACAGGATGCTGGACTAGGTCGACCACTGGCCTAACCATGTAGGGTTCCTCTTACGTTCTCATGTTCATTAAGAGTTCTCTCTTTCTCTCCCTCTCTCTGATCATGATGAGAAACTTTGTAATCAAGTAGCAGCAGGAGGAAATTCTTTTTCTATTTGTAATGAAGACTCTCTTCTGTAAATATGGCTAATTATTAGCAAACACCCCCTCCCATCCAAATGCCTTTGCAATTAAGGTTTTATTCCTTTTATCACTGCCACTTTATCATACCCAGAAGGATGCTCGTCCATTCACAAAGAACACTGAAAACAATTTGCTCCTGACTCACACAAGTTCATCCTATAAACCACTAATGCAATGTACTTATCATAATGCACGCACAGAAAGAAGAGCAAAGTGTGCTGGCAAGAAAGAACCTTCCATTTTCTAATAGGAGAAAATTGATTAATTCATTAAACCATCCAAGAGCAGAGGGCCCAGTAGGCTCTCTCATGAGATTTGTTTCTAATTCAGAAGGTAGAAAAGTTTTACAGGGACCTGAAATTAATGTCAGCAGCTAGGCGTTAATTTTTAGCCTATATGGGGTATCCTAGGGGTGTGATTATGTACTTATTCCTCCCCAAAACATAGCTCGAAGACTCTTATTGCCCCACCCAAAAGTTTGTCTATTCTTACAGAAGAAAATAATCAGATCTCTACTTGGAAAAGAAAAAAAATTCCTCACAAAAATGTTGTGTTCAGATGGGCTGATGCAGGTGGGGAGAATCATAACCCATTCACAGGCAAAGTTCATTTAAATATGGGAATTTAATGGGTTACCAGTGTGGTGTAGTGGCTAAGAGTAGTGGACTCTAACCTCGAGAACTGAGCTTGATTCCCCGTGCTCCTCATGAGAGGCAGACTCTTATCTAGTGAACTGAGTTTTTTTCCCTGCTTCTCCACATGAAGCCTGCTGGGTGAGCTTGAGTT
This sequence comes from Sphaerodactylus townsendi, assembly GCF_021028975.2. Lineage (NCBI taxonomy): Eukaryota > Metazoa > Chordata > Lepidosauria > Squamata > Sphaerodactylidae > Sphaerodactylus > Sphaerodactylus townsendi. Next base: position 138,538,807 of record NC_059426.1, on the reverse strand, counting down.
GGCAACCCTACCTCCTTCCTGCTCAACAGCCAACCTATCTTTATCTGTTCCTCTGTCTTAAGCTTCCCTTCTCCTCCCAACCCAGGAACCTCTACTTAGGTAAACTATGGCCCGGTTGTGTGGCGCTAGCATCAAAAACTTGTTGGGGGGCACATCACTTTCCCCTGTATCCCCATCCACACACTATTTCTTCTTTCTCTCCTTCTGGCAATTCCCATATCCTCTTCCATTCCCTATCTAGTTCTTTCTATTCATCAACCTACCTTTTATCTGCCTCCCATCTTTAGCTATATTTATTATTTATCTTCTCCATTTATAATGCATTTTTCTCCACAACAGGCACCAAAGCACCTTATATTATTGTACTCTCCTCCTTCCTATTTGCAGACCTATGAGGTAAATTAGGCAGAAAGTATGCAACTGGTACAAAATCACTCAGTGAGCTTCCACAACAAGATGGGGATTTAAACCCATTCACATTTTAAATCCAGACAACAGAGATTTATCCCCTTGGAGAAAATGGCTGCTTTGGAGGCTGGAATCTATGTCCTTCCATCCATCTGATGCCTCTTCCCTCCCCAAACCCTACCATCAGTGGTGGAATTCAGGAGGTTCGCATCACTTCGACAGAACCGGTTGTTAAAATGGTGCTTGTAAACAACCAGTTGTTAAATTATTTGAATCCCGCCTCTGCCTACCATCCTTAAACTTTACCATAAAATCTCAAGGAATTTCTCAACCTGGAACTGGCAACTCTAGTCAGACCTGATCCCAATGAGTCTCCCATCAAAAACCAAAATAGGCCTAGAAAGTGCCTTCCCCCTTCTCCCTGCTTTTGCTGACAGAGCCTATACTGTATTTCACAAAAAGATGTTAATAGATAGTATATTGCTGCACCACAGAACTCAATATGCCGGACCTTCTTTGTTATAGAATGCTTCACCTGGGTCCTACTGCCTACCTAGCCCTGATCCCTGCATATATTGAAAGTTTGATGATAGTCATTCAATGAACTTGTGTCAAAGTAGAACATTGAATAATGCATAAAATAATGGTTTTGACAAAGGCAGCACATAAAAATGAATGATAATTATCATATTCATTTGGGACTATATTCTAATGTGGAAGCATACAATTTTCTCAAACGCTGCACATCAACTGACCATACAAACATCTTTATCTGACACAGAGCACAGCTGTGACTGCTGATGAACAGCCACTGAGGGAATCCATTGTTTAAAGATACAGGCACTCCTTTTATCATTTTCAGCTTTTTAACCCACCCCTTTTTTATGTTTCACTTTTTTCTTTTTCTTATTGTAACCTGGGGTCCCTTTCAAATGTGTTGAAATATCTGTCTTGCTCATTCACAGCTTCAAATATCCAAAGATTTGGCCAGTTTTGCTACCAGAATATACATGAAGGAGACTCGCAAGACTCACAAGGAGGAGGGATCCCATCTCTACCACCACCACCCCACATGGCAGCTCCAGGCCCCCTTACCTTAAGTTCACCACCACCACAGTGCACAGGCCTAGAGCCTCTCTTGGTGTCTGCTTCTGCAGTGGGCCTAGACCTGCACCAGGCATCCACTGCCACCATGGCTAGGCCCACAGCCACTTCAGGTGTAGGCCACAGGAGCAGCCAGACTCAAAGCAGATCCCTGCAGCAACAGCAGCCACCGTTTCAAAAGGTAAGTGCATTCTCTGCACTTGCATAGATAATTCTTTCTTTATTTGTGGGGAGGATTCAAATCCCCAATTATTTTTTTAAATAGCACATTTTTCTGCAGACCTAGGGGTCCCCCAGGTCTTCAGAAACATCTGTTTGGGGATAAGTGGGCCCCCGATCCATGGATTTTAGTATCTGCAGATGGGGGCCACGTTTGGAAATTAGATATATAAACAATGAGTAGAAGTCATTTATTAAGAACAGTGTTTCCCATCTACTGTGAAACAGCATGACCAGGAAAAAGGGGACTGATGATATCACAGGTAAATGCTTCAGCCTCCTCCCATCAATGATCATCGTTTGCTGGGAAGTGAGTCTGAGTTTGCAATGACCCTTCCTTCCAAGAAAGTATGCTTTTGATGAGATCATACCCTTGTGTGTTTAGGATGGATGGGTCACAAAGCTGCATCAATTATTAGAACACTGATTAGTAAACTAACTTCTAGGCAATGTCAACAAGGAAAGGATTGTGACAGTGGAAGGGTGTGGGTGTGAGTGCCTTGAAATTGGTGTGGGTGGCTTGAAACTGCCGGGACAAGGGTTCCCGTTCCAGTCAGCAGATACACTGTCTTAAATGAAGGGCAATTGAATTTGTGTTGGTGAAATGTTTCTCATGGAGGAGCACAGAAGAAATATTTACATTGAAACAGGCAACAATACCTGCTTTAAATATCCATTGTGTCCCTTTTTGTGTATTTCCTAAGAGATACCAACAAAATATATCCAGACCAATATAATGGAAAAACAACACCTTGCTGAACAAAAGCAGAAGGTTGAAAGCAGCTGGCAAAACCTCCTCTTTCACTGGATTCTTTGAAAACTCACAGCCTAATAGTATAGCAATTGCCACAGCAGGATCATCTATAAGGTGGCAGCCCTAAAACCATTTCCCCACATCAAGCTTGCTTTACAATAAACAATCTCAGGATTGTACTCAAACAGGAGGAGCCTTACAAATTCCACAGATGATTCAGAAAAGCAAGTGCTGCTGGACACTGGTGTTGTACTGCTGGGTCCTAAAGACACAGGGTTGGATCTTACAACTGCCTTCTGCCAAGTGGCATGTCTTGCCTTTAGAAAGAACTCTTGCTCCAAAGAAAGCATCCAACCCATAGTTGATGTGTTCCAAGCAATTATGGCAAGTCAGCGGTCCCTAGCTTTTGCCCACTATATTTTTAGAAACGTGCATTAAGCCTTCATGTTCCACATGTTCAGCGCAAGAAGACAGAGATCTTACTAACGGCTTTAAACTCTTACACAGCTCCCCCATCAGTCTCATTTATGAGGCTGCTTCCAACATCAAATATAAAATTAATTAAAATGGTAAACAATAATATTGTAAAATAATAGGGCTACAAAAATTTATATAATGAAAGTATGCCAAGAACTGGTTAAAATCTTGTGAACAATAAAGATAAGCAATAAAGAGGGCCATCAGGGCCAATGAATTAGAGGAAGGAATGGGGGGAAACCAACAAATTAATTGAAGGCATAGGAAAGCAGAAATTTTACTGACTTACACCTATGGATTTACAAGCTTGTTGTCAGGCAAATCATCATGGAAAGGAAGCTCCACAGTCAAGATGACACCGCTGTACAGGCCCCTGCTCTACTGCATGTCCATCTTAATTCTGATGGGCCACACAGGACCAAGTTTCAGAGGCAGATCATAACAGCAGGCAGGCACCAACGGGAGTAAGTGCTTTTCCAGATACCTTGGTCCAAAACTGATCAGGGCTTTTATGTAACAATGAAACTATGGCTTGTTCTGGAAAGCAAAGTGGTAGCCAGAGTAAGCCTTTCAATACTGGCATAATGTGTTCCCAGAATTCATGTTGGCAAGCAATCTAGCATTTTCCACAAGCTGAATTTTCTAGCAGTCTTCAGAGGAAGCCCGACATAAAATGCATGGCAGTAATCCAACTGAGGCATGATCACAGAATATAGATAAGCATGGTCACATTGTGCCAGTCAAGGGGGACTTGTAAGAGGTGAATAAGATAAACTAGGATATTCCGCAGAGAAGACATAGGCAGAAGTGGACCTAGCGGTATCCCCAAGCTGTGAATCTGCTCTGGTAGATAGAGGCTAATTCCTCAATGTCTGATCAGCTACATGACCAACCAACAGCATTTCAGTCATTTAATTTACCAACCAACAACATTTCAGCGGCCAACAAACCAACAGGCACTTGTTGAATACATCTCCCAACTCATCTAAGTAGGCATTGGCAAACCCATTTACTACATAAGGTTAAAAGCAACACCCAAGTTATTCCAAACTAAATTCTACAACAATTCGGCTTACAAAATACATTTATATTGCAAGCCAAATGATTACTGCCGGTTATGTTTTATCGTTTCTTTTAAGGTGTATATAATATAAAAGCCACTTTCTCCTTCAGATATGGGGGTGTGTAATCTGGCTAATACTTGTTTCATTTGAATGATCCATGGTGTAGGAGAGCCAGCATGGTGTGGTGGTTAACACCAGGTGGACTCCAATCTGGAGAACCAGGTGTGATTCCCCACTCCTCCACATGAGTGACGGGCTCTAATTTGGGGAACTGGATTTGTCTCCCTGCTCCTACACATGAAACCAGCTGGGTCACCTTGGGCTAGTCACAGTTCTTCAGAACTCTATCAGCCCCACCTGCCTTACAAGGTGTCTGTTGTGGGGAGATTAAGTTTGTAAGCCACTTTGGATTTATACCCCACTTTTCTCAACCACAATTCGAGCCTCACCAAGAGGCCTAGGAAGTTGTAATGTATATTATTACAGTATATTACAGTATACTGTTACTGTTATTGTTAAGAACTGCTTAAGATTTTTGACTTAGAAGAAGAGAGTGCTAACATAGAATCATAGAGTTGGAAGAGACTACAAGGGCCATTGAGTCCAACCCCCTGCCATGCAGAAATACACTCCTGACAGATGGCCATCCAGCCTCGGTTTAAAAACCTCCAAAGAAAAAAACTCTACCACAAAGGCAGTGTATTCTACTGTGGAACAGCCTCTACTGCCAGCAAGTTCTTCTTAATGTTTAGATGGAAAGAATGTTCCAGGCAGCTCCACCTGTGAAGTCAGTTGTTCATCTCCACTATTCTTCTTTCCCTCCCTGGGCCATATCCTTCAACTGGGAGTAGAGATGAAATTATGACCTGTGCAACATAAGACATGATAGAATGACTCACTATTATGAACAATGCAGAAAGTGATGAGAAACTATTCTCTTTCTGCGTATTGTCTTTCTGTGTATTATTCTGTTTCTGTTTCTCCCCCGCCCCCCCGCCCCTCACCTGCACAAACACAGAAAACACCAGAACTCAAGGCTGATTTGTAATAAGTTCAGGCTTGGATTTGGGTATTTATGAAGGAGTCCCAAGTCCCACAGATTCAGTGACCCCCAAAGTCACACAGAACGTTTCTGACATGAACTGCAAACTAATTGCGCATCTTCCAATTGTTTGCCATAAGATAGCCTATCACATCCCTAATAAAAGTTTCACTTGCAGTCCTTGAAATGAATCATTCAGCAAAAGCAATTAGCAGTGGAAAGGCACTAGACACTTGTAATTATCTAAATGCTTTCCCATTAACCATGTGTAAGAATAAATCTTCACAATTAAATTTGTTGGTGAATGCTAATTGCAATCTAGTGAATAACATTTTCTTTCATTTGATTAGGTACGAGAATTCCACTCTGTCACAATTAGATTGCAGCAGATAGCTTACATTTGTTTTTGTTTCTTTTTTAAAGATTTTGATCACAGAGAAAATGAATTGTGACATCGAGAGTGAGGAGCAAGAAGCTTTCTTTCTGAAAGAAGAGAGTTACTCTGGAAAGCCTCAGAGGCTCAGTATGAGCACGTGAACTAGCACCATCTGCTGTGCCACAGTGGAACTACAGCACGATCCTTTTAATCAACCTGCTCTATTCAAATACGTTTATGTCAGCAAATTACTAGCCCTTAAACATGACTATTACAGCACCAGTAACAAGCCAGTGGAGTTTAGCTTTTCAACTGAAAGCTCTCAAACTTTTTCTCAAACTTTTTTTTTTTTTTGGGGGGGGGGGGGAGCAGGATTTTATCTTGCAGGTCCCAGTGATAATTAGCAAACTCCAGCAAAAGAAAAAATTGCATCTCCTCCTTCTACTGGCTCTTTATATAAGGAATACAATGTTGTGAAGGAATTTTGTATAGATGTTATAGATGTTTGTACATACTATTTTGTTCTTACATTTCGAGAACATGAATCCATGCCACATCATTTCCATACAAGAGCCATCTTACCACTTTTACAAGACTTAATTTTAACCTTTATTGTTAAAAATGGTAAAGATCTAGGTGTCCCACAAGTACAAAATTGTTCAAGAACATTAAAAAGCAAAGTGTTAAATTTCAGCATGTCTGTTGTTCTGCCAATTTTTCTCTACTTTATGAAATTGTCTCATTACTTTTCTTTTTTTCTGATGCATTTCTTTGGAGCTGTGCTCTTTCCCTTCCTCTCTAGGGCAGGAGAACCCATCTCCATTAAAAAAAACATGCGGAAGGTTGCAGTTCTTCCAGCTAAATTTTTCCCCACTTGAGTTTAGGATCACCATCCACCACCACACACACATACACAACACCTTAAGGCATCCATGTGAAATCAGAGACACTGCCTAACATCCTGTTCTGTCTTTTACAATATTTATGTAACTATAATTCTATGAAGGTTTATTTCTGTACTGGAGAGCTTTTCTATATCACCTAACGAACCTAATGCTATTATAGTTTAATTAGTACTTACACACAACTGATTATAAAAAGGAAATCATCCAAAATGACTGAAGGATATTTAGACCATTACAGCTGTCCTTAGCTAACATGGTTTGAGTGAGTAATTTGCAGGAAGTACGTGAAAGTTTCTGTGGGGAAATCAATCACCAGCCATATAATTTTTCTAATCAAGTAAAGGGATTCTGAATAGATTTGCAAAAGTGAGGCTATCCTTTTTATGTGATCTGTCTTTTCATACTACGAACTCTGTCCATGATGATCTGAGGGACCTGCTACAGCAGGGGTGTCAAACTTATTTGTTACAAGGGCCAGATATGACATAAATGTGACTTGGTTGGGCTAGGCCCTGTGAAGAGGTATGGCTGCCTCAGCTGGCAAGCCCCCAGCAAGTTTGCCAGCCCAGATCGGCACACGGGGCGGGGGGATGCCTACTTCAGTTGGTAGACTGGCAGTGAGGCATACACGGGGGAAGATGGTTGGCATTGAGGGAAATTGTAACTGCCTCAGTGAACTCGCCAGCCCATATTGGCATGGGGGGCGGGGGCTGCTTCTGAAGTCAGATCGGAAGCAAAGGGCTAGCCAACCCACACCAGACTCATCAAGCCAGATTGGAGAGGGGGGTGGCTGGACTGTTGAGCCCACAGTAGGATGGCCAGGCTAGATCAGGAGTAAATGGGGAGGGTGTTCTTCAGCGAGGTCACAGGCCTGTTAAGCCCTCTCAAGCTGCATATCTGATGCCCCTCTGCTACAGTATAGGGAACATATTTTGTCCAAGTATGTTGTTTTTCATTTGAGTATCTCTGTATTATTCCTGTATCTTCCTTGTATTTTGTTTTGTCCTTTTCCACTCCTTTTTTTAATCCAGCCACCATTTCCCCCTTTTTTCTCTTTTTTATAAAGATTTTCTTTTTTTGACTTTGCTTAGTACAATCTATTTCTCTGGGATATTTCTCACTATCTCTTTTCTGTGTACTAGACTGCGCAGGTGGTACTATGTTGGTTATAGATTATTTTGTTATGGCTGTCGTACTCTGCTGGAAGACTACCTTCCCAACGGCTTGGTCAAGAGGTTCTCATGCAGAGGTGATTATTCTGCTGGCGTGGAAGCAGGTGAACTTCCCAAAGAGGGCGGAGGCATGTATGAATTTTAATCGGGGGGGGGGGGACAGCCCTTGCTGCCCAACACTCAGTTGTTGCAGTTGTGATGCAGCACCTGGGAGAGCTAGTGTGGTATAGTGGTTAAGAGCAGGTGGTGTCTAATCTGTAGAACCAGGTTTGATTCCCCTCTCCTCCACATGAGTGGTGGACTCTTATTTGGTGAACTGGATCTGTTTCCTAAACATGAAGCCTGCTGGGTGACCTTATTCTCTCAGAACTCTCTCAGTCCCACCTACCTCACAAAATGTCTGTTGTGGGGAGATGAAGGGGAAAAGTTTGTAAGCCACTTTGAGACTCCTTACAGTTGAGAAAAGCAGGGTTCCCTTACAAAGGGATTTCAGAAAGATATTAGAAAGAAAGACTGCTGAACTCAATAATGAAGCTCAAGACAATACACCCTCCTGGACTGAACAGAAACCTAGGATTCACACCCAATTCAATCATGCCTGCTATTGTCAATTACCAGTTATTGACATTTGCATATTTTTGCCATTGTGTGTCTGGATTCACTCTTCTGTACTTAAGGACAAATGGGCTCACATTCTAGGTGTATCTGAAGTGAGCTGTGACTCATGAAAACTCATACCCTGCCAGACATTTTTAGTCTTTAAGGTGCTTCTGGACTCTTGCTCTTTTCTGCTGCTACAGACAAGCTAACATGGCTACCCATCATTATCTATCTCATCGGGTTGATATTTTCATTGAGCTTTCAAAGATGTCTTTCAGTTATTGCCTAGTGATTTAGGGGTGAAATTATGCAAGACAAAATAGGTTTGCCTGGAACGTGACCCGACAAACTATATATGTGGAAGTCAGAAATGCACCCTACCATTTGCTAAGGCTACCAAGCTCCAGATGGGGCCTAGAGATCTCCCAGAATTATGAATGATCTCCAGCTGAAAGAGATCAGTTCCCCTGGAGAAAATGACTGCTCTTATGTGATGGATGGCAAGATGACCACCATCATGGTTTAAACAAGTTTATTTACAACTAACAATAGGAGCAATCAGAACAATTAACAGACACTCTCAATCTGAACTCTCCTCGTCCCAGGCTCTAACTTCTTTTCCCAGCTCTCTTAATTCTGCCCATCAATTTAAACTCTTCAAGGCACACATCTCATCACATCTTCCCCCCTTTTGAATATATAATAAGTTACAAAGTTACTTAAAAACAATATAAATAATAATTATTCATATATACTGGTTGTTTTCCCAACTCCAGGTGATTAGACTATCATGCATCCCAATAGCACCTGGGGATTATTCCGTCCTCTAATAGATTGCTATTACTATCTACATATCAGTGTGTGTGTGTGTGCATGCGTGCGTGTGTGCGTGCGTGCGTACACATACATACACATTTTTGGTATGCACGTTTTCTGCATTTGTTGATGCCTTGATGTCCAGCATGAAGTTTATGTACTGTCTTTTCGCCATGGAAAACAAGTCCATGTGACACAGTAAGATGTCCATATTTTTCAAAATAAAGATTAACTTCACTTGGTAGACAGCATGGATGTTTTGGCCATCCTTTAAGACACTTTCTGCAACTCTGCATCAGAAGCGGTAAGAGTTTCTAACTGATGAAGAGATTCTCTTTGCTGGCTGCTTCCTACAGTATCCAGTAGATGGTGGTAGTGTGTCAACCTGTTTGAAAGAAGTGGGTGGGAGGAATTCTCTTTGTGGTAAAAGGTTAAACCAACTGGAAGAGTCCCCTCTCCTGTAGGGCCAACTACCTTGTTTCCCCGAATATAAGACAGTGTCTTATATTAATTTTTGCTCCCAAAGATGCGCTATGTCTTATTTTCAGGGGATGTCTTATTTTTCTGTGTTCTGTTCGTTGGGCATACTTCCAAACAAAAACTTTGCTATGTCTTACTTTCGGGGGATGCCTTATATTTTGCACTTCAGCAAAACCTCTACTATGTCTTATTTTTTGGGGATGTCTTATATTCGGGGAAACAGGGTAGTTCAAGATTGCTGATCTCCTGACCTAGATGAGTAGATTGCTGCTCACCTAGCCCACTAGCACCCTACTGAACAAAACCAAAACAGGGGGAATGGCCTGTGGTTCTGGCGTTTTACATGAAGAAGGTCCTAGGTTCAATATCTGGCAGCTCCAGTTAAAGGGAACAGTCTTCAATTGATGCAAAAGACCTAATACTCTGGTTGATGCAAAAAATCTAAATAGGCTTACACTATATTTGAGAGGATGGGGGCACTATGTACCTCACATCTTCCTGGATACTGGTAAACCCAATAGGCTATTTTCCTCTTTCACACACTTTCTGTCTTTCTATATTCCTTCCCCTCGAAGAAAATCAACATACTCAGAATCAACCCCCAAATGTCCTGGGATTTGCCCACCGGGAGTTGGCAACCCGCGACAACCATGGCTGAGGATGATCCCGGCCTTCCTTCCTTCCATGATCTACAAGCTTACCCTCCACTGGCTTACTCTGAAGTAAACCTTCCAAGATCCACCTGCAAGGCTTTCCCCATGCCCTCCTGCCCTCCTTGGTAATGCAGAAGCAAACAATCCCCACCCACCCCTGCCTTCCCATCAAACAGCCCTGACAAGTGCAACCTTGCAGGGCTGCAGGTAAAAACTCCTTTAAAACCTGACATCGTATTTCTCACCTGGACTCAGCCTGGCTGCCATCCACCAGGAAAGCCCCTGGAGTTCAGTGGGGCTGCTGAGGGGGGGGGGGTCTGCAACCCAAGGTGGTGCTGCTGGGGTCCCCCATGTGGTCCCACCCCAAGAAGGACCCAGGGAGGGGGAAATGAGGTCACCCAAAGCAGGGTCAATCCCTGACCCCCATTCATAATGGAATTCTGATGAATGTTGACTAGAACAGATGATGATAGAATATATGCACTCTGCAGTGCAGCTGCAGAATACGTTGGCTCAAATATACATCTTCATGATGTATTTTCTCGGAAGAAAGTCCCACTCGTTTTAACAGGATTTACTCCTTAGTAGGTATGTGCAAGATTGTAGCAGTCTTACAGCCTGATACTCATTATTGCAGACAGAATTTGCTGGCCTTTAAGTACTCTGGATCCTCAATTCATGCTGTGCAGGGACTTTCAGTGTGGATCCACGTGCATCTTTTACTCTCCTCCCCCTCCCCCCCAAAACAATCCAGTGGGCACATACTTGGGAACCATTTTGTTTTTGATGTTGCAGGTAGCAGATTTTGTTGGCCCCACAGGCAGAATGGTAGCAGTGTTAGCCTGCTGTAGCAAAAAGGTGGGGGAATCCAGGATCAGTGCTATGCTAGGCAAACTGAAAGCCCCTTTCCCTCAGAGTTTTGAATGGCATAGCAGTTTGGCCAGACTCATTTTTCTAAAAAATAGGTCAGGAGTGTGGAAGAGAGAGGGGAAGTCACTAGACTGAAGCAGAAAGGGACCCCCCCTCCCCCCCCCCAGTCTGGCTCTGCATTCAGATGCAAACTTTCTTGGGGTGGTGGGTGATAAATACGTGACTTTAAGGCTACCCCTCCCACCCCAATTCTCTTCTCCCCTCTGGCTTCCTTCAACAACTGGAAGCCCCAGATGAGGGACTCCCCTGTATCCTGCCACCTTTCTTTTTCACCTTGCCTAGAGAAATGTGCGTCAGAGCCCGGATTGTAGGGCGGGGACCATTTCACACACTTGCTTTCTTTTCTTTTTTCTCTAATGCTCCTTTCACTTTTTAGGCACTGTGGGAAAAGGGGTGGCATGGGGAGGGAGAAAGCAAAGCACAAGAAGAGCAAAGAAGCAGCAGTGGGGACAGCTTCTGCCCCACCAGGCACTGCTGTGCTGCTCTCTGGCCTGGGCTGGTGGTCTCCTTCTCTCCCTCGTTCTTCATGAGGCTGCTTCAGCAGGCACCTGGCCAGCCTCTGCTCCTGCCTCCTTTCTTGCCTCCTTCCAACTCATGCATTACCCTTCTCAAGATGCACATGCAGCAGGAAGGGAGGGAAAGTGTCCATTTGCCCTGTTGCTCCACCTCCTTTTGCCTTTGCTCCAGCTCTGCTTTGGCTTTTATGGCCATTGCCACTTTTTTGCTCCTTTCTTCAGGTTTTTCTTTAACCCACCAATTGGTGTTCCTAAGAAGGGGTGGCTGAGGGCACCCCCTTCAGGTGGCACCCAGGGCACACACCCTGACCTGCTCCACTATAGATATGCATGGGAGCAAATCTGTAGGATTGCTGGAAACCAGCAATAGGGAAGGGCTTTCGTCTCTAAGTCCAGAGAACTGTGTGAAACAAGATGCTGGATTAGATGGACCACTTGTCTGATCCCAAAAGTTCTTATGTTATTAACATTTTTTCCCTCACTGTGTTCCTGTGCCTGTATTTCTATTTGTTTACAAGCAGGAGAGACTTTGTGTGAAGAAAAATACTGGATGCTTTTTAAAAGGGATTTCCTTTCTGACCAGGTGCCCTGATTCTAAAATTTGCCCTAAATATATTCCTCAAGCTGAACTATCAGGTTCTTACACTAAATATTCCCTCTTCTGCCCTAGCTGGGTGTTTCTGCTCCCAAAAATGCCATGGGCATGAAAGAGAAGGACATATGAAGTTGACTCATCCTGTTCCCCTGTTTGTTGACCTGCAAAGCCCTTCAGATTAACTGGGAGGACAGAGTTAACAGATCTCCACAGGGATAATTAGGTGGATCTCAGGAGGTAACAGCTGGGGGACCCCTCTGGTAAATTAGAAGCACCAAGGCAGCACTCCTAGATAGCTCTTTCTATTACAGTGGAAAATCAAGAAATTCATCTACTAATTCTTTTGATCAGAGAAGCGGCACGAGAACATTTCATCTTCCCATGCAGCCTCTTTTCAGTGCTTCAAGACCAGACTGATTTCAAATATTCTCTCAGTTGTTGCAAGGTACTTCAAGTCAATACTGAGATATGGTTTCAGTGGAACAGCAGTACTAAAAATTGAGATCTCAGCCTGCTCAGTGGTTTTTGGGAGGTGTTTTTTTCTTTTGAAACAGACCCCAACTGCTCAAGCAAAAGTTCCATTTCCTCCTCAAAGTTAAAAGTTTTCACCTGAAACCTTGGTGCTGTTATGTTTAGATAAAGAAGAGATGGATAGTGGCAGAAGCATAAAATCTGACATGACAAATGACTAGCTGGCAGAGCCATTTTTAGAATTACACATTCTCTATCCCTAATTACAACAAAGCCTGGCCTAGACTAAGTTTGGAGGAAGGATGACTATCTGTGTAGCAAACTCTGTCATTTGCTAAAGTGACAATTACCATGTAGTTTAACTAAATGTTAAATCAAGCATGGATTTTTAATTGATGTATATCTATTATAAAGGTTTTCCTCTATATCCTAGTACCTTCAAATATGTGGACGCCTCTGCACAGGAGTAAGGCTATTAAGATCAAGGCAAGCTAATAAAGTTGCCAATTACCTATGGACAAATGCCCTGTCCCTTGAACAGAAGCTTAATGGGTTGTCATTTTACTGGGTGATGCTATTTATTTCCATGCAGTGAAAAGTTTTAACTTCCCATTTCCACACAATGAATCTCTATTGAAGAACAGGACATTTTTCTCCAAGTGTGTTGGCAACCATACAATAGTCAGAAATCCCTTAACACAAGTTCTCTGTCAATAAGCGTTATCATTGGTACCTTAAAGGTAGATAAGGGAGCAGGGGGAAAATAGTTCAAGATGTAGATTGTTTCCACTTGGGTTATTTTCACCAAGTTCAGTTCTATTGGGGGGGGGGATCTGCTTTCCCACAGCATAATGCATTTTTGATATCTCCCATCATATCTTCAATCTTTCCCAAACTGGTTTTCTGGAAAAGTTCTGGGAAACCCCAGATGGCTGCCATGTGGGTGGGAAAGTTTGGATTTTCCCAGCTTCCCCGCCGCCACCCCTCTCCACACACCAGTCATCTTCTCCGCCTCAATTGCAGCTATTTCCTCTCCCTGCCACAAGGGGGCTTTCTAAAAATTGCAATCAAACACTACTGTATTGTTCTAATAATCTAAGTATCAGCTGCTTATTTGCACACATCAAGCTTTTATTAAAGTGGTAAGACACTTCTACGCCCACCAAGCCTGTTGGCAACCCTGTAAACAGAGAGCTGGACTAGATGGCAGAGAGCTGGACTAGATGGACTCTGTAGCAGAGAGCTGGACTAGATGGACTCTGGTCTGATCCAGCTGGCTTGTTCTTATGTTCTTAAACCACACCAATTGACTGCATTAATTATAAAATAAAACCCCAGAAACAGAATACGAAACCAGTTTAGTATCTCAGCAAGAATGTTTGGATTCAAGTCCGGGATGGATCCCCTTAGAGACAAACGAGATTTTCTGAATAAAAGCTTTGGAAAGTTAAATCTCTCTTCAACAGAGTAGGAATGGAGGTCTCCGTCTATTTATCCCTGGACAAAGGATGATTTGGTTTCGATCAGACCACCTATGTGTCATGGAAGTTCAGAGCCATTGCCAGGTGTTTGGTGGAGGTGGGACTATACAGAATTGCAAATCCCTTAAGTATATGTTTTGAATATATTGTGAATACAATGATGTTGAAAGCTAAAAAGTCTATAAACATTTATGAACTGGAAACTTGCTGCCATTGCAGACTTGTTAATTTTTCTCCCTCCTAGAAAGCTGGTTGATTTACAGGGCAATATCTGGACTAAGTTAAGCTGTATCAGGCTTAATTCGAAAGCCGAAATAAAAGGGACTTGCAAGCGTTTAACCTCGACTGTACTATGCCCAATATTTTTTTATAATTTGCACACATTTAATGCATAACAAATAGCAGCAGATTTTTTCCTCTGGGAAATGTAATCCAGAGGAAGGTGTGTCTGTTGTGGGGAGAGGAAGGGAAAGGAGTTTGTAAACCACCTTGAGTCTCCTTACAGGAGAGAAAGGTGGGTTATAAATCTAAACTACTACTACTACTACTACTACTGCTACTGCTACTGCTACTGCTACTACTACTTCTTCTTCTTCTTCTAACCCTGGCCTAGACTGTGCCTGATTTTCTCCTTTCAGTATCATTTGCCACGAATTAATTTTCCCCTGTGGATTAATCATTTCTTTATAAATTATATCATCATTATTCTTTCTTGTCTTTCTGTCATAGTATGCTTCCATGGGAGATTTTAAAGGTGTGACTAGAGAATTTACAGCCCAATTCAGAGCTGACAGGTGGGCAGGGATGGCACAACTATGGCATTGCCCTGCCCTCTCCAAAGGGCTTTCCCACAGCACAGGAGTCCAAAAAGGTCAACTCACACATTCAAAAAAATCCGGAACTCTCCCAAAAGGCAGAATAGAGAAATGCCACAAAAATCATGGCATATTTCTGCCACCAGCTCTGCCAGTGCACGGGACCCAGCCAGGCACTGGAGGCAAACTAAGGTTGGCCCCACCGCCTGGAATGCCCCTAGAACACCCCCAGAATGCCCCCGACCACGCCGATGCAGCATTTTGCACCAGTGGGCCTGGACATTGAAGGAAACTTCCAGGTTGGATACTATGGATCAGCACAGTGCCCAGCCACCTAGGTAATTTGCCGCTCCCCTGGTACATCCATGTAAGTCCCACAGCATGGTGGTATAATTTATTATTGGGCACAGCTAAGCCTCCTCCTTTTTTTTCATCTTGTAACTCTTATTCTTGGTTATTTGCTATACAATATAAATTTATTAATCTGACCTTGCCATTCATTCAAAGTTCTTTACTGTATATAAATATATTGGTAATGTTTTAAATAAAAAATAAGCTTTGGCAAAAAATTCATTTTAACAATGGCAATTTTTCCTGGCCACGATAATTTCCTTTTGGACTATCCATGTAAGTCTTCTTGTATTTTTTCCATGCTACTGCATAATTTCTTTACATAAGGCATCATTTTGTCCACTCAGATTGATCCCAAAATATTTAACCTTATGAGATAAGATGAGATCCAATAACTTTTCCAATATCTCTTTCTTCTTCGAGTGCCTTGGGAGACTGGCGGGATATGTATATAAATATAAAATGATAAAAAATCTAAAATGATAAAAAGCAATACAAATGGATAGCTTCAGAAGGACCTTAAATCATCTTTTATGCAAATTGTGCTGTGCCTTAATATTATTATTATTATTATTATTATTATTATTATTATTATTATTTATTATATTTCTAAACCGCCCTCCCCCGAAGGGCTCAGGGCGGTGAACAAACAGACAGATAGAGCACAATAAAATCAATCATTAAATAACAGCTCTATATACTTAAAACCAACCCAATTAAAAATGCAGCGTTCTAGCATCAATATATCGATGGTGTCCTATTAAGACATCCCCTAACAGAAGAGGGGGAAGAAGAGGGAAGAAGAGAGACAGCAGGGTCCACAGATGTTAAAAAAAGGGGGGGGCCATCAGCGGCTGGACTCTCCAAAAGCCCGGTGGAACAACTCTGTCTTG
Source organism: Sphaerodactylus townsendi (assembly GCF_021028975.2). NCBI lineage: Eukaryota > Metazoa > Chordata > Lepidosauria > Squamata > Sphaerodactylidae > Sphaerodactylus > Sphaerodactylus townsendi. The sequence continues at coordinate 138,522,686 of NC_059426.1, read as the reverse complement.
CAGGCCCTGCGGAAATCATTAAGATCCCACTTGGGGCCAGCATAGCACTGGAGTAGAGTGTTCCACCAGGCAGGGGCCAGAAGCTGTAAAGGCTCTGGCCCAGGTGGAAAACCAACCCGGCGGCGTCATTGAGGGCCAGGGATCACCAGTAGATTGGCCTCTGCTGAGCGCAGAGGTCGATTTGGGACGATATGGGGCAAGGCGGTCCCGTAGGTGCGGGGAGTCCCCAGGCGGCGCAAGGCCTTAAAGGTCAACACCAACACCTTGAAGATGATTGAATTCAACCCGGTAACCAGTGCAGAGGCGCAACACAGGTGAAATATGATCTCTGGCGGCACCTCCTGTGGTAGGCGCCGCCGCATTCTGGACCAGTTTTAATTTCGAATCAGCCGCAAAGGAAGGCCTGCGTAGAGCGAGTTGCAATAGTCTAGCCTGGAGGTGACCGTTGCATGGATCACAGTAGCCAGATCCGTTTGGGAGAGGAAGGGGGCCAGCCGTCCGGGCCTGCGGAGATGAAGCAACCCGGGTTACATGGGCCACCTGGGTCTCCATTGAAAGAGACGAATCAGGTGGACCCCCAGGCTCGTCACGGAGGAGGCCGGTGCCAATGTAGCCCCTTCACACACCGGCGGCTGAAAATCCCCTGCACCCCCCCCCGGCCCAGCCAAAGGATCTCCGTCTTTGATGGATTCAGTTTTAGCCTGCTCTGCTTCAACCAACCAGCAACCGCTTCCAAACAATGCTGGAGAGCTACAGGGGCGGTGGCTGCTCCCCCCTCCATCCACAGAATGAGCTGAGTGTCATCAGCGTATTGATGACAGGTCAGCCCAAAGCTCCGTACCAACTGAGCAAGGGGTAGCATACAGATGTTAAATAACGCCGGGGACAGCAGCGCTCCCTGAGGTACACCACACTGAAGTGGGCACTTTCGGGAGGCTGAGTCCCCGCACCACACTTGCTGGGTCAGATCCCGGAGAAGCGAGGCAATCACTGAAGGACAGTGCCTCACACCCCAGAAGCGGCCAGGCGGTGGGTCAAAAGATCGTGATCGACCACATCAAACGCTGCGGTGAGATCTAACAACACCAGCAGCGCCGATCCGCCTTGGTCAAGTTGCATACGGAGCATGTCTGGCGGCGACAAGAACAGTCTCCGTCCCATGCCCAGCCGCGAAGCCGGACTGGAAGGGATCGAAAGCCGATGTGTCCTCCAGGAAACCCTGAAGCTGCTCCAACACCACTCTCTCAATTACCTTCCCCAGAAACGAAAGATTCGAAGCGGGGCGGTAATTGGCCAGATCTCCAGGATCTAGCGATGGTCTTTTAAGAGTGGGCGGACCACTGCCTCCTTCAACCCACCCGGAAAAACTCCTTGCTCAAGGGAGCTATTGATGATATTCAACAGGTGGGGTCGTAGCTCCGCCCTGGCAAGCTTTAATAAGCCAGGAGGGCACGGATCCAGAGGACAGGTAGTAGGTCTAACAGCAGCCAGGGCCCTGCCGACAACGGCTTCGGCGAGCAGGGAAAACTGGGCCACACAAGGGCCAGAAGGCGGCAAGGGAGCCGCCAGTTCACTTATTGTGTCTAAGGTGGCGGGAAGGTCCTGGTGGAGCGACGCGACTTTGTCTGCGAAAAAAGCTCATAAATGCCTCACAGCTGATAGTCAATTGTTGATTTGTAGAGCCCTCAGACAATGAGGTGAGTGACTGAATAATACGAAATAATTGTGCTGGGCGAGAGCTAGCAGATGCAAGAGAAGAGGAGAAGAATGCCCTCTTCGCCTCTTTCGTTGCCATCTCATAGGCCTTCATAAACGTCCTATAAGATGTTCGCGCGGCTCCGTCACGAGACTTCCTCCACACTCGCTCTAGCCGTCTGAGCTCCCGTTTCATGCAGCGTAGCTCCTCAGTATACCAAGGAGCCAGCTTTGATCGGGGGCGCAGAAGGCGCCGGGGAGCAACAACCTCGATGGCATCGGAAAGGCGGGAATTCCAGTCTTCCACCAGGCCATCAAGGGTGCCGGTAGGTTCAGGGTCCCGCAGAGCATTCAGGAATCCAATAGGATCCATAAGTCTCCGCGGGCGGGCATAAATCCGCCCGTCGCCTAGACAGGGATGTCGTGGCACGTCCATCCGGATGGATATCACTAAAATGATTTCCTGATGCTCACACCAACGGGAGACATGTATATCCACAATAGTAGTATTGACAACAGCCAGGCTCCATAGGGGAAACAAAAAGAGCCAAAGCTGCCACTAAAAACACAGTACAAAGCTGAGTACGGGCCGCTCCTCTGTACTTGCGCCCTCTGATGGTCACCAATAATCTCAGTATTGCAGTCACTATAGAGGGATCCAAACCCAGGGCTCACACCACCTAGGCGGAGCCTCTGTATTAATGCTAACAGTAAAGTAACATTTTATGAACAAAGAAAATGGGCTTTAGACAACTGTTGGTGGGCTAAGTCCCAAAGACCAAGTGTGCCCACTGATGGGGCAAACCCTCCTGGCTTTCTTCATCCCTTGACCAATGTCTGATATTTTACTTCCTTACTACCTGCCAGGGGCGTACTTGCCAGAGGGACATGGGAGGTCAATTGACCCTGGGCACCACCCATTACATCACGTGGGGGCACAAAATCTCCCCCCCCACCCCTCCGGTAGAAAGGCACCCCTGCCCAGACCAGCCCTGAAAGGCTGCCCAGGACTGCCACCGCCCTCCTTCGCTGGGTGAAGGAGCCTGGGGGGGGGGGGCAGGCCAAGGCATGCCCAGCAGACCAGCGGCCGGCTCCTGGCCCGGCTGGTCCTTCAGCCAGCAGAGGAGAGCAGTGGTGGTCCTGGGCAGCCTCACAGGGCCAGGCCTCGCGGCGCTGAGCCAAGAAGTGCCCAGCAGGCCTGCAGCAGGCTCCTAGCTCCACCAGGCTACGCTGGCTGAGGTAAGTGGGGTATGGGGGGGCATGTGGGGACACTTAAGCAGGTGTTGCCCCAGGTGCCATTTTCTCCTGGTATGCCACTGCTGCCTGCTTCCTTCTCCCACTCTGTCTCTCTCTCAATCATACACACACACACTCCCAACCCCAGGGAAGTTGTTCTGCTTTCAATAATGGATTCTTCTTTATTCTTTTGGTGCTTTGTGTTCTGTCCTCATCCTTCCCCCCATGATACAACAAAATGCACAACTGAAATCAGATGAATATGCTCAGCTAGTGTGGGTTTTTCATTTACAGAAAAGCCATTTTGAGTATTTTACTATGTAATCGAGCGTGTTCCCAATGATGAACCAGAAAAAACAAGGGCTGCTGGGAAGTGTAGTCCTCAGCCATTCAGGAGGGCCCAGATTTCAGCTCCTCCTAGAGGGGCAAAGACTACCCTTCCAAACAGTCCTTGCTGTAGGATGCTGCACTCCCCTCCTCCCCCCAGGGTGTACTTCTCCCTGGTGGAAGTTAGCCTTGAAAAGGGGAGAAAGTGCAGGAAGAAGCCATACTCCCCTCCTCCTCTCACACTGTAATTCTTCCTATCAGGGCGGAGTCCCTGTGGTGAACTTTGAAGAACTTTCTGTCAGGGAACACAGTTTATCAAGCCACAGCTCAGCTGGAAGAGCCCATTTGCAAAGTCAAGGGAACCTGTCTGTGCATGGGGGGGGAAATCTGAGAAAGGAGGACTCATTTTCAAAATTAGGGAAGCCTGTCTTTGGGGGGGGGGGGGATTGGTAAGTAGATTTTTTTCATTGAATAATTAGGATAGGTTTTTGTTATCTGAAGTAAATTATGGGACAAGTGGAGAGGAGGAGGGGTTGGCCCCCTTGGTGGAAACCATTAACCCACCAACAGTTTTCTAGAGCCCATTGTATTTGTTCATACAATAGGCTTTACTGCTAGTTGCATATTCATATAAATTAAAAATGCCCTATAATTTAAGATATTTTCTACAAAAGGCCACTAGGTGTCACTACAAGTGTTTAGCAAGTAAACTATGTCTTTTTTTTTTAAGGAAGGCCTTACAACAGCTGAGTTGTCCTGCCTGTTCCCTATCCCCAGCCAATGGCTTTTCTGAAAGCTTTAGGCAACCAGGGTCACTTTGGGGGGGGGCGGTCTGGTCTGGATGCTATTGGAAAGCAGTTTCCCCCCCCCCCCATTTCCCCACAGCACTGTGGAGCCTCCATGCACCTCCCTGGATGTTCCTCTTTTCCCCAAGTTTCCTTTCTGCATGGCAGCAAAATCTGAATCCCATGTAGAAAAGAAAGTCTGAATACTCCCAGTCCACCCACATCAGTGCTATTTTCCTTGCTCCAGTCCCCTACATCAGACAATTCCTGTCATCCACTACCATGCTATTTTTTTAAAAAAAATCTTCAATTGGGTTGTACTATATCAGGGGTGTGTAGTCATGGACTACAATTCCCACCAGCCAATTGGCCATGCTGGCAGGGACTGATGGAAATCGTAGTCCATTAACATCTGAGGCGCCAGAGTTGGACACCCCTGTACTATATTGTTATTTTAAAAATACCATTATAACTATTATTTTAAAAATATCTTGCTCTTATCATTATGGAGATATTCATTTACCCTTACATCTTTGCAATCACACGAAGCTACTTGTTCAAATGTAAAAGTTGGGAATTGAGAGAATCTAATAGAATGTTATAACGATATAATGGCCTTAAGAGTTTTTTCTACCTGAACAATCCCCATAAACAGAGGTTATAGATCTCAGTTACAACTCATGGAGACAGCTTACTTAAGGTAACACAAGGAGACTAGGGCAGGGACAACGTATGGAAATCTTCCATATGGAAGCTCTGTTGCTGCTGTGCTGTATCTGCAACTGTAGCAGCAATGAGGAAAACTGTCAAACTGTCAGTGCAAAACCTGCTCTGATATGATCTTTTAGAAGAGACTGCAAACAAAGCACCTTCACAAAGGCCCTTTGGTTGCTTGAGGGAACACGGAGGCAGCAGGGAGGCTGAGGAAGGAAAATACGTGCAAAACTGCTGCACAGCTGCTCTCCTGCCACTACAAGAATGCTACAGGAAGATTAACCACCCTGTGGAAGTGGAAAGTTCTGTCAAGTCACAGATAATGTATGACAATACTTCAGGATTTTCAAGGCAGGAAAATGAACAAAAGCAATTCCCCACTGCCTGCCTCAGGGTCATGACTCTCGACTTCCTTGGTGATCTCCCATCCAAACACGAACCAGGATCAACCCTGCTTAGCTTCTGAGATCTGATACCTGGGCCATAAAGGTCAGGATCCCCAAAAGCCCTATTGTAACATGAGGGAAATGGAGACAATATTGTGCAAGTAGTCCATGAGAAAGGCAAAACATAGGCTTCATTTCCAACCTGAGAAGAATTAAGTAGCCTTATACCATATAAAACCCATCTAACTTAGTATTGTCAGTTCTGAATGGCAGCTGCTCTCAAGGTTCTGCAGCAGATAAATGGATTTTCTCCAAAACCTGCTACCTAAGTCCTTTGAGCTGGAAACATCAGAGATTGAGCTGGTGACTTTCTGAATGGGAAGTAGCAACTCTGCCACTCAGGAACTGCCTTTCCCCACATTAATAACATGCCAATATTTTACTGATTTGAAAGCGTACATTCTTGTTACTGTGATTGGAAAGGCTTGTAAATTCCAGATTCCTGTCACTTCTGCCTTTGATGCATCTCCACAGATTTCCATGATTACTCTACTAGGGTTGGTTTCCAAAAACAATGTATGTCAGAATACATTTAAATTCTGTATTTCCATTGTTTGGAAAGATGGTGAACATGCCCTCTCTCAGGGAAGCTGGTCTGCTATTAAATAGGATTACAGGGCTGGGTTGGGAAATAGCTTGCTATTAGGGGGAATGGAACCTGAAGAGGGCAGGGTCTGGGCAGGGACTTCAATGGCTATAATCCCATAGAGTCCACCTTCCAAAACAGCCCTTTTCTCCAGGTGAACATATCTGTCACCTGAAGATCAGTTATAAAGGCAGGAGATCACCAACCACCTGGGGGTTGGCCACACTATTAGACACGTTCTAATTAAGGATCCTGGAGGTTTCAGGCTGCACTTTGACAGCCACTGCTATAGCCTGTCTTTCCAGAAATGGGATTTCCAGTGCAGATAATAAAGTGGAACACAAATAATCAGATATTGCCTATCACTGTCAAGCAGCATTCCTGTAGTATTAATATCTGAATGAAATTCACCAAAAAAATTAGTCACTTGCTATGTTTGTATCTGTGTTCTAGCTGTCAAGGCAATGAACTTCACAGGGGAAAAACAGTCATAGCAAGTGCAATCTTAAGCAGAGCTACACCCTTCTAAACCTGCTGATTTCAACATAGCAATATAAACAAGGAGAATCTAAAGAACATATATATAATCAAATACATTATATAAAAACAACTAAAAGGGAAAAAATTATGCTGAGTATTTCATCGTGGGTAGCTCACAGCCTATTGGCTATGAGATGTACCTTTTGAGACAGAGAAATATAGCAATATAGCATATTTACTCTGTCCTGAACAGATGTGCATAAATTCTATTTTACACATTCAGCAAAGCACATCATGGATTCCTGCGGTGGTACAGTGGACAGTAACCACTTCAGATTTTTGGTGAAGTGCCATTTTTTAATGCTCCCCCATGTAAAAAAAAATATCTCTGCCACTCTGCCAGTGAAAAGATTTTTTTAAACCATCAAGTCATAACAAGAGATGCTGAGAGGTGCCATTGCCTGCCTTCATGTTATGACCCTAGTATTCCTTACATAATCCAATTACTAGCCAGGGCCAGACCTGCTTTGCTTTGAGATCTGATGAGATCAAGCTAACCTGGGCTGTCAGTCAGGGCAAGTAAAACATTAGCAGAACAGAGTCCAGCTGTCTTGCTAGTTTCAACTTCCAGGGAGGAAATGGTTTTTTTCTTCACACAGTGAAATACTGAAACCACTGGATTTTATCTGCAGTAGTAAGTAGTTTATTTTTCTACTCAACACTCTCCCGGCTTGTTCTGCTGCATTTGTGGACCAGTGTCATGCCAAGACTAGATTTTGTTCAGGATTTCCCAGAAAGACTACTTGCTCAGTGCAATCATACGGTAGTTCCATTCCAGTATGCTTTGCATGGCCATTGGAGCTAAATGAGATAGCGGAATCCTGAAATGGCAGCATGAATGTTAGGCTAAAGAGAGGGTTTTAATGGTACCATGTAATTAAAAAAAATCCCTCTAAAGTAAGCCAAAACAGCCTGACAAAGTATAAGGGTCGTAAGGCTGTGCTCCTACTTGCAGCTACTGGTATGGAAAGGTAACATTTCCATTTGTGTCTTAAGCATTCTGCTACTTCAGAAATGAACTCTTCACATGTGCAGAACTCTTCACATGTGCCCAACTCCTGTGCAAGAAGGAGGGTCCCCTCATCTAAGGATAAACAAGGTCCTCCTCAGAGAAAAAGCAAGTCGAATTGAATGAGCAGTTCGACCTGCTCTGAGGACAAACGTCTTCCCATTCCCCACTGTCAGGAATCTGTAGGACACACCAGAATATTTTTGAGTATACAAGGCAGGAATGGGAGGGAAATCCCAACAAGGGCCGCGATGGGCTTTTCAGGGTTGGGTCGTGCGCAAGCAAAAGAGGAGGAAAGGGAGCCGCCTGAATCACTGAGTGCAGCAAAAAGTACTTTCCCTTCTGTGGAAAAAGCCAAAAGTTTCCAGAGAGCAAGTGAAGCAGGGAATTCCTCAGAGCCAGCCTTGGCTTCCTCCAGGACAGGACGGGACTCGCTCGCGCCCTCTCTGTTTGACTGGACTGGGAAATTCCCCGCCGCCCCGAGCTCCGCCCCGCGCAGAAATCCCCTTGGCCGAGCCTGTATAGCCAAGCGCCGCTTGCCTGCGCCGCTCGCCACAGTTTGCCTACAGCAGCCGGATCCAGTCGCCCGTCTGGCCTCGCTCGCTCTCTCTGCAGCGTAACCCCCACAAGTGCCATGTTTAACCCCAGCCCCCTGGATTACACTGTGGATTTTACGATGAACGGCCACCCCCGGGATATGCTGAAGAAGGACCGGCAGCTCAGCCTGGTCCAGGACGACCGCCACGACAGCGGTTTGGACTCCATGAAGGAGGAGGAGTACGACCAGTTCGTCCAGGAGCTGAAGGACATTCGCCTCCAGCCCAAGGAAACCTGCGCGCCCCTGCAGAGCTCGCCTTGCCAGCCAGCGCCGGCTTGGAAGCAGCAAGTGACCGAAGACGGAGACACGTAAGTCGCTCGCGCTTGGGTGGCGTTTGCAAATGATGAGGGTCGGATTGGGACCTTTCTTTTCTTCCCACAGTGAGAGTGGGCCCCTTTTACTCGGGGAGTCCGATCCCATAGATATCAGTGTGACAACACCACCCTGTCAAGGCATCTCTTCACTTCTTTTTGGAACGAGTCGGGCGGTGGGAGAAAGAAGGCGATCGCTTGCATTTTGCAAAGGCGCGATCTAAGTTTAAAATGGGGGTGGTCGTTTTAGTTCTTGAACGGGATCGTTTTTGAAAGTTTCTGTTACCGAAGTTGTGTGCGAGAAAAAGAAGCACAAATAAATTCCGCTGAAATTTTCATGTGCATTGGAAGAATATTGGCTGGGCCTCAGTTGTTGCCCCCTCAAAGTCCCGAGAAGGTGTTTGGGAGCCGGCTCGATTATAAAATCAGGATTGGTTTCTAAAATGTTGCAGCTTCCTAAACACGCGCTTTATCAAACGCAGGCTTGGCTTCAGCCTGGTTTGAGCCTTGCAATGCTTTCCAGTGCTATCCTGCGTCCGTGTGCGTAAAATGCTGTCGTATCTCTTCTGACTTAGGCAACCCTGTGCATTAATGACCTGAAACATTGAGTTTCGGTGGGTTTAAATGGAAGGATCTTTGCATAGGATTGCAACGTTAAATTATTAGTAAACCTCGTCCAGCGAATTGAGAAAGAAAAAAGGCTTTGGACCTTCGTAGGTTTCTGGCGGCCGGGGGCAAGTGCTGGGGGGTGGGGCGACACACACTTTGATCTCTGGTTACATAAAGCCCGGGGATTTTTTGCAAGGCTGGGTTTTCCCCTCCTCCCTCCTTGGCGGGCTGCCAGCGTGGAGAGCGCGAGGCCGGGTGTTCTGGCGGCGGTGGGCGGGGCCTCTGGGTGTGCGGCGCCGAGCAGGGCGGAGGGGGAAGCGCGCTGGAAAGTCCCGGGCGCGGTGCCAGGAACACTCAGCTCCGAACAACACCGCGGAAAATACCAGGCGGCAACAGTACGCTGCCCAGAAAACCCCGGGCTTTCGAAATCGCTCCTAGCTGATGCACAAGTTCCTCCTCTGTGATTCCTCAGGAACAAACGCTGCTTTTTTTTTTTTTTTTTTTTTGCTGATCATCATAATCACCATTGGGTTTTCCCATTTCTTTTGCAGATTTCTCCATCTGGCTATTATTCATGAAGAAAAGGCTTTGAGTTTGGAAATCATTCACCAGACAGGATGTGACAAAGCCTTCCTGAATTTCCAGAATAAGCTAGGCCAGGTACTGTAGTTTGATTTTGGGGGGCGGGGGGGAGGGGTGTCACCTGAGTTTACCTCAGGCAGGTACTGAATGTCAAGCAAGGTGTCAAAGGCATACTTGAGAACTTCCTAAATAAAATGTTTAAAGTTAGATAATAAATACAACAGTTGCCAAGAGTAAACAGCAAGGTTTCTTGACATTAGTCCATTTTTGCTACACTAGCAGATTGTCTGCTGTTAGAGTTGTGTCCCGTTCATCATAACCCCTTGGGTGACTGGAACTAATAAGGCTGGGTTTTTATCAGAATCTGTGCAAGGTCTGCCTCTTGGCCTTCAATAGCCTGAAATTAGACATTGTAATATGCGGAAATCAGATTCTTTATAACTGGCCAAGTTTGTTCAACAGCCACAAACACCAACAAAGGTCCCATCATGAAATATGAATGCCCTTCTCCTTGGCAGAAGACTCTTGAGAAGCTTGAAGGCAGTGTGTGAAAATTCTCAGTTGTGCAAGCACAACATTTTAATAAATTGGCTCCAGCACTGTGGGCTTGATAAATTCTAAAGGTTAGGAAAAGTTATGAATGTTTAAGGTGTACATTAAAGGGAAGAGAAGGTCTTGAGCACACTTATATGTGAACACCTGTGGAACCAGCAAGGAGGAAGGAAGTACATTCAGGATGTCTTTAGTCATTGAAAGACGGCTGTTTGCTTAGATGCATGTCTAAAGGGGATTTCCTTGCTTGCCTCACAAATGACCGTTCTTTCTTGCTTTCAATTTGTAGACGCCACTTCACTTGGCCATGATTACAGATCAGCCAGAAATCGCTGAAGCCCTTCTGAAAGCTGGATGTAACCCAGAGATCAGAGACTTCCGAGGAAACACACCTCTCCACATCACTTGTGAACAAGGATCTTTGCGGGGTGTTGGTGTTCTCACACAGTACTCCCCTCAGCACCATCTCAGTTCCCTCCTCCACTTTCGCAACTACAGTGGTAAGCATGGACTCTGGCTTGATAAATAGTGCACTGTAGTAGGTACAGGATTTGGCCAGTTTATTAAGTGTTCCATCTAGTGGCCTTCGTGCTGTAGCCTTGTTTTCCAGTGAGCTGGTTGGCTGCTTGCTTGTGTGGAAAGATGATCGTACCATTTGTTCACCTGGCAGCAGTTTTCCTTTGCATTGAATGGTAATGTGTTGCTGCTAGAGTATTTAATTTTCTGTGTTTTGTATTTGTTTTACAGGCCACACATGTCTCCATTTGGCATCAGTTCAAGGATATCTGGCCATTGTTGAATGTCTCCTGTCCTTAGGAGTGGATGTTGATGCTAAGGTGGGTAGCAGTACTTGTAAATAAGCAAGCTTAAATACATTATATGAAAAAGAACCAGCTTACCATTTGCTAGCACTAATCAAATGGCCATTTTGCATCCCCCCAATAAACAGGAACCATGCAATGGTAGAACTGCCTTGCATTTGGCTGTAGATCTGCAGAATGAAGAACTGGTGTCACTCCTGTTAAAACATGGTGCAGATGCGAACAAAGTCACCTATCAAGGCTATTCTCCATACCAGCTCACTTGGGGGAGAAACAACTCTGTCATACAGGAACAGCTGAAACCATTTACCACACTGGACCTACAGATGCTGCCCGAAAGCGAAGATGAAGATAGCTGTGAATCTGAATCAGAGTTCACAGAGGATGAAGTAAGTAATTGGTTATTCTTTGTGAGTGACCAAAGGCCAACTTCTGCTTTCATTTATAGACCTGTGTATGCCATTGGTCTGTTAGGAAACAAGATGTGAGATCCTTATGTGGGGGAGGGTGCCTTTTTATTTGAAAGTACACCGGTTAATTGGATTAAACAGCAGACTCTCAAAAGTCATAGAGGGTTTGCTAGATCAGTCCATTTAAGTGAAACAAAATACTGCATTGCCTACAAGAAAGACTGGCTTGCCTGATCAGTTGGCACTCTGGTTAGGATATCATCTCACCATTTAGAAATGTGCAAATAAAATTGTTTGTAGAAACATGATTTCAAAAGCAGATTTGCTACATAATCTGCTGGTATTTTTTTACTTAAAATTTTAGCAAGGTGTATTGTTTTCTGTTTCTGCATATATTAGTTTCTGTGATATCAGGGTTTTTATTCGATTTGGGTATATATTCAATGGGACCATAGACTGAAAAGTAGATTTGAGCAGGGATAGAGAGTATTTTTGTATTACCTGAAGTGAATGAGGGACTCCTGAGTCCCATTTTAAAATTTAAGTACTGATGTTAAAATTGGATGTTCTAACAAAGCTAATATTCTAATTCTCAAAATGTAATCTGAATGTGCTAACTTGGTTTTTTCTCTCTCCCCTCTAGCTTCTGTATGACGACTGTGTTATTGGAGGACGATTTGTGCCTTGTTAAAGCGAGAGGGTTGCAAACAAAATGCGAACAATTACTGAACTATCACACTGCACAGCATAGAGCATGTTGTTTTAACAACAGGTATCACAGTCCAAGCATGAATTGTGGTTGTCAGACACCTGGAGAAAACGGGGCTTTTTTTGCACCAAAGAGTTGGTTGTCCAAATAAATGAGCAGAATTAAGAACCAGAAGGTCCAGCTATGTAATCAGTCAGTGTTCTGCAGAAGGGCTGGCCTGATTCTCACTGCCCTTTGGAAAGACATTCCATATGCGTCCACCAGGCTGATGAAACGCATCCCAGAGACTGAGCTCAGGTGTGCTTTGTTGTGCATAGCAGACAAAGGCACCCTGGAGCCCAAAGAATATCTGTGGTCCACGCACAGGAAAGTGAACAATAACATCCAGACTGTATATTATAAAGCCTTGTGCCTTCCAATATGTATATTATGTATATGTTGTAAATGTTGTGAATAATTTTTTTGGTACTCGTAATATGTATATTTATTTTTAAAAAATGAAAAATGCACTGGACTGGTGAAAATCATCTTTCAGCTGTTCTCGTTTGTTCACTTTTTCCTCGTGGATGTCCAGTTAGGCAAAAGCAACAACAGACATGCTCATATCTTCAGTTAGTCTCCTTCATTAATTGTCCAGGGAAGGGATCAGAGGTGGGATAGCCAAGTGTAAAGTGTAATTTTGTATAAAAATCTTTTTTAGAAACCCTACATTGGTTTGAAAATCATACATGCAATATGTTAGGCACCAGGGAGTATCATCTAACCAAGCAAAACATTAAATCTTCACTGATTTCAGTGGGAAGACAGTACCATCCAAAAGTGCAGGGGGCCTAAAGGGCTCAGAAGGTGGTGTGAAGGGGGCATTTACACTGACATCAGGGCACTTAAACTGGTGATGGGCAGCTGTGCGGTAGCATGACAGCTAGGCACCAGCACAGCTGTGGCCACAACACCCTTGTAGTGCAGAAGCTCACACTAGAGCCAAATGGGGTGTTCCTGGGGGCTGACCCAACTTTAGTTGGCTTCCTGATCCCTTTCAGGAACGTCCCCATTGACCGGCCCACACGCCAGCAAAAATGGAGGAAGGGGAAGAATATGTCACTCTGCTTTTTGGCTATGGTGCTGCAAGCCTCTTAGGAGACAGCATGGTTGCGTCATGGCTGTACCATCCCAGGCACAGCTACTCCTTCCCTGCCCCAATTGCCACTTTAAGGCCTATGCTGAAGTCATCTGTTAAAACCAGTGGGGCTTTAGGGTGCTTAAATTTGCTTTGGATTCAGATAATAATCTACGATCACTTGCACATGATACAAAAAGGGGGGGGGGGGTAGCAAGCAAAACCTATTGCATGAGGTCTTTCCCCTAATTGTAGTGATTAGGGAGCCACCAATGTAATCAGTTTAAAACTAGGCCTTCTTTCAAGTACTCATCATGAGCTATAATAATATAATGAGCTATATTATAATAATAATATAGAATGCTCACACATAAGTTGGTGTAATTTCTGTTCGAACATATTCATAAAAATCCCAATGGAGGTTTAATAACGAAATTCAAACATAAGATGTATGTAAGAAAATGAGCCTAGTTATTATTTGATCTTCTATGACTAACAGTATGAACACATTTTCCTGCATGGGTTACTGTCAGCCAAGCCTTCTGAGCCACTTGTTGAAAATATATTATTTATATTTGATAATAAATCACACTGGATTGTATCCCAAAGTGTCCTTACGTAAACAGCACTTCCACTTCTGCAAGGAGGTTATTTTTCTGGCTTTCCTATTCATGCTGCAGCCTGCACTGCACAGTTCCTCAGGGCTGGCTTTTTAGGGGGCACAGACAGCCAGAGAAGAGGAAAGGATGCAGGAAGGTTCTGTTATGCAACCAGAGTTCATTCTTTGAATCCAGCTCAGTGTCTCGATACAGGATATAGAATGGCAATCACCACCCTGAAATATTGAATCTGGGAGAGGGGATAACTACCCCTAGCTTGAATTGTCTCCCATCAAAGTTGCTGTTCATCTCCATGCTTTCTGTGCAACAGTGAGAACTTCACGGAACCTTTTGGCAAAAACTTTGCAAATCAAATACAGCAGATATCTTAGTTAGGAACACTGCCATAGAGCAGTGGTGGCGAACCTTTTTGAGACCGAGTACCCAAATTGTAACCCGAACCCCACTTATTTATCACATAGTGCCAACCTGGCAATTTAACCTGAATGCTGAGATTTCAGTTTAGAAAAATCGGTTGGCCCTCTTCCTCCGCCCCATCCACTTGAGCAGGGGCCAGCCTGCTCTAGCCTCCAGCAAGTCCCGTGCGCACTGCTCTGTGCCTCTCTAGCATCTCTGCCTCCTCTGTACCCCCCCCCCCTCGGGCAGCAGCCACCCAGAGCACAGGCACAAGGCCCACCAGCTGTGGGTCCTCCCTGCTCACTGCAGTGCGCACACATCGTGCTCAGTGACCCAGGCCAGCCTAGATGTGGGGGGGTGACTTTCCGCCCCCCACATGACGAACGCTGTGTGCACGTGCCCACAGAGAGGGCTCCGAGTGCCATCTCCAGTCATAGGTTCGCCATCACTGCCATAGAGCCAGCCAGGAGCAGAGGCGGAGCGAAGGGAAACTCTGCCCAGGGCGCGCGGTGTGCCTCTGCCGCAGCAGCGCCCATCCTGGCATGCCCCCTTCATGGCCTGACCACGATTCCACCAGGGGCGTTGCACCCCGTCCCATTGGCGCTACACCTCTGGCCAGGACTCAGGAGTATAGACCTGACTGTGTCATGAACATAAGGACATAAAGACCAGGTGTCCATCTAGATCAGTGTAGTGTTTCACACAGTGGCAAACAAACAGGATGTAGAGACCAAGGCCACCTTCCAACTGTGGAAGTTCCCTTTACTCACCAGTACTTATGCTCTGTGACTTTCTAAATTGTTTTTAAAGCCATCTATAAATTTCGTTGTGCGTGCACAATGACAATAAAATGCTTATGCTATGCTGATGGCCTTCACTACATCCACTGGCAGTGAATTCCAGTTTAATTACTGCTTCCAATTTAATTGCTGCTTCCTGTTTCAGTAGGACAAAAATCCCCATGTCCTTGGACCATTTGTGCTGCACTATACTATTGGTTTTACATCTTATCCCACACAGCTTTAGCAATCCGTCATTTGTTTGGCTTTATTTGGCTCACAGATGCTGGTGCCCAAACTCCCTTAAAAGTGATCTCCATATCCTGTCAGTCTGAAGCAGCAGAAAAAAGCCTAACTCCAGTGGTACCTTTAAGACCAACAAAGTTTTATTCTTGGTATAAGCTTTCAGTGTGTCTGAAGTGTGCATGGACACAAAAGCTTATACCAATAATAAAAACTTTATTGGTCTTAATAGTCCCACTGGACCCAAACTCCCCCCTCCCCAAAGAATCAAGAGCAAGCTGATAGAATATTTAGTCTTCACTCTTTAACACATGCTGAATAATGAATTGTCAATGCACTTTGCAACTGGGTTTTACTGTGTGTAGTAGCAAAATCCACTTCCAAGTGATTGCTAAAGTACATTGAAAGTAGATTAAAAGTGCATTAGTGAGCATATGTGAAAATGCACAGTGGAATTTCCCTGCTGACTGCAGTGAGGTTTGTAGTAACAGAACCATCTTATCCACAGCCCACAGGATGGAAACTTAATGTATTTGGCCCTTTCTCTATCAAAGACCCGCAGTGTCAATGCAGTTTATAAGTGGGGGGGGGGGGGGAGAAAGTGGCGGGGGGGGGGGAGAAAGTACTAGTCAGATCCACATCTGAAAGGGGTTTTGAAGATGTGCAAAATGACTGAATCATGTTTGTAAATGTAACCCTTTGTTGGCCTTGACTTAGTTTTCTAGAGAAATGCCCTTGGACCTCAGCCACAATTGCTTTGTACGCAGAACGTTGGATCATAAGGTTTGAATCCATGTTGCTTTGCACTGGATCTTGACTTCATGGAAATGACCAGATGTCGTTATTCTGAGTCAGGATAATTCCTAGTCCTCCCTTTCTTCTTTGCCAGCATGATCAGAGGTCATACTTGAATACTTCCTGGTAGCAGACGTAGATGTTAATTTGCTAAATTTGCAGATTGAGTCTATATTAGTTTGATTTTTGATGAAAACACAGCTGGTTCTAATTACATAACTTCTATTTATTTGTTTATTTCATTGTATTTGCCCCCCAACAGAGACCCAAATTCTGCTAATCTGGTATCTCAATCCCAAAAACTCTGCCCTGGAATTAAATCTTATTGAATAAACTTGTCTAGGATGCTCAGTAGACCACTTTAGAATTAACCTTCTGAATCTGTGTGAATGGGTGGAATGGGTGACTGAAGTCTGAATCTTCTTTCCCTTCTCCATGAATTAATGCACATGATTTCCTAATTCTTTGCCTCCTTTTTTGTCTCCCTGGTTTGTTAATATGGAAAAAAATGAGGCAGGAACAGCATGTTGACCCCTCTGAAAAGCTTACACACTGAAAATCCTGTTAGTCTCTAAGGTCCCATTAATTTGATTTCAAAATGGCTACCCTCTGAAACCTGACCCTTAAATATCTTCCCAATTCATTTGGTAGCATATATGATACCACTCACACAAAAGACTCTGGAGTTTTAACAATAATTAACGTGCGTCTGTAGAAGGTCTTTGATCGCTGCAAGGAATCGGAAATGAGAGCAGCAAAGCAGTACGATATTTCTTAGTCATGTGCTGCTGGGAGGCCAAGCACAGGGACTTTTGGGGAAGTTTGTGGGTAAGTTGTTAACTTCACTTTAATGAGTGTTCCGTGCTGATTGATCCTACTGTATTCCCATTCGATGCTTGTTTTTTCCAGGAACGCTAAGGAGAAGAAAGGAAACCAAGCTCTTTCTTGCACACACCAGGATCTGGTAAAGGAAAGATTTACAATGACAATTGCTTGTAACAAACCTTTGGCATATAAAGGTGAAAAGAGGAAACTAGGAATGGAAAACAGCTTTCTTAGGAAGTAGGGAAATCCCCTCTGCCTCTGTTCTGTTTAAACTATGAGGAAGCCTTCTATGAAACTTCAAAAATTCACAACTTCTCAATTCAAGAAGCCACATATGGCGTTCTCCTGCACGTGCACAGGGCTTCCCCCTACTGAAGCTCCTTACATTTATTCATTTAGAATGTTTGTAAGCCTCTCCTTCTCACAGATAACTGGAGGATAAGGTGAAAATGATAAGGTCTATATCTCCAAGGGCATCTGTATAGGGGGAGGTAGGGAAGATCTGTTTTGTTTCCAAAGCTCTAATCCATAGTGTAGTGAGTTTTGATCAAAACCATGTTTTTCCTCTTCCCCAACCCCATGACTAGCCCAAGGTCACCCAGCAAGTTTCCATGGTAGAGTGGGGATTCACACCTGGACTTCCCAGATCCTAGTTCAACACCTTAACCACTACATCATGATGACTCTCATGGAGTAACATAATGGTTTACAGTTGGCAAAGGTGTTAGATAAGGATGTATTTTATCTCCCTCTCTCTTCAATCTATATGCAGAACATCTCATAAGAAAACCTGGTTTAATTAAAAAAACATGTACATTACTGTTGAAATTGGAAACAGAAACAGAACAGGTTAAAGCAAATATTTATGAACGTGTATTTTCTATTCTTTTTTATCATTTGCCATTTTGGGATGTGCTCTGCTTGCACATTTTTAATGTCATATAGATTCCTGTTTCCTTTGTAATAAATTGCTTTTAAAGTACATTACTGGATGGGAGCAGGCCTGGAGCGAGGGGGAACTGCGCCCGGGGCATGTGTGCTCCCTGCATCCCTGCCATGCCCCCCCTGCGCCCGCCACGCCCTAGAATGCCCCTGCCATGTCCCCAGAATGCCCCCAGAATGCCCCCACACCTGCGCACCCCTGGTGCATCGCCCCCCGCCTCCTTGGCATTACGTCACTGGGTGGGATCAAGTGGAAACTCTGCTGATTTAATCTAATAAAATAAGTGAGGGGTTTCCCTCAGAACCTGACTTCCCTGCCTCCCCCTCCTTGGAAATGTCTTGCTGGTCATATGTCCACAAAACTCAGATATTTAAAAATGTCTGCTTCTTCTGTGCAGGCAATAGGGTCAACCTGTACCAAATGTTTCATACAGTTATTTGGATAAGTGGACTGTGGTTTGGATTACTATGCATAGCTTGCTGAAAATAGAATCCTTCTTTCTTTCTTTCTTTCTTTCTTTCTTTCTTTCTTTCTTTCTTTCTTTCTTTCTTTCTTTCTTTCTTTCTTTCTTTCTTTTGCAACATTTAGTGCATCGAATTACTACTTATGCTTTGCTTCAGTTTTATTTTTAGACTTCTGGTTCTACAGCCACAGTTCCTATTGCATTGTTCTTTGAATATCCCATCCTGTCAATTGTGCTGACACATTCTTTGTAGTCAGCTTTGAGTTCAAGTGAGAAAGGCAGGCTATTAAAAACATGAAAGAAATAAAGAAATAAAATATCTCTTCACTTGACATCCAGATATCAAGACATAGCTTGGATTTCACCAAAAAATCTCCACAGGTGGAAGAATTTCTATCAGCCAACCACAAATTGTCAGTCTCCTTCCTGCTAAAGGTCAAAATGTCCCCAAATACTGTTCCTGGGAGGAGGGAGTTGGAGATCTTCAGCCAGAGTGAAGAGGATTTGGCACAAATTGCTCTCCCTCCTTCTCAGTAGAAATTTTCCAGTGAGTCCAGTCTCCCAGTGGATCAAACTCTCCCATTCTCTCCATGCCAAGCAGTAAAAAATAATGGTTGACAAGCAATATTTAAAACAAAAAGAAAGCTGTGTTTTTATATCAAAGAAAGGGGAGAGGTTGGAACAAAACATACAGCCCACAGGTTTCTGTTTGGATTCAAATGTTGGCAAATGTCAAAGAAGTGCCCTGTTGGGAATTCGGAAAGAAAGGAGAAAGTACCCTGCAGTGGAATAAAGCTTCCAATTTAACTAGCAAAAATTGCCGTCCATTGTTGGGAAGATAACATAAACGCTCTCATCATAAAATTTTGGGAATTAAATATTCTGTATTGTCCTAGGCAAGATTTGTGGCTCTTCAACACTGTAGAAGAGCCAATTTAAACCACACATTGATATTCCTCTTTAATATTTTATCTGTTGTTATAGTTTGATGAGAAGCTGATGTAATTTGTGTGCTAGTTTGAGCTAAAAATTGAAAGGAAAGAGTCATTTGAGGAATGTTGCTGCCAGCAATAACATCTGAGCTGAGCCTTTCCAGGTATAAAGTTTAACTATGTCCATAACCATGAGCCATTTGCAGTAACCCAGAACTAGTTGGTCATTTTGGTTTCTTTTACTTCCACTGAACTTTTCTATTGTTGTAAGCCACTGTGAGTCCTTTCTGGCACAAAAGCAGGAAACAAATATTTAAATAACAGTGCAAAATAACAGTGCATTATATTCCGAAGTAAATCCAATTAATTTCAAAATGACTTTACTTCCTAACAGGCAGCGGTGGATTCACATGTGTGCCATTCAGGCAATGATTGGAGCCCATGGAAACAATCTGTATTGCTTTCACACCTTCCCATGCAGGTGCTTTTCTCTTTTCTAAATTTCCTGCAACACATGCGTAGCTGCGCAGGCATACAGAAATGAACCCCCGCAGCCATGCTGATCATTCCACAATATGATTGACTGCACCTGCAAAGCTGTGCATGTGCAACACACAAAAAGAAAAGAAAAAGAAAAAGGGACCTCATTGCAATGGCCGGGCAATAATGAACATGTTGCATTAGATCAGGCAAACTCGCTGCCACAGAGAGAAAACGTGCTTGAGGGACTTTGTACCCTGTCATGCACTCAGAGAATCTGCCCACAACCTGCTGGGTGACCTGCACAGAATGGCAGGCCGCTGGATTCTCCCTAACAGTGGATGGTATGGAACTTAAAGGAACGGGTGGAAGATAAAGCGTCTCCTGCCTGACTGGGTTGAGGGAAATAAAACGGGGCAAACTAATTTGGGGGCTGGGACCTGTGAGTAGTCCCCCCCCACAACAGTTTGTATTGCACCCTACTTCCATTTTATGTTCCCCATGCAGAATTCAGCAGAGTCTTTAGGAATGTACTGTAAATTAACAGGTCTAGTGAAAGGGGGATGAGATTGGCAAATCTGTACTTATTTCATGGCTGTCCTTTCTCCAAGAGTCCTGCCTGACTTTACGTCACGCCATTGCTTAAAAATTCAGGCTGCAATCCCACCATACTTTCTAGAAAGTAATTCCTATTCGACTCAGAAGGACTTATTTCTATATTGATATTGCTCTGATCTGTCTGATAGCCAGTTTCTGGTTGCAATATAGCAACCAAAACAGCAGCTTGTCTAATCTGCTTCCTGCAGAATAGCTATTTTTGTTGCACAGATTGTCAAAGACATGAATCTGCCATCTACCAGTACAATTGTCTGCTAGGCAGTGTTTTCCTTTTGCAGTTGCATTTCCTCAGAACAACAGAGCTGCGAAGACCTATGAAGACAATGCCCCTGAATGTGTACAGAGAACTGGCAACCCCACACCTTTTAGAAATTAAGTCCATAAATTGTATTGTTGCTGTTGCTTTTCCCTTCTTAGCACAGTTGCTTTGGATGTCTCTGAGAGCTGAGGTGCCTAACCACTTTTCAACAATTCCCATTTTAGTGTTAATCTGTTTGAAGCCTTTAATATCATTGTGGTCCTGTTAACAGCATTAACACACAAAGACAATACAGAAGAACAGCAAAATACACACAGAAACCATGGTGAGGCAATAAAACACTAAGGTATTAACTACCAAAGAATTTTTTCTTTTTGCTGTTAAAGATACTCTATTTAATTATGCAGTCATGCAATTTCTACGTGAAAAGTTCTTAATAGAAAATACATTCTCTTGCATGTGTTTCTTAGTTTGTATTTTTCCCAGCATGTTGTCTTGCTAAGCTGGATTTTCCAGCAAAGAACGGGAAGAAGACTGGTAATTTCCCCACGGTCAACTATTCTTCCTATTTCCTGGTCTAGATTGCCCAGCTGCAGTTGCACCATACAGCTTACTTGCAACCATGCACATACATTTTTTCTCCCTCTGTCCTCTTGGATTACAGTAAACCATT
Organism: Sphaerodactylus townsendi; assembly: GCF_021028975.2. Lineage (NCBI taxonomy): Eukaryota > Metazoa > Chordata > Lepidosauria > Squamata > Sphaerodactylidae > Sphaerodactylus > Sphaerodactylus townsendi. The sequence continues at coordinate 138,501,613 of NC_059426.1, read as the reverse complement.
TGCTCACTGATCAACAGCTTATATTTCTGTTGTTATACAAATATCACGAGACTGCCCCTGATTGCTCTGCTCTTCTATCATGTTGTCACATCATTATTCTATCAGCCTAGCAATTCACGCCTTACATCTTTCCTGGCAAGTGGGGTCTGCTTGCAATCAGCACAGCGGTGGCGAGTTAGCTGGAGTACCTTGTTTTGACACTTGTAGGCTGAGGAAGAGCGCTGGCTGCATCCAAGTGGAGAAAGGGATGACATCCATCTTCAGTAAGCAACTTCTTCTAGGAACAAGCCATAATCTGATGTTCATCATCCAGAGAAGACAAAAGCCAAGAAATTATGAAAATGTTTATGCTGAAGAGATTACTCAGTTTGTTTCTGTAATGCATATCAGGGGTAACTTAGGTAAAGTGATGCACGTTTTAGCATCATTGGTTTTAATAGAAGAATATCAATTTGCCTGAATCTGGCCTCTTTTTCATTCTTGATATGCAATTTAGGCTGGAGGAAGTTCTTCCTGCTTAAGTAACCTTCTCTTTCCAGTGTGGAGTAGTAGTTAAGAGCAGGTGCACTCTAATCTGAGGAACCAGGTGTGATTCTCCACTCTGCCACTTGAGCTGTGGAGACTTATCTGGTGAATCAGATTAGCTTGTGCACTATAACACATGCCAGCTGGGTGACCTTGGGCTAGTCACAGTTCTTTGGACCTCTCTCAGTCCCACGCAGCTCACAGGGTGTTTGTTGTGAGGGGGGAAGGGAAAGGAAATTGTAAGCCCCTTTTAGTCTCCTACAGGAGAGAAAGGGGGGATGGATATAAATCCACACTCTTCTTCTTCTTCCTTAAGTGCTGTTTAATGTTTTAATATGTGAGTCACTTTGGGCAGTTTCCCTGGATAGGCAGCATAAACATTCAATAAATGAATAAGTGGTTCTTCCACTGGAGAAAGAATAATTTAAATTGAAGAAAGGAGGGCTTCAGACCTTACTTTACGGAGAGGTAGAATACAGGTTGTCACGATCATCCTCAGTAGAGTAGCACTGGTAGGGTTGTCAACCTCTAGGTGAAGACAGGAGTTCTCCTGGTTGTACAAGTACCAAAATCAGTTCCCCTGAGAAAAACGGTAGCTTTATTGAGAATATGGCATCATGTTCTTGCTGAGCTCTTGCCCTTCCCAGGTTCTTCCCACAAATCCTCAAAAGAACATGGAGAGTCCTGACATGATTGTTTTGACTTCCAAAAATAGGGATGGATGAGTATTCTGGAGAGATGGTGGAAAATAAAATTAAAGTTTCAGGCTAAAGAAAAACCCCAGTAGTTGTCATTCAGCATTCATTCACTGCAAACTGCAAAAAAAATTAGAATGGAGGGATGGATGGACAGAGGAATGGATAGATACTTTCTTAAGGCACAGGTCCCCAACATGGGGCCTACTGGGGTCCACAATATGTATTTAGATAGTGAATGGGAACAGGTGGGGCTTATCTTATTGCCAATTGGAGATCTGATCAGCTAAAGAGATTTAAAAATTTTTTAAATGTTTCAATAGCAGTTGTCACCACCAAGTTGGTTTTATTGTGTCTCTCACTCTTACACACACACACACATACACACACACCTCTTCTCCCTTGTGCTTGAACTTCCTTTGAGTAAGTCTGTATACGTAGTTTGGCTTCACCTTCTGCATCAGCCATTTTGTGGTTGGCTCCACCTTCTGTGACAACCATTTTGTGGTTGCACACATCACCCTGTGGCAGAATTCCAAATGTGCCTATGGGCTCCAAAAGTTTTCCTCCTCCCCCTTTTAAGGCATGACCATGCAGGAGTTTCCTATGTACAGGCACAGAAGTAGGTCTTCCTGGAAAGAGGACAACTGGATGTCCCATTAGCTCTGAATGCGATTCTGTCATGTCTGGGGACCAATGGTGGTATGCCAGCACTTTTGAGGAACAGATATCTCCATAATGTGTAGAGTCAGGGTGTTCTTTTGTGAGAAATTGTTTTACCAAAACAACTCTTGCTCTTTGTTAGAAAAAGGGACTTTTTCAGAGTGAGACAGAGAGCCTAAGACGATGCCAAAGAGACTGCTCTGACTTAACGATTCTTGTTCATGCTTGTTCATTATCTTGCCATTTTTATTTAATGTAATATTTAATAAAACCTTCAAACTTTTTTATTTTTATTTTAGAATAATCTGATAAAAGGACTCTCCTCCTTTTCAGATGCACAAAAGACTCTCACTATTGTAACTAGGAAGCTATCAATGCATAGTTGCCCCAAAGACAGAGTTGTCACATCTCCCCGAAAGGGACGCCTGTGACACTAGCCATGTAGCATGACAGCCTGATTTCTACAAGCCCGGTGTATATGGATAACCTAATTCTTAGGAAGTCTCAAAGGGAAGGTAGGATCAGATTCACATAAAAGGGGATCCCAATCAGGGGTGTAGCTAGGGTAAATGGAGCCCGGGGCAAAATCTGAGTTTTCGCCTTAATTTGGGGCAGCATCCCTCCCCCACCACGACCAAACAACATTTTTTGCACCAGGTCATCTCAAAGTCACCATCGCATTATAGAACATGCCCCAACACACAAATCTGAACACACCCAGGGCTCCCTAGTTTAAGCAACATTGGAAGTGATGCACTGTTATTTTTTTTTTGGTGAGGGGAAAATTTGGGGTGCTCTGTCAGAGGGATTAATGTTTAAGCTTAACAGTACCAAACTTTTAGGCTATCTTCTGAAGACTCTCCTGATGAAACCACCCAGGTTTAGTGAAGTTTGGTTCAGGAAGCCCAAAAGTTATGAAAGGACCCTCAAAGGGGTAGCCCCATCTACCATTAGCTCCCCATTGGAAACAAAGGGGATGGAGGCACCTTTGAGGGTCCATAACTTTGGACTCCCTTGAAACAAGCCTTCACTAAACTTGGGTGGTATCAGCAGGAAGACTATCACTATGATACCACCTAAGGTTTTAGTGAAGTTTGATTCAGGGGTCCAAAGTTATGGACCCTCAAAATGGAACCCCATTTACTATTAGGCTCCCATTGGAAACAAATGGAGTAATAGAGGTCACCCATTTTGGGGTCCATAGCTGTCAGACCCCTAATTCAAATTACACCAAGCAACTGTTATCATCAACAGGAGAGACTACCTGACAATAGTCTGAAATTTTGGTGCTGCTAGCCTAAAAACTGCGCGCCCTGCAGGCCAAAAATGGAAAAACCCCTGAAAAATAGAAAAAGCCACTAACGAACCTGCAATTTTTGCGCCCACCACAAGGTGGCGCCCGGGGCACTTGTCCCCGGATGTCCCCATGGTAGCTACGCCTCTGATCCCAATCCCACCTAGGCAATTTATTTACGTAAAGGGGCTTGGACAGATTTATGGAGGAGAAGTCGATCTATGGCTACCAATCTTGATCCTCTTTGATCTGAGATTGCAAATGCCTTAACAGACCAGGTGATCGGGAGCAACAGCCGCAGAAGGCCATTGCGTTCACATCCTACATGTGAGCTCCCAAAGGCACCTGGTGGGCCACTGCGAGTAGCACAGAGCTGGACTAGATGGACTTTGGTCTGATCCAGCTGGCTTGTTCTTATGTTCTTATGTAATCCATAATGTGAAAATATATATGAAAAAACCTTAATTGAGTATTTGAAAGGAAGGATCTTATTCTGTTTCTTTTCAATTCCACATCTTTAAGATGGAGTGGAGAACACAATCCTCTAATGATTCCAGATGGCTCAGCAATTATGGGCCCTTCAGACACAGTACGCAATACTGTTTTAGCCTCATAACACTTGCTGAGTGTGCATAAAAAGAAGAATGTTGTTCTAAGATAATTGCACATGAAGCACTATACTGTACTGCTGAACGATAGCATTCTCAGCATTTCTTCTCCCAATATTTTGCTAAAGACAGAACCTGCATAGGCCTGGAGGCATATCAGGTCATACAAAAACATGCCACAAAAACAAGAGTTGCAGTTGCAGTACTTATTTCTCAGGGGAGTCAAACCAGATTTCCTTCTGTATTCGCAATGCAAATAACTTACCAGCAATTCAAATACTGATTCAGTTGTCTCTTGCTCAGGCATAGGGGTGTATTTTGTTCAGAAAATGCTTCACTGATACTCTGCAATTAATAATTCCTCTACTCCCTATAAAAAGAAACACAGTCAGTTCTAAAGTAATTGAAAACCTGCTTTCCTGCGGGTGGAGGCAAGGGAATTTTAATCTTCTACACTCAATTATTATATGTCTAGGCTCATCGAATCTTCATAGGCTTATCCACTCCATCCACTTACTACCCCTGCTATAATACCATATTACTGCCTCCACCACAGTCACCCAAAAGTTTCCTAAAGATACTGCGTTTTTCACACCCAAAGCCTGCCTGACTTATATCACACCATATGAGTCCGTGCATGGCTCTACCCCACACAGATTATGAAAGTCAGGGCAGCTGTTTCAATAAATGAACTCCTTTCTATTTGTAAGAAAATCTATTTTCATAAGAATCATAGCTACGTAACATTAGCTGAGTTACTACATGCAGAGTTTGATGCCTAGATCACTGTACCCCTCAGTGGAGGAGGACACTGGCGATGCCCCCATCCTTGCTTGACAGCTCATTTCAGATTGGCTTTCCCTGGTCACGTGCCTCTATGCACAGCTCTCACTGTTAGACAAATGAGTCTATTTAAACAAACAGTGATACCCCGAACCACTATTTGTTGGGATTTGCAAGTGTCAGTCACAGTCCTGACAAGAAGGGGTTAACTATGTGCATGTTAATTAGGTACTGAGGTCACAGTTCACTGATTAAGTCATTGGCTAATTAGTCTGACATTGCCTAGGTGAGACCAAGTAGGTAGGTCAGAGGTTATAAAGTTATCTATGTTTCTTTGTCTCACAATCAGTCAGGCAGTCAGGCATATTTTCTAAGATGCTACAAGAAGATTCACCTTAAGAGGTGAATCTCTGCCTTGCTCATAGGCACCATGTGGGCTCACATGGGCCTGAATAAAGTAATCCAGTTAGAACTAGTTTAGAAAGCTATTTGTTGTTTTTATTCCATGTAACCCTTTTTACCTTTATTAGTAACTGTTTTTATATACTCACAGCAGCTGTCCCCAGATCTCTGCTAATATTCTCTTTTACTCTGCTAATATTCTATTAATGATTTTTACTCTGCTAATATTCTATTAATGATTTTTCCAACACTATTCTGGTTTGATAAACACTAAATATCTGTTGCATATACTCTGCAACAATAGTTTTCAGCTGCCAACATTGTTATTTCTTTTGTCACGTCCCTGTGACAACAGGCAGTACAATTTGTCTCACATCATGGGACTTCTGCAGTGCCCCCTTTGCATCTGCACCCTGCTCCTGTCTTTGCACACAACCCCAACTGTGCTGAGTGCAAAGTTCACACGATCCTGGAGAAATAGTTAGTTGGTTTCTTGACCTTTCTAAAGGGAACATTTGCAGGTAGTCTGCCCACCCCCCTTGTCTGATTGATCAGAGATAACTCCCCCCCCCCTTTATGCTGAAATCCTAAATTAGGGGTTAACAAGATGAGGCCTTGAAATGTTTCTCCCACTTGCAAAGCAGGCATAGAAGAGAATAACAAAGGAGGGGGAATGAGGAAGGACAGTACAGAATCGGGGGGGGGGGGGATAAGGCATTGGAAAAACTTGCAAGTTTTGAATTGGATAGAAAATGTGTTTTTATTTTGATTTTTAAATTGCCTTTGTTTCTGTTGGCTATGTGGGAGTTTGCAATAAATACTGAAAAAATCTAATCCTAGCCCTGAGAAATTTCATTTAGACTGACTTTCCCCAGAACCAGCTCAGTTCATGCTGCCTATCATATGAGAAAGGGCGAGGAGGAAATGACAGCTGCTGTACTAGAGACAAGGAACTTGTCTGGCTCTCTCTCCTGGGTAGGGAAGGGACTTTCCCTGGCACCCATATACCTATGTGGTCGAAATTCAGGACTGTTCTGCAGCAATCAGTCGGGACTAGAAAGAGTTACCACCTCCTACAGATGCTAACAATTCTGCTCAGGGTCAGAAGATCTGAAGAGATTAGGTATCATGGCTAAGGCTATTCCAGCCTCATTCAGTGTAGGCTCTCAACAGAGGATCCCTCATGCCCCTGAGATAGCCTGTTTATGGCATCACTTAAAAGGGTTTCAGGCAGGAGAGAAGGTAGCTTTTGAGGGCAGCAAGATTGGTCTGCACTCGAAGAGTTAAATTTGAATCCAATAGCACTGAAGAGAAGAGATTTCAAAATCCACAGCAACCTTCAAAGTTCTGTCCTTGATTTATTTCAGAATAACGAATAGTGGGTAATAGAAGCACTGGTTAGGATTTCATTTTTAGAAGTGAAAAAACAGAAGGATAAAGGAATTTCAAAAGTGTCAGTTGGGGGATTTCTGGGCTGTGGTCTGGTGACACAGTCTGGAAAAACCACAACAGCCAGTTAATTCCGGCTATGAAAGCCTTCGACAATACATTGAATCTCAAAAAGAAACCATGAAAAGGAAAATAACTGCAAAAAAAATAGCCAATACACCGAATCTTTTAAAAGTGTGTATACTTTTACAGAAACATACGAAATATGGATAAAATCCTTTAAATAAGGAAGAGAAATATTAGATTAGATATACTGAATTGCACAGATTATTTCTGCGTATGGGTGATTCCCTGTTCTTCCCTGATAATCACTGTGAATTACCAGGGCTGTGAATATCTATACTTACGCATGGAGATATTATCTGTGCTTTCCCTTTCACCTCCCCTCCACCCTCCTCACAGACAGGCATTTGTGATTTAAAAAATCAGCAAGAGGTGTGTTCCCGTAGAGATAAAACTTAACAGAAGGTACTTCACTAAAATGCTTCAGTGGTATACTTACCAATACTTTTTAAAATAAGAAAAATCCCCCCTTGGGGATAGAGGAGGAGGAGGAAGAAGAAGAGGAAGAAGGAGGAGGAGGAGTTGGATTTATATCCCCCCTTTCTCTCCTGTCAGGAGACTCAAAGGGGTTTACAATCTCTTATCCCTTTCCCCTCCCCCAACAACAAACACGGGAAATGGATGGTGCTGAAAGAGCTCCGAAGAATGTGACTAGCCCAAGGTCACCCAGCTGGCATGTGTTGAAGTGCACAAGCTAATCTAGTTCACCAGATAAGCCTCCACAGCTCAAGTGACAGAGCGGGAAATCAAACCCTGTTCTCCAGATTAGAGTGCACCTGCTCTTAACCACTACACCAGGGGTAGGGAACCTGCGGCTCTCCAGATGTTCAGGAACTACAATTCCCATCAGCCCCTACCAGCATGGCCAATTGGCCATGCTGACAAAATAGGTGCTGGTACTAATCTGGAAAACATGCATGGCCAATTGGCCATGCCATGCTGGCAGAGGGGAAGGGAAATGCTTCTGGGTGTGGCACAAGATGTGTGTCAGGGCACATACTCCATACTTCTCCAAATGCACCTTGGGAACAATCTTCCATGCCAGTGCAGGTTTTGGGAAAATTGCATTGGTGCTGAGGAAAGTTCATGGAAGCATGACAATGTCATGCATAAACCAGAATTAAATCTGCTGTGATTTAGGGGTAAGAGTTCCATGTGGAAGCAAGCTCAGATTGCAAAATACCACACAGAAGCTGAAGTTTCCAATAATTATTATCCAATAAATAAGACTGAACAGATTCCAGCTTCAAACAATCACATTTCCAACTCATTCACATTCATCCTATTGTGACTGCTGACTAAGGAAGGGGAAAAACAGACATTAATTCCTGTTGGATTGGCTGACTCAACCAAGAAATCTCCTTTAATTACCCTTGTGTGGCAAAAGAAAGTTCAAGTGAAGAAACATCATGTGAATAAGGGGAAGTCCAGATGTCTACTGAGGCACTGGAGTTTGATCTCTGCCTGTGCAACCAAGACTTTGTGGCTCATTTCCCCCAAGCAAGAAATGACTGCATCTCATATGACTACATCCCTTGCTTTGTCAGGCAGCTTTTAGTGACCAAAGGTTATGATGGCATGAAAATGAATGGATTTGAGGTTTTAAATGTTGCTGTATGAGATGTAGTTTTTCCTTGCCAAATTTAGTTTGTAAGATTTCGTTTTAAATTTCTGATAGTTTTATGATCTTGTACACAATTATTGAGTCTTTAGGGGAAATATGAGTTCAATCAAAAGCCTGAAATCTTGCCCACAATTATATGCAGGAAAATCCTACACAGAGACATACCCATGAGTAACTGTAGGCAGTAAAATAATCTAAATAAATCTGTAGAATAAATGCTTGGAGCTTTGAAAGTCTCAGATTCAAGGGGAAATATTCACAGAGTGGCTACACAGTGTGCCTTTAAAGAAACTCAAATGAAAAAATAAACTGAAAAAAGCAAAACTAAACTCACATTTAATGCACAAAAATTGATGGCAAGAAAAAACTGAAGGGCATAATCCAATAACAGTTCAGCATGAAACAGCAAGTCTTGACTGTTACCAGGACAGCTTTTTATCATCATTACAATGCTCAGCAATTTGAACACACCTATTTCTCTCTCTGACCAGGCTGCAGTGATCTGTGTAATGGTTACCTCCAGGCTGGATTACTGTAACTCATTCTGTGTCCCTGAGATGACTCTGGAAGATTCAATTAGTACAGAATGCACCTGTGAGGGTCTTAACAAGAACCCTTGGAGAGTTCCTATTCAGCCTGTTCTCCACCAGCTGCATTGGTTGCCGATATGCTTCCCAATTAGGTTCAAGTTACTGATTTTAACTTTTAAATCCTTTAACTGTCTAAGACCCACAGTTGCCAGTTCTTTAGCTGGTCATTGGCCTTTTATTAAAATTCAAGCCTCACCCAGAGGCCTAGGACATTGTAATGTATTGATGTAGTATTTGTGTGGATTCCAGCAGGGCTACCTTCTGAATCTGACAGATGTTGATTTTGTCAATTTGAAGGTGTTTCAAGTGCCACTCTAGTGTTTTCAGAATGGAGCCCAGGCAGAGGCGTGGCAAGGGGGGAAAGCGCCCAGTGCACTGGTGCATCCTCTGCTCCTGCCCCGGCCCCGGAATGCCATGCCACGCCTCCTCCACGCCTATGCACAGCTGGCTCATCACTGAGGTCCTAGGGGGATCTGCAGGCTCCTCCATCTGTATGTCGTCAGGCAGGGAAGGACTGGGCATTGGCTCTGCTGCCTGGTCTTCCCCAGGAGAGGCCAACTCTGGCTGCACTGTGTCCTCAGGTTCTGCCTCGGTGTCCTGGTAAGTACCCAGGGGCAGGCTCATGATAGCTGGTTTGTGCCATAGTTGCTGAATCTTGATTTTCAAATCGTGGTATTTAGTGACTTTATCGTGTTCTTTTTCAGCAACCCTGATGTCACTAGGTATTGTTGTATCAATGATGGTTGAAATGCTAATAAAGGGTTGTTGTTGTTGTTGTATCAATGATGATCCCTTTCTTGTCTTGGATCACTGTGATGTCCAGTGTTTTATGCACCAACACTTTGTTGTTGTTGTTGTTGTTAAATTATACACCACCACCCCAATTTCCAGTCAGAGCCCACTTCAGAGCAGCAAACAGGATTAAAACCAACAATCAACACAATTGACATAAATTAACACTAAAAGCAATTGCTATACAATTCTAAAATTCAATTCCCATATAGATGGTGAATCAATAAATAAAATCTAAGTCAAAATTATCAACCCCCATCTTCATATCTTTATTTATTGAGGGGGATGAATCAGATGGACAAGCACAAGATGTTATTTATGATGTATGGTTCATAGTTTGGGAGGCTGGCTTTTCAGATGGAGTATCACGGGTTTACAGAATGGCCTCAACCAAAAGCCCAGTGGAACATCTCTGCTTTGCGGGCCCTGTGGAACTGATTAAGGTTTTGCAGGTGTCAGCTGTCAGAGAGTTCCACCAAGCTGGTGCCTGAGCTGAAAAAGCCCTGGCTCTGGTTGAGGCCAACAAGATATCCTTAGGACCAGAGACAGCCAGAAGGTTACTATCAGAGGACCAAAGCATGGGAAACAAGGGGGGATGTGGTTTCAAAGGTACGAGGGCCCCAAATCACTCAAGGTCTTAAAGGTATCAATACTTTGTACATGAGCCAGAATTCAATCAGTAACCAGTAACACAAACTCATACACATCTTTATCCAAATTTAGAATAAAACCCCCTGTGGAAAGATTAAATTGGCACTGAAAAGGACATTCAAAAGACAGGTGAACATCTCAACAAGAGTGATAATATCTCACTCCAACAAATTTCTTAAGCAGTAGCTGTAGGGATATATTTCCCAGAATTGTTGACAGAATTAATTCTCTGAATTAATTATAACTTAACAAAAGCCTGTAACTTTCACATCAAGTACAACTGGATCTGAAAGCTGATAACCCCATCTATTTTTCTTTGTTGAAAGCATATTTTTTACAAAACCTTCTTTGCTTTACAGTTTATTTTCACCCACCAGGACTCAGAATCTATAATCTAGTTCTTGCAAATTGCAGGTGAGGTGGTAAACATTTAGATTATAGGAGGGGACATACATAACAGGATGCCCTATCATGCAAAATAATTGAAATATCTATATCTCATACTTTCTGAGTGTGTGTGTGAGCTGGAAGAGACCATAAGGGTCATCCAGTCCAACCTCCTGCCATGCAGAAACACTTTCGCTCCCCCCAACCCAGCACTGGGATGCAGCACTGAACATGGCACCAGTGTCCCAGTGCCTCAAGCTGGCCAAGGGTATGGGCAGGGAGGAGCTGACTAGTCGGCTCCCTTGCAGCCATTCACTGTGTTATGCTGGCGGTCGGGAATTCAGAAGTATATTGAGCCCCATAGACACTTCTTGGCAGCAAGGAGGCTTTTTCACTTATCAAGGCTCCCCATGCCACTAGGAAGGCTCTTGGATGGGGCTGTATGCCTCCTAATTCAGTGTCATCTATAAATTTGATTAGCAGGCTCTCTATTTTATAATCCAAGTCATTTATAAAAAAAAACAGTGAATATCACTGGACCCAGAACAGAATTCTGCAGCACCCCACTAGTCACTTTTCTCCAGGATGAAGATGAGCCATTGATGAGCACTCCTTGTGTTCAATTGGTCAACCAATTACAAACTCACCTATCTAGTAATTATTTCTTGCAGATATCAGCAGATCAGAACTTTCTGGGAAAGCCAGGCTAAACTTATTCAAACAGATGGTTGAGGGCAGAGAGCATATTTATCCTGCCAGTGCAATTCACAAGAAAAGCAGGGCTTCCTTCTTTATGAGGCCAAATACCAAAGCCAGGAAACAGAGATTGCTGTCAAGAACTGCAGATCCAAGCACAACCATAGGACCAAGATAGCCAACCTCTCATGTCCCAAATCTCTCACCGTTTTGGAGGCTGGTTGTCATCAATATCAATATAATGACAATACCCAGCTCTATATATTCTTATCAAAATCTCCTGGGGATGGAGTAGAAGTCATAAATAGCTGACTGACTGCTGTGGTGAACTGGCTAAAAGTTAACAAATTACAACTGAAGCCTGAAAAGCCAGAGGTAATGCTGGCTGGGAAGGTGGAGGTCATGAAGGACCTTTTTCTCCTCACTGGACCCACCTTTATAATTGGAGAAGCAAGTTACCGGTAATACAGCTAAAAAAAACCCCAAAAAACACTTTCTACCAAATCAGCCTACCCCATAAGATGGCTCCTTACTTTGATATGGCTGATCTGGCCACCTGGATCCATGCAATAGTAACATTGAGACTAGAATACTGTAATGCTCTGTACATTGGTCTCCCCTCAAAATCAGCTCAGAAACTCCAACTGGTGCAAAATGTCACAGCTCAACTATTATTGGGAGCTAGATGGAGCATGCATATTACCCCAATTCTGCAGATGTTCCATTGGCTGCCCATTTGTTATTGGGCTTAATTTAAGGTATTGGCTAGTGCATACAAAGCCCTTCTTGACTTTCATCCCTCTAATCCAGTGGTGGCGAACCTATGGCACGGGTGCCAGAGGTGGCACTCAGAGCCGTCTCTGTGGGCACACGCAAACAGAGTCCCCCCCACACACACACACATTACTGTCACCTTCATTCTCTTACAGTTAACTTTGATAATTTAAAGTGATGGTTTTTTCAGAGGTAGAAGAGAGCAGAAGATGTCGAGTGAGCAAGTTAAATGTTTCAAGTACCTAGGACTGAAGTTTTATTACAGTCTAAACTGGTCACTACACAGATCTCAAGATATCAAATGAGTTAAGGGTACATTATCAGCAGTCTCAGACTTCTATTACCATCAGGGAATCCAACTTTTTCCTGCCCCAAACACCACCTTCAATGCAAAGGTCATCCCACAACTTCTATATGGAATTCCTGTGTGGATTAATGCTTTTAACAACGTGGCTGAATACCCACAAGCTCATTTTCTCCATCAGGTAATGGGAGTGCCTAAATATGTTAGTTATTCTATGATCTATGCAGAAATTAAACAATTCTTTGTGAAAATCAAAGCCCAGACAATTACCATTAAATATTGGCTGAATGCACTTTTTAATTCTAATCTTTGAGTTTGCTCTCATCAATGTTAAAAGACACTTATGAATCCAACTGGAACAGAAAAATTATTCATATGATCAGATCTATTGGCATGGACTGTGACTACTTGGTTCAGTCTGACCAGTCTAGTTTATTGAGGACAATAACTCAAAAACTTCATGACCTTGAAATAACAACACTATTTCCTCATGAACCAAAATTTTGTTCCTTCAAATTTTTAGGTATTCAGTTTGACCACAACATCAATTTAACCTATTAATCTGCTCTTGATTTATCTTCCCATAAATGTGCTTTTATGATGGCCAGATTGAATTCCATTCCATAATCTGTTCTCTCTGGAAGATTTCTTCGTTATCCAAATGACTCTGCATATGTGGGAAAATATGCCATATTCTGTCTCCCACATACTACTGTACTGCCAGCTTCATATTGATCTGCGAGAGAAACTGATTACCCCACTATTAATAGTTAAAACAACCGGAAGTAAAAAGAAGCAACTTTCCTTATTCTTATCAGATAAGGACCCAGATTCTACCAGTGCTGTTGTTAAATTTCTTTCACTGCTACTAAAAACCAAGGCTTGTCAAAAACTGAAGTAAAATGGCTGAGCTCTGCAACTATTAATCCACTTTTATAATTTATTGATATTACTGTTCAACAAATTTTAATTTATTTTTTTTTGCCAATAAAGGTATCTGAATTCTTCTTCTGCAAACTATGCAAAACTGAATTTCAAGGGCATCTTCTTAAACAGGTAATGTGGTTGCACTGTACAAAATGGTTTACAAACTTATTTGGATAAATTATGAGGGAGGGCTGTGGTCTATACTGTTGTACATAGTTTACTATAAATAGGATCCTACGGTATAATTTTTGCACATCTTATGTTAATACTTAGGCGATGCTTCAGTTCTATATTTTAGATTTCTGGTTGGTTCTGGTTGGTTCCAGACTATTGCATTGTCTATTGGATGTCCTGTTTTGTTGATTGTACTGACTCACTCTGTGTAATCCACCTTGAGTCCCTGTGAGAAAGGTTTGCCTATTAGTAATGTAAACAAACAAATGTCTTCCTTTATTATACTCCACCCCATTCCATTTTAGAGGTAGGAAATACCAATTAGGATAGAATCTGGTTCTTGCCCTTGGCATAAGATACTGTCATAGCATAGAGCTTCTCAAAAGAGGAAATGAATGTGTTGCTCAGTGAAACCCTGCTGTGCTCTGTTTGAAAGGAAGTACCCTTAGGTCATCAAAAGTGAGAAAAATTCCTGAAAAAAACATGTTATTCTCTGGTAATAATTGCGACTCCTCATTATGTAGAAGTATCATCCTAAGCAGAGTTATACCCTTTTTAATTTAATACCCTACCCCTCCATCTCCCATGGGTGGTCAGGGGGGACCTGACTTATTTTGTGTTTGTGCGTGTGTGTGTGTGTGTGTATGTGCGTGCGTGCCTTTCTCTCTCAGGAGCTACATCCTTCCAAATATATCTGGATAATTGAGAATCAGTAGAGTCAGTTTCCAGATAGTTTCATAGCACTTGATAATCAGAATCAACTGGCAGATGCTGCAATAAAAACTAGCTCCTTGATTTAGAATTCATTTATCACATTTTGCTGAATGTTTTATTATTCTTAAACATACTGAAGTTATAATTAAAACAGACAAGCAGTTGTATTATGTCAACATAAAACACTCGGGCTTTCATTTATCAAAAAAAAATCAAGAGGAACTTCAAGAAATTCAACAGGAAGGAAATAGAATTATTTGATTAAAATATCTTAGAATGGATTCAAATTTTTGTCAAATTGTATTCCTTGCTATGCTTATTTTCCTTTGGACAACTAATACAATTCATTGGAAGTACAGCTTTATGCATCTGGTGAATCATCAGATTCTCAGGGTTTTTTTCCCAGGAAACAGGAAGGTATAACTTAACCATAAAAGCCTATGTCAGTCATGCTCCCAGAGAACTTGTTTGCATATTTTAAATTCTGCACTGTATTGCATTAGAAGACAGATCACCTGCTCAGCATAACACATTGTTATGAAGAGGATCATCATCACACGAAGGCAGTGCTACTAGATTCCTCACCAAAGTTTGTAGTATGTCAATGAATTAGGATGAGAACTGAGTAACTTTTCCCTCCGTTATGTGTTCTTTCCACTTATCGCCACTGTATTTTCAAAATCTGAAGTGGACTGGACAGGGTAGGTTTAAAAGAGAAGTTTGCTTCATTTGCTGCTGTGACAAATGAAGCCGAGCTGCTACATGAAACAGCGGGAACAGGGTGCTATGAGTAATAACATAGCCTCCTGGGAAAACAGCAAGAAATATGTGTGATCAACTCAGTGAACATGATGGAGGCATGGCTGGATGAAATGAAGGGGGTGGGGCAGGATGTAAGGTATCCTTGGGCTAGACTGAATCAGACAGATAGTTACTTGTTGAGGAAATATGCCAGGTGTTTTGATTGGCTGTAGTGCCACATTGATTCAGTTCTGCGTGTCCTTAACTTGGGTTGCTTCTACGCAGAGCTTTTGGTTTGGTTTGGCAACCAAGCTGGAAGGTTCGAAGGTGGTGTTGTTGTTTTAGCATTGACACAATTGTTTCCAGATTTTTCCCTGCTTTGCTTCATTTTTTTCCAAACCTGCTGTGCTATGAGATTGCCTGTAAAGATAGTTTGCAGCCTTCTTGGTGGAGATATGCACTTTCAAACTGCCGGCATTGGCCTTCCTGGGCTAGGGTAGCGGCTGGGAGGCCTGGGAAACCTCTAGCAGGGCCTCCGGTGGCCACAGCCCTGCTGGACTCCACTGGCAGCTGCAGCTCTGCCTCCTCCCTTGAGCCCCATTGATGGAGCTCAAGGGAGGAGGCGGAAGCAGCAAGCGGCAAGCCGCAACCTTGCTGGCTGCTGCAGCCTCACCTTCTCCCTCCATGGAGATTGAGCAGGGGGGCGGCAGCCAGCTCCGATTGAGCAGAGGGTGGCAGCCTGCCACCACCCTGCCCCCCACTCAACCAAAAGTGGTTGTTAATTTTTTTGAATCCCACCACTGGACTCAAACCCACACCACCTTTTCCACTGCACTATTCTTCCTCATTGACTTATCAATTAGGTTACCATGCTGCCTTCTATGACCTTACTGTTATGGCCCCATTCTTCTTTGCCTACACAGCCCCCATCATTGTCTTCTACACAATGCTAACTGCTGTGTGCAGTTTTATGAACATTAATGAAAGAACTTAAGCCTCAACCCTGGAGAGTTTGTTGGTTTTCTTGATCACTGGGTTAGAAAAGCCATGATGGGGTACCTACTGTGGGCTCTTCCTGGCAGGATGTCTGTGCATGGTGTGTGGGAGGGGTATGGGATGTGTTCCATGATGTCCTCTCAGTGGTGGGTGTAAGAAGGTGGCACTTTCTGACAGCCCCTCAAGTCATTTTATTCTGCACCACTTCTCTATTTCTTTTTGGTTCAAAGAAATCCCCATTCATCACTCAAGCAGTGCTTCGTTCCCACCAGTCTTAATGCTGTAGGACATGAAATATGTATTTGGGGATTTTGTCACAGAGGCATATGACTGGTTCACAGCTGTAAAGCGACAATTGACTCACCTTTGCCTACTCTATAAAAAGGAAATGCAGATTAATAATGCTAGATTGAGTTACTGTGAAATGCTCAGACTGCCTTCCTGCTTCCTTCTCATTACTTGAAGCCGAAAAAGGTCATTCTGGAAGAATTTATATACTAAAGGGTGGGTGGCAGTATAAAATTGCTGTTACTTCCCAGTGATTTTTGAATTACACTGATGAACACTAAGCAATTAGTCATTTTTCCCAAAATTTGGCATATAGCTCAGAGTGACTGGAAGGGATAATATAATTTACCCAATTTGCTTGAACACGCCCACTGAAATCAGTTAAAAAAGCCCAACCATATGTAACCCAGCACATCTCTGGCTACATAAATCTCTATTAGACTTGGGGGGGGGGGGGGAATTAAAAATCAATAAAATGGCAGTATCCTTGTGGCTTGCTAAACAAATGGGAAATTGCTTCAACAAAATAATAACATTCACATTAACAAACATTTAATATGAATGTAACAACTTATGTAACAACTACAATTATAACTAAATCACAGTGGTTGTGCATATAGTACAACTGAGCTATACAGGATGTTCAGTGGCCTTCAGGAAAGGCACTCAGAACAATAACAAATACCAACAGTGCCCAGGGGGATCCAAATATTAATTAGACGTATAGGGCTGCTTCTTCCCCATTTGCTCTTCTGTGGCTGCTGCAGGTATTTCTTCAACTTCGACCTGCAAGGAAATAATGAATTCCCTCCAGTTCTCTAGCCCCTAAAGCCCAAATGTTCCAAAAACATAAAATACAAATGTTAAAATGGTATGGGTTACACATGCACACAACTGAATGAGAAGGATTTTCTTTTAATGCCAGGAGGACATTTTGGAATTCCAATCCATTCCCCTGAAAGAGGAAAGGTTGCATTGTTACATAAGCATTCCATAGAGATGATGGAGCTCTAAAATTTTGCAGGCTCCAAGCCAAACCTGAGCATCATTTACTCTATGGAATATTCCAAATTAGATTATTTAGAATGCTTGAATTATTTTATTTTCTTTAATACTGGCCAAGATGGCAGCCCTCAGGAAGATGGTCTTTTATATATGTGTAAGGATTCATGCAGAGGCATTCCCGGTGAAAATGGTGCCCGGGACATGACCAGCTCCCCGCGCCCCTGCCCCCCTCCCCCCGGCCCAGCTCCCTGCGCTTCCCCCTCCCGTGCTCCACTTATGGCAGCCAGCAGCGAGGCCGGGGAGAGCAGGAGCCAGCCTGCCGCTGCGGCGCCTACCAGAGCCACCCACCTGAGCTGCCTGCCACCGGCTCCTGCTCTCCCCAGCTTCCCTGCTGGCTGCCATAAATGGGGCGGGGGGTGCAGGGAGCCAGATAGGGGGCAGAGGGAGCCAGACTGGCACCCAGCAGCTCCCTCCATGCCGGAGTGCTACTTGCTGGCCAAGCTGTTTGCTGAGGCCTGCTGCCAAAGCACCCGCCTGAGCCACCCACCATTGGCTCCTAGGGCTCGGTGGCTCAGATGGGGGAGCAGCCCTCCAGCATGGAGGGAGCTGCCAGGTGCCAGCCAGGTGGCTACGTCACAGGAGAGGCCGGGCGCAAGGACCCGGCTGGTGCCCAGTGCTTCCCCCACATGACAAAACGGTGTGCACCTGGGGACATGGGATTAATGTCCAAGGAGCTATTTTAGACTTACCCAATAGTTTACACAAGACTTGTGGGATTAAAAAAATGAACCAAAATAGCAGTTTTCAAAACCACAATTCAAACTTGCTTCTGAAACTCCCTATACTTTTCTATGCTGCTTGGTCCTGTTTGAGAAACACTTCTGTGGCAGTCATGTGGGTCTTTGGAAAGACTGACTAATATGATTAAGGAATAGGTGGTAAACCTATTGTGAAGAAAGATTTATGGGTTTTTCCATTTAGAAAAAATGGCAGCCAAAAAGGCATAATAAAAATCTGTAAAATTATATAGCATGGAAAGTATGAATAGGTACGAGTTACTTAAAAACAACAACTTGGGGACATCTGTTAAAATTGACAGGCAGAAGACTGAAAATAACGTATGGATCTTCTTGCCACAGTAGTTTTGATGGGCACCATTGCTAATATGTTAGCTAATAATTAGCTAATAATAATGGTGAAGGTCATCTTAGTTTTGACAGACAGATGGAGAGACTGAGAGAGAAGGTTGGACCAGGGTCAACATCCTGGCAAAGGGGTGTGCCTGTACTGTTGGCACCAGTCATAGGAAAGACTTGTTTCCTCTTAAAGAGGAACATTGTTTTGCATGAAGAAACAAGGAAACAGATATAGTTCCTGTGATGTGATGCAGTGTGCCCTATCTCATGCAAAACCCAGCAACTGATCACACAAAAGCTGCAGGGACAAACAGCCGTTGCTACTTTAGATAGCTGATTTTACTCACCCTCTGTTTTATATCAGTGGGAGGTGGCAACGTTGTGTGACAAGTTATTAGAGTGTACGACCAAACGAACTGAAACTGAGCGAAACTGAGGTAAAAGGAAAGTATAGACTTTAGTGAACCTTCGATCCAATTTTCTTTCTGGGCATTGACCCAGAAATCTGATTTGAAGTTTACCTTTTGCCATTTTGAGCAGAGAAATGGGGAAAGCGGCTTGTTATGCAGTCCCTTCCCTGTTTGTTCCCCCACACAAACTTGCATTCTCTTCTCCAGCAGCTTTTTACAAAATGATTTTCATTCCGTCCTTTCCCCAGGGAATTCAAAATGGCAAACACAGTTCTCCCCTCCTCTGTTCACATTTTACATAAATCTAGTTTCAGAGGGAAGTCTTGCTAGTCTGCAGTACAACAGTTAGGTTCAAATCCAATATCAACTTAGAGACAGGGTTGCCAACCTCCAAGCAGTACCTGGAGATCTCTCTCAATTACTATTGTCTCCAGATGACTAAGATCAGATCTCCTGGATAAAATGGGTGCTTTGGCATTATACCCAAACCCCACCCTTCACAGGGTCCACCCCAAAATCTCCAGATAATCTCCAGATTGGCAACCCTATTAAGAGACCAGCAAGATTTTCAGGGTATAAGCTTCCGAGAGTCAAAGCTCTCTTCATCTGACTCTTGAAAGCTTATACCCTGAACATCTTGGTGGTCTCTAAGGTATTACTGGATTCAAATCTATAACTGTTCACATAAATCTGTTTGTAAGAAGGAACCAACATATATTCATCTTGCAGATGAATCCAGAGACAAGTACCTGGATAAATGTGGGGTTTCTATCAGACATTCAGCAATATATGTGCTGAAAGAATTACTCAAATGACATATTGAAAAAATACCAAGTATACACTGTTCACTTTAAATTGTGAACAGAGCTACTGTCTTTCAACAGCAGGTGAAGACATTTTTATGTCACATACAAACACACACCATCCCCCAGGTCCAACCCTGGGACCAGTCACAAAATGGCTGGTATGAGAGACATTCACAAAATGGTGGAAGTTTCCAAGTCAAACATCCTTCTGTGATGGAAACAGCTGTTTCAGAATGAACAATCCTGCAGTGCAGACCCAAAGGTGATGGATCTTCTACTCCAATGAGGCAAAGAGTATCAGATTGGCTGTTTTTTGGGTATGAGACACTTCTGAGACAAAGCACCTGGAAGTGCATACATGAGTACCAGGGCAAACCTATTAGCGATATCACCCTATAAGTCAGTAATGGCCTGGTGCTTGCACAGGGGACTACCCTTACCTTTTTACCCTACTGAGTGGTGATGAGGGTCAGGGGCTGCGTAAAAATAGAATGGAAGATAGGAGGACCATCTCACCTTGAGCTCATTGGAAGAAGGAAGGATAACATGTGACTGGCAGACAAGTAGATAGGTGGATGTTGTGGGTTTTCCAGGTTGTATCGCTGTGTTCTAGTAGTATTTTCTCCTGACGTTTCGCCTGCATCTGTGGCTGGCATTTTCAGAGGATAGGTGATTTACAGAATAGCTGGGCCACTAAGGTGGGTCTAGGTGTACAAAATTCCAGGGTCATCTGGAGGCTGGAGAAAGTCTTGCTTGGAAATAGTAACGGGCAGCATACTTTAAGCATTTTGCACATATGCTTCTGAATGTGAGAGGCACAGAGTGTGTACGAGGGAGCAGAGGGATCTTTGACAGTGTTACTGCTGCCCCGGTAACATAAAGTGATTTCAAGGGTGTTCCCAAGTGATTTCAGCTCGTGGCAGCAAAACAAAAGGAAAGGTGCGAGAAACCGGAGATTCTTTGAGAATTTCTTTATTAGCAAATGATTCCTCGAAAGTAGCTCAGCAAAAGGTGCGCCCGAAACCCAGCGCAGATCAAGTTTTATATCCACCATCCGGGAAGGGGCAAGGGCAGGCAAAAGGGGGCAGGTAAGGGAGCAGGTGCCTTACCTCACAGCAACAGTAAAACACCAACCCAACAAAAGGTACAATTACAAGTTCATGAATGGAGTTGTGAAGTCTCGTGATAGGACGTCTCCTCGTGGCATCGCAGAAGCAGGGTGTGGAGAGTGTCCCATTCACAAAACCTGGGCCATCGATAACACACCCAAGAGTTTCCTTATCAATGGGTGTTGTACAGTGTCCTGTCCTGAGGCTCCCGCCTCTTGATTCCAAAACAAAAAGAAATTTAAACAGTCCAATGAGGGTGCAGGAATGTTCTTCAATGGCTGGAGCATCTGGAGCTGCCGTCACCAGGTTTAATTTGTAAAGCCAAAGGGTTTTGTTCTGGGCTGGTGGGATTTCCTGGGTGTTGGCTTCTGCCACATTCCAGGACTAAATTCCTTGAGTTCCAATGTCAACTACTATTGGCTACAAAATATATATTTTCCTACCTACAACAACAATTCTTCAAAATGATTACAGACATTATTAAAGTCAAATCAATATTAATGTACTATCAAGGAATTTACCACGTAATAATGAATGCCTAAATATGTGTCAAAGTAAAAGAAAGGATTTGTTTGCTTCCAGTGAGTGGTTTTGTCATTGATACGCATACCTTGTCATTCTCTGGCTCCATGGAGGGTGTAGCAGAGTGTGAAGAGGTTCATTTAAGTAACTTCATTAGAAAACATAATTTTTTTTTCAATTTTCCCAGCAGTAACAACAGCCAGCATGGTGTAGTGATTAAGAGCAGTGGACTCTAATCTGGAAAACCAGGTTCAATTCCCCCAGACTTACCAACAGCAAATGGATCCCAGGGCAAGAACTGAGTGCCCCCCCAAATTTTCGCGCGCCCCCCTGCCATGAGTGGCCGCCCATCTTTCTCCTTCTGCTTCCCTCTCTCCCCCTCTCCTCCATTTCCTTCCAATCAGTCTGCCTTCTTCAGCCTCCTTCTCCATCTCCTCTAGCCCTCTCTCTCCTCTCGCCTGTCCTCTCACTCTCCTCTCCACACACCAACTCTCCACCCGCATTTTGGCGTTCGTGCCCTCTTACCTCCTCCCCACAGGGCTGGCCAACCGCCAGCCCAATCAGCCTGGTTCCCTCTCAGCCACATCTGGCCTTCCCTGGCCCAGCTTGTCCCAGCTCACAGCTGGCCTCACCTCTCCAGCCAAGCCCAGGCTGCGCCCCACCCACCAGCTGCTGCCAGCTTGCCACACAGCTCTTCTTTTAGCAGTGCCGGCCAGGCTGACTGCAGACCTTGTCTGACCCCTTTTCCTCTCCCCAGGGGTCAACCGCTTCCGTGGTCGGCTCTCCCTCCTTCCCTGGCTCCTTTTCCGGCCTCATTGTGCCAGCTGCCAGTGGCGCTGTCCGGGGCTGGGGCTCCGGTGTTAGGCCTGAAGGCTGGGCCACAGTCTGCAGGGAGAAAGGAGGAGGGATGTGGGGGGGGGCGATTCTCTGCTCCTCATGTGACCAGATGGCCTCTGCTTGGGGATATGTGACTCCACATGCCCCTGGATTCCCCACTACTCCACATGAGCAGTGGACTCTTATCTGGTGAACTGGATTTTCCCCACTCCTACACATGAAGCCTGCTGGGTGGTCTTGGGCTATTCACAGTTCTCTGGGAACTCTCCCAGCCCCACCTACCTCACAAGGTGTTTGTTATGGAGAGAGGAAGGGAAGGAGTTTGTAAACCGCTTTGAGACTCCTTACAGGAGAGAAAGGTGAGGTATAAACTCAAACTCCTCCTTTCCTTCTCCTCCTCCTCCTCCTCCTGGGTCCTATGGTGGCTCTCAGTAACTCTTCGAGATTGTATTTGGCCCAGATATTTGAATCTGGTCTCCCTTAACTTGTGCTACACTCTATTTGGTATGTCATACCATTTTTCAGACTTGGTACAAAGAAAGAAGGCACTCATAAGCCACATAAATTGTGCTATACCATAGGAAAGAGCCAGTCCAAATCACATGGACACACAAAATTGCTTTTTATTGAGACCAATCATTGGTCTATCAAAGTCAGTGTTGTTTTCTTTGACCAGCAGAGAGTCTCAGATCTTTTACATCACCTGATTGATCCTTTTCACAGAAGTTGCTGGCAATCGAACCTGGGACCTTCTGCACACCAAGTGGATGCTCTGCCACTGAGCCATGACCCCTCCCAGATTAAAAGGCAAGAGATCCTACATGTAAATATGTTTTGTGAAGCATCAGGTGCTTTTTCTTGAAGTTAGCCACAACAACATTTTGAACTCTCGGGCTTGGCACTTGTATGAAAGCTGCCTGCTCTGAAGCTGTACACACACACAAAAAGTCTGCTGGAATTCTCTGGATGACTGCCAGAATGCTCAGAGCCTGTAGACTGGAGCCAAACATTTTCAGATCTTGAGCATGTTTGTATGGAAGATCCTGGTATAACCGCTTTGGACTAGTGGTGGCTGGAAGGATAGAACAAGCTTTCGTTTTGTCAGAAGCAGAGCCAAGGATGAGATTATGTAGTTTAGGCTATAGAGAATGCCAGTTACACAGCACATAAAAAAGGAAATTTCAAGCAAGCTGTCTCACCGATACCTTGCAGAAGACAGCAACAGGAAATCACACTAGGAGCAGTGAAGCTCAGCTTTGCCAAAGACAGTGGGAAGCAAAAACCAGGAACTGTGCCAGCAGAGACTAGGGAGTTGTATTGCCTGTGGAAATAGAGACACACAAACAGTCTTTGACAATATTGAGGGTAATGAGGCATCACTTTGCAAGGAGAAAGTTATAGTTCAAACTGAAAGTATTTTTAATAAATAATGGTAAATGTAGGGTCTGCTTCTAGAAAATATGAAATTTTGCATAACCTGAGTCAGATTAAGGCAAACTAAGGCCTGAACAGTGCCAGATTTAGATGAAGAGGGACCCTAGAGACTATTCCACTTCTGAGGCCCCTCCCAATCCCCGACACAAATAGAGAAAGATGGGGTCCACAAAATGGGGTCCACTTCAGTGAAGTCCTGGAAGGACAAAATCAATACAGAAATCAATGCTAATGTTAAGCTATCAGTTTAAGACAGTATTATATTGAAATGAAGGGTTGCTTAGAGACTACTGTTTTTATAACAGCTTGTGTAAGAAAGGCCTATGACAGTGTCATAAATAATACACCCCTTGGCCAGAGGTCCCCTAGATTTTGAGGCCCTAGGCTTCAGCCTGCCAAGCCTATAGGTAAATCCAGCATTGGACCGGAGACTGTGTCAAGTTAAAGTGACTGCCATAGCATTACCAAAAAACCCCAAACCAAACAAAAACCCAATATATTTTATTTATTTAGAACCCCTCACATAACTGGAAGACCTAAACTATTCGTGCATTTTGTGTATAAATCCAGCTTTGGTGCACAGTCGAGCTGACTTTTTACACACTACACATATGTAGTAAATGCTGAAATCCAGACATAGGGATCCTTAACAGTGTGAGTCATGCCAGTCTGCAGCAGCAGAACAAAATTAGAGCCGAGTAGCACTTTATTAAGAACCAACAAAAATTTTCCAGATTTTATGAGTCAAAGTTCACTTTCTTACCCCACTAGGCATCTGAAATTGTATTTTGGTTAAGGTTTGTTTTTTTCATTAAAAGTTGTCTTTGGATTCTTTAATATTGTTATATCATGTAAACAGAGTTGTTACATGAGATTTATGGTTAATCTCCAGTTTTGTAGTTTATATTGATTTTATAGTTTATATTATGTGCTTGTTTTATTAAATTATATAGAATATTGTTAGCTGCTCTGAGCCCCACTCATATGGGAAAAGAGGTATGAAAATCAATCACACAAATAAAAATAAAATAAATGAAGTTGTCACTGATTTTGATTGACAACATATTGCTCTGTAGCTTTGTTGTCTCCCAATCAAGAGGGATGAAATTCTCATAGACTGTACCCTGTACACAGGGGGTGCTCTTATCGACTTTCAGACAGGTAGAGGAAAGCTGCTCTGTACGACAGGCTAGCACCCATTCTCACAATTACAATTCTTTCCAAGAGCAGAGGTGCCCT
This sequence comes from Sphaerodactylus townsendi, assembly GCF_021028975.2. Taxonomy (NCBI): domain Eukaryota; kingdom Metazoa; phylum Chordata; class Lepidosauria; order Squamata; family Sphaerodactylidae; genus Sphaerodactylus; species Sphaerodactylus townsendi. The sequence continues at coordinate 138,476,975 of NC_059426.1, read as the reverse complement.
TTCCTGCCTCTTTCACTCTGCTTTTGAGGACCAATAAGCATCCTTCTTGTTATGCAAGCAGACTTCTGCAGATTCAGACCCTACCCTCAGGGATGCTAGATTTATTGGTGAAGTGTAATGATCAGCAATCTTGAAAACTAAGCAAAATAGTTCAATCTGTTGCTGGGCAGCAGGGGAGAGAGTAGACTATCTCATGAACTTTTTGTGTTGGTTTGAATTTCCACCAATTGCGTATTGCATGCAATCCTGTGCGCACTTATTGAGAAGTAAGTTTTGCTTTATTCATGGGGCTTCACTCCCAGGCGAGCATGCATTAGACTGCAGCCTTGGTTTGTAGAGAAAAGTCTATGCTCTAAGGCAGCAAACTGCCCAGCAACATAGCTCAGGCATCCAGCTTTGCTATTGATCCAGCAAGGAGTTGGCTTATCTTGAAAAGAGTCTTCATATTTGATCCAATGAGTCTCAGCTTGCAGAGTTCCATCAATCAAGCCAGTCAATTAGTGAAACAAAAGCAAGCCTCTGATTGAAATCTGTTCCAGTAGCTTCATGGAATGCATTCCTCCCTCCTGGGAACAACTTTGGAGCTGAGGATGTAACATAAGCCAGCTTGTTTACAGAGAGACTATGTCATTAGAGCCAAAGCAGTTAATGCTGGGAATTTCCAGGGCTTCTTACAAGGATTTGTCCCATTCTTTTCCTCTTTGCTCTTTAAGGAGTTCCATAAGCAACCAATCCCTTCATCCACAATAACTGCAGCAAGATGCCAGTGTATACAAACTGTCAGAGCAGTACTTGCTTTTCTTTGTTTACAAAGTCATCTTTGACGCAGACATTTTACCAAAGCCAATTCCTCCATGTTTAAATGAGTACATGGGATTTAGGGCTTGAAGCAGTGTGTTGTGATTTTCCAGACTGCTTGCAAAACAGAACAGATGTGTGAGGAGGGGAAATCACCTGGATGTCTTCCTGATGGTAGGGTTGTCCAGCATTTAGCTTGTTTTAGAAGCAATTTCCAACAAAGCACGTTGGGATGGGCATTCCACATTGCGTGCAGCACCCATCACCATGTCCATGTGCATTCCAGTGTTTTCATTACTCACCTCCCCAACTCGATGCCATTTTGTGTGTGCATGTTCTGTACTAATATGCTGGGATAGCATCAGCAAGGACCTGCAAATTAAACTCCCTTCCACCACTATGCCAGTTGAAGACACGCGGAATAACGCACATTCAATCCACTTTCAATGTACTGATTTTTTCCAAGTGGACTTTACCATTTCAAACAGTAAAATACAATTTCAGAGTACACAGAAAGTACATTTTATTACTCATTCCCAGCCTGTCTATACTGTCTTCTATTAATCTCCATTTGTGGTCTTTTTTTAAAAAAGTGTGGCAGATTTTTTAAAAATTATAATGGTGCACCAAAATGGCAGAGAGTGTGTATAACAGCTAGAAACAGCAGATCTGCAATTAGAGCAAAAAGTGCTATGAAAGATTTTTTATGGAAGACAAAGGAAGTTTGAAAACCTCCTGGGAAAAAGAAGAAAAAATGGCTCAGATATATGATTGAATACAAACAGTTTTTGTGGAGAGTCTCCTCCTACACCTGGTCATCCCTCCTTCCTATTCCCGGGCAGTCTTCTGCCCATCCTCACTCCTAGTGGACAAGGAGCAGCTGGCAAGCCTGAAAAATGACAAGGCTAGCCCCTATGGTTCCCCTGGGAGTCGCTGGTCGGCAGGTGGTGACATTGTCAGCATGGACTGGCATGGCCTGGATCTCGCTGGAGTCGCTGCAAGGGTGACTAGCGGTGCCCCTCCTCACTCTCCCCCTCTTTCCCCTTTCCTTCTCTTCTCTACCTCTGTCTCACTTTCCACTTGACCCTGTCTAACCTTTTCTCCCTCCTCTACTTTTCCTCCTCTTTACCCATCACCCTGTGTCTGTCTTCCACCTCCCTTTTATCCCCTCCTCCTTTCCCTGTTTTTGGACAGTGCCCTACTAGTCAACTCTATGGATGGCATAGATACCGGTAGGTTAGACTAAAATGGATGCCAAATCTTAATTCTGGACTTGGATCCCAAAAGGGAGGCTTCACCTGAACATGCTTCCCACTCCAAATCAATATGCATAGCAGATAGCAACACCTTTCCTGCAGCCATCTGGTTAACAATAGCCCAGCCCTGGAAAGGGCACACCTGTTCTCTAGCTCACAAAATAAATGAAAATGCCAGCCTTAACTCAGCTTTCCTGAGCCCTTTCTTCTCTAGCTGATCCTGTCACTCCCTTCCTGTCCAACTACTGGAGAACCTTCGACCCTTACTCTGAACTGGAATATCTTGAGTTGTAAATTCATCAACTCTTTTAAAAATCTAATCAAAAACTGACTCATCTGATCCATCATCCACTGTATTGTTCTCTCCCGAGAACAGGAACTCTGCTAAGTTTAGAAAGATTGCCTCTTTTAGCATCCTAAGGGGGGGGGGGGGGGGGTCAAATTTTTCTGTATTGGCTAGATGTCCTTGAGTCTTTACTAAAGTTTTGAGGCTGTGTCTAACCATCTCCCCGCTTGCCCCCAACATCTTCTGGGTCACCTTGCTGTGCATCTGTCTCCCTACCAACCGCACCTGCAACAGGGAGCCACACTGACATTGGCCACCACAGAGGAAACCATACTATCACTATGCTGGTGATGAGGGAAGCTGTTCTGGTGATGCAAGAAGCCCACCAGGTCTAGGCATGCCAGGGATGGAGGAAGGTCCTCATCTTCTCATTTAGCTACTTGGTTCTTCAGTTCAGATTGTTTTAATACGTGAGCAGCTCAAGTAGCAACTTGTCCCCCACCCACCTGCAGCCTTGCCGCCTCTGGAGGCATATTTTTGCTGCACAGGCGCAGATAACACTACAATTTGGGGAGGGAATTCCCCCTACCTCCATTTTTTTGTGCACATTTTGAGATTTTTCTGTGGGCCCAATCTGTGGGTTTAGATATTTGCAGGTCTTGAGAAACACACAAACACACATAGATTACCTTTTATGGCAACAGAGAGAGGGGCAATTGTCAGGAAGATAAGTAGCCGGCAGTAATCTGTGTTTTAAAAATAGTAACAACAACAGGGAGGAAAATATTTGAAAGATGTTATGAGAGCCAACGTGGTGTAGTGGTTAAAGTGTAATACTGGGATCTGGGAAATTCAGGTTTGAATCCCACTCATGCCATGGAAGCTTGCTGGGTGACCTTGGGTCAGTCACACACTCCCAGCATAATTTACCTCACAGGTTGTTGTGAGGATAAAGTGGAGGAGAATGATGTAAGCCACTTTGAGTCCCCATTGAGGTGAAAGGTGGGATGTAAATAAAGCAAATAAATAAATTATGTAAATAAAATCTTAGTTGGAATGTATGAAGTAAACTTGAGTACAAATACTTCAGTCTTACCCCTCCCCGCACAGTCTGTATTCTCTAAGCTGAAAACAGCTGAGAACAGGAGGTGGTCAAAGCCTACCTGTTGCCTTCAGAACTGGAACTCAGTCTCCTCGTTCTTCCTGTGGGAGAAGACAGAAAGGGGCAGGAGAATTCTCTCTATCCCATGTTGTGTCTTCTCTGACAGGAACAGGCTGAGCTTCAATATAACTACAAAACATGCCAATGCAAACAGATTAACTTGGCAGTGCTTAAAGTATGTGTGGGGCAGAGGGGAGGGGTGATCTGTTAGGAAGCCACAAATCCTGACCTGGAAAAGCTGACCTTGTTTTCAAGAACTGTGTGCAGACTAGTTTTGCTTGCTCGGTTATGAAGAGCAAATACTCTGCATCTGCTTAGAAGTCGCTCTCTTTTAGTGTTACTCAACCTATTGCAAAACTTCAGATACATTCTTGAGAACTGTGGCTAACACTGGAATAAGCATTTCAAGCCATCCTTTTCTCTGAATGCCAAACTGCTTCTTGGGTTTACATTACTTCTTACTTACTGCCAATATCTACAGAGAGGCCTTAATATTATTTTCAAGGCCAAACAGAAAGAACATTTTTTCAAAGTGTAATTGTGTGTCCAGCTGGACATCCATGCTTAGATCCTGGATTCCCAGTGAACACAAATTGGACTTGTGACATCACATTCAAGCAATGAAGCACTAGACCGTTTTCATAGATGGAAACATTTCTGCCTGCATAGCATGACTTTTTCACCTTCCCACATCTGCTACAGTCCATGAAACACTACAGTGCATCAGACTCTATATTTTCACTCTTTTAGCTTTCTAAAAATCAGCTGTATATTTTTAAAAATTATCCAAATATCTCAAAAGAGAAGACACAGGCAACTTATGCATGCACTACTTACAACACAGCTGTTTGCTTTGCAGTGGGTTTCTCCCACGGGTTTTTTTTTGTTAACACAGGATTTTCCAAGCCACTATTTTGCCCACCTGCTGCTTCCTTGTTCTTTTCACGCAATCTCCATTTGGGGAGATTGCCTGTCATCTTTTTTTCCCCTTGCTGTCTTTGGTCTAGCACTGTGGTGGCGAACCTTTGGCACTCCAGATGTTATGGACTACAATTCCCATCAGCCCCTGCCGGAATGGCCAATTGGCCAAGCTGGCAGGGGCTGATGAAACCAACAGATCCTGCTATCTGGAGGTGGAGTCACCACCTGATCTACTATAAGTTGCTAGACCATGTCAATTTCTTGTCAACTTCACTGGGTCTAGTGTTGCAAGTCTAGTGTAGGTCAAGCAGTGTGTGCTATCCACCTGAATAACAATTCCCAGCCTCAGCATGTCCAAAATTAATTGCATGATTCTTGAAAAATATAGCGCAATAAGAGAAAATAGCTGTTAGTGTAGTGCAGACTATTAACACAAGATAGTTTGGCTTGTATCTACCTCACCCAGGAATATGGGATAAAAGACTTCTGAAAAGACTTTCATCCTTTTATCTTATTGTTTAAGGGATCCCTCTGATTAGGTGGTACAGAGCACAAAAGTATAATTTTATTTTACAACAGTAACGAAACAAGAACAATTGATTCAGTACAAGTCTCCCAAATGTCTGAGAAACTACACATATAATTTGATTTATCTGGGTTATATCTACTGAAACTGCAGATTGGGGTTCACTTGGCTGAAGCCTTGACTATTTAAAAATAAATCCTTACACACAACTGACATGTTTGTTTTCTGAATGCCAGGATATTCTTATCTTGGAAAGGGAAGTATTCAAGCATATTAGCTCTCATCTTTAGTCTGAAGTGATAAAACCTAGGAACCATTTTGCCCCTCTCATATGTTAATTGTGAGATGGTGGCCAAAGTAGGGAAATCCCAGGACATGACTTCGTTTCTCTTTTTCAGTATTGACTCTTAAAGATATATAATCCTTTTGACATTATCATGCAGTAAAAATGAGGTTCATGAATAAAATTCTTTCTACAACTGGGAGGAATTAAGGCTTTTCTCTAAAATACACTACATCAGACAGAAAGTCAGTTCTGCTAAAACATCCTGCCATAAGCAGATCTCTCTCTCTCTCTCTCTCTCTCTCTGTGTGTGTGTGTGTGTGTGTGTGTGCGCGTGCGCGTGTGTTTCTAGCAAAAGACTCCAAGGTCACTCAGCTGATGTGTACCAGCAAGGTGTTATTGGAAATGCTTGTGTGTAAATAATTGCTAGTGCTGTTGAATTTAACGCAGTTACCTAAAAGCACTGGTGCCATAACCAAATATTATCTTAGAAAGTTGCCTGACCCACTTGTGATATCAAAGCAGACAGAGAAGTGGTCATGGCCTGAGCTTGCATTATGCTGTCTGAACGCTAAACAGGTTTTCCAAGAAGACTAGGACCAAACAACCAGCACACATGATTAACCCAGACCTATTGCGACATCAGAGCAGATCCACCAATGGGTTCAAAAGAGGCAGGACAAGCAGAGAGGACACAGGTGGACAGGATGTGAGGACTGAAGTTATCTAATCTTCATGGTTTTTTTCTCTCTATTTAGTTACTAGAAGGGTGTTACCTAGTTCCACAAACATAGCATAACTTTGGAATATTTCTGGTGAATTTGGACATCTAAAACTTTGGAATATTTCTGGTGAATTTGGACATCTAAAAATGTTTTTGCCGAGACTGTTAGTTCATACAGCTTTCTAAATTGGGGTATTATGAGTTGTAGCTAGATTACAAACAAAAGGAGTGACAGTTAATGAGACTGAGCCAGGTGACTGCAATGACCTATTCCAATGAAACTTTTCCATGCAAATGCATCTGTTGAAATAGTTCCTAAAGGTTACATCAGAACTAGTCCTGATGGAAAAAAACTAATTAGAGCATTGGACCCTTTGAAAGACTTTAGAGAATCCTGGAACATTTGCACCGGGACAATATAATATTTAGTTTTGAAGGCCATCTTAGAACATAATAAGGTTATCAGATAATATATGTATCATTTCAGAAACTGCTGGCATGCATGATAGTATCTTCAGTGTGGAGTAGTGGTTAGGAGAAGCCAGCGTGGTGTGGTGGTTAAGAGTAGTTGGATTCTAAACTGGAGAACCGAGTTTGATTCCCCCCTCCTCCATCTGAGTGGCAGAGGCTTATCTGGTGAACCAGATGTGTTTCTGCACTCCTACATACCTGCTGTGTGACCTTGGACTAGTCACAGTTCTTTGGAATGTTCTCAGCCCCACCTATCTCACAAGGTGTATGTTGTGGGGAAAGGAAGGGAAAGGAGCTTGTAAGCCATCTTAAGAGACCTTACAGAAGAGAAAGGTGGGATATAAATCCAAACTCCTTCTCCTCCTCTTTTTCCTCTTCCTCTTCGACATCATGCACGTCCTTTCCCTGGGATCATGCCTTTATATTCTAATGTGTAAAAAAACTTTAAAAAAATAGAGGATTGCTAATTAGCTTAAGGAATTTAACTATATGTGGGATTCAAGGGGAATATAGATTGGGAAACATACATACGCTTAGAGATACTTTCAAATTGTTATTTTGTTTTTATTCCTGTGCCAGTAGAGCAGGGATGACAAACAGGAGACACAGAGAGAGATGGATGTGAAATAGGTCACGTATTATTTGAGAGCTTCCAATTATTTGGCATAAAGTAGGCAGAGACAGCAGCTGTTGCTGATTGCCTAGATTCTATCAGGAGACACCACCCATCCTGACTGCTAGACAACCGTAGGAGGAGGAGTGGCTTTTGCCCAGAGATGAAGCGGATTCCCACAGCCCTTATCCTGCTTCTCAACTTGGGGGAGGTGATGCAGATAATGAACTGTCCCAGCAATGGGCAAGCCAGCTCCCTTGCCTTGAAAGTGGTTGAGGTCATCCATCAAGGTACCTGCCCAATGCTAAGCGGTGCTGCTGTGACAGTAAATAAGAAACCAACCATAGTTAGCAATGCGGCAACAAACTTCCAGTTGTTTGTGATGAGCAAGACAAAAACCTGTAGCTTCTATAGGTGGCATTTTCAGGAAATCCTGGCGTTGCTGAAAGTGCTTGTTTCTGTAAAGGGGATAGCCACTGACTCGTTATCTGGGAATATGCTGCTTTATAATGTTTAGTTCATTAGATTTCTATGCCATCCTCCCCTTTCAGGCTCAGGACAGTTCACACCAAATCAACAAAATATGAAACATATAAAATAATATAATATAAAATAATAAATATAAAATAAAATAATATAAACTTTAAAATCAAATAACAATGTTCTTATATACCTATGCATATCACAATAATCTCAGGATTGTGATCAACAGCATTCCACACCCTTGAGGGATCGATGATGCAATTCAGTGGACAAGAAAAAGGAGGAGGACTCCTAAGGATTCAAAAGCAGGACATTCAGAATCATAAAATGGGAGGAGCAGCAGGGCCAGTGTTCCCTTGCTTATTAACCTAGTATCTGACTTGCATCAAATACTGAAGGAGGGAACCTATAATTTTTTTTAAGCACATCTTTCTCCAGGTTTCAGTCTCACAGCCTAATTGTCATGACCCACCAATATGTTAGCCTGGGTCCTGCCATGTTTCTATCTACAGAAAGCTTCCTGCTCAAACAAGCCTGGAATGTTTGCTGGTACTAGGTAGTCCTATGTCTCTGCAGATGCAGGGGGGCGGGGTGGAAACTGAGAGGCTCTTATCCCTCTCTCCCTGTTCTCACCTTTTTGGAATGTGTGTACGTATGTGCATGTGACTGCTTTCCCTCTTCCCACAAAAACATGTGAGTGTGTGTATGTGGGTGCCTTCTCACCTCCGGAGAAGGAAGGGGTCTGACGTATCTGTGCTGGAGGAATATAATGCTTTGCTTGTTTCCTTGTGTTCAGTTCTGACAATATAAGCCAATAGCTTTCCTATGGTTGTCATCAATAAATGAGAATTCTGTTTTCAAAGCATTTCAAAGCATTGATTCCTTCATTGAGCAAATCACATAACTTCCCTTTCTGATAATATCCACTATGCTATTGTCCCCTTAGTATATGACACACTTTAGTGAAATGTTATCAAAGGGTCTAAAACGAAATACTGTCATGTGATTATTCACAACCAGCTGATTTTGATACCACAGTAAAGTTTGGTTGAACTCCTTCCGTCTCAGCCTGGCAGCAACCTCTATCAAAAAGAGCTCAAAACAAACGCACATGCACATCTAGAGAACCAGTGATCCTTAAATAATAGTCTGAAATTGTGACTCCCAGAGTCAGGTGAGTGCAGTGGCAAAGTTTCCTTGGCAGAAAGCATATTCCGCCAGATCTCGAACCCAGTAAAACAGAGTAGGCAAAAGAACCAGTCATTTCCTTGGTTATCCTAAATAATAGCACGATCACAGGATATCAGATACAACTTGGAGAAGTATTTGGACACTTCAGTTGGTACAGAATGCTGCAGCCAGGATGTTGACCAAATTGGGTTATATGGACCATATCACTCCAATCTTAGCCAATCTACACTGGCTTCCAGTTTGCTTCTAGATACAATCCAAGGTGCTGGTGTTGACCTTTAGAGCCCTGTATGGTTGGCACCAACATACGTGAAGGACTACCTGATCTGATGAACCCAACCACTATGATAATCTTTGAGCACCCAGCTTCGTGCCTCCAAATTGAGAGCAGTAGTGAATACCCCAGAAGATGGAGACAGAATCCAATGAGGTCTGAACACACTGGAGAAGTGGGCAGATGTGAAAAAGATACAGTTCAGCCAGGATAAGTGCAGAGTTCTACATCTGAGTGACAAAAATGCAAAACAGGCATAGTGGATAGCAGACATACTTCTTGAATAGCAGTGTGTGAATAAGACTTTATAGTACAGGTGGCACTGCTAGAGTCTAGACAATATGTTTGGAAGATATAGTGTGATGCAGCAGCAAAAAAGGCTAATGTGGTCTTGGGGTATAATAACAGGGCCATAACATCAGATGTCATTATCCCACTGTACACTGCACTGGTCAGGCCACACCTGGAGTATTGTGTACAGATCTAGAGGCCTCGCTTTAAAAAAAATGTGGACAAAATGGAGCGGGTGCAGAAGAGAGCGACAAGGATGATCAGGGGCCTGGAGGCCAAGCCTCAAGAGGAAAGGCTGAAGGACTTGGAAATATTTAATCTGGAGCAGAGAAGGTTAAGGGCGGGCGGGGGGGGGGGGATTGCTTTCTTTAAGTATTTGAAATGCTGTCACTTAGAGGAGGGCAGGGACTATTCAAGTTGGCAGCAGAGAATAGGACTCACAATAATGGGTCTAACTTATGTGTGGAAAAATACCTAGTGAATATTAGGAAAAAATTTACAGCAAGAGTAGTTCAGCAGTGGAATTGGCTGCCCACAGAGGTGGTGAGCTCCTCCTCACTTGCAGTCTTCCAGCAGTGGATGGATGAACACTTGTCAGGGATGCTTTAGGGTGATCCTGCATTGAGCCGTGAATTGGACTAGGTGCCTACACTGTCCCTTCCAATGTTCTCTTCATAATATAAACTGTAAAGGAGTTGGGAGAAAGGAATAAGTCAGATGAAGGAGGGAAGGGGAGATTGATCCCCACCCCCACCCCCGCAATGCATAGTACAGTCACAACAGTAAGAAAGTCTGCTCAATTTTCCATTAGGCACAATAGATGCTACCAAACATATTGTCTTTGGGTCTGGCTGATCCTATTGCAGTTCTAACTTGCAACCCTGTTAAACATAGCTTCTGCTTGTCCAGACTACATTACTGCACAGCATATGGTTTAAACATAGCAGTTTATTGTGGCATAAGCACACCTAACAGGACCAGGGGACAACTCTGATCACTTGGGGCAGTGGGAAGGGAATTGGGGGAAACCCCGCTCCTCTAATTCTGCTTTCTATGGCCGTTTCCGCACGGCCCATTAATGGCGCCCTGGGGACGGGATAAACGCCGTCCCCAGGGAGCCATTCGCACAGGCGGCGCTGCTGCAACGCAGCAGCGCCGACCTGACTCCACTCCAAAACAACCCTTTAATAGTCTGAAATTGTGACTCCCAGAGTCAGGTGAGTGCAGTGGCAAAGTTTCCTTTGCTTTAAAGGGTTGTTTTTCCTTCCACAGCGTGTTTCCGCGATGCCAATGAACAGCACCGCCCGGGGAACACGCTCGCTGTTTCCTGTTCCCTCACGTGTCCCGTGCGCGTCGGCCTGCTGGCGTCGCAGCCCGCCACGCTGTCCTCCGACCCCTGGAGGTCGGAGGGCAGCGTGCTGCTCGGCAAGCGACGCCAGCAGGTCGCAACGGGCTGGCTATACGGTGAAATAGAACGGAAGGGGAAGAGGCGGCTCCGTGCGGACCCGCCTGCCGTCTGCCAGCCTCTCTGGAGGCTGCCTGCATGCTTGCATGCGAACGGCCTCCGCCTCCACGCGGCGGAATTCTTGCCGGCGTGGAGGCGCCCTTACGGCTGTGCAGAAACGGCCTCTGTATTTCTCAGGATCAAAACCAATATGGTTAAGATAGCTTAAGGTAAGAAAAAGCTCATTGATTACTTGAACCCAGTACTACAATAAAAATACATTGAATTCATAGAATGTATTAACAAATTTGCTTATGATTCCACAATATGGCAACAACAGGAATTTGATGTTACTGAAGCTATGATTTACACAACAAAACGAATTGCATCCGAATATGGGAGCCTGAAACACAGTCAAGTTCCTCCTATTCGATGGCAGAAAAATTACCTCCTGGGATACTAGATATAATAATGTTGCATAGAAAATCCCTCTCTTATCCAGTGGCAAATAAGTTTTCACTACAGAACTTTGTATTGATTACATTTCTATGTTCAAACATCTATGTAGGTCCTTTCTTAATGAGCTAGATCTCTAAGCTGTGGCTTAACTGATCTATACACAAAGTGATCTATACACTGAAGACAGAATTTCCTTCAAGCTATAATTCTAAATTTACCAAATGTACAATATTTAGAAAATGCTGACTACAGATTATTGCTATTGGCATGTCAACCAATGCAGGTTGTTTTGTTCCCTATACATTAGTGTTTTTATGAAAAAATATTTTCCCAAGGTTGCTAATGTAACTTCTCCACAGCTCCTATTCTTCATCATTATTAAGACTCTAAACTACTTTGAGCAAAGAACTAAACTAACCTTTGGGCACATATTAAGTCTTAATTACTACATGCTTGAAACTGATACTAGAGAAACTGGCTCTATAGCAACAATATTTAATTGCTCTTGGTAAACCCTAGACAGCAGCCAAAATGAGTAAAGATATCACTGAGTAAAACACATTTCAGGTTTGAATATTGCCACAGGATTACAAGAGCAGCACCAAATGAATGCTTTCTTAGGAAACCATATTAGCCTGAATTTCATGGAGGAAGTGACCTATAAAAATGTGATTAATAAGAAAAACCCAGACAGCTGATCACTAGCTACATTCTCATAATATTTTTAAAGAATAACAATGTTGACCTATTCCAGCAATAAATGAGACCAACATTGATGCTTTCAAATGGCATGACCGAAAATTCAAAGATGAGGCTTTAGCAAAATCACATATACTTCCCAAGGTTGATTTTTTTTTTGCATTTTAAAGCAATAGTATACTATGAAATTTCTTAGCTAATTGGGAAGACTCCCAACACACTTAGGAGGTTGTTATCTGAGGAAAGGGAAATAAGTATTCTTGATCTACAAATCTATACCGCCCAATAAGGTTTGTAAACTCAAACAAAACCCTTTCCATCTGATCAGTTCCAAAGACATCTTATTCTTTTACACCTTAGAGATGTGATTATTATTTAATAAAGTTCTATTATGAACTGAGTCCAATATACCTCCAAATATTTTCCTTTGAGTGGGGAAACCAGAAATAGTATTAAGTGAATCACAGTTAGAACAAACCTAGAGGAGACCAATAGCAATGTGGTACTTGTTTGGTTAGATTTAAGAGAGCAAAAGTGTTCATACATAACTTAAACTTGTTTATGGACCAGCAGGCATGGACGACCTATTAAAGGATCACTTCTTTAAAGTATTTCATTGTGTTCATAGGCATATGGATGCTGCACCAAGTTTTCTGTATTTTGTCCACTTATGATTCATACATCTTATGCAACTAAAAAACCAAGCAGTTGCCCTGGGTTAGGCTGCACATATGAAGAGTCAATTCTCATGCACCCTCTACCGAGGCAATGTAATTTTAAAATTGTAGGAACATGATAAAGAACAGGATAGACACTATCTATTAGAAGTAGAGCTGTGCTAAATGGGAAGAATTGTTTTTGTTCCTGTCCTAATACACACTCCAGAAGTTATACTCCTGAGCACTGCTGAACTCTCTCTCCCTCCAGAAAAGCATGGGGGAGAACTACAGTGGGAGGGTGAAAATTGCACCCCCTGCCTTTTCCAAGCAGAATAAGGAAGTTCATATTCAAGCTTGTGTATTTTTTATTCAAGTAGCTTTGGGATGACAATTTTGAACTGGTCTGACAATTTAAGATTCCCAGTTTCAAGAAAATTAGGTAATTCCCCAACAACATAGGAAAGGGGTATATAACATTCAGTCATTCTGAAAATGGGGCGAGAGAACAATCATATCAAGCTTGCTTAAAACAAGCTCCCTCAAGCAGCAGATTTGCATCACTTGTCTTTAAAGTAACGTGGGAATCACTTTCAGCTCTGTCAAATCACCTGAGAATAAAAACGCTCCTTTAATAGGCGTAAAGTTTAAAATGCAGCAAGTTTTTGAATCATATAGAATTTTCCCCAGGGTGAATATTCAAAAAATTTTTTGAAGTGAAGATTATAATTGGGAGGAGGACAGTATTAAGCCTTTAATTTAGTTAGCTTCAGTCCCAACAGCAATGGAGAAAGTTCTTGCAGACTAATTGTCGAAGAACACACCTTATATAAATTCATGCACAAGGAACATGCTTTGGGAGAGAAGCAAATGGAGACTTTCCACCACCTAACCAATTCAGTCTCAAATGAGAACTCGCAAAGTTAAATGCAAGCATTTAAAAATGCACCTTTAGTGGTTGTAACACGATATCCAATCTGTGAGCCTCAATAACCAGCCTTCAAAGATTATTTGAAACCCATGTGGTTTGGAGGGGTCATTATTTTTAAGACATTCATGTGCTTCAACAGCACTATAAAGAAGCTGGGGAATTGTTTCTTTTAAGAAAGAATCTGTGAGTACTGATAAAATCAGCACCATGATATCAGAAAGTTCAAAAAGCAATTATCCCCAATCACAGATTTTGTTTCAATACCAATTAGGAGTGTTGAACTAGAACTTGGGGACCAGATTCAAATGCCAACTTATCTATGAAGCACAGCCCTTGAGCCAATCAATTTTATTCAATTTAACCCACCCCACAGGGTTTTTGTCAGGATAAAATGGAGAGACCCACATACAGCTGGAGAAGGGTAGACTTAAAAAATATGACTGAATTATCCACTGGATCATGACTACAAATTAAGCAAATGCAATCCAGGAGGTTCTGTCCAATGTCATTAAAACTGAGAATGGAATCTGCAGTCTCATTTGCAACAACAGAATGGTCATTAAGAATTTGTTGGTTTAAAGATGGCATCCACTTTAAGGTATCTTTGGAGGTATGAGAAAGGACAAAGTTTTCCAAAACTTCTGTTTTATTTGTACAGAGTAAAATACATCAGATAGTGAACATTTCATTTGAAGCCCATAATCCAGAGCCATTAACCCAGTTTGTTTTCACCGAATATTCTGGCCCGAAGTCACAGAATTAGGAATTCTAAATAGAGCTAATCTCTCTCTGCTAGAGCGACAAGGTGTGTGTCAATCTCTGCTTCTGTAAGGATCCTAAAAGAGAGAGAAAACACAAATAAAAGTTTATACCTCAGCTCAAGTATCTGCACAATCAGGAAATCCACTGAACCTTGAACAAAGATGCCTCTTGTCACTGAGACTCATACAGAAAGGATGTGAGACACTCCCCAGTTGGAGAAGGGGTAGCATTACCAGCACACATAAAATCTGGCATCCAACAAGGGCAGCCAAAATTTGATATCCCTATTTCAAAGCCACGACCAGCTCCTTGCTTCTGTATGCAGCAGACACGCATCACAAGCACCCTAATAAAATCATGACTGTCAACTTGGACTCATGATTAAAACCACTGTGAACCTATGAAGATGCCTCATGCATTTGTCTACCACCTAGCTCAGTGTTGTCGATAACATCTGAAATGGCTTTCCAGGCTCTCGGATCTTTCCAAAGCTTCCTACCCTGTAAGTGCTTTACTGGAGATGCCAGGGATTGAATCCGGAACCACAAGGTATGTTCTCAAGGTATGTGTAGATCTGGAGATTACTGAAGAGTGCCTGTTGAAGGTCACAGGTTTGATCCCTGGAACATCCCAGTAAAGGATCTAAGGTAGCAAATGCTGGGGAGAGGATTTTCTCTACACCAGACCCTGCAGCACAAAACATTGAGCTAGTCATACCAATGGTGTGACTCCGAACAAGGCAACTCTATTTGTTTGTACGTTGTTTAAATACTGTATTGATACTTGAAAACTTGCATAGTGCACTAAGTAGCCCTGCCTACTTTGATTTGGCCATTTTCACTTCCTCTAACTCCCTCATCCCCACCATCAGAACAGTAATTGAATGCAAGACTACACAATAGCGCAATTGTGTATAGTTACAAAAGCAATATCTGACACGATAGGACAGATCAAGCCAATTTTTTAGCTGAATCTCATCCAAATCCCTTCCCTTCTACTGCACCAGTTCTACATGGTTTTCATGCATGCAGGTCCCACAGATGCCAGCAAAGCCTTTTTGGGGCAGTCAAAAGAAACCACTCCTTTCTATTTTACCAGTAGAAAAGCTGATTAGGTCTAGCCAGATGAAATTGTGTCTGAACGATGTGAAGAAAAGGCAAGGCTCAAACTACATTCCAGGCACTCTTTACCTGAATTTAGGATTTTCAACTGTGACAACTCCTACTTCTATTTCAGAAGGTTTGAAGTCAATGGACAATACTGTAGAGAGGCAAGTTATTGCTGTCTAGAAACAAAGGTATACAAGAAAAGCATTAGAACGTATGAAGTCACATTTAATGTAAAGATATTTTGCAATTTTACTTTTCTTTCAGTTTTACATTAATCCTGTCCCTGTGATTTTAACAACATATTTTGTTTCTTGTAATTAATGCACGTTCTGTTTTGTTAACCTTTACACCTACCCTGATATTGATTCTTTCAAACATTAATTCATTATCTAAAAATGGAAGGTTCTTGTCTGTCCTCTTTGGGCCAAGAATCGTTCAGGGTTCTCTTAATAGATTAAAAGGGACTTCTGAAAATTATTACCTCAAACCAACATTCCCCTCAATTATAACTATAGGAGCACAAATATAGACTAATAATTTACTCAAACAAATTGTAACAGGTTAATCTTAACCACTCGGATTGGTTTTGATGGGTTTAGCCAATCATATGAATATGATTACATCTACAATTAAAAACATCCAGATAGTTATTCAAACGTATGCAGGCTGTACCATAGCCCCACAACAGCTGGCTGTAATTTTGCAGAAGCAGCAAAAATTCCATTAGGAGTCTTGAATTTTGTAACTATTACATAAAATAAAAATAGGATCTGTAAAGCCAATTTCACACATTCAACATCAGCAGAAACAAATTCCAATAATAAATTAGAAGTTGTTTAACAAGGGAGATGGCTAAACACTCCTGCAAGGCATTGTATGTTAACACTCATCTTTGGCAATACAAAATTCAAGAAGCAAGTATGAACAAGATTAAAGTTCACTATCCCACCAGCATTGCCCAGGAGCCCCATTACACTTGTGAAATGGGGTAAGTCGCAAGTCTCAATTATTTTGGTGTGAATTTGCAGATCAGACACAGAAATGGAAGGGATAACTGCAGATTAATTTTATCTGCATCTGTTGCCAAGTCTTCTCAAGTATCACAGAAACGAAGCCAAGAACATTTTGCAATCACTTCAAGTGGTAACAGAGAAGAATACGATGAAAATTGAACCACCTGCGTAATAAATTTTTAAAACTTTATTTTATAACTTTCTGGAGAAACCACACAACCCTTTACTTAACAAGGATAATATTCCCACCTGAAGGGCTGGGGAGGGGAACCCCTCCCCCACAAAGCAAGTTGGTCAAAAAGTTTTTCTCATTTATCTGCAGATTGCTTTTCTCTCATATTTCAAGACTTAATTTACATTAACATTTCTGTAAAGTATTGCTTTTGTTAACACACTGCTAAACTCATTGCAATGACTGAAGGGCAAGATCAGAAAAGGAGAAGTGGGCTATAATTGCCTTATGATTTCAAGGAAACTGTTAGTTACCTGCAATGCCATCCTACATGACTGCATTATTAAACAAATTATTAAATGTCTAAGGGGGGATATGATTGAAGTCTATAAAATTATGCATGGGGAAGAAAAAGTTTACAGAGAAGAATTTTTTCTCTCTTTCTCACAATGCTAGAACCAGGGGGCATACATTGAAAATGCTGGGGGGAAGAATTAGGACTAATAAAAGGAAACATTTTTTCACGCAATGCGTGATTGGTATTTGGAATATGCTGCCACAGGAGGTGGTGATGGCCACTAACCTGGATAGCTTTAAAAGGGGCTTGGACAGATTTATGGAGAAGTCAATCTATGGCTACCAATCTTGATCCTCCTTGAGATTGCAAATGCCTTAGCAGACCAGGTGCTTGGGAGCAGCAGCAGCAGCAGCAGCAGGCCATTGCTTTCACATCCTGCATGTGAGCTCCCAAAGGCATCTGGTGGGCCACTGCGAGTAGCAGAGTGCTGGACTACATGGACTCTGGTCTGATCCAGCAGGCTCTTACTTATGTTCTTAAATAACTGTTAGAAAACACAGTTTCAGAGTACAGAACATCTTCAAGTATTTGCAAAAGACTGCAAAAATAGTGAGACCTTTAAACACAGCTTCTGGCTTCTTACAAAGCGAAAGAAACAAATGCATTTTTAAAATTACGTATATAAAAACCAGAGCAAATAAACACATGAAAAGATGAAAAGCTTGCTTTTATTTCTGTAAACCTTCATTATCTGAAGTCAAAGATGTTTACAGTCAAAGTTCAGAATAAACATCTCTGGAACACTGGGAATGAACTGCAAACCCTGCCCCCTACGCAGCTTCCCTTTCAATCTCCATTTTAGAAGTCACTAACTTGCCCCAATTTCCAAAACAAGGAAATAGGGATGGTACTTTTCCTCCAAAACAGACCCCTCCTGATCTAGAAAGAAAGAGCTAATCAGAGTTTGCTGATTTGGATGTCACAGCAAAATGTGGCTAGGACTAAAACTACAACATACAATTGTAGGAAAGTGACATCCTTAGCTCATTTTTGATGCTCCAAAGTATGGTCTGAAGTTTATCTGAACTGATCTGTGAAATAAACATTTGCTACGCTATTATTTCCAAGGACATATTTTTATGAGATGGCATAGGATGGGTCTTTCACAGAGGTGGCCTGTCTATCTTCCATAGTACCCCCAGAATTCTACACATCACTACTTAGAAAGAAGTCTGAATCAGTTGGTTCTGGTGGGTTTTCCAGGCTGTGTGACCGTGGTCTGGTGGATCTTGTTCCTAACATTTCGCCTGCATCTATGGCTGGCATCTTCAGAGGTGTATCACAGAGGGAAGTCTGTTACACATATCAGACTTCCCTCTGTGATACACCTTGAAGATGCCAGCCACAGATGCAAGTGAAACATTAGGAACAAGATCCACTAGACCACAGCCACGCAGTCTGGAAAACCCACCAGAACCAGTTGAATCCGGCCTTTAACAATACTCTGAATCAGTTATTCCCAGGTAAGAATGAATTATTCTTCAATCTTCTTCTACAACTATCTTGCAGCCACCTACATGATACAGGTCAACATGTGAGACTCTTCAAAACTATAGCGTGACATGTCTGCTCTGCCAAGCTCTCTCACAAAACAAAGTCCTATTGAGAACATGCAAGCCCCCAGGCCCACCTTTCCTTTCCTGACACTTTTGATTAGTGGAGAGGCCTCTGAGGGAAGAGAAAGGAGGGCATGATTTCAATCCCTTTCCAACTGCAGCCCACTGACTTGTGTGGCTATTATTTTATGTAAGGTCTCATGGACCCAGCAATCAACTGTCCTGGGGCTGAAAGGGACTGTGCTGGGGAGAAAGGAAAACATGAGGAAGCTCTGCAATCTTTATGTGAAGATCCTTGAGTGAATAGATGACAGGATCCAACACACTGCTTGTCCAGTGAGCCAGATATAGATACATGGCTACGATCAGTGTACACTTGGCCTGCCATGCAAGAAAAAGAATGTTGATGATGATTTCAGCATGTTGGCATCTTTGCTTACTAGAACAGCAGTAGCCCAAAAACCATTCAGAAGAACCAACACGTGTTGGTCATCTGCTTGCACATTCAATTCGTTCTAGTGGAGAGTACTTATGATGAAGCAAAACTGCAGTGATGTGCTGCTTAAACCATTAAGAATGACCATCAGAAGTCAGCCCAGAGTGATTCTCAAACTTTTACTGAACAAACGTATGTGACAGCACACAACACTTAAACACCTTTGATCAACAAACTCTGCAAACAAAAGTCACATGAGCCAAGTACACAAACCCATTAAGGAAAGGGAAACCCCACAGCTGGATAACAAGCACACTGCAAAGGAAGAAGGGAAAGCAAAAATTGTTACTGTAGAAGACTTTCATGGCTGGATTCAACTGGTTCTGCCACACAGCCCAGAAAACCCACCAGAACCAAATATTGTTACCATTACTGCACTTTTTGTGAAAAGGATTATTAATAACAGATGCCAGACAGCACGGCATGGTGCTAGAACTAATTAGACCTTGCAGTAAAACTGCAGACACACCAGTTTGGCAAGTTCTTCTTCCCCAAACCCAGGCACATTATAAATTACTCATCTGAATATTCTGTGTCCAGGAAAATGTTCAGGGAAGGTGAGCAAAACAGGAAAAAAGGGCTACTTTCTAGGACTGAGCAAATACTTTTTATAGTAACCTTGTCCATCTTCTACAGCTGATTAAGAACTTTAACAGGCCAGCCCCAGATGTGCAGCCCTGCTGCGGTCATGTGTGTGTGAATTTGTGGCCTAAGTTTGATATGCTTCTGCTGACTTACCTCCACTGTCTGTTCAAATGTCCAGTCCAATTTTTTCTTCACTTTCTTCTCCAGAAAGCTGGTGGATTCTGTCTGTTTGACTCCTGCAGCTGTAGCCTTAAACCCACAGTAGTATCCTGCTGGATCACACTTGTACACCTGAGGGTTGTTCTCTTCGTCAATACCAATCAAAATCATGCCTTTAACGAAGAAGCACATGGTGTTTTTTTCCCAAGAGAAATGACAGTCAAATACTTCAGATGTTTAGGGAGTACTTATTTTTACACCATATACTTTTGCCTTCCTGGGTGTGGGGGCAGAGTTGACTCTACAAAGGGTTTTTGTGTGTGCATATTTTCCATTATTATTATCACAAACAGCAGGGGAATGGCAAAAGCCATCTTTTGTCAGCACAACACAGGCCATTTGATAATGCATGGTTGAGCCTGAACACAACATCTGCTTCTTAGGAATTATACGCTTTGTCCATTTTTCTAGACCTCAATTTCATACTGTCAATTCCAAAAGCAAAATAATTCTCCATTTTTAAAACAGTTTGTATACTCCTTTCATAAAAAGCCAACGTTCAGATTTCAGACAGATGAAACCAAAAGAACATTTGAAAACAATGCCTAGTATTTCAATTATATATAAATCCGAAGCAAATTCTTTTTAGTTCAACAGGACTTTCTTCCAAGAAATGCTGCTTTCTTCTATAGCTTTCTTCTATAGCACATCTTGAAAACTTAAAAGCAGATATCAAATTCTTGGAACACTTGTAGATCTACCCCCCAACAACACACAGAGGCCATTCTTAACATTAAGTTTTTCTCATCATTCAAAGTTTAGGAATAACCATGTGTTTCAGCCTCAGTCCACGGCAGGACATGCTTGCCTTCTTCCATGCACAGAGGAAGCACAGTGAAATATGTCTGAGCTTGAGATGCCTTGAATCAAGCTTCAATTCACTGCAATAACTGAATACAAGTACCTTACCTTTCCCACGGAATAACCTGATTCATACCATCTTTGTACCACCCTAATATGTACCCCAAAGAGCATTATTCTCAGCAAATAACAATTTACTGGCAATTGCTGACCCCAAAAATGTCTGGCAACCCTCAACCAGAACCAAACCTTTTGGACTGTGGCCCTGGCCTGGTGAAATGCTCTATCTCATGAGACCAAGGCTCTGCAAGATCTATCCCAGTACTGCAGGCCCTGAAAGACAGAGATGTTCCACCAGGCCTATGGTCAAGGGCAGCAACAGTTTTATCAGCTGGACTTCCTGCATCCCCTTCTCCTTTGATGTTTTTGGGTTCATTTTAATACGGATGTAGGGGTAGGGTATTTAGTTTTAGACGGTTCAACCTTTTGTAGAACAGTATTTTAAGGCACCTGGAATTTATTGGAATTGATGTATGAGGCGCTCTGAGCCTGTTGCAACAGGGGAGAGAGGGTTAGAAATAAACAACGTTTTCACTTACATTCGGTGTGCAGTGGGAGGAAGGAGGCAAACACATGACTTCAGCAATAAGCTGTGCCAGTGCCAGTCACAGGAAAGTCTGAATGCAGTCCTTGTATTTATTTATTTTATTAAATGTATTTATTCATTTTATTTTATTACATTTATAGACCGCCCTTCCCTGATGAGGCTTCTGTAGTAAGTATGCACAGCAGCCCTAGCTTCCCAGTATGTTTTAGTATAGTATATTTTACTATACTTACAGCAACCAAGAGGCCTCATTTCCGCATTCTGCGTGTAGACCTGAGAAATATCTGCGATCCTTTTACACAGCATATCCACTGGAATATCATAGTTGTACTTGTATTTCCAGTTGGCAGCCTCATAGCGAGCTCTCTGCACCTGGGACCTGCTGTCAGCTGACGCCAAGGAAAGGAATTGATTAACTTCCATGCTTTGTCCAACAAACACATTTTAAAAAGAATCTTAGTTAAATGTACATATAAAAGCAGCAGAGCAGATTGCAGTAAGAACATTCCCACACCCATTACAATTCATGAATCTGTGCAATTAATACATCTGTATCCCACTCTTTCCTCGCAAAGAGACTCAAGGCAATCTGTCTGGGGATACCAGCTGACTTTCTGACACAGGAACTAGAAGGAATCTGGCCAGTTTAATTCCAGAGATTGAAATACATCCAGCATCTGGATGTTAGGAAAGGTTAGGAAAGGCAGCACCCAGTCCAAAAGAAAGCCACCATGGTTAACAAGAGAGGTTGAGGAAATTATCAGAAAAAAGAAAATGTCTTTTAGAAAATGGAAGTCCAGTTTGACTGATGAAGAATATGAGAGGGAACACAAATGGTGGCAAAAGAGAAGCAAGTTAGCTGTAAGGGAGGCAAAAAAGGATTATGAGGAACACATGGCTGCGAACATCAAGACCAGCAACAAACAGTTCTTCAAGTATATCAAAAGTAGGAAGCCAGCTAGGGAAGCGGTAGGCCCGTTAGATGACATAGGGTGTGCTAAACGATGACAGGGAGATTGCAGAGAAGCTGAATGAATTCTTTGCATCTGCCTTCACCCAAGAGGAGGTGAGGAAAATTCCTGCACCTGAACCATGCTTCTTGGAAGGCGAATCCGAGGAACTAGCGAAGATAGTGGTAGACAAGGAAGAAGTTCTGGCAGCCATTGATAAACTAAATGCTACCAAATCCCCTGGCCCAGATCGCATTCACCCAAGAGTTCTTAAAGAGCTCAAGCATGAAATTGCTGATGATCTCACTTTAATATGCAACTTATCCCTGAAATCAGGCTCTATCCCTGAAGACTGGAACATGGCCAATGTCACACCAATTTTTAAGAAAGGATCTAGGGGGGCCCCGGGAAATTACAGGCCACTCAGTTTGACATCTGTTCCTGGTAAATTAGTAGAATCTATCATTAAAGATAAAATTATTAAACATGTAGAAAAGAAAGACCTGCTGAGAAAGAGGCAAATCCTGTCTTACAAACTTACTAGAGTTCTTTGAAGGTGTAAACAGGCATGTGGATAAGGGGGAACCAGTGGACATTGTCTACTTGGATTTCCAAAAGGCTTTTGACAAAGTTCCTCACCAGAGACTATTGAGAAAACTCAGCAATCAAGGAATAAGAGGGGAAGTCCTCCTATGGATTAAAAACTGGTTGAGAAACAGGAAGCAAAGGGTGGGTGTAAATGGGAAGTTCTCACAATGGAGAGATGTAGGGAGTGGTGTCCCCCAAGGATCCGTTTTGGGACCAGTGCTCTTTAACTTATTCATAAACGACCTGGAAGTAGGGGTGGGCAGTGTGGTGGCCAAGTTTGCAGATGATACCAAATTATGTAGGGTGGTGAGAACTGCTAAAGATTGTGAAGAGCGCCAAGCGGACCTTGATAAATTAGGTGAGTGGGCTAAGAAATGGCAAATGCAGTTCAATGTAGCAAAATGTAAAGTGATGCACATAGGGGCAAAAAATCCAAACTTCACATACAAGCTACAATGGTCAGAGCTATCAGTCACAGACCAGGAAAGGGATTTGGGCGTCTTAGTTGATAGTTCCATGGGAATGTCAACTCAATGCATGGCAGCTGTGAAAAAGGCAAACTCTATGCTGGGGATCATTAGAAAAGGAATTGATAATAAAACTGCAAAGATTGTCATGCCCTTATATAAAGCAGTGGTGCGACCGCACTTGGAGTACTCTGTCCAGTTCTGGTCGCCACATCTCAAAAAGGATATTGAGGAGATAGAAAAAGTGCAGAGAAGGGTAACAAGGATGATTGAGGGACTGGAGAACCTTCCCTATGAGGAGAGGCTGCAGCGTTTGGGACTCTTTAGTTTGGAGAGGAGGGGGGATATGATTGAAGTCTATAAAATTATGCATGGGGTAGAAAATGGTGACAGAGAGAATTTTTCTCTCTTTCTCACAATACTAGAACCAGGAGGCATTCATTGAAAATGCTGGGGGGGAGGAATTAGGACTAATAAAAGGAAACACTTCTTCACGCAACGTGTGATTGGTGTTTGGAATATGCTGCCACAGGAGGTGGTGATGGCCACTAACCTGGATAGCTTTAAAAGGGGCTTGGACAGATTTATGGAGGAGAAGTCGATTCATGGCTACCAATCTTGATCCTCTTTGATCTGAGATTGCAAATGCCTTAACAGACCAGGTGCCATTGCGTTCACATCCTGCATGTGAGCTCCCAAAGGCACCTGGTGGGCCACTGCGAGTAGCAGAGAGCTGGACTAGATGGACTCTGGTCTGATCCAGCTGGCTTGTTCTTATGTTCTTATCTCTGGACCATCCCTTTATCCATCACATAGTTTAGGAATATGAAAACATTTTATCATTTTTGTAATCGGTGTAAGTGATTTTTAGTACCTGTCATGCCTGTCATTACACATCCAATATTTTCAGTTATTCTGAATAAGTGAGTTACTGTGCCAGAATCCAGTAGCTTGTCCTAAGGGATGAAGCAGAAAAATAATTTTAAACAGTGCAGAATTTTGGAACGCACTCTTCGTTAGTCTTCACTGGCAGACCCACTAACAGAGTTTGCTTTCTTCATTATGTAAATACCAGCTATTCCAGTAACCAAAAATAACCAATATCAGAATTCTTAGGTTAAAACCAGCAGAAGATCTGCTAGAGCTTTGAGCAACCAGAAATATACTAACAAAATCATGCCACCAGGTTATTGTAGCCCAACTTGATTAATTCCTATGCAAGATATTGTTCAAGTAATTACTTGAAAAAAGGAATTAAAAGGTATTGCAGTGTATCTGGCACTATTACTTGACATGCATAATTGAGCCAAGTTTGTATTACTGTCACACATCAAGCGTTCCAATCAATTTGGAGAACAAGGAAGGAGGGAGAGAACAATTATAATCGAAACTTGGGACAGAGGTGTATGGGGCGGGGGGAGGAGGGGAATGGCGCCCAGAGACAACTCCTTTTCCGGGTGTCCCTCAGCCCTGGCCCTACCCCCTGCACTTGGAGGCATGGCTCAGGGGCATGGCCCTGCCCCCAGCCCCCCTGCCTCTGTGCAGGCCAGCTTTTGAAAAGTTAGCCTGCACAGAGGCGGGGGGCTGGAGGTGGGGCCATGGGAGGCGGAGCCACACCCCGAGCTGCGCCTCTGGTCTCCATGCAGGGAAGCCGGCGTTTGAAAGTTTTTGAAAGCCAGTCTGCATGGAGGCTGGGGGGGGGGGGGGCACACACCCGGGCACAGGGAGGCAGGGGCACACCGCCAAGCCATGCCCCCAGCTGTGCAGAAAAGCCAGCTCTCGAAAGCCGGCCTGCACAGAGGTCAACGGAAGTGGGGCTTGGTGGTGGCGGGTGGCCCAGGCGGGTGCTGTGGCCATTCACCGCCGAGTCCCAACCCACTGCAAGCCAGCGCCTGGGGGACGGGGGCTTGGTGGTGTGTGGCTGGGGCACATGCTGTGTATGGTCACATTAGGGGGCGTCTGGCGCCCCCCCACAAGTCCAAAAGGCGTGCACCCAGGGACATGGGTGTCCCCATGTCCCTAGGGTGATACACACCTGGCTTGGGGAGATTTGCTTTTTTCCTATCCTCAGCTCAGCCCCTGCAGAACCATGTTCCTGTTAATCCACAATGGTTTTGAAACACTGGGAATCAATTTTCCTGGGGTTGAAAAGAACTACTGGAAATTGGAGAAAGATTCACAATTCTTGCAACACAGAGATGACTTGGTCTAACTCAGTGCCTAAAAAGCTTCTGTATACTTCCATCTATGTTTTTCCAGAACTTATTCTTATGAATTTCAACAAGCTCTATTTATTTCCCTAGCAAAAGCTCAGAACACTGAATAATCAAGATTACTGCAAAGTAGAAATCAGGAAATCAGAATAGAAATCAGTATTACAGATATTGCCAAAATATTGCTACTTACAGGTACTTTCTTCTGTGTGACAACAACTGCGCAGTCCTTCCCACGCACTGCTACTGATGTAAGGCCACCCTGGTTGATGGCCTTAAATGCATACTCTAAATGGTACATTGAAAACAGTTACTGGTTTGCAATTAAGGCTATGGTAACAGTAATAGCTACAAACTCTCTGGTGCAAACTGGCACAAAAAACTGATTGAAGCATGTACAATACTTGAAGAACTACAGTATTACACAACACAAAAGCAGTGCTTAAAAAAGCAAATTCTCTCCCACTGATTTCTCTGATAAAACATTTATGACAACCCGACCATCATTTTCACTTTTCCCATATGTTAATAGTTTATTTGCAAGTTCAGCAGTAATTAATTGCCTTTGAAAAATTCAATAGACTGACATATTGTTACTCTTCTTACCATAATTTCAGATCAGTTGGATATAAATGTTGATTTAAACTTATATTCCGCTGTACACGTCTTATTTATGAATTTATTTTTATTTACAATGTTTATAGTTGGCCTTTCTCACTGGGACTCAATGAAGATTACACAGAGTGAGTCAGTACAATCAACAAGATGAGACATTCAATAAGCTATGAAAAACTATTAAGGTTTTAGAAGTGTGGAACCAACCAGAAATCTAAAAAATGGAATTGCAGCAAAGCACAAGTATTAACACAACACATTAAACAATGCAAAAGGTGGTGTAGTGGTTAAGAATGGCAGACTCTAATAAGGAGAATGGCATTCAATTCCCCACTCCATGCTGAGGCAGGCAATGGCAAGCCACCTCTGAATGTCTCTTGTCTTGAAAACCCTATGGGGTCAACCTGAGTCAGCTGTGATTTGACAGCATTTTACACAGCCAGGATTCTACTTACAGAAAGCTATGTACAATAGTATAGACCCCAGTTTTTAATAATCTATTCAACATAATAAATACTTCCTATAGTGCAACCCTATTACGTGTGTAGTAAAACTGTCTTGATTAATTCAGTTTTGCATAATTTACAAAAAGTTATGAGAGTGGGGGTCTTTCAGGCCTCCTCAAATAGGTCATTCCGTAAGGTGGAGCAAAAACAGAAGCAGCATGTGTATGGGCAGTTGTTGATTTTGCCCATTTTCAGGTTGGGACCCATAGAAGGCCCTGTTCAGACGAGTCAAGTTGTCTTGGCAGAGTTGAGGGGGAGAGGCCATCCCACAGACAAGAGTGAATAAGGCCGTGAAGAGCCAGTGTCTAATGGTAACTGAGCCTGGTAACTAATGGGCAGCCAAGCAGTGATTGCAGAATGAGAATGAGCACACTCTGTCTAGCTCCTGATAACAGCGGAGCCATAATATTCTGCACCAACTGGAGTTTCTGGTCTGATTTTAAGGGGAGACAACTGTATAGTGCATTATGATAGTCTAGTCTCAAAATTACTGTGGTAAGGATCCAGATGGTCATATCAGCCAAGAAATTATCATATAGACTAGGGGGAGTTGAAAGAAAGCACGTTTTGTAGCTGAATTAACTTGCTTTTCCAGAAGTGATGTTGGAACCAGCATAACCCTCTCCCCCAATGATATTGGAACCAAAGGCTTTTGCCTGAATTAGAAAGGGTCAGTTGAACTCCATCAAAAGTGGGCCTTCTCAGGGTTCAGTCTGAATTTGTTTATTCTCAGCCAGTTAACCATGGCAGCCAGGCAGCAATTCAAGATATCTACTGCATCACCAGATTTTTGCAAAAGGATACATAGAGCTGGATATCATCAGCATATTGATAACAACCAACCCCCAAACTATGAATGCTTTGCCCCAAGGGCTTTACACAGAGATTAAAAGCATGGCAGATAATAGCTACTCCCTATTGAAATACACAGGATACACCTCACATTAAGGATAGCTGGTTTCCCACAGCAGCCCTCTGAGTCTGATCCATAAGGAATTATCTGAACCAGTTCCAAGCACATCCCAATACCTACCTCTGTCTCCAAGCACCTCAACAAAATAGCATGACCTGCTGCATCAAAGGCTGCATAACAGCATTAAGGAAGCATGGTCTTTGTCTACACTCAGATGGAGATTATCATTTTTTCTTCAAAGATGATACATATGTAAGCATTTAAAGTGTAATTGTAAACCAATGTCATATCAGGGTTGAAACAAATTACTACTAAAGAAGTATTTTATCCTATTTTATCCTAAGTCTTGTGTTTTTTTAAAACCCAGGTAAAAGATAATTGTTTAAATCTAACTACAGGCACACAGATTGGATTATTTTGTTAAAAGAGTATACTAAGGAATCATTTGGTGCCACACCAAGGCAAAGCTTGAGAACAATCCAAAATTTCCTTTGTACCCACATCAAATTTTAATGCACTTGGACATTTCTAACTTTACTTCAAAAGTTATACATGTAACATAAGTTATATGTATAAACAGGCACACTTTACAGCATGACATACAGATCACAATGGGTGGCTGTGTTAGTCTGTAGCACTACAAAAGAGCAAGAGTCCACCTAACAAAACTTCTGGCAGGGTATGAGCCTTGTGAGTCACAGGTTAGTCCATCTGAGGAAAGCATTCTGAAGGTGCCATCCTGAAAATGACTAACAGTCACTATACCCCGAAAATTCTCTGTGGTCACTCCTGCGTTGTGGAATGACCTCTTGATGAGACCAGAAATTGTTCAAGTAAGCACTTTTATAAAGGAAACAGAATGAAAGCAGAAAGGGGAAATATTCAGTAAAAATATTTTTATTGGATTATTCTACTCTTTTTTTGTTCAAAGTTCTCCAATTCTGTTTTAATGCACAGTTTGTGGTATGTGTTACACTGGTCTTGAATGCATTGTTTTCCACTTCTGTAATCTGCCTTGAGATTCACAAAAAAAGTGAAATATAATAAATAGTCTCAAACTTCTTACATTGGGGAAAAGATAAATATAGGCAACATTCTCAGATAACTGGGAATATTACTATTAAACTTAGGTAAAAAAATAAAAGGAAAAAGCCTACAATAGTAGTGCCTTGAAAAAGAACATTTTCTTCACCTAAGAATATGTTAAGACTGCACCATCCATATCTGATTGTCAAACATGACAGAATACTTAGATGATCTATACTAATCAGCTGTGTTTAAGAAACCATTACACTAACTCCTAAGGTTATGCTACTTGTTTGTTTGAAACTGTGCCAGTGTGTGGCATGTCATGATTTGCTTTCAACTGTTTACCCCACTGTTAACCCTTGTGTCCCGATTATATATCTGCACCAAACAAAACAATCTGATACAAAGGAAGGACAAAGATCCTGCGGCTTTAACAGTAGTGTGGAATGCCAGACGGTGCAACTTAGAATGAAAACACTAGCAACTCTTGAGAGAGAAGACCCTTCTTCTTCTCCTTTGCATTTACTAGAGCATGAGAGCACCACCCAACAGAGATGGATCTGTTTCAGTTTCGCTTTTGAGACTGGCTCCCGCTGCGCCTTAAGTTGCAGATTTTATTATGTTTTTACAACAGAGGCATCTTACTTGCACCCATGGCGCATACGGTTTCTCTCCACAGAAATATATATTTGTTGGGATGTATCTTACATTCTGCCTGTCCAGAAATGGAACAGCACCTGCCTATTAGCAATGCCATGTTATTTCCCAAAGCCACAGACAAGCAGAAGCAGTTGTTCCTATTGCTAGGCATCCCCCCCTCTCCCTTCATTCATTACCAAACACAGGGGCCCTGCATCATGACTGGGCGGTTCTTACCAGACACTCACCTACTTGGTAGAGGCGCCCCTCCGGGGAAAAAATAGTGATATGCCGGTCAAAGCCGGCACTGGAACCTCGGGACATCGTAACACAGAAAAAGGGGGACAGAAACAGAAGCTGTCCGCAGACACGGCGTGCAATGCCCACCGCCAGCAACCGAACGGTGGACAACGGAGAAATACTTCCGGGGCCACATACTCTCACGCAGGCGCAGTTGTGAATTATCTTCTTAAAACGCGAGTGTCGCAGCTTCGCTTCCTACTTTCTTCACTCCTTAGTCATTGCGTAGAATGCGCAGGCGCAAAAAGACACCACGAACCTGCGTACTATACGTATAGAAGCGGTTGCTTCCTGAGCATGCGCATCGTCGATGGGATTGGTTTCTAGGTTCCTAAAGCTTGAGGCTAGTGCATCAGGGTTATGTGAATAGCCCGTGTTCTGCCAAGCGTCAGAAGCGTACAGGACGCAAAGTGATTGTTTTAACATTGTGTAAGATTGACAGTTATACACAAATAAATCTGTTATTCTTTCTGGAATTTCTTTCGTCAGCCAAAATATGATCAGAGCATGCAGGTTCTGTGTTTTGTCCCCTCCTTTGTGCGGGCACGGGCATCTTTTTATTGGCAACAATAAACAGAAATTTAAGATGCTCAGATTTCGGTGCTTTGTCCTCATAGCCGGAAAAATACGAGGATGTGCAAGATCCACGGCTAGCAAAGAGCCGGCAGAAAAGAGGACGACAGCTATCCCTTTGCCCCTATAGTGGTACGATTGTCCAGAATCCCAACACTCAATAGCTTCTATCTGTCCTTCCTCATCGGCTATTTTGGAATTGCATATCTGAGAAAGCAAAACTGCAGTTTGAGTGTATGGGAGAAAATGATTCCTTATGGAGCAACATTTGCCTATGTTTCTGTGTTGTTTTCCAGCATCATTTAGTGTTTTAATTAGATGAGTGGTCACCCCAGTACCTTTATTTTCCTTTTAGGAATCCTCCTATGTGATGTGCTGAATTTAAAGTTTGTTCACCATCCAAGGAAAGAGGAAGCACTTTGACCGCTTAGGTGCTTAGGAAGTACATTTTGTCCTTGGCAGGCACACACAAGCTACAGACTGGGACTTTCCCTGGTCCATCACCCCAGGTGCCTGTTGCCATTTACTTTGTAACCAAAATGTTATAAAGTAAATGGCAACAGGCACCTAGGATGATGGACCCCGCCCCACGTTATAATCCCATAAAACAGTGGTTCTCAATCTTCCTAATGCTGCGACCCTTTAATACAGTTCCTCATGTTGTGGTGACCCCCAACCCGAACATTTATCCATTTTATAGATGGAGAACACTGATGCAGAGAGTCTTAGGCGACCCCTGTGAAAGGTCGTTCGACCCCCAAAGGGGTTCCGACCCCTAGGTTGAGAACCACTGCCATAAAATAAGACATCAGAAACCAACAGTCCCGTCTGAAAAGGAAGCAACCATGTCAATCTGCTATAGCAAAACACTAGTCTTATTGTCAAAATTGAAACACTAATTTATTGTGCCATATTTTTTGTGAGCTATAGCTCTAATTTGTCTGATGCATGAAGGGTTACATCGCATATCATATTTATTACACAAGCAGTAACAGTAGCAGCAATATATACTGTTTTGGCCTAAGCAGGAACAGTAGAAAGCTGCTATTTATTTGAAAACTAATGAGTGAAACAGCCTTAAGACTACAGTCTTGGGCACATTTAGCGTGAAACAAGCCCTTTCAATTCACTGGAAAGCTTACTTCTGATTAAGCATGCTGTCACCAACCCTTCACCCTAGCGGGCTCAGGCAGCCTCCTAACTATGGCCCTTTGCACACGGGCCAATTAAACCAGGATAAACCCGTTTCTAAAAACCAGGTTGGGGAGAACTTTGCATGGATCCTGATCCTAATGCAGATCTGTTTTGAGTTCTCCACTGGAACCTGGATTTTTCAAGAATCGCGTTATGTGCAATTCTTTTGTTTTAACACGGCTGAGAGCCGTGGCCGAGCGAATGGTCGCGGTTGTGAGCCGCGTGAAAACGTGATTCTCAAAAAACCCTTCCTTTTTCTTTCTGTGGAAGAAAATCAAAGCTGAGGATGATGCCAGCTCTTGTTTGAATGAACTGACCTCTTTGTCAGCATATTTGTTCTCACAGAGTTACTTTAGGGTGCATACAAATATATTTACAGACAAGGATTAATGCACCTTTAAAGAACTGAGCTTCCCTTAGTCCTCACTCCTCAAATGACACCCACCCACACCCCCACTCTATCACTATGAATCCAGCATTGATTTCATCAGATCTCAGACTTAAGCAGGATTGACCCGGGTATTTTGATGGGAGTCCCTACGGAATAGTAGGGTAGTCAGGCAACGGCAAACCACTTCTGAACATCTCTTGCTTTGAAAACCACACCAGCGGTTGCCATAAGTCAGATATGACTTGACGGCAAAAGAGGTGTGTGTTAAAATTACTTTTTCTAAGTGTCATCTATGTTCACCTGACTGTTTATTAAGCTGTTTTAAAATAAAATGCCACATCTGTGTTCTAAAACTTTAAATCTACGGAGTTTTTAAAATTGCTTTTAATTAAATGAAAACAGATCCAGCATTTAGATGTAACATACATGTGTTATGGGGGAGAATAATCATTACTATATTATAGGGTTGCCAGATCCCCCTGGCCACCAGTGGGGGGGTGGGGGTTAGGGTTGCCAGATCCTAATAGGGAAATTGCATATCTGAGAAAGCAAAACTGCAGTTTGAGTGTATGGGAGAAAATGATTCCTTATGGAGCAACATTTGCCTATGTTTCTGTGTTGTTTTCCAGCATCATTTAGTGTTTTAATTAGATGAGTGGTCACCCCAGTACCTTTATTTGGGGGAAGAACCTGGGGAGGACAGTGACTTCAGTGGGGTACATTTCAGAATCAACCCCCAAAGCATCCATTTTCTGCAGGAGAACTGATCTCTGTAGTCTGAAGATGAGATATAATTTCAGTTGATTCCCAGATCCCACCTGGAGTTTGGTATCCCTAAGTATATACATAATCTTCTGATGATTTTCCATATGATGAACCATTTGTTTCCCAATATGTATACTTCTTAAGGGTTTTATAGTAAGCTGTCAGTCTAATAATAAAAAAAATCCATGTCATTTAATTTTGTTAACTGTCACAAATCAGTGCTGGGCATAAAGGAAAATCGGGTTCCCTGTTATATAATAATAATAGCCATTGCGTTGGGAGACTGCAATGGGGACGAGAAATCACCCCCTCCTTACTCTTCTATAAGTGGATTTCCCATTCAGGAGGGAGGCAGGAGGGGAGCTTTTGGTCATACCTCACCACAGCCTCCTGACCTGCATGACTATTAGTCCACAAAGGTACTGCAACCTGAGGAATAAACTTTCACAGGATTGGAAATGGCTGCTGGAGAAAGAGGAAAAGCTGGGAAGATCAATAACTGTCAGTCCCTTCCACTGATGGATCATGCAATCCAACACAAAAGTCTTTCGTATAGAACAGCCTGTGGGGAATAACAGTTAATGTGTTGGACCAGGAGCTACTGGTAAGTGATCTGCTTTCAAATCTCCCTTCTGCCCTGAAGTTTGCTCAGTGACTTTAAGTCAATCTTTCAGCTGAAACTACCTCATAGGCTTGTTATATGGATGTATACAGCACTTTGCTCCTTGAAGGAAAGGTGGAATAAGAAATGTACTAGAGAGACGGAAAGTGAATTCCATAATAGCTGTCAGTATCTGGCTTGTCTAAGATAATAAAGTTACAACACACACAATGACAGTTTAGAAAAATGGGTCCTTTATTTCTGTTGGAGACAAAGCCATTTTGTCGGCACTTCGTAAGAAGATCTTTTCAAGAGACTGTCGTCGTAGGGAATATGCCATGTGCTTCCTGTAGTCTGCACAATGGTATCGTAATTCAGTACAGGCTGGGGAGTACAAAGGTAGATGTTATATAGCTTTTACCATATAAAACGATATAAATAATGTATATTTCTTAGCATACATTTTCCCTTCTTTCAAATGTTAAAAAGGGATTATTTATTTTGTTTAGAAAATTTTAATGCCACTTCTCCAAATCCATTCAAGAATAAAAGGTTATCTGATTTGATAAATGAATTAGTTCCTAAGGAAATAAAACACCAAACATTATTTTGAGCTGGATGTCACTTAATAAAACTTTATCCCATATTATCATCTCAATCCTTTAAAAAAATCCCTTAACTCTTTAAGTGTGTCAGGAAATGCAAAACCTAAGCAAAACCTTCAAGCTGAGTTTTTAAAATGTATCATCTCTCTTACAGAGAACAGGCAGGAGGGGGGAGCCAGCCTCAACCACTACAATTGTTCAAATGCAAATAGTAGGCCTAGCTAGACAGAATATGACTTCAGACACACACACCACCCCAGCTAGAATGGTGCAATCTAGCAAGGAACAAATTTTTGGAGGCTGAAAACCCTAGGACAGTCTTTTCCTGGAGACACCAGGAAAAGCTTATTTGACCTGTGCAGGGAGAAGAGAAAGAGAGATGATAAAACTTGATTCCATCAAGGCAGACAGAACTCTTACCTGAAGTCTTCTGGAAGCAGCCACTGCCAAGTGCAGAACTGCACAACTGAGCAGGATCTTCAAGGTAAAGGTTACAACTGTAACCTTTTAAGCTAAAGAATCTGCCAAGGAACAATACAAGCAGGGTCTCTTTTTGGCTCCACCCCACCTCACTCTGCTTCTGCCCTCCTCGATGACTGGGAGGGCTTTTACATTTTTTATTTCAAAAACGCCTTTATTTTAAAATAAGCCTTTCTCTTTTCCTGCAGCAGCAGCAGGAAGTATATGCAAGTGTGTGTGTGTGGGGGGGGAGGGGAGTGAGAGAGAATATCAGTTCTACACATGGTTCCCTTCTTCAGCAGTGTGTGGTCCAGGGGATTGTTTTGCCTCTTTCCTTTAGGAGGCAGATTATTTTTGGAAAGGGCTACAATATTGATATATTGATAAGACAGTAATTAAAAGGCTTTTACAAAGCCAGCAGTCTTGAAACTGCTGGGTATGATAATATTAGGAATGCCAAGTGGGAAAGCCAAGTGGGTTGCCTGTGCCAGGCAGAGACCTTGGATGGCCACTGATGACCAGACACCTAAGAGAACATGGAGGAACAGAGCCTGAAGGTCAAAGCAGAGCTTTTTCACCACAAGAGTTAAATTATTTTCCTTCAAAAATCAAGCTCCCCATTTTAGGGAACGTATGTAATTTACTATCCGGTACTCTGTGAAGAGCCCATCAAACCAGATTATCACTGCTAACACACCATAAATGTTGAACTGACTAATGTAACAAATGAATACCTCAAACTTTATCCTCTTTCCTGGTACATAGTCAGATAGCACCATCTGATGTCCACGCTGCCACTTAAAGAAGAGGCGTCGAGTGAGGCTGTCAGGAAGACAAGCTTTGTGATCACGTAACAGATCTCTGGTAACAAACTTACAATGGCTGCCTGAATGAAGTGTGGCATAGAGCAGGAAGGGATCATCTTCAGACCTTGAACAGGAAAAGATGAAGAGACATCATACACTACGGACCCTAGTGAACAGCTATAAAACAACATTTTCTGTCATTAATTGCAAAACTATTATTCACTTTTCCCTATCTGCCACAACAACATCTACATTATAAGAAACAGAATGTTTAAGAAAGTTTTTCCTTCCAGCACTACCCGTGATACACATCTGAGAGATACAATAGCACCAGGCAGAGGCTGCCGCTTAATATACACACAGTTCAGTCCTCAAGTTCAAACTGACGGGGTTGGATTCAGACTTAATTGACCATTTCCACTGATTCTCCCCTTCCCATTGCAAATGTTGTGCATGTAGCTCCTCAGGGTATCTTTTCCCTAACAGCAGAGTTCCATGGAGACCAGTAAGCTGCAGTCAGAAAAGAGCAGCAGAAAAGGTTCATTTGGCTGACAGAAAATTCAGTCTGGATCTAACTCACTGATTTGCAAAGGTTTAGACTGGAGTAACTCAACACAGGATTGCATGGTTAGAAGAGCAAATGCTGAATTCATCCAGCCTGTTGCAGTGCAAGTAAGCATATGATACAATAGATCAAGAATATTTTGTATTGTCTGCAATACTTTCTACTCCCCAGGGTAATGTAAAATGAATCCATCAATTTCATTGTAGCTATGCTGTACAATGGGCCTTGCATTGTATTTATTTCACTGATGATCACCTGCTTTACATTCCTAACTACATTTGAACACAGGAAATATACCAGCCGAGACATTAAGACAAAGAAGATAATATAGGGTTTACCAGTACAAAGCTGAGTTTCTTAATGCTGCGTCTCTTGTCCCAAACATTAAACAAATTTATGGCAACAATATTGCAAACTTTTAAACAATGTACAATGACAATAATACAGTTAATCCATTGTTCCACGATGGGCAGCCCAATACAGGTGGGGGGAGCGGTACATCAGGCTCCTGATGCAGAACTGCTTCCAGACAACTGGCAGCACAGGTGCTGGGGGTGGGGGTGGGGGGGAGAAACT
The DNA here is from genome assembly GCF_021028975.2 of Sphaerodactylus townsendi. NCBI lineage: Eukaryota > Metazoa > Chordata > Lepidosauria > Squamata > Sphaerodactylidae > Sphaerodactylus > Sphaerodactylus townsendi. The sequence goes on along the minus strand of NC_059426.1, from coordinate 138,441,074 downwards.
CCTGGGAAAACCCATAGAGGCTTATGAATTACACCATACTTTTTGGTGGCATAAGTCTGTGCAGCTGAAGGGAAACATTCATGGTCTGCCCATGGGAACGCCCATGAGAACATCTCTGGAAAGCTGGCACAGCCTCCTATGGGGCAGAAACGATGACATGGAGCAAAACTTCCAGTTCCCAGCACCACAGAGCTAAGCAGTGCCTTGCTGCTGAGATAAGTCCCTCTACGCCACTGTCCATGCCACTTAGCATGACACTGGTGACACCAGTGCTGGTGTAACCCTTCCCCCACTTCCAATGTGGCTTCAGCCCCCCTTCCCCTTTGGACTGCAGCCTTAATTGTTGTTCATGGTTAACTTTTGTTGGAGCTCAATTTGGTGCTAGGGCTATTTTTTCCATCTTGGAATCAACTACATTTACATTTCTCTTTTGGAAAGATGGCTACAGTTCATTTTCATCAGTACATACACATTTTCGGTAAAGAAGAAGTCTGCTTTCTTCTGCATAATGGCCATATTTCTTCGGTCCCAATCGCGAGATCCTTTCAGCATGTGTTTTCGTCCCAATACAAGCAATCGCAAATTATGCTTTGCTAAGCAGAGGACAACATCTAGCAGCTGTAACAAAAAAGAGGAAAAACAACTGACAACTGAAGAACTTAGGATACTGCAAACAAAAACAAGTTTTTAATGCATGGAGCCATCTGTATTTGCTTTCACTTTCTAGCATAATACTTGAGAAGTTCCTGAAAATTGTAAGGGCTTATCCAAATCATACTGTCACAGCAGATACTACTGAAGCTGATACTACTGAACTCTAACCCTAACAACAACTCTTTGGCAAAACCTAGGCTGAAAATTTTCAGGATCATTATAGACATGTGCATTTCTCCACCAACTTGTCATTAAAGAAATCTCTCCATCCCTAGAATGCTACTAGCTCCTCTGGTCCCTTTCCATCATGATCCATCATTTTCTAAATGGCTTGGTGGTTAGGGGGAGGTTGTAGTGAAACTACAAAGCTGATCTGGAGTTGGCTGTGGGTCAAGCAGGATAAGAAAGTAAAGGAAACAAAGCAAAGTCGCAGAAAGAATGGGCACAAAGCCAGGGCTACCTCAGGTTGCCTTTCTGCCTTAGGCAGGGCGAGGCTGTCCTTACATGAACTCAGTGAAACCTAGCACCACTTGAGACATCAGAGAGAGCTGTGACACAATAGCTAGAATGTCAGACTGGAATCCGGAAGACCTATGTTCTAATGCCCACTGTGCCATGGAAGCTTGGGGGTGACCTGGGGCCAGTCACTTTCTCACCTAATCTATCTCACAGTGTTGCTGTGAGGATAAAATGATGGCTAGGACAACGATATTGTAAGGTGCTTCGGATCACCATTAAGTTTTAATTCTTAACTTTCCTTAACATGTGTGTCTGTCAAATAAGATTTGGTTTCGTATCCTGAAGATTACTGAGTAAAGTATATGGAACTTGGCAGAGGTTTTAACAACAGCTTAAACAGCGAGAAATGAGAGAGGTCTGAGTACACCAACAGAATATGGCATTGCTGGGGGCAGGGGTCTGACCTTAAAATATGAAGGGACCCTCAGAATATGTAAACATCCTGAAGCACCTGTTAAGTGAGATCCAGGAAGGGGAGATTGGAACAATCACTAAGGGGGTTGATAGTGTTTAATATCACATAATGGACAGGCTATATAATGGAATGTGGTGGTTGTCTGGGATGAGAACCCTCTGAAATAAGGAAGGGGTTCTGCCACAAGGGGTATTGAAGGAAGAAAATCCTCCTGGGAGTGAAAGATGGAAGATTTTGTCACACAGAACAAGAGTCCTGTTTAGGGCAGATCTAAGCTTTCTAGCAGAAATACCTGAACACCCTTGAAAAAGAACCACAGTCACCACCAAAGAGTAGCTGAAAGCTATCCTGCATGTTCATACAAAAAGCTGCTGTTACTTAAACCCCCAAAAGGAAACACCGTGCTTTTGTTTTAAGCACTTGAAAGCAATCTCCTTTTACCCACTTGTTACTCATCTAATGACCTATTTTATCTAAATTAGACTTGACTAGGACTGGGGTGGTCTATATTTAGCTATACTGGGTTCATGGCAGAGGGATTTCCTGTCTGATACTGTTCCCACGCATAACTGTTTGTCAAGAAAGGAACATGTGACAAATCACCTCTACCTCTTTTTACTCATAAAGAAACTAAATATAGTACAAATTGTCAGAATATAGGCAAAGGTTCCTTGCTTTAAAATGTGCATGCATGCCATTCTATCTACGTAACAAATAATAGCCACAATTATTTTACTGTTAAAAGAGCTAGATTTGAGTCCAGTAGCACCCTAAAGAGAAACCAGATTTCCAGGGTATAAGCTTTTAAGAGTCCAAGCTTTATTCGTCAGAACTTTGACTCTCAAAAGCTCATACCCTGGAAATCTTGAAGTTCTTTAAAGTGCCACTGGACTCAAATTTAGTTCTTCTACAGCAGACCAACATGGCGATCCACCTGAAATGAAACAGTTAGGTGCTTAAAACAACAGATTTATGATAAAGATCAGAACCTAAGTGGCATAGCTATTTTTAAAGCCTACTTCCTTTAAACCCCAAACCAGCTAGGGTAGTACACTGGTCAGAGTTTGGATAAGAACCTGGTTTGAATCCTCACTCTACGATGGAAGTACATAAAAAATACCTACAGTAAAGGTTACTGAATAGTTTCCTGGGGACATGTACTTATTTACTCAAACATGTTCCAAAGCATCTATCCATTCACAGACCAGTTATCATAGGACTGTCAATTAAAAGTTTTATCAAAATGGCTAGACCACTCTAGTTATTTCAGCTGGTCTTGAAGATTACAAGAGAATGCGGAGGAGAAACTGAAAATTGGAATTCCAGGAGCAGATAGCCTCATGGTCAAGAATTGTATCGGTGATTCAAGAGAGTAGCATGAGTAAAAGACGTTAGCTGGGGCTTAATTGAAAGTGACCATCTACATGATTGGAATTCTGTTGCCTGGATGTCACATGATTTAATATATATCAGTATAGGAAAACCCCAGGATTATTTTATCGTTATTAGCAGAAATGTATTTCTGACACTTTTTCAATCAATGGAAATTTGTTAATGAAAACTGAATTTAAATGGACCCAAATCATGGTGTAAAGCAGGATACAGCATCCAAAATTCTTAATCACAGAAATTAATAGTTAAATCATATAATATACTTTTGTGTCATGCTTTTTAAAAAGGAATGGCTTTCATTATAACAACCTTCCTCCTCAAAACATGGGAACGTTTCTCAGATGGGAATTCCCTGAATACTTTCGTAAGAAAGCTCTATGGATAATGACTCAGCTAAAAGGCCACTAACCTGCTGAAACTGTATCATATGAGGAAATCACCTTCAAGAGCATTCACCTTTGATACCATGAGAGTGATTCAAAATACGTAGCAGTTTTCTGTCAATCAGTGAGTGACTAAGGCTGAGTAGTAGAGCACAAGAAGCTTCATGCCCAATACTCTGCATCTCCAGTTATGGAATCAGGCGACAGGGGGTATCAAAGGTCGGGTGCTCTGGAGAGCCCTGACCAGAAATGGACTGGCCATTTCACTCACAGAAAAAAATCCTGGTGGGACACTGCTAGGAGCACAAAGAGCCAAGGCCCAGCAGCAGCTCTGCCACTGGGCTCAGTCCCTTCAAGGGGCAAAGGCAATCACTGTTAGCTCACCAACTGCCTCCCGCTATGCTGCCACCAGTTTGCACAATGAAGCACGGGATGACCTAGTGTCCATTTGTTGGCACTGCTAAACCTAATTGTGCCTGCAAAATTGGCTTTTTCTGCACTTGGTTTGCTGCAGGTCCATTTTCACTTCCCAGACTTCCCCGCCCTCTGCCAGTGAGATTAGACAATGCTGAGATTGATTGACCAATGATTTGATTTGGTACAAGGCAGCCTCATGTGTTCTAGTGAGCGTATGTGCTGGAGAAGGAGGGCAGTACACAACAAATCAAGTAGGTTCACCTACCATCTCAGCGCTTATGACAGTGTTTCCCTAGCAAAGCAGGCTTGGCTCAAAAGTTCACAGTGCCTTTTGCCTGTGGAATATTTTCTCCTCTTTTGTGTTTTGTTTTTGCTTACCAGACCCTTAGAACAGCTCTGATGATCACAGACCTGGTCAGAACTATAATCTAGTTTTATAAAGTTGTAAAGAGTAAAGTTAAAATTTTTCTAGAAATGCTTATGTGAGCAACGTACAGTAGCAGAATGGATCCTAACCTGCAACAATTATAGCTTTTCACTAAATGCAAATAAAATGTTATATTCTGATCACTTTATGCCCAGCAGGACATTGGTTATCTGGATCTCAAAACTCTGTATACTGAACTTCTGTCGAGACCATGGATTATTTCTCATAAACCAAACATGTAAAAGAGGGAGTGAGGAAGAAAGGAATGGGACAAATCAAATTATGACATCAAGCTGAAACCAATTCATTTCCACTGCTTCAGGGATTTAGGCATAAATCTACCCATGAAAATAGACATGTACATACCGTAGGTGGCCATTTTGTAAAAGCACACAATATGTATAGCAGCTTCTTAAGGGATTCTCTACCCTCCCTTTTGTGAGTCTCTTTAAAAAGCAAGAGTCTAGTCCTTACGACTGCAAAGATACTGTAGAGTGAGAAACGTTTGGTAAAGTCTCAGCAAGCAGGAGAGGCAAAACAAGGGGCTTGGATCAAGCACATCGATGTGCTGCCCCCTTTTCCCTCCCTCCAGAATGCCCCCCATACTTTGAGCTGCAGCGGGAGGGAATAGCGTCTGTGGACAGAAGTCCTTCTGTTGGATCCAGTCAAGATTTCTATTAGTTGAAGGCAGAGTGGGAATGACCACTCCCAATGACTAGCAACCAGAATAAATGATGCAAAATAGCAAACACCAGCCCACTCTGCCAATACAGTGACACTTAAGGGGGGGGGATACAATTTGAATAAATTAACAGTCACAACACGAAATGTATATTTATTAAATTATCAATTTCTTGTAAGAACATAGTCACAGAAATGCAGCATAATTCCAGCGGTGAAAGAAACACCAGCTCCACTCATGCAGCCTTACTCAGTGGGACAGACTTTCTCAACAGCCAAGTTTCATCTACCAACAGAATGCTAGCAATGTTTCCAGCCCCCCCACCCCACCTGCAAAGAAAGGGGAAAGAGTTGGAAGCAGAAACAGCAAATGAAGAGGTGGTTGAACCTTCCCCTCTCCCTGCTTTCTGCTCTCAACTGTTTCCTCCCAGAGTGGCTTTTTGAGGCCTTTGATTCCCACAACACCTACTGCCTGGTCCTTTTAACTAGAGTCGCCAAAGGCTGACCTTCTGCATGCAAAGCATGGGTCTCCTACTGAGCCAAATCCCTCCCCAACAATTTTTGAAACTCTCCCCCAGTCTCAAAAGTGGGAAACACTCATGAAATGGATCCAAAGTCCAGTGGTGAATGTAGTAGCTGCAAAATTCTATCAGTTCTGGCCTATAGTTGGGGTAGGTAGGGAGACCAGAATAAAAGCAGCAGTTTTCCAAAAACAAAAGCTAAAATAACCAAGAACACCAAGCAAACTCAGCCAGATCTGAACAAAGTGGTGCTGGATAAAACAAGTGTCAGGTTGCAGCTTTGTATTCTGTATAATCACAGCCTCCAATGGAAACAGGTCCCTGGAATGAGCTGACATTAGAGGTCATCTCCAGTTTTGCTAACATTCTTTTAGACACTAGGTAAAAAGCTAATATATGAGCCAAAACGGGGTAATATTATCTAGTAACGGGAAAACCCCATAAGCAAAGTATCTTCCGGGGTCATTTTCCTCCAGTTGAAGAACACCATTCTATTGATAATGCACAAAACACTGCAATTCCAAGCAATTCATTCTAGCAAGACAAAAAGTTCTTTGCTTCTGGGCTGCACTTCAGAAAGAACATGCTGCCCAGAGGTTAAAGATTATTATTTTACCCAACACTTTAGAAGGCAAATACTTCACAGTCTTCCACTGGTGATGTAAGTGCAGAACTTTGTGTTCCTAGCCACTTCTTGAGAACTAATTTGAGACCTTTCATGTGCACTCAGTTCATGCAATTCCAGTCCTGGCTGGCAATGGTGGCATTAGTGACTCACCAGCTTTGGCCAACACTAAGCGATTTCCAAGACCAAGAGCGGCTACAAGCCAATCAACTTATGCATAACCACAAATGTATCACAAAAACAGCCCTTTTGGTATACAAAAGGAAGCCTGAAATTTCCTCAAAGCTGACTTATGGCACAAGATGAGAAGTTGCCATCAAGCCAGGGAAAGGTGGAGCTGGTGAGAATTGGACATTTTATCTTATTTATTTAAAACATTTTAATACTACCTTTCCACCCAACTCACAGTTCCTGAAGTGACACACAATCAGAAACATAAAAACAGCAGAAACATACCACATAAAAACAGGACAAAAAGTCTTCACCTGCTGTTAGAGGCCAACTAACTTCCTGAGGGGAAGGGGGTTTCCATAAATTTCAGTGCCATGACCAAGAAGGCCCTTTTTTGGGTTGCCATAAACATACATAAAAGGCAAAGTATGGTGTAGGGCAGAATAGCAGCATCAGGGAGCTTCATGTGGAGTGCACATGAAAGACAAATTGCACCAATATAGATAGGACTTAAAATGCGTACATTCCCCTCTACACAGTATGCAAATACATGATGACTATGATTTTTCACAAAAGATATCACATTAGATTTGGGAAAGCAAAACAGTGGAAAACCTGTACAGTGGAAGGTTTGCAAATGATGCCATGTGGATGTTTCAACCCCTCTCCCAACATCTGGTGAAACCTTTCAGTGCCCCTAATGTTCAATTTGAATCAGAAATTGGCCAAGGGCTCAGTTAAGCGGAAGACTGAATCCAGCTGAGGAGATGGCGTGGGCATTCCTTTCCCTCAGGTGGATGAGATCTGGTATCTGTATGCTGCCAGGGCATGCAAACAGAATGAAAGAAAATGCACTAATCATCACCTAAAGTGGTTTTGAATGCTGGGAGAGGAGGAGGAGCAAGGAATTTTTCTGACTGCTTTTTTTTTCTGCAAGGGCTATCAGACATTACTGGGTCCATCTGCCGAATTTAAAGAAACAGTGTGATATAGTGGTTAAACATGGTGGACTATAAACTGGAGAATCGGGTTTGTTTCCCCACTCCTCCACATGAAGCCAGCTGGGTGACCTTGGACTAGTCACAGTTCTCTTAGAACTCTTTCAGTCCCACCTACCTCATAAGGTGTCTGTTGTGGTGCGAGGAAGGGAAGGGGTTGATAAGCTGCTTTGAGACACCTTATGGTTGAGAAAAGTGGGGTATAAATCCAAACTCTTCTTCTAAATCCTGGATGCCCACACAGTCACGTCATATCAGTAATATAGGAAGCACTGATTTATTCAGGTTGAGGCTCTTCTTCTGAACAAGTAACCTAAATCTTTTAAAGGTTATGTTCTGGCCTCAAATAGCTGCTCAGATTCCATTCTGTTTCAGAGGGGATGAAAAGAAGATCGAGTCTGCGGTTTTCTTATTCAAATTTGGTGGGGTTCCCTGTATAAAACTGAAATTCAAAGATGAATAATGCCAGTATCCTAGCTTATACATTTGTGCCTGATATTAATAGATTCATCTTCCATTGTATGGTTTAAAAAGTATCCCAAAAATAACCCATGACAAAAGTGTGAAAGTAATAACATACTGATGAGGGGACTACCAAGTAATATAGATCTCAGTTTGGGATTTCCCGACCTTGAATCTCAACTTCTAGTAAAATGTCTTGCATATACACAAGGATTTACAATCTTCATTAAACTTAAATTAAAATTATTTTTGTAAACAGTTCACTATTAGAAGAAGCACTTCACTTTAGCATTACATTTCCCACATATGTGTGGTACATCATGGGTTGAGGCAGCTCCTTCTGGTCACATTCTGCTCATAATATAGATGAACCTCCACACCAGGTTACGTAGGTTTATTAACAGAGGTCAACTGAGGCTTCACGAAGCTGCTGTTTTGTTCAGGACTGACTTGCAAAAGATCACTGCTGGGGGCTGCTCTGCTCTGTTCAAAACCATGATGCAGAATCAAGTATCTACAAATGATGGGAAATATTTTATCTCCTTTTCAAGGTAATAAAGTTCCAGATGCTTAATCTGAAATGAATAACTTGATGGTGCAGTCGACTAAAACAATGCTGTTGTATGTCCTCCATTCAACTCAAACAAAAAAACTGCCGAACGACCAAAAACTAATCCATCAAAATCTAAAATGTCGAAAAATCATGTTGACTCTGTTCAACCACCAAAGTCTCACCATCAAGTAAGGTTGCCAATTCTGGAGGGTAAATTCCTGGAGATTTGAGCGTACAGCCTGGGAACGGACCTCTGTGGGGTATATAACAGAGCTCACTTCCCAAGGCAGCCATTTTCTGTAGAGGATTTAATCTCTCTCATCTGGAGATCAGTTGTAATTATAGATTAACTCCAGGTACCACCTGGAGATTGGCAATCCCTTTTTAACAGTCAACTCATAGTTGCCTTATGACAACCCTGTAGGGTTAGTTAAAAAGGAAAGTAACCACCATATCTAAGCTGCTAATAATATCATAAATACCATGTGAAGTGTCAAGTGCTCTAATGATACCAAAAGTGCTCTATGCTGAAATACAAAATGCAATACATGAACAATAAATACTGAGGTCCCTTCAGAAGGTTCCACTTATGGCCAATCCGTGCTATCCAGTACAAAGTATAAATATGGCTATTTCAACGGTATGGCCTTACAAACATGGACTCCTCTACTGGGACATCATCATTATCTCTGTTAAGTTGACTGTCACTAAATACAAAAGGCAAGCCTTAAAACATCTCTAAACACACAGGACCAGTCTAAAACTCAACAGTACCATAGTCACAACTGTACTGTAAAGAATTTTTTGTAGATATGGTTCAAGTCAGAGAGAGCTTCTTTTTAAGCCACACAACGCAAACGGGTATCAAAGCTATGATCAGAGTGGAAATAATGAAAAATGTGACTTCTGACATCACTTCCAGCCTCACCTTGGGATTCAGGCATTATGGCAGCAATGAAATTGGGAGACAAAGTCCTAACCTGTAACAACTACCCAGTAAATTAATTTGGAACAGATAAGGCCCACTTTTCACCCTCACAGAACCTGGTAAACAATGTCTAAAATGTAAATATCATATCACATCCATAGGAAATGTAATCTCTAAATTGCAAAGGGTGAAAAAAATCCAATATTCTTAGGGAATTTTCCCCAGTGGTGTGTACAAGCTAAAAATGCCATGTGAAATCTCAGTCATCTTGTTTAAAAGATTCAGTAGAACTGAATGAATAAACAATAACACCGAGGGAGAAAAAGAAAGAGTAAGTCATTCATCTCCCATCTAGACTCTCCTTTCATTCCAAAGGATTGAGGCCATCCGCTGAGACAGATTATGAGCTGATGTAGTATACTGGTTAGAGTACTACACTAGGGACAAGGGTTCAAATCTCCACCCTACTCTGAAAGATGACTTTGACCTAGATCTCCTTCTCAGAATAATCTATCTCACAAGGATACAATAAAGATAAATGAGAAGAAACCATGGATGGTACCCTGAGTTTCTTGGAGAAAGTGCAGATTTTTTTTAAAAAAACCAGTAAATTAATTAAATGAATATGAAGCCCTCACACAGTTTCCTGCAAAAAAAAAAACTTGCAATGCTATCCTAAGCAGAGTTATGTCCTTCTAAATCTGTTGAACCCATGGGCTCAGAAAGGATTGTTTCATTCAATCTGCAGCATAGTATTATAGGCAAGCAAGGCTACAAGGTACTAGGCTAAAGGAGATAGGAATATCAAAAGATATATATAACGGTACCACAATCCAACAAAACCCCTTGCAATATTCCATGCTGCCACTTGCGCTGTACTGAATGAACTGGCACGCTGATCTACCATTCATACACCATAGTTTCATAATCATATACCAATTTGGCATATAGCCTGGCCATCCCAGAGAGCTGTGTGTTGCATTGGGACTTCAACCCATTACAACTGTCCATGTTCAGATATACACTCCATGGTACCTATATCCTCGGCTTTGTAACAATCTTTGCAAACAATCTTTTTTGTTCCAGTGAAGAGCTTGCATGCTATACAACCCTCTTGATTATGACTAATCTGTTGAATTTTGCACTCCTTTTGCATTGATTGGTATCAGTGGATAAGGTGTCACAGGTTCTAAAATGACTGCAGTGGTTAAACAAATGTCAGTGACATCTTTTCCACCTTCTTCAGTGGTGTGCTTGGAGTTGCTTTTTAAGTAAATCAAATGCAGTTTTAAAAAATGTTGCATCACCCTATCCTTAATCGATTGTTGAAAATACAGAACTAAGCTAAACTGATCTTGCCCATCTATTGCTTTCTGGATGACAGAGAGCTAATAATGTAATAAGTCAGGGAAGAATATCAATCACCTCTTTTGTAACTGCGCCCTCTATTGTATCTTGATTTCCACCCCTGAAATACAAGATACTGAAATAAATTGAATAAACAATGTAAGAGGTGTCTTTTATTGGTACCATCTGTAATCTTATTAATCCAAGATTTGATATGTACTTTCCCAAAAGCATTTGTATGTGTTTCTTAAGCCTAGTTTCAACAATCATTTCACATAGAGTGAACACTACACTGTATTTTAGCACCACCAATGCAAGCAGGATCCTTCCTTCAACAAAGTGTGCCCTATACTGGCATGCCACTTGTATCTAAGGCAAGGGGCAGCATGATGCTCATTTTGTAATCTTTGAGGGAAATCAGAAGAATAATTTTTAATCCTCACTTCAAAGTTTAAAAATGGTAAAAAAAACCTGGCATTAATGGGGAAAAGTTAACTGTGAATGTGCATCTTTCCCTTTTTTCAATTTTCTGCCAATGCAGATAATTAATTTGCATTTTGCTGCCATCCACATACTACTACTACTACTACTACTACTACTACCACCCCCACCATCACCACCCCCACCCCCACCACCACCACCACCACCACCACCACCACCACCTTCTTCTTCCTCCCCCCCCTCCTTCTACTCCTCCTCCTCGCATTGTCCCACTAATGCAGGGTCTGCTGCTTGGATTTTTAAACGCCACTTCTCTCAATGGAGCATGATGTCTGGTTGCAGACCTGTAACTTTTAGATCCGCATTGATGGTATCTTGCCATCGTTGCTTTGCCCGTCCGCGTGGCAGCCAACCACTAACCTCAATGTGATACACATATAAGGATATAAAAGCTAGCAATGTATTAGAAAAGGGTTGTGGATGCTAATTTTTAAACAGTTCTTCATGCTTTACTTTTACGCAGCTGTAGGATTGAGCAACTTCTTAGTTTCTTTTGAGCTATGGTGCCAGGGAATCTCCTGTTAGATCAGGGGTAGGGAACCTGCGGCTCTCCAGATGTTCAGGAACTACAATTCCCATCAGCCTCTGTCAGCATGGCCAATTGGCCACGCTGGTAGGGGCTGATGGGAATTGTAGTTCCTGAACATCTGGAGAGCCGCAGGTTCCCTACCTCTGTGTTAGATAATGACCCACAAAAAAACATCCCCTTCTACTGCCTACCATGGAGGGGAAACCCAGGCCTTTTTGAGATTAAAGTCTGATTTTTGTGGCTGGCTGTGCACCAAGTCTGAGCTGCCAGAAATATACCATGGGTAAGTATATGTATGCTACACAGCTAGCATTAATACTTCCGGGTTTGCTGTTCCCATCATGTGATATTTACTGCTGAACTCCATAGTATTCAGCTTGGTAATATAAAAGATTAAAACACATTTTCGAAAGCCTTTTTGAATCAGGCAAATAAGTCATCTATATGAGTGGCAAGTATATTCCATTTGTATATCACTTTTCTGCTTTCTTGCAAGTATGAAGTGTCACTGCAAATGTAAACTGCAGCACGGAACAAGTAAAGTGTCAACTCCTACAATTCTATAATGCTATAAGACAGGATCATCAGGTGCCTAAGCCTTGTTCATTCCAAGGAATGACAACTCAAGGGGAGTTTTGTGCTTGAAGAGGGACAGGTGAGAAGTTTGTAGCCAGGATGGAATGAGGCAGAATTTGGACTTCAGCTTTTCATCTACCTTCAATACTAACTTCTCAAACTTCAACACTAGTCCAGCACCAACAGTTCTGCCATTGTAAACCCTCGAAGATGCACATGGTTGTAGAATAAAACATACATAAACATATTCAAGATTCTACATTCCATGCCAGCATTCTTTTATGTATCAGTTTATTAATCAAGAGTGGGGGGGGGGGAGATATTCATTCATTCGTTTGTTCGATAGACCACTCTATCCCCGAAGGGCTCACATCTCTGTTAATAGGTACAGATGTCATGAACAGTACATTGGCTTTAGGGGAAGACAGGGGTTTAGTGCAGTTATAGGCAGTAGTCACTCCCTTCTCCCCTAACGTGAACTGAGAACAGAATTATTCTTGAACATCACCCATGCTTTCCCAACACAGCCAGATTTGGCCAAGTTGCACAAGGACTTAAGTGCATCAGTTAACTATAACAACTGATTAATTGTGTGATCAAAAAATTGTGCTAACAGATACCCATATCCCATGGAAATGAGAGAGATGTTCTGTACACAGAAAAAATGACTTTGACTCATTGTAAACATTTTAGCACATACAAGAATCTATGCTTCCTCCTTATGGACAAAGTAAAAAACAGCTAATATATGTGCTACTATGGCTCATCATCTGATACAGCAATTATGGTGGCTTTCTCCATAATCTGGTTTGGTATCCACAGCTGTGTTTTGTGGTTTTTATTTGTAGCATCCACACAACCTTTGCTGATTACACACAAGGCATCTGCTGAGTGATGGGGGCAAATATGCATCGCTGCAAGGTTTCTTGTATGGATGTATTTCCTTAAGCCTTCTTTCACTTTCTATTCTCCCCAAAGCAAGCAAGACCACTTCAGGTACAAATTTAATTTTCCCTTGCAGGCAGAGTTGCCAGTGAGCATGGTTTTGCCCAGACCTCTTCCCTCTGCCCACAGCCACCACGCCTAGTCTCATCCCCCCCACTCTTCCCCCTTGCCCTCCTCCCTGTTGCCAACTCCTTCCCACCTCTTTAAACGCTTGTATCGATACATCGATAGGAACAACACAATCAGGATCTCTTTCTGGCTCCACCCCACCCCACCCCACCTCCCCTGTTCTGCCTTCACCAATAATCCGGAGGGCATTTAAAAACTTTCTTTCAGACAAGCTTCTGTTTTAAAAACAAGCCTCCCCCTTTGGCTTTTGCAAATGAACAACACAAGCAGGGGCTCTTTTTGTCTCCACCCCACCTTCCTGCTCCAATTTCGCCTTCTCTTATGATTGGGAGGGATTTATTTCAAACAAGACTGCATTTTAAAACAATTTTCCTGACTGCAGCAGTTGTAGGGAGAGAGAGTGTGGAGGGGAAGGGAAGGGAGGGGAGGGGAGGGGGATCTAGCACATGGTCCCGTTTAGCAGCATGTGGTCCAGGGAACGGCTTTGTCTCTTTCTTTTGGGGGTAGTGTTATGTTGGGAAAAGGGTTACACTATTGATATACCTGCTATCACAAATATTTCAATATAAATGCAATTTAAAGGGCTTTAACAAAACCCATTATCTTGCAACTACGATGTGATGAGATCTGTGCCTTTAAGATGAGTTGATGGGTGGAGTTAAGAGAACAAGGAAAAGCTGCAGAGGCCCATTGAGAGGAGCAAGCCAATGTTGGGGCAGGCAGAGAATGACACCTCATGTGTAAACATAAAACCGCAAGGCAATCCCTCTGAAAGCCCACTGTGTACTGAAGAGCCCCGAGGTAAGTGTTCCATGCATAATAGGCCCTTGTCTCTCCATCATGCATTTTGTGTCTCTGCTCCCATCCTGACCCTGATGTGATCATATCAAAATGTATTTACATGCCAGATAGACAGAAAAGTGTGCATTTTTGCAGGTTCAGGCCATATCAGAATCATTTTCAGGTTCAGGCCATATCAGAATCATCTCATCCTCCCAGGACAGCTAGTTCTTCCTGAACGGCATCTTTTTAAAAGTGCTGTGAGTTGACCTGTTTTTTTAAAGTTATTGCAGAGACAAGCTTTTCCCCTTATATTGTTACAATAAAAGGGGCTAGAGCTTTCAAAAATGGAAACTAGGAATTCAGATGAGGCAGAGTATATATTCCCTATCCAGGCTAACCTGATCTTGTCAAGCCTTGGAAGCTAAGCACGGGCAGCCAAGAGTAGTTTTTGGATGACAGAGCACCAAGGAATTCCAGAGTTGCTATTCATCTCTTGTATTAAAAACTCTTTGAGGTCTCCATAGGTTGGCTGTGACCTGATGGCACTTTCCATCAGTAGATATATCAATACAGCCCTACATGGCTGTAGTGACATGTCATTTGCTGAATTTTTTTTTAGGTAGGAAAGCACCCAGTTCTGTGATAACAATGGAAGGGCGAGAATGAGGGCTGAGGGAAGATGTGAGGGAAGCTGTTTTGTGGATGATATCACTACCAATGAAAATACCTCTGCTTTTGCATTTGCAAAGAATGCTACACAGGAAACAGTTGTTGTGTAGATGCAGCATTCCTCTTTTTAGGCAAGCCAAACCTTTGGTATAATAAATGCAAAAGGGCATCAAAAAGAAACATTTTCCCTTCAGATCTCCAGTGCTTCATACTTTACATATTTTCATACATTAAGGATTGGTTCTTTGGTCTTTCAACCACTCTGCTCCTTGTGTTGTTGCATGTACCTCCTGAAGGCACCGGTAACAGTTAGACTTAAAGTGAATCAATGAAAAATCACTCAGGGCAGAAGATGGTATTCTGATACGAAGATAGGTTTCCACAAATGAAACAAGCCTCTTCTGTCAGTCTACCATTAACAAGAGACGATAGGGTGCAACAAGCACAAAGTAAGAACTAGAAATATATACCTCTGTTGACTATTTAATCACAGAGATAAAATCTTTGGGTTCAATTCTTTGGAAAATTTTTACAGAAGAAATGGGGGGCGATTTTTACCTATCCCCTACACTGCAATAAAACAGGATTCTGTTTCACAGCAAATCTCTGATGCCTGTCGTATTGGAGAAATGCTGCTCCCGTTCCCCAAGGAGAAGCATTTCAAGAGGCATTTTGGGCTACCATGAAAGGGATGAAGTGGGGAAGTCTAATTCTACTGACAGAAATCCCATCCATTAGCAGAAATCTATTATAAATGTATTATAAGATCCAACACAGTAGATTAAAATAAATATAAACTGATGCGTGTAAAGGCTTAAATGAGACTGCAAAATGACAACTGCAACTAGGTAGGCTAAGCTTACTCACAGTTCCTCTATGAAACAACTGCAACACAATGGGAGCAATTGTTTAACAACACAGCATGGTACACGGATGACAGAGCAATTTCTCCAAACCTAGTCATGCTAATTGTATTGATACTGCTCTTTACCACCCCTCCCACCAACCTCATGTTATACAGCTTCATGATGCAAGAAGGGTATGTTACAAATAGAGTTGCCACTCCGGGTTGGAAAATACCTGGAGGATTTTGGGGTAGAACCTGAGGAGAGTGGGGTTTGGGGCATAATGCCATACAGCCCACTTTCCAAAAGGGCCATTTTCTCCAGGGGAACTGATATCTGTCTCCTGCAGATCAACTGTAATAGTGGGAGATCTCCAACCATCACCTGGAGATTGGTGACCTAGTTATAAAGAAAATATTCAATGTTGACAAAATAATTAAGATGAGGAAGTGTTAATTATTTAGTATTTTTATTATCTTCAGAAGGTTTTGAGATGAGGAAACACTTGTATGACTAAGTTATTGGTTATCTGAGAAACCCTGGAGAGCCTTGGAGACTACTACAGATCCCATATGCTTTCCCAGTACATTGGGAAAGTAAAACCTAGAGCCAGTGTCATGTAGTGGAGAACCAGTTCAATTCCCCACTCCTCCATATAAAAGCCTTCTGTGTGATCTTGGGCCAGTCATAGTTCTCTCAGTTCACATGGAGGCAGGCAAAGGCAAACCACCTCCAAATGTCTCTTGCCTTGAAAACCCTACTGCAGGGCTGTTAAACATGTGGCTGAGGGGCTGGATCTGGCCCCTTGAAAGGGCTTACCAGGCACGTGAGCCAGCTGAGACACCCACCTTACTCCTGATCATGCCTGGCAAGCCCATGTGGGCTCATTAGGCCAGATCGGGAACAAGGGGGGGTGTTTCAGCTGGCTCGTGGGACTAATAAGCCTTCTCAAGCCAAGGTAGACAGGGACCCCAGTGCCAGTCTGGCTGGGGAGCATGCTGGGGGCTCTCTAGCGAGATAGCCACTCCTCCCTGCCATAGCCCAGCCCAACCAAATTACATTTATGTCACACCTGGCCCCCATAACAAATGAGTTCGTCATTCCTGCCTTGCAGGGTCACCGTAAATCAACTGTGACTTGACAGCACTTTCTACCACTACCAATACTTTTCTGCTGTAAACCATAATCCTTAATACAAATGTATATTTATTTAGTTTAAAGTATAAATGTACATTTATTTAGTTTCAAGTGGGATACCCTGTTGTGTCCACTGTTGTGAGCTGGATGGCCCAGGCTAGTCTCATCTTGGAAACTAACCAGGATCAGCCCTAGTTAGAACTTGGATGGAAGCCTAACAAGGAAGTCTAGGAGGATGCAGATACAGATAATGGCAGATCATCTCTGAGGGTCTTTTTCCTGAAAAACTCTATGGAGTCACCTTTAGTCAGCTATGATATGACCATACTTTGCACCACCAGTCCCAGCCTCTGCCCATCCCAAAACTAAAATTTAATTGGAAATCTGAAACTATCAGATTTGTGTTTTCTAAAAGGCAAAACAGGATTAAATAAGACAAGATTTAGTCCTTTTTGCATAGGACCATCCTCCACTAGGTTTATTATTTTCTTGGCCATATAAAGAAAATGTGGCCAAGATATGCTAATTTTATGAACATCATTGATATTGATGGAATCCACTGCCTGAGGTAGTAAAGAGCAGTATCAGTTAAGTTACTGTGAAAAACTGGTTACATGAATTTAGGAAACAACTGTATTACAGATTGAAATGACCCAAGTATGAAGTTCCTCAGAAATCAGCAAATTTTATTCAATCTTTGTACTGGTGACCCTAAGGAGGAAAGTAAGAATGTCCTGAGGAAACACTCGTATGCAAATAAAACGAAGGCAGCACAGGTTTGTACTGAAAAGGATGTAGAAGTTATGCAGGATGAACTTGGTAACATCATGAACAGGGAACAGAAGGGTACTCATTCTAAAAACACGCAGCTATGAGCCCTGAGGACAAACCACAACCATTTCTGTTATCAAGATTGGTAAATCATCTGAGAACAAGACAAAGGAATATAGGTGATCATTAAACTAGGAGCTGATGAAACTGTAAAAAGATTAAATCATTTAGCCTGTTCTCCCAATGAAGAGTCTAGTTTGAAAACACAGTATATGTTTATAGAAACGATGGCTGACAATGGAAGACTCCCCCTATTGACAAATAGGAAATCTTGTAACATCATAAAGACAAACCATTAAGACATACGCTTTTGCAAACGTAGTTGCTAAATGAGGCTATGAGATACAGCAATTCAGTAGGTTGCATCACTATGAAATGAACCAATGACAAGATCCAACCAAAGAGTAAGCAATTCCATCACAAAAGGTACAGTCAATTCCCAACAGATAATTCCCAAGATGAGCAAAGTACACCAAGCTGGAATCTGTATAGAGATTCAGTACAGACTAAGAGAAACTAGCTGGTGAGTACAGAAAGGAATTGTTTCTTTGTAGAGGGTCATCACCACTAGGGCTTCTATGCTTGTACTCCACATATATTTCTTCCAGCATCATGTACATGGGCTCTGGTTCATATAAGCTTTTGCCACAATATATTTGTTATTCCATAAGGATTAGGTGAGGACCATGAAAGCAGCTTTGGATCCCCGTTGGAGAGAAAGATGAAGTTAAAATAAAAATAGGTCTCAGTCAATTACAATCAAACACTGCTATCCACTGATATTTTTCTCTCATTATTGGCAGCTTTGTTACCAAGGGACTACTACATTTGCCAAGGGACTAATACATTGTTGTTCCACTGGTAGAGCTTTAAGTTATTTTTAGGGGCAGTTTGAAAAATGTGCCTTGTGAGGATTCCTTAAAAAAATCCTGAAGAATAGCACTGCCTGCAAAATGAGCAGCTGCAGGGGAGCACAAGTAGTGCTGAAAGCCATGTGCTCAGTTCACATGGGTCCAAGGTGATGCTCACAAGCCCAGCCACTGCCCCATGTAAATATGCCCCAGCATAATAAGCAACATGCAAACGTGACATGGTACATAGCTGGGGAAACTCGGCCCATAAGGCAACACAGAAAGTGTTTCCCAAGGATCAAAAGCTAAAATTCCCAAGGATCAAAAGCTGTTTTTCTCCAGCGAAATTCAATTGTTCTATGGAACAATGCTACAAATGACACATGTGTTTAGATATATCTGCAATCTATGTTAGAAGAGTGAAGGTCTGTCAAGACAGAAGGCCTTAGAAACTTCAAATAGTTTTATGCATTAGGCTACAATCTTAGGGCCAAATTATTGGTAGATGAGATAGTTGAAATCAATAAGCACTGTGGAAGTGGAAATTTACATCAGAACTGCAGCACTGGGGTTGAGGGATACTTTATCTTCTTCTGTACTCCCTCAATAGAAAATAACCCCTCTTCCACTAAATTGTTTACTCAGGTAAAAGTACTTGTGAGTTTTCTCAGGTAACAGTACCTGTGAATTTAAACTGAAGCAAAACAGCAGCTGGGCAGGAAAAGGCACCATACCCATGCACTCATGACTGTAATCTTATCTCAACCAAAAGCAACATTTCTAATAAAGAGAGGTGCATGAATTGAAGTGCAACCCAACTCAATAGAACAGCCACTACATCTTCGTCTTTGAAATATCCCTCCCTTTTGTTGCCATGTGCTCTCCCTTTCACATGTGTCCTCAAGCATGTGTGAATACTAACTCTGCAACCAACATGGTGAGATTTAAACTCAGTGTCATGGGGAACCCCTCTTTCTACTTCTGCAGCCAGCCATGAGAAAAAAACGGGGAGGGGGGGGGGTTAAACGTAAAGAAAGGGAAAGGAGAGCATTTTGAGAGCAATGAAAGCTCCAAGTCCAGCAAAAGAGAAAGAGCTTACCTACCCTCAGTCTGCTGAGCAGGGTAGAGTGTGTCATCTGTGTAACTGGAAGGCAAATACTCCAGAAACTGAGCCTGAGCAAACTCCAACAGTACCCATGAAGACTGTCATGTGGATGAGCTACCAGAACGATCTGGAGGGCAGTGCTCATGCCCAGGAAAAAAATGGTAGGGAGCTCCCCGAAGGCCCCAATAAAAGAATGAAAAATAAAGCAGTGAAGTTGCACTCCTTTGCGGCAAGGAAAGTTCCTGTCTCTCCCCCCCCCCCCACACTTTCTTATTATTGAACATTTTTAAAAATTCAGGTGTTGGCAGTATCTAAGTAAGCAAAGGGGATTAGACAATCAAAAATTTTCGGTAGTGAAACAGTTCTTTTTATAGAGCCAGTACAACAGGAATATCATAAATGACTGGAAATATATAAATACACACACACAAGCATTTCATTTACAATCATTGGGGACTGAAAGAGGTTTATATTGTTCTCCTACATTTTTGCCTCATAGCAACCCTATGAAGAATATTAGGCTGAGAATGTATGACTGGCCCAAGCTTACCCAAGCCACCTTCCATGCCACAGTTGGGATTGGGACCTGGGTCTTTCAGGTCTTCGTAACACTTGGGCCAAAGAATATTTTCAGTTGTTTGAAAGAAGGATGGGATAAAAAAATGTATCCAATGGCCATCCTAGAAAGCTTATTTTTAATATCTAATGATCATGTAAAGTATACAAATGACATCATCTGAATTAAGTTTATATTGTTACTTAGACTCTCAGTTGAAAAAAAGCACCATAACATATGGTTGCCATGACAACCATCTATTCAGCAATGACTCACCAAGTCAACTCCTTGCTTTATTCAACCAAAAGTGATTGTTTATTGACACAGAAAGATTGCTGATGCAAAATGAACGTAAATACAACTTTCCCCAGTACAGAAGGATTTCCTGTTCTGAATATTTGCTTTGCTAAAATGTACAACTAAGAGTCTTTGTTTCCAAATAGTTGTGCTACCACTTGGAAGTATTTACACCCTTGCACTTTTCTTTCTGCCTACTGCCAGGTTGAATGTTATAATTATTCCTGTGAGGTGGAATTCATGTAGGCAGAAAATGGTCAGACGTGCCTGACCTGTTCTGGGTTGCAAACAATGGGCATCCGAATTTCCACAGGAAGTCACAGATAGTGACTTCCTGTGGGAATTTACATGGCTCTGGCTCTATTTTCCAAATGAAGTTAAGGGCTGCCCAAATCAGCAAATATTTAATCTCACCTTTAAATGTAATTATTTTCACCCTTTGAAAGAAGCTGCTGTGAATAGCAACATACCAAGCGGACAAGTGAAACCAAAATTAATTTTTTTGAGCTGTGGAAACCACTCATTAGGAATTACTTAACTAATAACTAAAGCACACAAGGCTTCGAAACTTTACAATACCTTTCTGTTTTAGGTTTATCATTATTAGGTGAAAGATGACACTGTGTGGGAGAAAAGCATTCTGAAAGAACTGGTTAAGGATTAAGATTAAGAAACAGATGGGGAGAAAAGGTATCTCATCTCAGAAGAAGCAACAATGTGATGCAGCATGAATCATTTATGCGGTGGGATTCCCCACACAAAAACCAGGAACACAATTTGTGCAAGCACATCCCGGTGACAACAAATTGTGGTTGCCCCATCAACGGCAGATAAACATTAAGCAACTCAGGCAATTCTGTTTTATGCCAGTGATTAAAAATACGGTCCACAAAGTACAGAAAGAAAGTTATATTGTCCTTGAAGAAGAAATATTAAGGGACAGACCCGAAACTCCTCCTGGGGCAAGAGGGCTCAAGCTATGGTCTGTGCTGTTTTATATTTGATTGTTGAAGACCCAGGTTTAAATAGATAGGCCAGCCACAGTGGTTAGGGCTTTATGAGTGAAACAACAAAAGGTGCTCTTTATTTTGTACCTCAACCACTTTCAGCTGAGTTAATATCTGACTCTCAAGCCCTGCTCTGTACCCCTACTTTCAGAGATGAGGCAGTTGGCAACTAGAGACAAGGCTTTTTTTGTGGTGGTACTCTGTCTTTGGAATGCCCTCCGCCTTCGGGTTCACCTGGCACCTAGTTAACTTTTTTTTAAAGCCACCAGGCCAAAATACACATTTTTACCCAGGCTTCTAATTAGGGGTGGTATCTTATCAGACATGGAAATCTGTATTGACAGTTGGTTACAACAATTTCCATCTCTATTTCTTAAAGAAATAATTTGATAACCATGAATAATGCTAATTATTAATAACAAAAACGGTTGTTTAAACACATAGCTTAGGTGTTCCAACATGGTGCCAATGGGCACCATGGCACACACCCACACTTTTCTTCATGCCCACCAAGTGTTTTTATAAAGTGGGTGTGATCATATGGGGTTTTGCCTAAAAGGGCTTCTGATTGACTGTGCAGATTTTTAAAAGTATTGCTTTAGCAGCTCCACTGTGTCTGAAGGTAAGTGGTGGCGGCCATTTTGTGACTGGCTCTGGCTCCCAAGGCAGCCATTTTGTGGCTGCACCCACTGGATGAAAAAGCTTGGGGACCCCTGACATAGTTCATATGCTGCTCTTTGTATTCTGACTTCTAATGACTGGCTGCCTACGTACTAGCTGCAAAGATGCAAGTTGTCCAGGGACACCTTAGTGATACACCGTGAAGACAAATATTGATTTAAATAATGACTTAATGTTCATGGGTGTAATGGAAGACAGAAGGGTGGATAAACAATATAGTTATATGTATAAAATAATGATTAAAGCAGCACATGTAACAATAGCCTTGGGCTGGAAAGAAAAGAAAAAATTGACACTTCAGAAATGGTTAGAATTTATCTGGGAACAAGTGACACTTGATATTTTCGATATATTATCCAAAAATAAGACGGGGCAAGATAAACAGAATGAAATTTTGAAGATATGGATAGTATATGTGGACTGGATGAAAGAAGCTCGAATCGATGAAGAAATATGGGAGAAGAGACTACAAAGAATGAACTTACTACTGTTTGTGTGACAAAACTATGAAGAAGAAGTAATGGGGGAGGGAGAAAAGGGGGAAAAGTATCGTTTGAAAATGTATGAAGAAGGAAAATACTATAAACTGTAAAATTCAAATGATACAATAAAATATTTTTTTTAAAAAAACCTTAATGATACACCTAATTTTCCTAAACTTCAAAATATAATAGGTATTAGAATGCAATCAGTTTGACCACTTCCTGCATTTTTGCCATTTTCTCCATCTCCCTGTTTATATATTGTAAAGCATATTTCCTGACAACTCTTATCACTGCACGGCAATTACGTCATTAGGATATGGGAAGTCTGTAATATTGCCCAATTCGGAAATTCAGCTTACTTGGACTTTTGTAATCCAGTCTTTTCTTTTATGAGAAAGAGATATGGGAAACCATTCATACACATTTAGGCTGAGAAAGATTAAAGAGTACACAGCAAGCAAAACACCAACAAATAAATTAAAAGATTGCCACTACAGAAACAAAATTATTGCTTTTATAGGTGTGATTCAATATAAGGCAGCATCACATGTGTTCACTGCACTGCGAGAACATTGCATGTAAAGAGTTCCTTGAACTGGGCTATTGTTCTAATCCTGCATTCTTCAAACCAGCAGGATTAGACAGCTATTAAGGAAGAGAGGGTCTGTACTTTCTCTACTGCACTGCTGCCTTAGTTTTGCAACTACACTATTACTGGAGAAGTTATGTGGGAATTATTTATTTATTTCTTCAATTTTTATACCGCCTGATCCCCGAGGGGATAATTATGGGGATTATGCCTTATTTCAGAGACATTCTACAAGAGATATTCTTGTTACTTACTTAGGTCTGAGTTATGTTACTGGAGTAATGCTGGATTTGCTTCCTCCTAGAATATCCCACATTACTCCTGTAATATCTATGGAATGAAGGGACATGGATCAGACAAAATCAAGGACATCCTTTCCTATACTTTTGTGCTCTTATCTAAGGAAAGAATTGTGGGATCATGTCCAATACACCTGCATCTTGCACTTAACAAAGTGGCTCTAGGTCAAGAGGTTTATGCTACATAAATGTGTGGTTTCTTGCAGGAAACATAAAATGACTCACCCACCAGAATGGGTGTCCAGGAGGAATCCGCAAAAGCAGAACTTAAAGCAGCAGTGTTCAGAAAGTCAAAGTATGTGAGCAGAGGAGTACTGGGGAAAACTGAGCCCAGGACAGACTCCACGTTTTCCACCCCCCATGGGGTCCCCCCGCCCCCCTTACTTGGCGGGGTGGGGAGGGTCACTCACTGGCTGGTACGCCAAGGAGGAGGCTGGGGTGGGGTGTCCCCCTCTTGGCAAGCTGGCTGTGCCACAGCCACCCCCTCTGCCCGGTCGAGCAGCCTGCTCTTGAGCTGCAGCTGGCTCAGCTGCTGCCCAAGGGGCAGGCCAAGGCCTGCCTCTCAGCCCAAAGTGTGGGGGGTGATTTCCCCCCACGTGACTCAACAGGGCGTTTGTCCCCGGATGTCCCCATTGCATCCACACCACTGCATGTGAGCAGATTAGCTGGCATACTATTAGTACAGGCCAAAAATGAAAATACTTCTGAAAAGAAAAGGCGTAATTGTAGAGACACTTAGATAAAATTTTCCAAGGTGGGGATTTGTGGGTTTTAAATTTACTAAAGAAGGGAAGTGAAAGAGACAAATGTGGCTAAAGTAAGTTTTTTATGGAAAATCAGAAAGTGGAAGGACCTCTCCCTCCCGACAATTTGGCTGACCATGGCAACTTTTGGTACGAGTGATATGGCTAATCTGGAGGAAAATATACTGAGAAAGTTTTCCAATTTTTCTTGAAAATTTTCTAATGCGCTCAATATTTTTAACAATGTGCTAAATTGTTTTATTCAGCTTATTTATTTGGACATGAAGAATATAAAGGAAATATAGCACATACTAAAGGGAAAAACCCAAAGGCATGGAAACTGTTGATACATTGTTATTACACTCTAAGCTCATAAATTGTCCTGGGCTTTGGCTGGAGTAACCCTGCAAAGGAGCACACAATATTTTTAGCTCATCAAATAACTGTGCCATAGACATAACTGTCCACTCATTTGTTTCAACAGAACTTAACATTCTTCCATAGATGTCAGTGAGGTATCTCACAACTTTTTCAAATGGGTTATTTCCCCTAATTTCAATGCTGATAGAAAGTGTGGGGTTTCCCCCCTGCTTTCCAATAACATGATGATGTATTTGAGCACCTCTTGGGTTTTCCACAGCTTTTCTTTGACCTTTCTCAAACCTGCTTAGCTGCAAAGTTTTGGGAAAGAGCACAGCAAAGTATGGATGGGTGTTATGTAAGCAAGAAAGATTAGGTGTTCCTGGTCATGTCCACATGGAGTCCCTTTCCCCTGCTGCTGTCTTCCCAGAGGCCACCCCCCCACCATCACTGAAGACCTTTTAATGTTTTTTTAAAAAACAGCAACTGAATATCATAATAATGTGATATTTACTAGGATCTCTGTATTCCCAGCTTTCAGTTGAAAAAAAAAATAAAGCTAGCCCTCTTCACTGCAGCAATACACATTTGCCTGTTCTTCCCCTTTCTCTCCTCACTGAAAGGGAAGAGAGACTGAACTTTTTAAAAAATGAAAGCTCAGAATTCTGAGAACCTGATCACAAAGACTATGATAATGTAATGACAATATTCAATTGATGCTCCTGGGCAACTGGAGCAGGGAAAATCTGCCATGTGGAATCCACATTCCTGCTGCTGATAAGAAACTGTGGGGAAACCACACAAGCCTGTTGCAGCATGGAAAATACCTCCGCTTCCCTATCACTCTCCATGGTATCACTTGCATCACTTGTTAGTTCCATATCAGATTGATGATTACACTATCCCTTCCACTATGTGAGAAGAGGCACATAAATAAGAATGAAAACCTATCAATTATAACTTTAAAACTACCATACTTGTCTAATATAGCATTGACAATATAGCATTGACAATGGCCAAGTGAAACTTTATAAAGGAAATGATCTTTGATCTGAGATTGCAAATGCCTTAACAGACCAGGTGCTCGGGAGCAACAGCCACAGAAGGCCATTGCTTTCACATCCTGCATGTGAGCTCCCAAAGGCACCTGGTGGGCCACTGCGAGTAGCAGAGAGATGGACTGGATGGACTCTGCTCTGATCCAGCTGGCTTGACTGGAAAAACAGAACACTGGAAAATCCCCCATAAAGTTTTCTCATGTCTCAGGTTGAATCCTCCACACTTTTTTACAAATAATTACAGAAAATGCCTCTTGCTGTAAAAACCTGAAATTATTACATTGTGTTTCAGTGTGATTTACTTATACATTTTCTTAGTGATGAAAAGTAAAAAAGATGTGATAACAGTATTTAGGCAGAGAGTTAGCAAGATATATATTAAATCACAGGTGCCCAACTTGTTGAGCCTGTGGACCATAGGCATATTGGGGGGAAAATGGCACCCGGTTACAACTCCTTCTCCAAGTGCCACCTCGTGCCCAGGGGCGGGGCTCAGGTGCATAGCCCCGCCCACTGAGCCCCGCCCCCCAGGCTCCCTGCAACTCAGCTTCTGCCCTCCCCAGAGCCTAGGGAGAGCAGGAGCTGGCCTCCAGGGACATGCTTTTAAAAGCACAGAGGCCAGGGGGTGGGGCTCAGGGGCTGAGCCAACCCCCTCTGTGCGTCCCTGGAGGCTGGCAACTGCTGCTCTCCCCAGGGCCTGGGGTGGGCAGAAGCCAACCTGCAGAGTGGCCGAGAGGGGGGCGGGGCACTGCGGTAGGCGGGGGGCGCATGCCATTTTGTTATGTGGGGGGCATCTGGTGCCTCCCTAAGTGACCAAAAGGCATGTGCCCGGGGCCATGGTTGTCCCATGTCCTTAGGTCAGTGCGCCCCTGCTGTGGATGCTTTGGAATTTTGAGCACAGGTGGTGGGTGACATAACAAAATAATAATAATAATAATATAAACCTTTATTAGGCACAGAGCATAACAAATTGGCAACTACAGGAGAGTGAAAACAATTACATAGCAGGTGGCATAGGGGCTATATCCAATAATAAAACACTGGATGATTCTACAGGAAGTCAGGAGGATGCAAGCCAGCCTACGCTTATGATAGAAGCAGATGTGTCTGAATTGGCACTTCCTTTATACACAAAGATTATTCTTCCTGACCTGAAAAATGTGCTTCCCATCACCCTTTATTTTTTTCAGTTCTGTAAAATTCACAACCTGATGAAGAGGTCTGGTTAGCTTGCAACCTTACACAAAACCTTGCGCCAGTTTGATTAGTGCTAACAAAAGGTATTAAATTTATTTTGTTCTTTGAGTTCTCTCCTTTAAATATTGGTAGAGAATTTCATCTTTATGTTAAAAAAAGTATTTTTAAAACTAGGTTAGAATTTTATGTTAGTATAGTCACATTATTTCCTGCATTCTGTGACCACCTGACTCACTTTCTCCCCAAACTCCCTACATAAAATAAATGCAAAGTGAGGATGCACTCGTAATATCTGAAGAAGTGAGCTCTGGTCCACAGAAGCCCATGCTAGAATAACATTTTGCTTGCCTTTAGTACAACAATTACCCCTGTTTATTTTTGTTGCATGGGTAGACTAACAAAACTAATGGTCTGGAATTGCTAATCAAAAAGTACCTTTGTATATATTTCTATTTGCCATGTTTTCCTCATTCAAGCTACAGGCTAGATTTTAGATTATTCCTGCTAGTAGAATAAATATTTGTTTGTTTGTCAGAATCCCCAATAAGTTTTTTTAATTAATATTCATTAACACCTGAAATTGTACATAACTTAAGTGACTTTCAACTGAATGCACAAATGCAAATGTCATGAAACTTCAATAAAAGTCTAATTTTGAGTACATATCAGCTTGATGGTGTGTGTGTGTGTGGGGGGGCGGGGTTATTAAAATGCAGCAGGCAATACCCAACAGAAAGCTCAACTTGTGCACCTACAAGCCCCAGAGTTTTGACTCCCACCCCTAGAAATAAAAACATTTACCAGGAAAGTGCAGTCGCCCCTGACCACTCCTGACCTCCACACTGAGATCAGGGGTGGGGCAAGATGGCTGGTCCTGCTCCTGAACTCTGCATGGAGATTGGGGACAGGGCAAACCCTACTTGCTAGTGATCAATAACCCCCCTGCCCCAAACTTCCCAGAGTTTGGACCAGGGAGTAGTTGTGAGAGGGAGCATGGCCCTATAGTGCGCCCCTTGGAAGTGGCAACCAGGGCTCTGGCTTCCCAACTCCCCCTAGCTATGCCACTGGCCACAGCCTCAGACTGCCACATTACTGTATTACCAGTATGTTTGAGGCTGGCCTTTCAGAAATGGTCTTTGAGAATGCAGCATCAGATGTACTAGTCCTTGGATAAGAAACCTTTCCTTCGGCTTGCACATACAAGAGAACAATTTGTACACTTCTTGTTTTACTTCATAATTTTGGTACCCCATATTTTGATGTAATTACACAGACATTCTAGGATTGTATTCTATATCCTGTTCTCAAAACACAGTTTTATCTCATGTTTTGATATACTGAAACATAATTATTCTAATTTCTTTGGCCATTTGGAATTGATGACATTTTATATAATATGCAAAAAAACCCACCTATTGTTTTTTATAAGATTTATGTAATTGATTTGATACTCTCTCCACAATGGTGTGAACAGAGTTCACTCTCTCTGTTTTGCAATTACAGACCTCTTTAACGTAGGCTTTTAAGTTCAAAACTTGAAATATTTGCACGCAGAACAGAATGTTGTATTAAACTGTCTGCATGATTTGCAGTTTAAACTCTTTTTTTAAAAAATCCCTGATATTATTTTAATTAGTCAACACAACACATATCTTCATTTTTATCAGACTTCACAGTTAAGAAAGATCTTTTCAAAATCATATTACCATGCTTATCAGCACAGTCCTATGCAGAGTTAGACCCATCTATGCTTTTAATGAATTTAGAAGAATGTAGTTCTGCTTAGAACTGCCCTGTACGTCTCCTTCTCATGGGCAGTTCAGCCCCACACAGAGAATCTATACACAGTGGGCCCAGATGAATGAACTGTGGGCTCATAAGTATTATCAGTATATTATCAGTATAGTATAGCTCATGCTAATAAGTTAGCTACACACATTATGATTTATCTGGCAAAAACAAGCCAGGTGGGAGAAGCACACTGCTGAAGTGTACACATGGTAACAGGAAGCCTTAAAAACGTTGTATGTTCATACAGAAGAGACAGATACATAATTGTAGCTCAACTGTTAGTCAATAACTGCTTCACCCAGGTCTCTTTTCTTTCTTCAACTTCAGTCCACGCATTCATTTTCACACTCATTTAGTGGTAAACATATGTACAGAGACACTCATACAACCACACAATTTCTTAGAAACAGTAAAGCAGCACTTACGATTTGAGAAGAATTGTGTCGGGCAGAAACTTTGGCAACATTAAGGCCATCTATCACAATATCAAAAGGAGGACGCTTATTCACAAAAGCCTGAAATTCTTCAAGTTCCTAGAAAAAAAGTTTAAAAATAAAGGAAATGCAACAAATGCAACCCAACTGACTCATCAATTTTTCTTGCTTTCATTCTGTCTTATTAGAGCTGTATACTGCATGACCATATGATGCAAGAACAAAATTGGTAGCGGTGGATGGGGTTAAATTCTGCTTTCACATGAACTGGCATGTGCGGACTAGCAGCACCAAAACTGGAGAACATATTGCTGTCATAGTCTTAATCAATAATTAATAGTGCACACTTTGTTCTAATGTTTGATATTAGTCACTGATGTAAAACATCCAACCTGCATTACATCTCAACACCTTATTTTCAACCCGTTTCTTAAATGTTTTATCCAAGTTTCCGTAAGCAAATATTATTCTGGGAACTCCTCAGTATTTTGTTATGCAAATGCACTGGGCAGGTTATTACAGTTTAAGGCACATCTCCTTAAATGAACCCTTTTCTAACAAGTATAACCATACCCCTCTAATTACTCATGTAATTTCTTGTAGCATCAAAAAAAGCAGAACCAGAAATGTTTTGTTTGTCTGAGTGAACCTGCCATGACATGCTCCAGAGAGTTCATGCAAGAGTCTTGGACAAGTATCACAAATGTAGAAGATGAGTCCCCTTTCTTCATAATAGTTACTATTTTTGCCATCAATTATGTGAGAAGGTAAACAAGTTCTAGATCAGTGATGACGAACCTTTTAGAGACCGAGTGCCCAAATTGCAACCCAAACCCCACTTATTTATCGCAAAGTGCCAACCCGGCAATTTAACCTGAATGCTGAGATTTTAGTTTAGAAAAAAACGGTTGGCTCCCTCTTCCTCCGCCCCACCTGCTCGAGCAGGGGCCAGCCTGCTCTAATCTCCAGCAAGTCCTGTGCGCTCTCTAGCATCTCTGCCTCCTCTGCGCCACCTCACCTCGGGCAGCAGCCACCCCGAGCACAGGCACCAGGCCTGCCAGCCAAGTCCTCCCTGCTCACCGCAGTGTACGCACGTTGTGCTCAATGGCCCAGGCTAATCTAGATGTGTGTCTGGGGCAGGGGTAGGGAACCTGCGGCTCTCCAGATGTTCAGGAACTACAATTCCCATCAGCCCCTGCCAGCATGGCCAATTGTGACAGAGCTGATAGGCCAGTTCCTGATTCCCTACAATCTGAGTGTGGATTTTCCCCCCCGTGATGAATTCTGTGCGCGCGTGCCCACAGAGAGGGCTCCAAGTTCCACCTCTGGCACCCGTGCCATAGGTTCGCCATCACTGGTCTAGATTCTTCTATGTGCCTGGCTCATCTGATGTAGGGGTGAGCCCGCGAACCCCGCAGAACCGTAGAAAGAGCGCCTGGCATGCCGGTGCCGGCTACGGCCTTCCGGGCGCACACGCTCCCCCAACCCCCGTTCCCCCCGTGAGTCACGGATCATGAACTACCCGGCTCACGATCACCAGGTGTCCCATACAAAGGGACAAAAGGGCCCTTGCCCTCAGGTGAGGATTAGACCCAGACAGGATGCTTCCTCCCCGCGACGTAGGCAGCCCTCGATGAGATCATGCATCACGCATGATGATCTCCCCGCTTCTCCCTCTCCCGACCTTCCGCTCTCCCGCCTTCGCCCGACCCCCGCCCCCTTGGTTAATTTACTGAAACCCCAATAAAGGTGTGAGGGGCGAGCGCACGAGAGAGTTGCCAGGATCACGGGATCCCGCACTTCCTGCTGCTGGCCCTCTCCACCAGATGAAATCTCCGCATCTCGTATGCTTCATTGGGGGGTCTACTGTGGGCAAGACGCTACCAAGCTGGTGCCGAAACCCGAAGTCTCTCGAACCTCCGCCATGCCTTACCGTCGCCTGGGAAAGGGCTTCTCGGTACCGATGGAAATCCGCTGGATTGGCGATTCAGGGACCCACCCCTCGGTAACGTAACCATCCGCTTGGATTGGCGCATCCAGGGATCTTCAGCGTTTCTAGGACACTCTCTCGTCTGACTTAGACCACCGTAGTTAGCACAGGCAGCAAAAGCACGGCTTTTGGACAAGCACGCTAGCGGAAGCTGAAAGTGCTAGCGAAACGGCGGCAGAGGTCTCCATAAAGAGAGGGGAGCTGGCGTGAATTGGTTGAGGAGATTGATAGGCAATGTCCATGGTAAATTCCAGAAGGGGACATTCAATCTTAAGGATTGGGAAAACATCGGGCGCTTGCTCTGCACAGAGAGCTCAGCGCGCCGATGTTCTGCTACTGACGTGGAGACACAGTGTTATGTCGCCATCAGCCTGCAGAGTCCACACGGTAAGTCTTTGCCATGGATCTCCCTCCTTTTGATCTTTCACCTACAGTTTCGCAAGTCCGGAACTTTCTCTATCCACTAAGCAGGGCCTTGCCTGTCCTTCTCCCCGCTTCAAACTCTCCCGCTTTGCGTCTTGCGGCTCTGCCGCCTCCTCTCTTGTTGCTCCGTAGCCTTCTGCTCCGCTTCCCCCTCCGTTTCTGGAAGCCACCGCTTTCCTCCGTCCAATGCCAATGGTAGAATGGCGCTGAAGTTTCAGACTCTAGCAGAGCCGTATTACCTGGCAATTCCATCTGCAGAGTGAAGGGAAACCCTGACGGAAGACGATGCCGACCTCGGCCTACGCCCGTCTGCCCAGCCCACTTCACTGACCACGTGGGGGAGGACGGCGTCATCCAGCGAGTCGTCGAGTATCGCCCCATAGGCTATAACGTTCTCACTGAGCTCCGCAAGGCAATACGGGACGTGGGGATCACCAGCCCTTATGTGAGAGGCATGCTGGAAGCAGTCATGCGGAATCACGTAATGGTTCCGGAGGACTGGGAAAACCACTTTTCGCATGCTCTTGAACCCTGCGCAATATGATGTTGTTTGGGAAAGCCCGAATATCACCAACAATGGCATAAGCAGAGGGCAGCCTCTGGCTGTGCTCTATACTTCGCCGCGACAGCTCTATGGCTCGAAGGCTTAAGCTCTTCCGGCCAGCAAGCAGGTCATCCTGCCGGAGCCACCCTTTAAAGGTTGCTCTCTGACTCCGCGCCTACAAAGGCGTTTGTAAGAGTGCCCGCTGCCGGACAGCAACTTAACCCCAGAGCTTTTCCAACGTTCGACAGAAGCCTCCTCAGGAGCCTTACGGCTTGAATTCCTGAACAGGCTCCAGGAGTATCCTGCAGAGAACAAGTTGACAACGACGCAGCCCAACATGAGTTCCTCTATGCGCTCTGCACCGCCAAAGAGAACGCCTCCGCTGAGTGTCGCAGAGGGCGATCCACGTGGCTTAGGAAGAACCCCGAGCTGGCCGACATGCTTAAGGCACTTCTGCCAGGATATCGTGGATCTTCCGCCCATCAGGCCAGCCTCTCCTAGCCACAGCACTCTCCACCACCCGGGGACACGCCCCAGAGACGAAAGTGTAGCTTCCTAACTACAGGGCAAGCAGGGACACTTCCGGAGGGATTGTAGGTCACCCGGTGGGGGGGCTTACAACCCCAACGGAGGGGGGTTCTCCCCTGGGAGACGAAGGCCCCTGGGAAAGCCCCGGACCAGATGCCCCCGATGCTGGGAGGGCTTTCACTGGAGGAGCGAGTGCCCGTTGGGAAACTCTTACCCGGGCCTCTCCCCAGCCCAGGACCAAGGAGGAGAATACTAAACCAGCCCCGAGAACCAAGGCCCGATCCCAAACCACCTCCTCCCAGCGATATCTCTCTCTCCTGCACCCAACCTCTTTCCCTCAAGTTCCCCCATGAGATCCTCGTTGCTCCGACCCAGTACAGCGATCCCATCCCCAGAGGCCGTCCGTTAATCTTTTGCCCAAAGCTCTCCGCCGCTGAGCAGGGACTGTTTGTCGTCCCGGGAGTCATCGACTCCACAATAATAATATTCTCCAGGTGTGTGGACGGAACCTCCCGCGAGGAGTTGCCCAGCTGGAACCAAAGCTGCGCACAGCTGATCCTCCTGCCCTTACCATCACGCTGCTCCTCCGCCGCCAATTCAATAAAGGCCACGAGCCCAAATCGCCATCGGGGCACAACCGGCACCACCGTGGCGGCGGTAGAAATGCTCATCGGAAGCCTCCATAGCCTGCATACCTGGAGCTTTCACTATTTTCTTAGAAGGGTGTCCATTCAAGGGACTTGTGGACACCGGGCGCCCGACGTAATCACGTCATCAGAGCAGCGGAGTGGCCGCATCAGGGGCCAACCGAGGCGGGCCCGCACACCTGGGGGGGGGGGGGGGAAGCAGACCGCGAGACGGAGCACCCACCCGCTCACAGTCTGCAGTCCAGGGCTTGAGCGGCAGCTCACAGTCCGCCCCATCGTTTTGGATATCCATGTTAACTTGTGGGGAAGGGATCTCATGAGTCAAGTAGAGACGACTCTAGTCTGGGATGGATAAATCCACTCCCGCCATGGCCGCTCCCCAGAAGAAGAACAGATAACAGCTGGTCACGTTGAGATCCCCACCCCCCAGCTCTGACTGTGTTTTCTACCTCCACCCCAGAGCCCCGCTCTGGAACACCCTCTTTCTCTCTCACCTCATTCTATTTTTTCAACCAGCAAAGGCGGGAGGGCCAATTGGCTGACTGGCCCTCCCTGGATTAAAATCTGGGCCCATCCTGGTACCGCAGCACTGCCAGGACAGGCCCCAGGTTAAAAAAGGGGCTGCCGCACCAAATTCACTCACAAACCTGCTTGGGTTGTGGGTGCCTAGCGCCTGGCAGCTGTATCAATACAATGTACAAGGCCAGGCGCTTAGCCGAAGCCGCCCCTTAAGGAGTGGTTTCGGCAGGCGGCATTTCCCCAAGATACTCCAAATTGATCCCAAATTCTGACACGCCATGTCTGCCTCAACCCCTCTCGCGATCACGGTAAGTATTTGCCTCCCAGGGTGGAACCTCCCCAGTCCTTTTGTCCCAGGAGACCAACTCCCAGAGTGTGTGATTGTTTTGCTGATTCTGACGAGATCCCCTTCTCTGAACGCACTTCAAAGTCCCTTTGTCCCTGCAAATTAAGTATGCATACCCACAATTACCTCGACGGGTCCACTCGCCCCCCCCTTTCTTGGGGTTCGGACCCTCAAGCTCCGACGCGATTCTTATGACGTCTTTGAAGCCAACTCCACATAGGAGTCGCCTGCCCTTCGTGCCCCCTGCTCATGTCCAAACAAATTAAAGAAAGGGGAGTAGGTGGGGCCTCCATGGCCTGCCCCCCCGCAGAATTGAAATTGATGACAATTCAAACCTGCCCTCAGGCCCCACTCCCACCTGAGCCAAGACCAAGCTTGGCGGGGCCCGGCCCCTCATAACCTGGGGAAGGGGGTATGCTTCAATCCCTCTCCCTACAGGTCCCCAGTGGATTCCAGCTTCGCCATGTCCAGCCAACCCATGGAATGGCACCAGAAGGAAACCAACCCGATCCCGGAGATGGAGCGAATCTCTCTGGAAGATCCGGTCCCGCGGCCCCAACGGAACCGCCGCCAGCGCCAGAACGGCTTGAGGACCCAGATGACTTGGGGAGACTTCAAGGCAACGACCGGCCAAGCTCAAGAGCTGCTGCAACAGCAAGGCTGCCCTGAGACACCCGAGGGTCTCTGCGCTGCCATCTTTGCGATCATCACCGCAAACTCCGCAGTCACCGTCATCTGCCTGCTCTGCTGCCTCTTGCCGGTGACGCTCGGTCACCCTCTCTTGGAGCTCAGTCAAGTCAACATCTGGGAGCAGTTCGCTGCCGCTGCCAACGTTTCATCCTTCTGCCTGGGCCAATATCTCGGGGTGGGAAGCTTGCTAAGTTCCTGCCTACTCCCTGTCTGCAAAGCCCCTGGAGATTTCCTGGAAGAGTCTGGCCTGAGCCCTTTCATGAACACCTCATCTATCCAGTACTCCATGAGCGCCGACTGGGGACCCGTTGTTCAAACCCTCGCCGCCGGCGCCCTCTCTCTCATCACCCAAACCGTCGCCAACCACGAGTCCAGCACTTGCACCCGCATTGCTGATGTGGCGGGACAGGAAACTGGCCCGAGCCCAGTCACCGGCTCGGCCAACTGGAACTGCACACATGTTGAGGACATTCCCCCCATATATGGGAACATCCTCCTCCCTAAGGGCTGGTCTCTGGACTTCTGCGGGGAGAGAACCTTCAACTACATCCCCTCAGCTCGCCTCTCCGGCGGGACTCTTTGTTTATGCCTTGCATGCCGCCTACCATCGTCTCTGCCCCAGGCTCCACCCTCGGGAGCCCAAGCGGCCGTCGCCGCATTTCCGCTCTTTCCCCTCAACCTCTTCCTGCCGGAGCAACGCGCGAGTTGCCCTTTCCAAAGCCGAGTATGTCTCCCTGCAAGAAACCTCCCTGGTGGGAGAGTCCCAGGACTTCGCCACCTATAACGCTAAGACTATTGGTCGGGCTGGCCTGTGCCTCCTTGCGAAGTCCATTAATTCCCACCTCCACCGCTCTGGATGCTCTGGCCTCCGAAACAACAAGAACTTCGTCCAAGCGACTTTACAGATAATCGTGCCGCTATTGATTATTTGTTATTACTGCATCACCAAGGTTGTGGGGAGAATGTACATAATATGTGTTGTTTTAATCTCTCTGATAATTCCCGCAGTGATCCATAATGAAAGTGCGTGAATTGCAAGATGTTGTATCTAAATCTGGAAAATCACGCATGTATTGCTCCCACTGGTGGTCAGCCCTTTGGAAGTTGGCTGCCAGGAGTGTATGGTTTTCGAGCACTATTGTACAATTCTTTCATTGGTTTGATCGTATGCGCTCATTTTCGGTCTTGTCTTTGTTCAATGTATATCTGCTTTTGCTTGTAACGCTTGTAAGAAACCTTTTGACTTTTCCCCCCCTTAGTGGCAAAATCCGCTAAGTCCTCTCATAAGTTGCACAAACAACCTTCAGCGCTAACTGGAGGCGGGCCATTCCTGGGGAAGCAAGGCATCCCCCCCTAAATTGCCCCCCCCAACTAATTCGACCTCCTTCCCAAAAAAAACATAAGAAACGGGGAGATGTAGGGTGCGGGAGCCCGCGAACTCTCTCCTGCAGAACCGTGAAAGAAGCTTGGCATGCCGGGTGTCCGGGCAGCATGGCTCTTCCGGCGCACACACACGCTCCCCCAACCCCTCGGTTCTTCCGTGAGCCACGGGTCATGAACTACCCGACTCACGATCACCAGGTGTCCCATAATAAAGGGACAAAAGGGCCCTTTGCCCTCAGGTGAGGATTAGGACCCAGACAGGATGCTTCCTCCCGCACGTAGCAGCCCGATGAGATCATGCATCACATGATGATCTCCCGCTCTCCCGCTCTCCCGCCTGCCCGACCCCTTTACACGCCCCCATTGAAACCCTAATAAAAGGTGTGAGGGGCGAGCGCACGGGAGAGTTGCCAGGATCACGGGATCCCGCACTTCCTGCTGCTGGCTCTCGCCACCAGATGAAATCTCCGCGTCTCGTCTCTTCATTGGGGCCTCGTGGGCAAGACTACAATCTGATTGCGCCCTGCTCTAATTTCCATAGCTATGGGAAATAGGGCTGCAAGTGGGGCCTGGAGGTCTGAAATTACAACTATCCAGACAACAGGGATCGGTTCTCCTGGAAAGAGATGACTGTGTTGGAAGGTGAATTCTATGGCATTATACCCCAACTGAGGTTCCTTCCCTGCCTACACCCTGCTCGCCCCATGCTCTACCCACAAATCTCCAAGAATTTCTCAACCCAAAGCAGGCAATCTCAACAGGAAACGAGGCTGTTGGGTGCCAGAAGTTGAGCTTGTGGGGTCGTGGTACATCTTTATAGAAAGCCTTTCTCAGGAAAGCCTTCTTATTTAAGAAGGCGCGGGTGAACTCTTTTTATAATTCTGCCACTGTGTCTTTGAATTTAAACCTAGCTAGAGCTTTATTTAATTAAAATGTTTTATCTTTACTTAATCTCAGAAGTGGAAGGGGCCACGAAAGTATTTGAGTCCAAACCTCTGCTGTCAAGGAACCTTAAGCCAAAATCCTTTGGATTGGGCAGGACAAACGAGACAGTCCCCCAAAAGCCAAAGCGTGAGTCCTTATGCTTCAGAGATAGCGTAGCCATCAGTTCCTTTACTAACCAGCAAGAGATTAAGGGACATGCCTCTAGCCCTCCCGGGACTAAGATCAAGGAAGTCACCTTAGAAAGATAGGACACTTACGTGGCAAGTTTCAGAAACCAATTTAATCTGGTACCTGTAGCCAATGAAGGCCAAAGCACCAAATTCAGATTGAAGCTTACTGAATTCACAAAGCCACAAAATACAACTGAAGTGATTTATTACAGTAGTGCAAGAATAGTCTATAGAAGGATAATGTACAGTGCAGATAATATAAAGCTAAAAGTTTCAATGTCTTGATGAGATGTAACCCCACGGGTCAGAAATGACCTGATGCTTGAACAGGGGACTAACTTTACCTTCTAAAAATCTAACTACTGTAAGCACCTTTACAAGAACTGGTTCACCATCCAGATGTTACCAAAAGACCTGAGTCCATCCCAGTTTCAAAGTCCAGAGTTCAAGATGAAGTTAAGTATGAGGCACCAAGATCAAGACAAGTCCCACCATCAATTGCAATCCTGACACATGGCAAAAAGACACAAGGCTCGGGGAAAACACTTGGCCTAGGCAAAACTTGAATTAAAAGATCTTCGCTACATGTTCAACAACCTGAGTAAGCCTGAGTCTGTTAACCAATCAAATGTATGGCCAACAGTGTCACTTGACCAATGAAACATGTTGCTAGCCAGATGATGAAACCAATCAGAGGTGTTTGCCAATTAAACCAGACCTTCTGCTGCTGTGTCAGCTTCCAGGTAACCTTCTCCCACCATAAGTTCAGGTGCTAACCAGATGGACTGCACCTTCCCTGGCTTCTTTTTCCTTGAAGATGTTATGCTCAGTGGGGGAAACTGTATCTGGATTTCTTCCATTTCCCTTACATACTTCTTTGAAGCCATAAGCAGCTTGACGTGAGTTTTTAGTAAAAGAAACTTCCACTAGGCCTTATACTGAACCATTGTTTGAATTGAACAAAAAAAGTGTTTAAAGGAACCTGCCAATGCCGGAACTACAACTATAATATCAACTATAATATAACTATAATATCACTGATGAGTAGGTATCCAATCGATACTTTAAAACCTTCAACAATGAAGAATCTACCATCTCACAAAGGATAATGTTCCAGTGTTGAATACAATACACTGGTAGGAAGTTCTTTCTCAAATTTAGATGAAATCTTCTTTGAAACAATGTATCCTGTGGCTGCTTGCCAATTCTCATTGGGTATTCATCTTTAGCTCCACCAACAGCTGCTTCCAATTGAAGTGGACACCAAGAAAACAGAACAGTAGGCGAAATTATTGGAGGGAGCGTCTATTCTGCTATGCTAGAGACCTGAGATGCAAGCCAGCCTATGGAGCAGCAGTGGCATAGTAGTTAAGAACAGGTGTACTCTAATCTGGAGGAACCGGGTTTGATTCCCCATGAAACTCCTGAAGTTGGTTTAGTTGGTAAACAGAGAAACAACTGGGTTTCCTGGAGGAAAGTCGCAAGCCCTTCTCTGATAAGCACTGTGCGAGATAAATACTCTAGAGAAGAGACTCTCTTAATGTTTGAGGAACTGTGCAAGTTATATATACCTGAGGATAGAAAGTAAGATTTTGTTAGCACATTAACTAGAGAGTCAAACAGAAAACTATCCTGGTGGGTCCTTTTATCAACTGTAAAAAGATATTGAAACTACCGGTACTTGTAAAACAGTAACCTTTCAGAAACCAACTTCAATTTTATCCTTTGCCAGAAAAACTTCCTGATTTATTTCTTGAAAATAAAAACATTTGATTCTTTGTTTAAACTGTACAAGTCTTGGCTGTCAGGTTTTTTTTCTGACAGAAAGGAAAAGATTATTTTGGTGTCCCTACAAAGCTGCTAATCTTTTGGTGTCCCTACAAAGCTGCTGATCTTTCTGTCTGTGAAGTGCCCTGTTGAACAACTAAAGACCATTCTAACTGTTTAATTTGATTTATATAAGTGTGAAAATACAAAGTGTATACACAAAGTCTAAACTACCACATTCATGCTGCATAATGATAAACAAAAGAGTAACTCAGTCAATGCATAATTGACAGTTAGAATTTTGGAGGGAAAAAATCTCAAGCCACGAGTCAGTGGGAAGGCACTTAAGGGCAACCAACATCCCTCCATCTTGTCATACCTGGCACCAGATGGATAACAGTGGGCTTGCACACGTGGCTGTATTTTATTGGATTTGTTTTAGCAATATGTGTGTCAGTTTATATTTTATGTTTATTTTTTTCTGCAATGTGCCTCAGGGGTCTGTCGGAATAGATATATGAAATAAGTCTTGATATATTTGCTTTAAGATGCATTTCCATCCTACAGGTTTTCTTAGCTAGCTTTCTCAACCAAAGAGAATGTTCAAGAACGAATGAGATAAAACCGGGAGGGGACTTATATGGAATGGAAAGAAAGGCGCAGGAAGCACAAAGAGACAAGAAAAATTCATCCAGGAATGCAAGAAACAAGAAAGAGGATTATAAGGAAATTGGCAGAATGCAGAAA
This sequence comes from Sphaerodactylus townsendi, assembly GCF_021028975.2. Lineage (NCBI taxonomy): Eukaryota > Metazoa > Chordata > Lepidosauria > Squamata > Sphaerodactylidae > Sphaerodactylus > Sphaerodactylus townsendi. The sequence continues at coordinate 138,401,484 of NC_059426.1, read as the reverse complement.
GATGGCAGCTGCAGCTCGGCGCAGAGAGATGCAGCTGTCAGGAACAGGGCTTAGGCATCACTATCCATAATGGCATCCTATCCAGAATTGCACCCTTCTAATTCCATAGAAGGCAATAATATCAGAAGCAGATAGATCTGCTTAGTACGCCACTATAGATAAGTTACTTATTTGATAATTTTCACTTGTTACTTATTTGATCATTTTTACTTGTTAAATGTTGTCATAGTATCTAAGAATGTTTTCCCTGAATTGACTCTAGAGTCAGCTTCTTGTCAGCTTCTTCAGAAGCAAAAGGTTATTTTTTCAATGAAGTCCCTTCGCCTATCCCAATGATAGTGAGCGAGCAATGACTAAAACAAGATATGAAGACACTGGAGTTCGATCTTAGCAAGGAAACTAGTGGGAAATGATTTGAATTAATGATTCATTAAACTGCCACTGAACCTCTTTGGCTAATTAACAATTTGCTCAAAGCAATAATTAGGTACCATTACATTCAAATTATTCTCATTATTTCATTCTTGCAATTACAGATATTAGTAACAGGGCTTAATTAACAGTTTGATAAAGGGCCAATGGAAATGGGTAGGGGGCATTGCCTTCACTTGCAACAGAAGTACATAAATATCCAAATGAGTCAAGGATAAATAGGGTTTTCTGAGTCCCAATCTAAATAATTTGCTTGGCCTTCAAGACCTCTGTGGGAGCATGAGAATATACAGCAGAGAGGCTGTGCCTCTTGCTATTCTCAGAGCTCCCTTATTCACCTATCTATCCCAACTATTTTGTGTTCAGTAAGAACAGTAAGAACAAAGGTCCCCTGGAAAAGTAAAGAAGGGTGGCAGCTTTTTCCAAAGTCTTGGGAAGGCACCAGGTTACACCCCTATTTGATTAAGAAACAAAACTCATCCTGAAACCAAGAAATATGTGTTTCAGGAAATGTCTATTCCACCACCACTAAGCCAGCCACCAGGAGGCAACTTTTCTGCTCAGAACTGACTGCTTGTCTTCCAAGGTAACTGCTTGGTCACTGTGTGAGGCAGGCTGCTGCACTAGAAGCAAACTGGTCTGATCCAGCAGGGCTCTTCTTACACAGACTATCTAGAAGAGCACTACTGAATAGACCAGAAGGCTAATTAGTTTACAATAGCATCCAATCAAATGCTATTGGGAAGCTCTAACAGAAGACAGATTGAAAAAACCCTGAACTCGTGTTCAGGATCAATATGTTTCCATTTAACTATCGTACTAATAGTTGTATATAGATCTACCCCCATTCCATTCCATTTCATTATCAAATTCCTTTGTAAAGCCACCAGTTTTCACCATGTCACCATGTCACACACCATGTGTTGTGTGAAGTAGTACTACTTCACTTTGTCCACTGCAACACTACTTTCAGACTTGTTCAAAACACAATGTGTTTGTAAGCTTTTAGCCAGGAATGCTTAAGAAGTAGAAATTCTAAGGCTGGCCAGTACTACCCGCCTGCTAGAAGCCAACATATACCATCCTAGCTTTGGCCACAAGGCACACTCTCTTTTTTCTCAATGCCTCGGCACCTCAATGTTTGTTCCTCATGCACAGGAGTTCATAAAAAAGCATGAGTTACAAATGCAAAACTGACCCATTGTGAAGGACAGTTGTTCACCGAGATGCCGCTAAAAATCTTTGGTATTCTGACTGAACAGCACAGCTTTCGTGGCATTCTGAGTCAAGAGGAAAGGTGGGGTATAAATATTTTCTTAAATAAATTCTCACTGAAGAGCAAAGTATTCATGAAAATGACAACAGCCAATGTATGCCATTTATACATAGTGTATCTCTTCACATACATTATGCCAGTGGTGCCTTGTAAAGTCAAGGTGTTATAAGACTGTCCTGATATTTTAAACTGAGAACTTAAACAGGGAGGAGACATTTAAACTAGGACTTCAGCTTGCTCTTTTTAGCCATTATACTAAACCAGTACAGCTGGTTTAAACACCACACACATACATACATGACATACATAATGAAAGAGATGCAGAAGAAAATGTTGTCCCCTCCCTAGGCTCTGCTTCTTCTGTTGTTCACCCCCTCCCAACACAACTTCCTGTTGCTTCCTCCACCCCCTAACCATTTTATTTATCACAACATTTATATCCTGCCTTTCTTCATGGTATAAGGAGGCTTGCAACAATAGTTAAAAACATTTTCTGCAAAAATCAGAATAAATTTAAAAAGCCTAAAATCTCCTCCACCCCCCCTTAAAAGGTTCCTGCCATTCAAACCCCTTCAAAATGTCTGGCAAACAAGCAGGCCTTGCAGGGCCTCCCAAAGATCTCCCAAAAGAGGAGCCCTCTCACCTCTTCAGGGAGTCCATTTCACAGAGCTGAAGCAATGTGGAAAATCCTGTCTCTGACTGATGCCAGATGAAATAACCTCAGCAATGGGATAGCCAGCAGATGGCTGCACAATTAGTTGGTACACAGGTGTATATGGAAGGTGACAGTTGCCACTTACCCAACTGCATTTTAAAATTATTTTATTATTATTACTGGATTTTTTAATCTCGCCCTACCCCAGCAAAAGGTCGGACTCAGGGTGGCTTACAGATAGTCAACATATACAATGCCCAGTTGACCTCACACCAACAGAGATTTCAGTTGGCATTTTTTAAAAATTATTTGTTTTGTTTTTAAACCACCTCTGGAGCTTTTCTTCAAACTTGAGAATTTGTTCAACTTTACAGAAACATCACCCTTTTCCTTTTTAGACTATACTTTTAATTTATAAATTCAGAATTACAGATGCAATGTCTGACTGATGCCAGATGAAATAACCTCAGCAATGGGATAGCCAGCAGATGGCTGCACAATTAGTTGGTACACAGGTGTATATGGAAGGTGACAGTTGCCACTTACCTATATTAAATATTTATTTATTTTATTTATTTATTATTTAAACTTTTATACCGCCCCATCCCAAGGGGCTCTGGGCGGTGTACAACATGAATCTCAGTACAAATAAATATGGTTAAAACCTTTAAAAAACAGCAGTAGAATAATAAGAGGCGTCCAAATACCCTAATTTTAAATCCTCCCCTAAGAGGGAGGGAGTGGCGAGTCCTATTAGGTAGAAGGACTCAGGTGTTAAGAGCTAAAGGGGGGGGCACCTTCAGCGGCTGGTCCCTCCAAAGGCCCGGCGGAACAGTTCCGTTTTACAGGCCCTGCGGAACTCCCCAAGGTCCCGCAGGGCCCGGCTGGCTGGTGGAAGAGTGTTCCACCAGGCCGGGGCCAGAGCCGTAAAGGCCCTGGCCCGTGTGGAGGCCAGCCGCATCATTGAGGGGCCAGGGACCACCAAAAGATTGGCCTCAGCCGAGCGGAGAGGCCGTGTAGGGACATATGGGGTGATGCGGTCTCGCAGGTACGAGGGTCCCAAGCCACGTAAGGCCTTAAAGGTCAGCACCAACACCTTGAAAATGATTCGGAACTCAACTTAAAGTATACCTAAATGTCTCTTTGTCGGAGAATTTACAAATAGCAATGCCCTCAAAATGTTACTATGGCCTAAACTTCTAAAAAAGACGCTTTCATCCAAAAGCTACATTAAATTACAAAATTATTTTGGGATAAGAGTAGAATCTTTGATTTGGCTAAGGCTAGTGATCATTAAAATCATATCTGAGATATATCAGCACCACCTAGCGGCCATTGCTTTCAATTCTAAACAAAACTACTAAAGGTAGTCTCCTTCCTACAGAAGACCATTTACATACTGCAAGACAATAGATCTGAGAAACTCCGTGGTTCAGTTCAAACCGAATGTCAGATCATGGTTTGATTTACACAAATGATTGGCAGCTGAGATTTCTTCCCTTACTGCTCCATCTGAAATGGCAAACTATGGTTTACACTCGCCTCCCAAACTAGAACTAAAAACAAAGGCCCCTTCCGCACATGCAGAATAATAAACTTTTAATCCACTTTAATGCATTTTGAAGCTGGATTTTACTGTGCGAAATAGTAAAATCCACTTGCAAACAATTGTGAAACTGGATTGAAAGTGCATTATTCTGCATGTCCAGAAGGGGCCTTTGTTCAGGGTGGGGTGGATCAGCATTATAGATTGGAACATTATGCCAGAAGCAATAATATTGCAGCAGGGCGACAGGTACAGACATCCTTACAAATAAGATCAGCATGAATACATGCTCTTTGCAACTCACCTCGGGGGTTGTTTTCCTAAATGTATCTCTCCCTTGTATTACATCCTTTATTATTCTTTCCTTGAGAATGTTGTATTCTTCAGGGCTCAAATCAATATTTTCCAAGAACCGATTACAGGAAGGGCACTGTCCACTGCAATATCAATAGAACCAGAGAAGTCAGTGAATCTATCAGATAATCATAAAATATCAGTATGTCAAAATTAATTTCAGAAAAGTCTACTGAAAGCACAGAGTATATAATATGAAATTTCTCTGAAGGTCTCTGAAAGAAGAGAGTATACAAAATAAAAATTCTAAGAATTTTGAAAAATGAACTGATTCATATCTATTTCATTGATTCATCACATCTTCCTCTAAACTTCTAAACCTCTAAACTTCCAAAGTCATTCAAGAAATATTTTATTAAATAATTTTAACTTTCAGAATCTTATTTTGGTGGTATAGATCTTGAAAAAATACTGCCTGAATCTACTGTAGTATAGATTGAAACTGTTTTAATTTAATTTTAATTATTTGATTTATAAACCGCTCTCCCCTCACAAGAGGTGCCCAGAGTCGTGTTGCAGTATAGACTGGAGCTATTTGTCCCCCAAAAGAAAACTCAGGATTTACCTTTGTGTAATTTGTCAGAAAAATGACATGCCTAAGAAAAGTCTGATGTCAGGGTCACAAACCTTTTCTTCTGGCTCTCAAAATCAGACCATTTAAGAGCAAAATATTGTGTAGAGCTTTAAAACAAGAAATATATTTACCTATTCTTTATGGTAGTTAAGTTTCCTTTCCAGTTCTCTCCAGGGAGGCTACAGGAGATTACACAAAAATTAAAATCCGGTATAACAACTAATCAAAAGGGGAGCGGGGAGAACATCCTGTCACTACAATCACATTAAGGGCACAATTCTCATGCATTTCCTTCTGAGGAGAACCCTTTGAACAGTGGTTCTCAACCTTCCTAATGCCGCGACCCTTTAATACAGTTCCTCATGTTGTGGTGACCCCCAACCCTAACATTTATCCATTTTACATATGGAGAACACTGATGCAGAGAGTCTTAGGCAACCCCTGTGAAAGGATCGTTCGACCCCCAAAGGGGTCCCGACCCCCAGGTTGAGAACCACTGCCTTTGAACATCATGGGCCATCTGACTAAATATGCCTAGGTTTTATTTGTTTTATTATATATCTGTCCTTTTTTACAAAGAATTTGGAGTAGCTTATATGGCCCCCTCCCCCCCCCCCCCACCATTTTTACTCATATCTGCCCTGTAGGTAAGACAGAGAGGACAGCCCAAAGTCAGTCAGCGAACTTCATTGCTGGATATTTTCTCCAGCCCAAGTTTAGTCACACTATACTAGGATACTGGCTTTCAAAATCAAGATGTATGGCTGCAATCCTATGTAGAAAACATTGTGCAGCCATTATCTGTTCATTCAAAATTCAAGAACAAAATCCATGAAACTTTTTTATTGGATCAACCAGTGCTATGCACACCTACTTGAAAATAATGCCTGTTGATCTCAGAGGGATTTTACTTTAATTTGTTCCTTATTTGAGGGAACATTCCTTATTTACTATTACAAATGCAAATACAAGATCTTTAATTCATTATAAGGTTGGTACATTCCAACACAGACATTCTGCAGCAGTCTAGCTTCCCCAGGAGTTTCAGAGGCACGGCAAGGGGTAGAACTCATGCAAGGCTATATGCTAATGTAATGTCCAAACAAAATCAGCATGTTGACAGATGCTCTAGGAACTCTATGGTATTACCATAGAATTTCTAGAGCGTCTGCTGACATCTGAAAATGTGGGCGTGATGTCAGTGTTGAAGAATTAGAGACAAAACTTTGCTATGCTCTATGACAGAGACACAGAAAGAAAGTGAGGGAATCTAACAATGTGGGATGTCATGATTATGTTGTACCAAACTGCAAACAAAACCAGAGGCTAACAAATTGTTTATAGCACTCAATATGTTTAAGTCTGTATGATAACCTTCAGACAATAATAACTCTGAACTATCTTAACCAGTATTAGATATATGGTCCAGATGAGCACCTTCATATGGGAGTAGGTAATGTGGCTTGTACCTCCACAATCCTACATTCAGCACTGCTCACATTATGCTGCTTGTTGTTCACATTGTCATTCAATTCTGTATTCCTTTCCTCTATATTACATTTTTCATTGTATGTATATGTATGTGTGTGTGCTGTATATTCACACTATTGCTCACATTGTCATTCAAGTTGGTTCATTCAGGTATAATTCTCAGCTCCTCCACATGAAGCCTGCTGGGTAACCTTGGGCTAGTCGCAGCTCTCTCAGAACTCTCTCAGCCCCACCTACCTCACAAAGTGTCTGTTGTGGGGGGTGGGGAAGGGAAATTGATCATAAGCTGCTTTGAAACTCCTTATAAGTAGGAAAAAGCAGAATACAAAAAAACAAATTTTTATCTTCTATTTCTACTCATTACATTGTTCATTTAGTCTCCTATACGACATGATTATATCTCCTGCCTCTCTCTGTACACTGCAATCTACCTTGAGTGACTATGGGAAAGACAGACTACAATTAAGCAAATCTATATCTTTGTTTACCTTTCAAACCATTGATTGATGCTCTGCATTTGTGCTTCTCCAGGATACACTTGATTATCTCTTAAGTAAGTGAGGATATGAATGATTTTGGTTTTCCAGTGGTCATCCATCACGCTTTTACCAAAATCAAAGAAAGCCTGTATGGTATCCAGGGTTGGCACCAAATTCTTTGCTACCATCTCATTAAAAAGTTCACCTGCTAGGCTTAAGTCCTGGTTAAAAAGGGCCCCCTTGATGCAATCCCCATAGTTTCCTTTTGTAGGTGTCATGACTTTTTTAATCTCCTCCAGCAAGAGCAATGCCTCCTTCCAGCGTTGAGAATGGCTCAGGCCTCTGATCAGGAGACCATATGCTGATGTTTCTAAAACTTTATATCTAGTTTTCATTATGTCCAGGATATCATATATCTCCTCCACCTCTTTGTGAGAGACACAGAGAGCCAGGTATTTCACTAGGAGACTATACCCAATATCCCCCTCTCGATCAGCAACTGCGACAAGCAAGGATTTAGCCACATCTATGGGACTGTGGTGAGCAATCATTTGTTCTAACATTAACTCTTCAAACTTTCTAATTTCTCCATATTCTTCAACCATCTTTGCCCACTCCTCCACACTTAAAGGTTTTTCTGGAGGACAGAGGATTGCCTTTTTAGAAGATATGGATTTTTTTACATCTGTAAGAGTGTCTTGAGTTGTTGCTCTCCTTTTGGAAGCTCCAGCAGCAAACACGTTGAAAGGGCGGGGAGAGAAATAATCTTTCTCAGCTCTGCTCTGCCTTAAATTATCCTCTTTTTCTCTAGATTTTAGCCAAGGAGACTCCTTACAAATTGCTTTTGGATCCATGGGTTTTGCAGACCAGGACAATGTTGTAGAAAGTAAGCACCCAAATACAGTTGGTAACTTGTGAAGATGCAGAATGGGGTAGAATATCTTATATGTCTTCATCGAAGTCTGTAATACCCAGTTGCTTGTTTGGCAGAAGTGTGCCATGATGCCAGAAAGTTAAAATTGCAAGAGGTTTCTAAGGGAATAACCCAAGAACAAGTGTCATTTGCAGTACAAAAGAACACTAAAAATCTAGTTAAAATTTGGGACAAGAAGGGATAGAAGCAGTGGTGGGATTCAAATAATTTAACAACTGGTTGTTTACAAACATCATTTTAACAACTGGTTCTGCCGAAGTGGTGCGAACCTGCTGAATCCCACCACTGGATAGAAGTCACCAGCAAACGTAGCCGTTTCATTAATTTTGTTAGAAGAAAAGTCTCATTACAACCATTTCAAAATGCAAGCACCTCTTTCCTCAAAAGGTTGAAAAAATCAGTTGATGTTCTTTCATCTGTCATAAATGCACACAGCAGCAAAAAAGTATAACAATGTGAAATATTCAAGTGAGGTCAGGCTAGAGAAAAGCAAAACAATGGTTTAACACTTTTCTGAAGCAACACAATATTTTACATACAGATCAAGGACGTAGGTGAGGGGGGTTTCTCGGGTTCAAACTCCCCATTGCATGTCCGAAGCTTCGCCCACCATTTGTGGGGGTTTTTGTATTTTAAAGTGTTTTTTTCAGTTTTTGGCCTACAGGGGGCGCATTCTTTAGGCTAGCGTAGGGGTAGGGAACCTGCGGCTCTCCAGATGTTCAGAAACTACAATTCCCATCAGCCTCTGTCAGCATGGCCAATTGGCCATGCTGGTAGGGGCTGATGGGAATTGTAGTTCCTGAACATCTGGAGAGCCGCAGGTTCCCTAATAGGCTAAAATGGCACCTGGGAAACTCTCAGGCTATCGTCAGGTGACAATCCTGATGATACCAGCCATGTTTCAAAGCTTAAGTTTGGTTTAGGGGTCCAAAATTATGGACCTCCAAAGTGGGGTGCCTCTGTGCATCCCCCCATTGTTTTCCAAATGGCAGCTAATAGTAGATGGGGCTACCCTTTTGAGGGGTCATCCATCTTTGGACCCCCTGAACCAAACTTCACTTGTAACTCCTAGGTGGAAATGAATAGGAGAGTCTCCTGCTGATTATACTAGCCAGGTTTGGTGAAGAAGGTTGTCTCAGGGGGTCCAAAGTTATGGACTCCCAAAGCAGGGATGCCCCATCCCCATTGTTTCTGGGCAATAGGAGCTAATGAAGATGGGGGCTACCACCTTTGAAGTGTCCATAACTGGACCCCCTGGAGAACCAAAACTTCTAATTAAACCCAAGTGGTACTCATCAGGAGAGTCTCCTAAAGATACCCTAAAAGTTTGGTGCTGCTAGCTTAACAATTGCACCCCTTACCACAGGAAAATTGACCCCCCCCCAGATTTCCCCAGATTCTCCTTTTGAATCCAACCCCTTCGGCATGGATTTAAAGGGAGAATTTGAGGTCCCCAGAGTAAACCTTGAAAGTGATGCTGTTTCAGGGTGGGAGATGATCCACCCCAAAAAAGCATCACTTTCAATATTGTTTTAACTGGGGACCCCAGATTCTCCCTTTAAGATGGATTTAAAAGGAGAATCTGGGCTCACTAATTTAAACATAATTGAAGGTGATGCTGTTTGGGGGTGGATTCCAGCATCACAGCAGCCACTCATGGGGGGGGGGGGGGCGCGCAAACCTCAGATTTTGCACCAGGCTCCATTTTCCCTAGCTACCCCTCCACCTGGAGGGGAGGGAGAAGGGACTGCTGCTACAAGCTGGGAACCCAGCTGGTGGGGGGCGGGGCAGGCAGGGCAGGGGAGTCTGCCATCTCTGGCCTCAGAGAGCTGCTTTTATAAGCACTGAGGCCAAGGGCAGGGCTTTGGAAGGTGTGGTCACACACCTCAGGGGCGGGTGGGGGTGTGGCCTTGCCCCCTAACCCCTCCATAAAAAATGTATACCTACATCACTGATACAGATATTTATACAAACACATGACTTTAGCAAACTGAGAATTTTTTTCTTGTCCGTGGTGCAGCAAACAAGATTTCAGAGTTCTACGGGTAAACAGCAGCTTTCTGCTCACTTAGCCCAACACCAAATCTGCTAAGAAGTATAATGTAATTGCCTTCAATCTCTAACTGCTAACATTTAAACAAGATGAACAAGAAGTAGCTGATCTACTGCTAACCTTTGCTAGTACAATGCATAGAGGAGTACATTTTAATGTTACCTCTTCCTATTTTCTATTGGACACATTCCTGACGATTTTCACTCCCATTCCAAAATACTGCAAGTTTCATGACACCCTATCCTTTTTACTGCTTAGAGTCTAGTGTGCAACCATGCACGCACAGTTTCACAAGCAATTCATTGGCACAAGAGAAAGCTCCATTTAAGCGACCTTCATTCACAAGGAAAGCTTTCCATTTACAGGATGGGATCTGGCTCAGGAAAGCCTGTTAAACCAATGGACCCATATTTCTGCTAAGAAACAAGCAGACAGTGATGTAAATTAGCAGTCAAAGAGTGAGCTCACTGAGATATTGCAGCCTAACCGTTCCAGTTCTCAGAATATCCAATAAAGCTTGGTAGGAGAATAAAATTGTAATGAGATGGCTGACCTTTCAGGAGGTAGAATGGATCACACCTTTTCAGACTGTAGAGGGTAGATTCCACAATTAAATGTTCCAGTCCATTAAAAAAGTACAAATACAAAAACAGGACAGCAGGGATACCCTCTTTTACTTACTGCACTATTTTTCTGTTTGTAGAAACCTTTAAAGAACATTCCAAAATGTGTTCATTTATGATTGTCCACCTACAATCTGAAGTAATGCATTCCATTCTACCACCTCAGCATCCAGTCTCCTCATTCTCGTGCATGTGTGTACCAGGTCTAAATTTGACCTCACAGTACCATGCCAAGCAACATTATTTGGCTACTAGAGAATTTTACTATAACCCACTGTAGGGGAGAGAAGAAACTGGTAAAAAAAATCAGATTGTGAAAAGGTAAAGATCACCAGGGTAGAAAGAGGTGACGTGTGAATCAATTATACTCTACTTACACTCTCGGTTGTTTTTGTCTGCTACCTTCCTCCTTAAAAGTACGAGTGTGATGACAATCCCTATCAGAGTCACAAAACTAAGAGATTTCAGGAATCGTAGAAATCGTAGTCATGATTCTCTGACCACACTATCATTCCCTGCACATTGAAAGAACAACAACAAAAAGACAAACAGAGCCCACTTTACACCTGAGCTTGACTTTCTGTTCCCCCACACACTTTCGTAATGATGTTATAGTTTATACAGGCAAAACGAAGCCCCCACCACCAACGTACTTGACCATTACAAAAGGCAGTTCTCCAATTGTAAAAGCGAATCAATCTCTCGGCATGGTGTAGAAAACATCTTCCGGAAAACTACAGCGCGGAGAATGCTGGGAATTGTAGTTTGAATCACGAACGGTGAAAACTCGCTTATACATTTTAAACACGGAGTTACAGCCTCCTCACAATAAAGAAATAAATACCATGATACATCCATGGACTCCATATAGTTATGCTTTACCCATTACATACCCAGAGGCGGTCTTCACGCGCTTCACTTTCTTGGCCCCTTCGGCCAATTTCAGAGCTGTCTCTGGATCAGCTGACTATTACGCGTGATCTCCAGGGCCCAATGAGGTAAGAACCGGCAGCAATTGTTTGGCAGGTTTCAGCAGCCATGTTGGTTAAGGGCACCTGTTCTGAGGAAAAAGCTGGCCTTTGAGGCCGTGGCTTTTCTGCCGGTAGGTAAGATGGCGGCACTAGGGGGGGAGCAGATCACGTGATTCGGGTACCGTTGTCCGGATCTGCGGCTGTTGGTGGCGGGGAACGGGAGCGGGACAGTTGGTCGGCTGAGGCGGAAGCGTCGCGGGACATGGACTGGAAACAGGCGCTGAAAAGCCGTCTGGCCGCAAGCACCGACTGTAAGTCTTTGCGCCGGGACAGAGGCTTGATCGCTGACGTTTGTCTGCTAGCGGCATTGGCCTTAGAGTCGGCCTCAGGCCGGGTACGAGGAGCGAATAACTGACAGTTGGGGGACGGTTACTGGCTTTCGGCGCATGTGGGCCTTCGCCGCTTAAGCACTGCCCTTTGGCTGGCCGGCTCCAGCATTTACTGCCTCCAGGACGCGTGATGGTCTCCCATACAAGCATTGACCAGGGCTGACCCTGCTTGTGAAATCTAATAAGATTGGGATGTCCAAGACAGGGCACTGTGCAAGCCCAAGTAAGTCCCACTGTGGTCAGTGGGCCTTTCTTCTATGTAAATAGGATTGCACAGTCTGACTTGCCTCTAGGAGAATGTCTTTGATCTAATAATGTTGTGTGACTTTTGTCATTCTTCCCCATCCCACTCATTTTCTTCAATAAATCTTTGTACACACACACGTGTCGTCATTGAAGAAAATCATGAGAATGCGCCTATAAAAATTAAAATTTCTAGACGTTTTGAAGGCGGGATTTTTTTTAACAGACCTTAATTTATGTTACTGCTTTAGCAACATAAAAGGTTTCATTTGTACTTAAAGATAAAGGTAGTCTCCCTGCGTAGGCACCCAGTCATTCCTCACCTCACGAGGCTTACTATGTAGACTGTTTCCAGGATAGTTTGCCATTGCTTTCCCCAGTCATCTGCACTTTATTCCCAGCAAGCAGGGTACTCATTTTACCCACCCTGGAAGGCTGAGTTTACCTTAAGCCAGCTACTTGAAACCAACTTTCATTGGGATTGAACTCAGGTCATGAGCCAAGTTTTGGCTGCAGTACTGCAGTTTACCATTTTGAGCCACATGGCTTGCCATTTGTTACTTAGCATGTGAAATTGAATTATTTGGCATATTTGTGGAATCTAAAAGTACAAAAGCCTCAGGTTTCGATAAGCAAAATTGTGAATATACCTGTTCATTGAGAGCATCAAACTTTTGCATCCTGTGCTGCCTGTGTATTTATATCTTATGGCTGCTTCATGAGTTACAAAGTTCGTTGGCAGACACATGGACTCTCCATGGAGAATGTGATAAGAATGTACTTCCGAGGTGCAATGCAATCTGGTTGGAATCACTACTCCCTGCCCCCAACTATTTTCTGATCTGAACTGGCCCCAGAAGCTTCTGTTTGACTCACTGAGGAAACTACATGAACTTATGATTTTCCCTGTGAGGTCCCAGTACAGAACCTTGAGAGCATGTCTATTTGAATTTCCCCTTAGTTTTTGCCATTTGAGAAACAAGAGAAAGTCAAAATTGAGAACAGAAAGCAGTATTGTAGTAATGCTGTTTGGAGAGCAGACACCTCAGGATGTTGCAGTAAAGTTTGTAATACTGAAATGATGAACTCTTCAAGAATGTATTACATTATACACATAAGTATAAGTATATTGTGGACAAAATTAGCAATATGTTCACAGGAATTTTCATTATGATTCTTATTCTTGACTTTTTGAGTGAGTTAAACCTTTTTTAATCATTTAATTCATTCCAAATGACAAAATATTTCATAGTAGTTGCTCAAAACGTTCAGTTTTTCCAATGAGAAAAAAGTGAAAAAATGTCTTCAGAAGGACTGTGTGTATGGAACTGTATCCCATTTTATTCTGTCACCAATCCAGTAAAGAGTAAGATTAAACTGCCTTGCTAAAGGCTCCTTAGCTGAGCTGGAATAGCATTACCAAACTCTTAGTGGGGCCTGGGGATCTTCTGGATTTACAAATCATCTCTAGAGGACAGAGGTCAATTCCTGTAGAGAAAATGGCCGCTTTCTTAAACTTTGCCTTCAGCTCAATGTCATTTTGTATCTCAGTTTGTTCAGTTAGTAACAGAGACCACAGGAAAATAAATACCATAGACAATATTATGTTAAGAATATACTTGAACACTTGAGAAATGACGGAGAGAAAAACACATGTGGAATGACAATTTCTCAAAGAGCGGTATACTGGTCTAGAGCCCTGGTGGTATATTTACTAAAAATTCTGATCATTTCCACCAGATTTCAGCATTATGCAAAGTAGAAACTTGATGTGCCATTTGCCAATATGGTGTCATAACCTGGCCAGTTGTAAATAAGTGAACAGTGTGGTCAAAGAAACCCACCTCCACTTCTTCTTTGCCTCTTAGCACCCCTCTCCCTGAGTAATCCATCTGTCCCTTTGGGATCCATTGTTTTAAAAGAACACTCTTGTGTTCGTAGTACTATTACTTGTAGAAGAGTGCCTGGTTTTCTGACCTGATGAATCACTGTCCGTGTCCATTTAAGTTAAGGTGATCCCTGGTGGGGTTTTCGAGGCAAGAAATGTTTGGAGGTGGTTTGCTGTTGGCTGCCTCCACATTATGACCCTGGTATTCCTTGGAGGTTGCCCATCCAAGGAATGACCCTGCTTAGCTTTACGAAATCTGACAAGATCAGGCTAGCTTGGGGCTTTCCAGGTCAGCTGGTTTTTGAAAACCTGGAAAAGCCCTGGATGTGGTGGTGGTGGCTGCTCCTGGGGGTCTGAGCACAGGGAAACCGTGGGGAATTCTGCCTTCGGGAAGCTCCATTGCCACTGAGCTGTATCAGCAACCATACCAGCAATAGGGAAACCATACAAACCTGTCCTCCTGTTTGCACCCTGCTAAATCTGTAATACTGCAGTTGATCTTGCATAATAGTAACTGAACAAAGCCAAGCTTAACTCTGTCAAGTTTGTGTGGAGAAGCTGTTCATGTGTAGTTTTGCTAACTGACTATTTGCAAAGGTGTTTTAAGACAAGACTGCTGCTTTTCTTTCTCCTCCTTTCACTTCTTGTGTATTCAAAAAGCTATATTCCCCTCGTACTGATTGCTATTTTTCCTAATGTTGAAGAAGCTTTACAAGCTATTTCAGTTTATTCTCTGAAGTTTAAAAAGCTAGTAAATGAAATCAAGTGATGCTTTTTCTCTGAGGGGTTCTAGAGCTTGCATCTCAGCTTTAAAGGTCAAAGAAAGTAGCCCTGAGTTTTGCATGTTCTGTGTAGGAAAGAATGCTACAAGAATGGATGAGGGATACCACCACTTCATTGTCTGTGTAACTGTATTTGTGGCAGTTACAAGTAATGGATTGTATCTGTGACGCAGATTTCTTTATCGTATCAGATTGTTATGGTAAAAGACAGGGTTGGAAAATCTGAGACATTTAAAATTGATGCTGGTATTGGGATTATTTGAAAATCTGGAACTATAACAGTCTTTGTGTTTAACAAAGCAAGCACCTGTGTGAAGAGTCCATATGATGGACAACAGTACATGATCTTGAGAGCCAGCATGGTGTAGTGGTTAAAAGCAGGTGCACTGTAATCTGGAGAACCGGGTTTGATTCCCTGCTCTGCCATTTGAGCTGTGGAGGCAGATGTGGGATCCAGCAGGTTCTCACCAGTTCCCGAGAGTGGGTTACTAATTATTTGTGTGTGCCGAGAGGGGGTTACTACTTGGGTCCGCTTTTCCATTAGAAATTCCATTAGGTCCAAAAATCATAAAGCCCTGTTGTTTCCTATGTGACTGGTTAGCGAAGGTGGAAAACGGGATCATTCTCCCTGCTGGGCTGTTTTAAAAACATGTTTTAGAAATATGGTAAAGTTCCTTGTTTAAGGAAAGTATCCTTCTTTTGATTTCTAGAAACAACATTAAATATTTGAAAGTATTAAGTATTTGACAGGCAGTCAATTAGAGGAGAAGTCGTTGTTTCTGTTGGCAGTTGACGATAGGACTTGCTAGAATGAGTTTAAATTATGGACAGGAAAAGATGTACCTCAGCTGGAAGGAAAATAGGAACTTTTTTTTACAGTAAGAGTTTTTTACAGTAACAGAGAAATTATTAATGCCCCGCCCCGGAATGCCCGGCCATGCCCCCGTCATGCCCCGCCCAGCCCCATTGGCGCTACGCCACTGTTTGAATGCCACCACCATGGGAACCTGTTACTAAAATGTTTGGATCCCACCACTGTGTGGAGGCTTATCTGGTGAACCAGATTAGCTTATGTACTCCAACACATGCCAGCTGCATTAGTCACAGTTTTTCAGAGCTCTCTCAGCCCCACCCACCTCACAGGGTGTTTGTTGTGGGGGGGAGGGCAAAAGGAAAGGAGACTGTAAGCCCCTTGGAGTCTCCTTACAGGAGAGAAAGGGGGGGGGGTATAAATCCAAACTCTTCTTTTTGCAAAACCTCTTTCCTATAAACAAAAACCAGAGAAGACCATTTAATTACAATCATCTCTATCTTTTTGAATTGTATATTGAGTTGTACCTTCCAGCTTCATCTTTGGGATGTGATTTTCATTAATATACACACAGAGCAAACGAGAAGAATATTTTATGTAAATAATAAATACATACTATAAAATATATATAAATTTTGAAAAATTATGTCCTTAATCAATAGCCTTTCCTTTCTTTTTCATCTACAGAGTTTGCAGAGATTCTAACAAAAGAGGTTTATATTTGATTCTTTGGGCCTCAGAGTCCTTTCCAACATGTTGCTGAGAGGGTTACCATGGCATACAACTGTAAATTTTTTTTTTTTGGGGGGGGGGGGGGGGCTGAAAAGCTATTATAACCTGCACTGCAATTACCAGTTCCGCAAGCACAAAACACTAGCTAGATAATGGCATTGGTTACCAATAAGAGGTTTAAATTTCTCACTGCCGAAAGTGTTTAGAAAAAAGTTAATAGCTTACGTTTTTCAGGGGATGTTTAGGGGTCATTAGAATTTAGTAAGAAAGAATTTCCTCTGCTCGTATTTCTAGTCCTGGATTTATCTGTGTTAGTCATTATGAAGAGAAAGGTAAATAATTTTAGGTTTAAAAAGATACATATTATGTAATAATCCATTTGAAGATGTCAGGATTCATTACAGTTCAATGAGCTGAACATGGTTAATTTTTTTTTTACTTCACTTAAGGTGCAATCCAGATAGGAGGTGCAGGAGGCAGCTAGAGATGCCACCGTGAAGGTGGCACCATGCCACCTCCAGGGGGGTTTCAGGCAGTGTGGAAAGGAGGGAAAATTTAAACCCTTCCAGCCGCCCAAATTGCCCCATGGGACAAACAGGCTTACGTCGTACAAAACTGTAAGTCTGCAGGGCCAGGAAGTCCCAGCCCATCCTGTATATGCTGGCCCAGACCTCTGGGTTTGTCTGCCATGGAGCTGTGGGGTGGTGGGACTCTGGTGTTTTTGCAGCCTCCATCGGTATGGGTGCCCTTATGCCAGCGGAGGGAGCAAACATGTTGGCACGGTCCTCTGCCACAGCACAATCATTCTTGCCCCCGCCCCCATCTGGACTGTCTCAGAAATCTTAATTCATCTACTGCTCGTGACTGTCAACAGCAAGGCCTTTTCACCCATTCTGCAGCTCAGGAGTGGTGCTATCAAATTAGCTGGGATTCTTGTGTTAATATGTGACGTCCAACTAGAGTTACAACAAACCAGGATTCACAAGTTAGGCTGTAACGCTGTTTTAAAAATCAGGTTGTTCCCTCTCTACTTATCAGTATGAATGGTGAGGTCAGGATTTAGGCATCATATTTAACTGGTGTTTAATCAAGCTGTGATTTAGTGCAACATCTGAATGCAGTTAATAAATATAGGCTCACTATAAATGAATTTTGTGATAGTTTGCCATGTCATTCCAGATTGTATCGTGCTCCCTGATGCATCAACTTATAATAAAAGCTAGTTGTTACCAGCAAGTCTCATGTTCTTTGCTACCATTGCATTCTAACTGCTCAAGGGAAACTTTCAAAAGTAGATCAGAAACAAATTACCGCAAGTTATGTGTGGAAAATGAGGGACCAGTTTGGAAGAGAAGCCCATTGTGGG
Organism: Sphaerodactylus townsendi; assembly: GCF_021028975.2. Taxonomy (NCBI): domain Eukaryota; kingdom Metazoa; phylum Chordata; class Lepidosauria; order Squamata; family Sphaerodactylidae; genus Sphaerodactylus; species Sphaerodactylus townsendi. Next base: position 138,383,885 of record NC_059426.1, on the reverse strand, counting down.
ACCTTTGACTAGGAGGAAATGTATGCTGGTCTCAGGGAACAGGTTTACAGGGCATAAAAGCCAAAATATAATTGTGCAGGGTTGTATGCATGTTGAACATAATGCATGTATCAGTCAGCCAACCAGACTGTTTTGATAACTGGTCTGCTAGGATGATATCAAGGCAAAACTAAATCACTTATATATGAAAGGGCTTGGTCTTAATTTAGCCCATGTTGCCTCCTGTTGTATGTTAATGCCTCCTGTCTTATGTCAACTAGCTAAAAGGAGTGATCAGGAGCTGAAGGATGAAGAGATGGAGCTGTTCACAAAATACTATCTGGAATGGAAAGGAGGAAGAAAAAATGCCAGTACCTCCTATATGAACATACCACGATTTTATTACAGGGTAAGTGCTGTATTCATTCATTCTACCACTATTCCAAATATTTTTAAATAAAATCTGTCTGTTGTACAGGAGAGCAGTTTGGCCCATTCCACATTGTGAAAAGAACAAATTGTAATCAAGCCGTCAATGTCATTAAAACAAATCATTACTATACATGGAAGTGCAATACATGTGAATGCTGGAGTGAGTTGGTTCCTATCTGTACAAGATGTTTTTGACCAGAAACTAAAGAAGAAAGCTGTCTTATTCCCAGGATGTAGCATTTAAAGCATTTTTTACTCTTTGTGTAAAAGTATGGAGTTAAAGCAATAGATAATTAGAGCTGAATCACTACCTGTAACTGAATCCTATGTTTTTAACTAGGGGAGGCAATGCTTGATGGTTTTAGTTTTCCTTCTCTAGAAAAGGAAGGGAAGAATTCTCTATTTCATTGCCAAGTGTGGCTGTAAGTTCCTCCAGTTAAGTCTTCATCATATCAAGCTGCTAAGCAGGGTTCTGGAGCGGTCACATAGACATTTCATCAATAAAACAAGTTGCTCACGCAGGAGGGCTTGCTGAAAATTCAGCTGTGAGCCTTGTCCATATTTGAAAGATTTAGCTTCAGTATTTATTTCTGCTGTGAACTATGGTTTAGTTCACAAAAATGGCATACAAGGAGTTAGATCCAGCATAAATTTTCCATCAGTGGAATGGAACTTTTCAGCCTCTCCCCTCCCACTAATTGTCCTGAAATGCTCCTCTTGGGGAATGAGGGACTTTGAGGATTAACACAGGAGAGGTCTGAAGTGGGAAGAAGAAATTGGTAGAAGTAGTGCAAAATTGTGTAACCATTGCAGTCAAGTTTTCCCTGAATTTCAGATTGCACATGTGGGATCATATGAATCAGTGTTTCTAAGAGTAAAGCAAATGATGTCACATAGGAAATGAACAGAATTATTCTGGTCTAAATTCAGTGGACTTAGAGTAACTACATAGGATTGCATTGCAAATGTCAGAAGAGTTCTCATTTAGCTGTCTTCCAGCTGTGTTTTCAGTGGGGGGGAGGGGAAGAGGAGGATTGAAATATGTAATCCTCTCTGGAATAGTATGCTGAAACAGTGATGCCATTTTTACGAACAACACTTCAGTGATTTGTCCAAGACTACTCAGCAGCTCTCACCCTCAGTTTCCACTTTCCTTAATTCACATCTGTAAATGACAATAATTGTGACACAACTGAATGCTATGTAGACTAATATTATTCTATACTACCCCAGAACTGAAACTGAAGAACAATGATAAAATTTAAAAAGTAGTCAAAGCAATAAGTAATAGGATATATTTATTTGATTTGTTTATTGACTTTTCTACCTCACCTTTCTCTCCCAATGGGGACCCAAAGTGGCTTACATTGTTCTCTCTGCCTCTATTTTGATCTTATGGCAACCCTGTGAAGTAGGCTAGGCTGAGGGTATGTGACTGGCCCAAGGCCATGTAGTAAACTTCCATGGCAGAGTGTGGATTCAGATCTGGAGCTTCCAGATCCTTGTCCAACATGCTAACCACTACACCACACTGGCTAGGTTAATAAGAAACAGGATAAATTGTACTGTTTAGTAAATATGAAATGGCCTTGTTTGAATTTAGACAATTGGTCCTTCTGATCTGGTACTTTCACTTGTAATGGCTTTCCTATATCCCAAGCACCTGGGCCTTTCCTAATTCTGCTCCCTACGATTATGTGACTAGTTGTAAAGCTTTGACTGTATCATGCTAAATTCCTTCTTATATTTAAAATATTGTAGTGTTGCAGTTCAAATACCTGCACCACTTCTACTCCTGCTAAGTACAGCTGCACATCCTCTTTGATGGGCTGGTATACTGGTGGCGGGTGTCCTGAGTGGGAGATTCTGGACTTGTTACATGTTACATTTTTGCAGTATTTCCCTCCATGGTTTTTAGTTTTTTGAAATAGCTGGCATGAGTTGAAGTTCTAAATGGAAATGTACATCAGAGTGATTCTGTGAGGGAGAAGTACCTGCTGTACTAGGGGTGGGGGAGCTCTGCAGTTTGCCCTGTAGTTTGGGAATTTGTAAAATTCATAAGCAGCTCTGTTGGGTTGCTGTCCTCTGCTCATCATATTCAGCAACTTTTATGATGGGCTCTCACAGGTATTCTTCTGTATTCAGTTGTCCTTCTTTATGGAAGTGATATTGCAGCACATCTGTGTTGTGTCCTGCCCCTTTGCAAGATACACACTCATGCTGTGGGTGCAGATCCCTCCTTGACACTGGGCACAGTCTGCCGAGACAACTTTGCCTTTTTTCTCCAGGAACCGTTCCCAACTGTCATGGAGAGAGAACAGCCAGGCAAATCCAAATCATCTGGCCGGGCCCCTCGTGGACCCACCTGGACTGATGAGGAGACCAGAGTCCTCTTGGGTCACTGGAACACTTTGCTGGTCCAGCGCCGAGTTCAAAATATGCCTACCAACAGTGATCTCTACGCTGTACTTGCCAAGAAGATGGCTGAGGAAGGATTCCTACGCACACGAATCCAGTGTAACAACCGCATCCGGGACCTTCGCAAAGCCTACCGAAAGGCAAAGGATGCTATGAGCAAGGCAGGATCCGTGCCAGTTCGCTGCCGTTTCTTTAGGGAGTTGGATGAGATCTGTGGAGGAGAAACAGAAACTGTCCCTTCCTCCATAAGTCAGACAATGAAGCTCCAGTCCTCTTCTACCATGGTGCAACCAGGACCATCCTGGGAACCTATACCAGAAATTTCCTGGAAGGTAGAAGAAGACTGTGAGTCTGAGGCAACCTTTGATGATGAGATCAGTGATACCACACAGCCCGTGCATGAAGTATTAAAGATTAAGGTGGAATCTGAACTTGAGGAAGCCACTACTTTTCAGCTACCGCTACAAGCCATTTCCTCCTCATGCTCCAGTACAGTGGCCATTGCGCCTGCCTTGGAAGAGGATCAGCAGTCTGCTTTTCAGGAACCAGACTTCTTCTTGCCTTCCAGGCCAGCTGCTGCTCAGGCTCCACAGCCATCATCTCCCACCTACTGTTCGGAACAGAGTTTGAAAACAGGGATCCAGGACAAAGTTTCCATAGGTGAGTATTCCTCGTAATTTCTTTCATAACTCAGGGGGGCGGGGGGGGATAGCTGCTTCTGTTTCACTTACTAATACAAAGGAATGGTACTGGCCATGTTTGTCTCTTTGCATCCAACCTGTCTAGTTTACACAGGAAATTTTGTTCACGTTGATCATATCCGTGAGCTTATCCGTGAAAGTTCCACTGAGTTGAGTTTCTGCCCGTCTGGTTTTCAGTTTAACTTCTGAAAGGGCACTTAATCATGAATTGGAAGTGTTTGCCACAAAGTAACCAAAAGACACTTCTTTCAGTGGGTTGCTCATTCAACAGATGCTGAAATTACCCTGCCTTGCCACATGCATAGAATAATGCTGGTACTGCTATCAAACGGTTGTTGTTCTTTTTGCCTAAAGTTTTTTTTTACCAGAGAGAGATCCAAGTTAACAAAACTGGCTGCATACATAAGATGAGAATCTGTAGGATGATGTCAGGATGATGTTCTTTATCTGGCCTCTTTTTGCTGACCAGAAAAACATTGTTTTCCTAATAGATCCATAGCAAAAGAGAAACATAGTAGCAACAAATTTTCTCACTCTGGCAAAATTACTTTGATATGACAATTAATACATTATTATAGCTACTTCCTTTTACTGGGTATGTTAACACTTTGTTGTGACTTTTCTTCTCTTGGTGAAATAGGAAGATCAAGACAGGACTCAGAGACTGTGCAAAGGCCAGCCATGGACAGGAGGGCACAGCTGAGGGCCAGAAGACGTCGGACAAGGGAGGAAACCATCCGTTGCCTGCTTGAGGAGATAAGGGTTGGGAGGGAGGCCATGGACACAACATTCCGGCTTTTCCTTGAGCAGCAGCGGTCATTTCAGAACAGCCTCCTCAGGGAGATGCGACTGGCCAGGCGAGAGCAACGTCGGGTGGCTGAAGCAGAGCTCAGAGCCCGCCAGGAAGAATGGCAACAGAAAAGGACTCAGCATGTCCTGGATGCCAACCGAACTGATGCTGAGATTGTTCGCTTCCGCCAGGAGCTCAGTCTACTAAGACAGACTTTTGTGGAGTTCTTTTCAGCAGCGAAATCTTTCCCTGCAGCTTGCCAAGTGAGGACACCCTCCCCTGCACCTGCCCAGTGTGAAAGTTTGGGCCTTTCTGGATTACATTGGGAACGCTCAACCCCTACAGTGTCCCAGGAGCAGGTGCCTCCTCCAGACCCACATGTACTTGGGGTATCTTCAAGGGGGAGGAGAGGAAGGCCAAGGAGGCGTGGTGGTTGCACCCGGAAGCAGCTCCACAAAGAATAAACATGGTGTGGTTGAGCAGGTGCTTTTGGTTACCTTCCTGTAGAATTGGTGCTCGGCAATTTTTTTCTACCTCTTTTATTTCTCCACTGGTTGTCAACTTTGTTGGTTTTCAGTACGAAAAAAAAATCAAGTCTTCAATACTTTTTTAAACGTACCTGACTACAACATGTTATCACTGTTCATTTTAATGTCCTTATGAAGTAATCATAATTTTCACTGTATGATTCTCCAATAATTCTGTGATTTGTTTCTTATCCCCCTAATAAATTTTGTCATATATACAGGGTGAAGATATATGTGTATTTAATAGGTAAATCTTTCAAAAGCAAGTGGAATGAGAAATTGGGTCGTTGGCAGTGCAATCCTAAGGAGAGTTACTTTGGTCTCTGTTAGGATTTTACTGTTAGTTGGGAAGGTTAGCAGTCTGCAGTTCAGGATATGTAGCAGTTCACAAGCATATGTGCTCACTGTTTGAAGTGTCCTGTAGGAAGAACACATTTTTCTTGGCCAGTGAACTTCCTAAAAAAAGGTTATTTTCAAAATTCTCTAGGCTTTCATGTTTGGACTCAGTGGGCATGAAGGCACTTCTGGAGCTTTTCTGCCTTTCATTCCCTCCTATGATCTATGGACTTTCCCTCATGGCATATGATGGTAGTATGAAGAGATGCTGGTAGAAGGGAAATTAGCAATGGCCCTTATATATACTTGGGAGTACTATCTACTTGTGTCCAAGCTATGAACTGAATATAGGAATGTAACAGTGCTTCTAAGCTTTTAAAACACAACCTCCTACGTGTCTTTTTTTTGTATAAAGCGTATACTGGAAGGATGAGAATCAGTGAGTGGTCTATATTTTGGTACCAGAAGTATCATGGGCTGGCTGGCCACAGGATCAAATTAGGTTCAAAAATTACCTCAGACACAAATACAAGGTCATCCTCAGAACACAAAGAAGACCTCCCAGTCCTCCTTCGGATTCAGTTTAGTAAAAAGTAGCAAAATGTTCCCTATTCTTATTGAGCTTTCTAGTCAGCTTCCAGTTTTTTCCAGTATGGACTAAGTGATTACTTTTTTTCTGATTCAAGAAACTCATTGTGCAGATTCCTTGAGCATGTTTAAACTTTTACTTACAAGAATCTTCAGTGCTTATTGTTCCCTCTAAGTGTTACCCAAATCATTATACATGTTAAAGACCTGCAAGATATAATTCAAAGCTTTTCCCTGGAGTTTATTCCTTCATGAGGAATAAAACTAAAGGGGCGGGGGAACAAGACTTATGATCCTGCTCCTGGATAGAAGGGGGGTTCTTCTCAGTAGTGACAAACAAGTATCAGGGGTAAAACTGACAAGGCAAGGAAGGAATTGCAGACAGGTCCTTAGAACAGAGAAACGAGAGGCCAAATGAGAGGCTGGGGGTAACAGGATCAGTTCCAACTGTCTACAAAAGTGGGACTGATAATATTCTTTTTCTGAGAATAAGGAGGGGATGGAATGTTGGCATGAAAATGTGGAAACAATAAAAATGCAATCATTGAAAGATGAACCAACCTGAATGGAAATCTTTTGTGTTGTCGAGGGGAGTGTTCCTCCTGAGAGTATCAAAATGTTTCATTTTAGAGATTTGGAAGGTAAATAGCTAAGTATCTATGGATGGATACTTGTCATGATTGCGGAAGAGTAGAAATCTTCTTATTCCCGTCACTGAGATAGCTGGTCCTGTTGCTTAATGTTTTGAAGATCTGAGTCTTTGTTAGGATCAAATTATCTGGGAAGTGGTTCCAAGGTCGGGGGGAGGGGGGTAACAGCACTCAACTGAATCCCTCTTAGGGTTGATGTTTGCATGATTGATAGAGGAGCTTCTCTGCCTTCCACCTTAGCATGACACTACCTCTTGATATCAGATTAATTCATACTTCTATCAATCCCTAGGCACAAGTCTATGGGTTTGATTTCCCATTCTTCCACATTAAGCCTGCTGGATACCTTGGGCTAGTCACAGTTTTTCATAACTCTGTCAGCCACACCTGCCCCACAGGGTATCTGTTGTGGGTAGGAGGAGGGAAGGAGTTTGTAAGCCACTTTTGAGACTCCTTACAAGAGAACAAGGCAGGGTATAAATCTAAACTCTTCTTCTTCTACAGGGAAAGGGGAAACAAGCCATGTCAAAAAATAGGAGTCCCTAGGGGATGAGGACCTTGGGGATATCAATCGGCAGCTTTCTTAGCTGTAATGGTAAAATACAGAAGAGTAGGGCTGCATTTAGACATCACAAGGTTAATCTGAATATGCAGTGGCAGACTGTTTGACACATTGTAGTTTGTTTGATGACTGTGAAACTGGGGTTTCTCAAGCAAACTTTATACTTTAATATTAACTAGGCTTACACTAACAGTAAGTTTTTATTATGCCCACATTCGGAGATTCCAGGGGTATTGTGTGTTTTTTTCCGAATTGGCTACAAAGTTTTCTGCACTGCTCTAGAAAAATGTGGCTACAGATGGTATTTTCTAAGGATGCCTTCTTTTTTATTTCTTTTTTTATTTTGTCCCTTGCCCACTAGTGAGGTTTGTGCAACAAACTCTGGTTTAAACAAAGTTTATAACGAAGTCTGAAACAATGCTGCGGAAACTTGTGTATATTAGGCCACCCACACTTGTACATGCTATTGTGTATGTCTAGACCACCTGCATGTGTACATTGGATATTGGCTGCCATACGTTGTACAGCTGTTCATCCACAGTAAATGGTAATGCAAAGATGTCGAGAGGCTTGTATCATATTTGAATCCTTATCACTGACCACTGCAAGTGACTGTGGGGTTATCTCAAGGAATTGGAATTGCCTTGTATGTTCTTAGTGATGTAGCATTGGTCAGCAAGAGCCAAAGAACAAAGTTACAAGGAAGTTACCAGAGTGCAAGAATTCCTGTAGCAGAAGCAGAGCCTGAAACAAACACAGGATGTTAGATGTGTAAAATTTATCTAAGTGCATATTGATTAAAAAAGGCAAAGTGAGAGTGGAGTTCTGCCTCTTATATAGATACTAACATAAGTAAAAGAGCACATGAAAAAATATTTTGTTCAGGTGGCACACTTCAGTCTCATATTCTTCATTTGTTTGTCCTTGCATGATGATGCCAAGTAGACTGGCTGATTTGGGCCATAGACTCGTTTTGTATGTATTTTTATGGTGTCTGTTCAATTACCTCTACTCCAGCAAGTAACTCGTTATCTTTTTTAGCTGCCAGCTGAAGATGAAATTCTATTGCAGAAATTAAGAGAAGAATCTAGAGCAGTCTTTTTGCAGAGAAAAAGTAGAGAGCTGTTAGACAATGAAGAACTGCAGGTAAGAAAACATTAAAATGTGTTTGTAAATATTTGTAATTTTAGAGCATATAACTGATTATATGATCTTTTCCTAATCTTATTCCCTCTTTAAGAATTTGTGGTTTCTGCTGGATAAACATCAGACGCAACCAGTGGTGGGGGATGAAGCAATGATCAACTATGAAAACTTCTTGAAAGTTGGCGAGAAAGCTGGACCCAAGTGCAAGTAAGCCTGCTGCTTTTTAAAAGGCTTAATCTAGTCTACTTCCTCTTCAGTTTTTAGTTAACTAGGCAAACAATTAAATTGCAGATTGTGATCTTCTATTCTTACATTTATAAGAACATAAGAAAGAGCCTGCTGGATCAGACCAGAGTCCATCTAGTCCAGCACTCTGCTACTCGCAGTGGCCCACCAGGTGCCTTCGGGAGCTCACATGCAGGATGTGAAAGCAATGGCCTTCTGCTGCTGCTGCTCCTGAGAACCTGGTCTGCTAAGGCATTTGCAATCTGAGATCAAAGAGGATCAAGATTGGTAGCCATAGATCGACTTCTCCTCCATAAATCTGTCCAAGCCCTTTTTAAAGCTATCCAGGTTAGTGGCCATCACCACCTCCTGTGGCAGCATATTCCAAACACCAATCACATGTTGCGTGAAGAAGTGTTTCCTTTTATTAGTCCTTATTCCTCCCCCCAGCATTTTCAATGTATGCCCCCTGGTTCTAGTATTGTGAGAAAGAGGGAAAAATTTCTCTCTGTCAACATTTTCTACCCCGTGCATAATTTTATAGACTTCAATCATATCCTCCCTCAGATGTCTCCTCTCCAAACTAAAGAGTCCCAAACGTTGCAGCCTTTCCTCATAAAGAAGGTGCTCCAGTCCCTCAATCGTCCTTGTTGCCCTTCTCTGCACTTTTTCTATCTCTTCGATATCCTTTTTGAGATGTGGCGACCAGAACTGAACACAGTACTCCAAGTGCAGTCGTACCACGGCTTTATATAAGGGCATGACAATCTTTGCAGTTTTATTATCAACTCCTTTCCTAATTATCCCCAGCATAGAGTTTGCCCTTTTCACAGCTGCCATGCATTGAGTTGACATTCCCATGGAACTATCAACTAAGACGCCCAAATCCCTTTCCTGGTCTGTGACTGATAGCACTAACCCCTGTAGCTTGTATGTGAAATTTGGAATTTTTTTTGCCCCTATGTGCATCACTTTACATTTTGTTACATTGAACTGCATTTGCCATTTCTTACATTTTTATTTAATTTCTAGACAGCTCCATAGCAGGCAGTTTATTTATAACTGTGGTAAAATTGAACTGCTCATTTTTAATATTAGAATAAACCCATGGCAGCAAGATTTCTACTGACTGTATTGAAGTAGCAATGTTGAATAAAATATGGACAGGTTTCCACTAGACACCAAGTGGTTGTCTGCTCTTCCCTCTGCCCTTCTCATTGTTTAAAGGATTTATTATGTAGTACATTTTTCATCCCATCCTTCCTCCAAGGAGATGAGAGTGGTGTACATTTTTCTCCCTTCCTCCAAATTCACATTCAGATGGGTTTGTTCAATTGTACCCACACAGTGAGGATTCTCTGTGTTGTTTTCATTTCTGTTGCTGATGCAAAGGCAAGTGTGTTGTCAGCAGAGCTTCCACATGTGCAATTTTGTTGCCCAACTTTATCTTTTAAAAATTCCATATGTGCTGTGCAGTGTATTTTAATGAGCTCTCTGGGACATGATTGTCACAGCTGCTGTAGTGACACTCTAACCTCCCTCCTTTTTATTATTACCCACGTTTCTTTAAATTTTGAAATAGATAAGTGGCAGTAAATCATTGCAGTGCTCTAGGACAGGCAGCCCCATCCAACGGCCCACACACCCAGGCTTGGCACCACAGCCACACCGAGCTGCTGCTCCCATGGAGGCTTCCCAGCAGCATGGAGAGATTTAAAGCGAAAAAAGCCTCTCTGCCTCCAGTAAACCCCTATTTCAACAAGGGCAATGACTGGGAGGAAGCTGACTAGTGTTGGCTACTCCCCCGGCTATGGCCATGGACTGCCTCTGCTATGCCAGCAGCAGCACAGGAACGCTGGTGCTGCATCCTGTGCTGCATCCTCGTACTAGAGAGGGAACCTGCCAGCTGATTCACCCAAGTGTCCTGGGGAGGGCAAATCCACCAGCGTGGCCCTGCGCCACTCCCACCAGCAGATTCGCGCCCCCCCCCCTCTTTAGATGAGACTGAAGATCAGCAATACAAATACTATCTTTCCAGCTGTCTTGCTGCTTCCCTTCCTATCCCTACGCAGTGGCATAGGAGGTTAAGAGCTCGTGTATCTAATCTGGAGGAACCGGGTTTGATTCCCAGCTCTGCCACCTGAGCTGTGGAGGCTTATCTGGGGAATTCAGATTAGCCTGTACACTCACACATACGCCATCTGGGTGACCTTGGGCTAGTCACAGCTTCTCAGAGCTCTCTCAGCCCCACCTACCTCACAGGGTGTTTGTTGTGAGGGGGGAGGGCAAGGAGATTGTAAGCCCCTTTGAGTCTCCTGCAGGAGAGAAAGGGGGGATATAAATCCAAACTCTTCTTCTTCTTCTTCGAAACTGGGACTAAAGCTTCCCACAATTTCTGCCTCTACCTCTGCAGTAAAAAGTGTTGAAGACTTTTTTTTTAGAATGAAACTAAAATTCAAAGGAACCAAAATTTGGAATCGAAATAAAGATAAATTGTCAAAATGCTGTGGTAATTAATTTCCTGACATAATTTTTGTTCTTCTGCTCCTTCAAGCTGGGATTCAGATTAAATAATTATGGACTAATATTATGTTTTATGTTAAGTGCCACCAAGTTGCTTCTAACTTATGGCAATTCTATGAATTAATGACCTCCAAAACATCCTGTCGTTAACAGCCATGCTCAGGTCTTGAGGATCGTGGCTTCCTATATTGAGTCAAATGAAATTGTAGACTTTGTTTAACTAGGATGTGCCTCTGAGACAAACTTTTGTTGACTAACATTAGCTGAAAACAAATGGATGTTATCCAGGTGGACTATGTCACTGCTGAAAAAGTGGGACATTAAGTTAAGGCCACGGTTCTGGGAGAGAGGACAACCATCTTCTCTGGACTATTTCCCCTCAAATAATTTGTTTCTGCTCTCTCTCATCACCACAACCCCTATCTAAATCTGCCTGTTTCCCTTTGGAAAACAATTGGTCCATTCATCTCCTAGATAAGATACCATTTGGTCCACTGACGAGGAAATCTAATGGGAAAATCTCTGCTAGATTGTTATATGTGTAATTTGTGAGACTTGTCATGTGGCTTTGTTACATATACACTAAAAGTCTTAAGAGTGATGATCATTAGTTCCTCATTTCTACTTCCCCATTCCACATATTTCTGGAATACTTCTGTTATCAGTTCACAAAACAAGCACAAGAGAATCCAAACCTACTCTTCACATTGCCACAAAATAATTACCAGAAGAATTTTAAATCATTAAATTGACTTCAGTTTTGGTGGAATTGTATTTGATTTGTGGGACTTCAGTATTGTTACTTTTCTCTGTTCCACAGGCAGTTCTTCACAGCTAAAGTCTATACCAAGCTACTTCACAGTGATCCTTATGGAAGGATATCTATCATGCAGTTTTTTAATTATGTGATGAGAAAAGGTGGGTTTGTTTGAAATCTTGTGATAATATGTTTACAGAAGTTCTAGAACCTGCATAGCAAGAAGGTAACAGTTGGAATCTAACAAGAATGAGTGTCTTGCATTTAATTTTTTCTAAAGTGCAATCTTTTTATCCCCATGGGTGAAAGGAAAATATTTGCTGGAAATTTGTTTTTAAGAGTTTAGAAAAAAAGAAGAAAAATTTTCCTTGAATAGCAGATCAAAAGAGCAACATCAAAACTGAACAGAATATTTGTAATGATTATGTAAGAAAAAAACATTTATTTTGAACCCAGCAAAAATTACAGTTTGTACAGAGTCTTTTGGTGCAGGGGGTCACTTTGTGCAAAAGGTTTGCCAGATGACACCAAAATAGGAGGGGTAGCTAATACCTCAGAGGACAGAGTCAGAATTCAAATGACCTGGACAGATTAGAGAACCGGGCCAAAACAAACAAAATGAATTTCAACAGAGATAAATGCAAGATACTACATTTAGGCAGAATAAATGAAGTTCACAGATATAGGATGGGTGACACTTGACTTGACAACACTACATGCAAAAGGGATCTGGGAGTCTTAGAAGACCACAAATTAAACATGAGTCAGCAGTGTGATGCAGCAGCCAAGAAAGCCAATGCGATTCTGGGCTGTATCAATAGACGTATAGTGCCAAGATTGAGGGCTGTGATTGTACCTCTGTATTCTGCATTGGCCAGACCTCACCTGGAATATTGTGTAAAGTTCTGGGCACCGCAATTTAAGAAGGATATTGACAAGCTGGAACGTGTCCAGAGGAGGGCAACCAAAATGGTAAAAGGTCTGGAATCCATGCCCTACGAGGAGAGACTTAGGGAGCTGGGTATGTTTAGTTTGGTGAAGAGAAGGTTAAGAGGTGATATGATAGCCATGTTTAGATATTTGAAGGGATGTCATGTTGGTGAGGGAGCAAGCTTGTTTGCTGCTGCTCCAGAGACTAGGACCAGGAGTAATGGGTTCAAGGTGAAGGAAGAGAGATTCCACCTAAACATCAGGAAAAACTTCCTGACAGTAAGGGCTGCTCGACAGTGGAATGCACAACCTCGGAGCGTGGTGAAGTCTCCTTTGAAGGTTTTTAATCAGAGGCTGGCCATCTGTCAGGAGTGCTTTGATTATGTGTTCCTGCATTGCAGGGGGTTGGACTTGATGGCTCTTGGGGTCTCTTCCAACTCTATGATTCATCTCATGGATCTGCAGTTGGAAAAAGAACATTTTTTCTACTGAAATGGGTCATAAAATGAAATGTTTGTTTGAAATCTTATTCTGTCGTCTTTCGCTCAAATAGACACTTGGCTTTCTGATGACATGCTGGTTTGAAATTCATTTGCCTAGTATAAAAGTTGACTGTAAAGGCAGCATTTGTTCTCAGTGGAAAATGGTTGCCAATTTCATCCAGTAAAAGCAGTTCTTTGTGTTCAGCATGCAGTGAGATTGGCAGCTTGTTCACCCCCTGGCTCCCCTGGCTCCTTCCCTCCCCTTACTGCACTACTGTTTATTTAGCTTGCTGCAGATCTGCAGGATTTGACTTTATGAGAACTAATTTCAGTATATTAGGAAATTTTATCATAGCTTCCCTGTGTGTTCTGTATATATGTGTGTGTGTATCTATATCTATATCTATCTATAGCTATATCTATTTGTATTGTTGAAGGCTTTCACAGCTGAAATCAACTGGTTGTTGTGGGTTTTCTGGGCTACGTGGATGTGGTCGGGTAGCTTTTGCTCCTAAAGTTTTGCCCATATCTATAGCTGGCATCGTCAGATGTATGTCATAATGAGATGTGCCACAGAAAGAAACCTATCTTGCCATGGAGCTACCTCCAGGGGTGTAGTTCCAGAAAATGGTGCCTGAGGCAAGCACTGAAATTGCGCCACCCCCACTGCCTCAGCCCGGCCTCCACAGTGGGTTCTGCTGAGCCAATCTAGTTGTGTTAGAAGGAAGAAAGAAAGAGAGGAAGGCAGAGAGAACGACTCTATGGTCCATAAAGTTTACAAGAAACAGAAATTTCAGAGTGATTTCACATCCCCACAAAGCACCCTCTCCTCCCCGTATTCTGCTGTGCGCCCAAATTTTCAGGAGTTTCCCATGCTGGAGTTGGCAACCCTAAACACCTCACTTCAAATCCCCTGAAAATTTCACCTGCAGAGGATGCAGGAACTCTGTGGCAAGCCACATTGTAGTTGCTGTGGAATGGAGAAGAAATTCCCTTCTGGAATCCATCCACCAGGTAGGAGCAAACAAGAATCATTTCAGAAAGTTAGACCCAACTCCCTAATTTGAAAAGTGATTCAGAAAGTTACCATGGTAGAATTAGAAGCTGTGGAGAGAATAATATCTCTGCCTGTCTTCTGAAGCATTCTCTGTACCAAACTTGGGCCTGAAACCAAACTGACTGAGGTTTGTACCAGCCAGGAGAGGCTGCGTCACCACCATATGCTCAATAATGGGACAGGGCGGAAGTTGCAAAAGCCATCTGAATCCAGTTAGGATAGTTGTTTGGGTTTTGTTTTTAAGGAGTGCCCTTAACACTGTCTCATTCAAGGCAGCAGTCAGCGCCCATCTTGTAAAGAAGCATTAACAATCTCCTGGGCCTACTGAGTCAAATTAAATTAGTTAACATGAAGGCCTTTCCGTTTAACTGCTGTCTCTATAAACAGAAACCATAAAAAGGTATAGCCAGCACATAGGCAAATTTTTAATAACAGTACCATGAATGACTTTTGGATTGGTGTAAGAGCATACAGACAGTGGCCTGTCCTGTCCTAACTAAATTAACTTATTACGAAAGAGAAGGAAGATCAAGTACATTTGTGAAAAATGGGATATTGTTTATTGAACATTGGGACATGTATTTTGCTGATTCTTTGAGACTATATGTATTATTTTCTTTATGTTATCTGAAGAAAAGATACATATATGAGCCCTCCGGCGGAGGACAGTATATAAATTAAATATCCAATATCCAATACTTATAAACTGCAATAGGTTAAAGAGTACGTGATAAAAATGAAATGGACCCTTCCATGCTAAAAATAATTTCACAGTCCAATTAACCGTAACTGCTTAAATACCCTTCAAGGAGTTTCAATTCACATACACGAGCCTCCTCTCCTTCACTTTATCTTCACAACAGCCTTGTGGGGTAGGTTAAATTAAGACAGGGAGAGACCGAATAAGAATGAAGGGCTCTTCAGGCTGAGTGAGGCTTTTTGCCACAATTCTCCCCCAGCTCTTCATGAGTTAGGGAAAGGACTTAATGTCAGCTCTGTTCTTGGTAAAGTCCAACTTCTGTTCCTGCTGTGTCCCACAAATATTGTGCCCTCCCGCCTGTTGCCTGCTGGCTTCCATCAATAGCATAGCTTCCCCTTACCTGGCTGAAAAGGACCCCTCCTCTGCCTGTCTCGTCTGCGCACAAATTCCCTTGCTGGTGCTACACAGCACCATCCCCTATCCTCCTCCCTATCCTACTCCAGCAAAGGTGGGGGAAAGTGGCATAGCAGCAACCAAGGCAGTGAAAGGGAAAGGCTGGCGGGAGGGGGGGAGGCAGGACAAGGAGGCAACAGGAAGTGCAGTGCTTCTCCACCTCCCCACTCCTGGAGGGGAAGGGAGAAACCAGAGGCCAATCGCACTCCCCACATGATGCCCAGAAGTTGTGCCCAGGCCTAGAGCCCCCCCTACCCTCCCCCCAACACCTATGCATATCTCTGAAGATGCCAGCCATACATACGAGCAAAATTTTAGGACCAAAAACTACCAGACCACAGCCACACAGTCTTGGAAAACCCACAACAGCCAGTATATATATATTTTTCTTTGAAAGTGTTGTCACACATTATTTTGTGCTGCCAAGTGTATTATTTGCCTCAAACCAGATTCTATCACAATATGTCTGTTTTGGTTTGACAGTATGGCTATACCAGACAAGAATCGGCCTCAGTTTATATGATGTGGCTGGACAAGGTTATCTCAGAGAATCAGTAAGTGATTATATATGCTCAGCATGGAATGTATTTACCTGATATATCACATTATCCAAGCATTTGCTTTTCGATTCTTAATTTGAGAGAAACTGGTATGTTTATAATTAGTAGGAAGATTGGCCTAGGAAATTTGAGGGAAGTAGTATTGTGCTCAAGCTAGATAGAGCTATCTAGGTAGATAGATAGAGCTATCTAGATAGAGATAATGCAGTGTTAGAATTATCTGTCTAATTGATATTTTTGTTCATGCAGCATTCCTTGTAGAATGTTTTACTAGCTTAAGTACCTAAGAGAAAGAATAGCTGCAAGGAATGTCCAGGGCAGAGGTGTGGATGCACCAGTGCACTGGGCGCTTTTCCCCCGTGCTACGCCTCTGGTCCAGGGCTGTCTTGTTAATTCCCTATTTGACAAACCATATCTTCAACCTCTTACCCGTATCCTAAATTATGTTGTTCTTGTGGTAGAGGCCTCTCAACAAGCATCAAATATACCATGCTTGTTGCTGAATATGACTGATTATACACTGGTGCTCTGCCGCACAGCGAGGGTACGTTTTCTTCACAGCAGATTTCTTTACAGATGTGCTCACACTTACGGTGCTGAATATCTCGGAAGCCCCATGATTCCTGAGAGTGGGCAAACCCCAATGTTTCCCCTTGCTTTGGGGTTTCCAATCTCTCCCCCCCCCCGCCTGCTCCCGCTCAGATATTTCTGGGGGATTAACAGCCAGCTCCTCCCCTAAAACATTAATGATAATGAGTCTGCACAATAGCTAGACCAGGAACATTGATATGCTCTAAAGAAGAAAAACTGACAATCTTGTGAGAGCAGGCAACCCATGCAACAGGCAGTAGGGCACCTCCTGGTGTATAAACAAGGAAACAAAAGGAGACCCCACTGGGACCGCACTGCGGAGTGAAGAGCATTGTGGAAAGCATTCCATGCATAATGGGCCTATGAGTTAAAGAAGAAAGGGGAGGATTTTTTTTAAAGAAAGAAAGGTGGGAAAAATGGCCTGCTCAAGTTCTTATAACGTTACTGTAACTTGGAAGTGAAAGTATTGGGTCAAGAAAAATTTCACACACTCCACATACACGCCTAGTATTCCTCATAGCCTCTTAACTTGTTTTTTAAAACAGTTATTCTACATCCACAGGAGTTCTTCAGTCAGTTGCTTAAATTCAGCGCAGTTTTAGTTAGCTTATATTCCATACAAATTTAGATGGATAGAATAAAAACCTGAAACCTGGAGAAAAAAATTACATATTTAGTTCCACAATAAAAAGGATGAGACGATGGTCAATAGTATTTTATTCTAGGAGCAGAGGATTAAGCCCACGACAAGACAAGATTTGACATACGTATTATAAAATTAACAAGTGTGGACAGTTGCTGCTCAAATCACAATTATACTTTTGTTTGTTTGTTTTATTTTCTAGGATTTAGAAAATTATATCCTGGAACTCATCCCCACTTTGCCACAGTTGGATGGTTTAGAAAAATCCTTTTATTCATTCTATGTCTGCACTGCAGTCAGGAAGTTCTTCTTCTTTTTAGATCCTCTTAGAACAGGCAAGTACAGCTGTTGCCAGATTTTTAAAAACCTTATTAAAAAAACTGAGTCCATACGGGGAAGCATGTCTCATAAATTGGATAAATAACTAATGAATCCAGGAACCTGTTAGCACTATGGGGCTTTTTCCTAAGCACAGTATTCACCTGCAGGATTAAGCCCATGAAGGACTTCTGTAGCAGGTCTATCACCCTGAATGCTTGGGCTCTCCCATGTGTCTTTTTAAATGGTAGGATAATACACCAGGTAAACAATTGTGAACTATTTAATAACATTAACTTTGCATGACTTTTGTGGAATGCAAGTAGCACACCAGTGTTTAGTTGACCATCTGTTGATGCAGAATCATCTGGTAAGAGAAGCAAAGCTGAGTGCTGTGTTGTCTTTACTTTTCTGTGGCCCTTATTCACACAAAAACTCCCAGGCAGGCCCAGACTGGTTTAGGCTGGGGGTGCTGCCCTCACAAAAGCAGTAATCTAGTACAAGCAGGAGACACTGCTGATTTGTACCACAATGTGCAAAAACATACTCTCAGTTTTGACAGTCACCTGCTATAGTTTTAACCATTGGATTTTCTTATTAATTTAAAACATTTCTATGCTACCTTTCCACCAACTGAAGTTCTCCAAGACAATAACATTCCAAACATTAAAACGTTTTAAAATATTTAAAATATAAATATATATAAAATATTTAAATCGATGATATAAAACATGTAAATACTTAGGCAAAAATGTGCAGAGGAGTGCTAACAGTTAGTGAGGGAATTGCCAACCCCCCCTCCAAAAAAGTCTTCACCCACTGATGGAAGACAACAGCAAAAGGAAGCAGATGACTGTCAGGGCAGGGAGTTCCAAAGTTTCAGCACCCTTTCTGCCTCAATCCATCCATCTGAGGGGGGAACCCTAAGTAAGGACTCTTAAAGAGGACTGAAGAAGTTGGGTAGGTTCAAATGAGTATGGAACACCTGAAGTGCTGGGATCAGGCCCATCAACCAGCCCTCCATCT
Source organism: Sphaerodactylus townsendi (assembly GCF_021028975.2). Taxonomy (NCBI): domain Eukaryota; kingdom Metazoa; phylum Chordata; class Lepidosauria; order Squamata; family Sphaerodactylidae; genus Sphaerodactylus; species Sphaerodactylus townsendi. The sequence continues at coordinate 138,365,491 of NC_059426.1, read as the reverse complement.
CTTCCCAGGTGATCTGCGACCTGTCCTTAGTCCCTGGGCCCTGGATTTTTAGGCCTTACCCTTAGTGGACCTGGACTCCCCACTGGAGTTCTCTTCTTCTCTTGCTGGCTTTCTCTCTGCTTCCTTCCCACTGTCCATCTTTCTCTCTACTCTGTTTCTCTCTCTCTCCTACTTACCGCCACTACCATGTGGTCTTCTCTCTTTCCCCCTTTTATCCCTTTCACTCTGGCTGCTGATCCTTCTCAGCTGTGCAGAGTCTTTCCTTGTATCCCCTCTTTCCTGGCTTGGACACTGAGGCCTCCCAGGCTAGGTCCTTAGGGCCCGGCAGCCCAGAGTAAACAGGGCCCAGGAGCCACCTGAGCTATTCTGGAAAGAGGAGGCAGTTGTGACTTGCCCCAGAGCTGTGTCAGACCTGGCACCAACAAGCCCACTGCTGCCAGGGCCCACTGCCTCAATCATCATTGCGCTGGGGCCATGGTCCCTGCAGTTTGAGGAGGAGGCTGCCAATGTCACTGGGTGAGTTTGGGTCCCCAGGAATGTCCAGGGAGGCCAGTAGGGCCAATCCTGGATATGGGAGGAGGCAGTTCACAATGCATGACATCTTTGTCATAGTTATCATACTGATCCCACAAAATTCAGCTGCGGGGCTTTATTTCTTTTTCACCATTGTAAGCTCATAGCAATCTTAATTTTCTACATTAGGCTTGGATCCAGTAGGGAGCTTCCATGGGCAGAAGGTGTGGTTTTCTCATTCTCCTTTCTGCTCAGACAGCCTAAAATATCCTTTGAAATTCAGTGGATCTAGGTCTCGGGCTTTGCTTTGTTCCTTTGAAATACTGCATTGAACATATTGGAGCTGCTCTGAAGTTTGGTAGATATTGCTGTTTTGCCATCTGGAAATTTTCAAGTCCAACCACAAAGTATTTTTATATTAAGGAATATGAGGTCCATCAGGACTATCATCAGGAATGCCAATAAAATAGTGAAACTGTACAAGTATCAGAATTTCTGCTTTTCAAAGAAATGTGAATGTAATTCCTTTTGAAGAATACCTTTTGGATCAATAGGAAGTTCTTATTTAATTATTTCCCAGCTGCCTGTTGTCCAAGACTTGTGAAGGGCTAATAGCCCTTTGATTTGCTCTTATTTTGACTGATGGAAAGATTTTCAAACACTAATATTCTTGTTCCCATGCAAGCCTAACAGTCCTTGTTGTAGCCCAAATCATACCCCAACTTTTTCCTAGTTATTCTTCAGTAACCAGGTAACACACATTTTAGATGGAGAGAGAGAGTAAAGTCTTCCTGTTGGTCTGCCTGTCTCAATTTTCTTATTCCTCCTATTAAAGATTACCCATTCTGCAGCTTAGTAGAAAGAGAAGGTGATATGTATATAGATATGTGTAAATTATTATTATTTATTTATTTTCTTCCAGGGAAGATAAAAATACAGGATATTTTAGCTTGCAGCTTCCTGGATGACCTATTAGAGGTAGGTATTTTGATGTATACTTTTCTTTTTTTAAGTCCTTGTTATACTTAATGAGCTCTAACTCAATATTTCCATATTCCTTCAGTTACGGGATGAAGAACTTTCTAAAGAAAGTCAAGAAACCAACTGGTTTTCTGCTCCTTCTGCATTGAGGGTTTATGGTAGGGACCCACCTGCATTATAATTTGGATTCTATAACTTCAGTCTCTGAAAGCAGAATTCTCTGGTGCTAAATTGTTACTGGGGGTTTGTGTGTGTTAAGAGCTGTCAAGTTGCTTCTAACTTATGGCGACCCTATAAATTTATGACCTCTGAAATGCCCTATCATTAACAATCTTGCTCAAGTCCTGCAAATTGAGGGCCGTGGCTTTCATGGTCAATCCATCTCATGTTGGGTCTTCCTCTTTTCTTGCTGCCTTCAGTTTTTCCTAGCATGATTGTCTTTTCATATTACTTGTCTTCTGATAATGTGACCAAAGTATGATAGCCTCAGTTTAGTCATTTTAGCTTCAAGGGTGAGTTCAATCTTGATTTAATCTAGAACCCATCTATTTCGGGTGGGGGAGGGGGCTTAAATTGTATAAGAATATAAATAGTTTGCATTTCTGTGTCCTGTTGCTGCGTTGGTTCCTGCAATTAATTCCCAGTTTTGCAAAATCTGAAATACAAGCTTCAAAACAAAATATTCTGTTTCTGCAACTTTAGGCAAAGTGAGTTTATTTGCATGAGTGCTGTGATATTTAATCTTTTTTGAATCTGCAGAATTGGGGAATACTATTGTTTAAATTATCTTGATCTTAGTCACAAGGGACACATCCTTGCACTTCAGGTTGATGATTAATAGAGAGTCTGTAACAATTTCAGTTTCTTTATCATCAACCTTAAAGTTGTTTAATTCTTCAGTATTCATCACTCTTATCTTCTTGATGTTCAGCTGTGATCCTGATGAGGCACTTTCTGCTTTAATCTTCATCAGCAGTCATTTCAGGTCCTCACTATTTTCTGCCAGTAATGTGTCATCAGCACATCTCAAATAGTTAATGTTTCTTTTGTCAATTTTCACTCCACCTCCATCTACACCTAATCCAACTTTCACTGTATGTTCTACACACAGATTGAACAATAAGGAAATAAAATGCATCCTTGTCTGATGCCTTTGCCAGTTAACTATACAGGCACTCTTTTCCAACATGGGAAATGCATTCTATCTGGGCTTCAGTTAGTGATGGGCTTCAGTTAGCTTCCAAGCTCTCTCTAGGGATCTGATTCTTTTGTGATTCCCTTTCAGCTTCCTTTGAACTGTTTTCATTTTTGTACAGTTCCCTCTTTTAAAATCAAATACTACCGTTCTAGACTGTAGGAGTAACTTCAATTGAATGCTGAACTTGATACCATTGTGGTCACTGCTCCCAACTAGTGCAACAACCTTTACAGTATCTCACCAATTAGTGAGCCCTGCTGAGAACCAAGACATTGGCTGTCTGGCCAACTATTCCATTTATGATGTCTAGGAATCTAATTTCTGCAACATCTCAAGCACATGTTTATCTAGCCAATTTGCTGGTAGTTGAAGTCTCTCAGTATCCTAACATTATCTGCTCTAGTGACTTCCCTTATTTTCTTTACCATCTCAAGAGAAGCCTCAAGGGTTTGATCAGATGTCAAGTAATCCTTAGGGCTCAGTATTTCCACCCACATTGTTTCTGATGGAGATATAATTCCCCTAATGTTTTCTACCTTTGATGTACAACAGAACACCTCCCCTCCCCTGCCCCCCCCCCCCATGCCTATAAAACATTCTGTAGAATATTCTTTAGCAGGCTAGATGTGGCCTCTGGGCCTGCCATTACCTAAATTTGCTCTATATTATGTAAATGTGAAATGTTTAAATAATTATTGCTGAATCATTTACTGTTGTTTTCATTAATATGCCAACTTCAGTCTCTGCTTTGTGTGTTCTGAGATAATTCTCAAAATTTCAGCATTGTCATTTGAACTTGCCTTAAGTGGGCAATTATTTTCTCAAACCCTCCTAAAGGTAATAGTACTGGTCTATCTTTTAGGACTGTGTTAAATATTGTGGAGATAAGGGTTGAAATCACCAGTGTTGATTCTGTTACTTGGTTTCTGCTACCCTATATATATATAATCTCAATCAAGTTTCTCAGCACAAAAGCCTGAGCCATTGTAATCACAAGGTTATCTTGCTACAGATCTAAAATGTTGCAGCTGTGTGTATAGTCTAGAACTGTCTTTTTTCTTCTCTCCCTCCTCCCTCAGGCCAGTATTTAAATCTGGACAAAGATCACAATGGCATGCTTAGCAAAGAGGAACTGTCTCGTTATGGAACAGGGACTCTGACCAACATATTTTTGGACCGTGTCTTCCAAGAGTGTCTGACTTATGATGGAGAAATGGTACTGCTTTGAAACTATATTGCAATAGAAGTAATTTTCAGCAAAAGCATTTTTAAAAAAATAATTCTTCCTGTTTGTAAAGGTTATAACTTGAAATTCCAGAACAGTGACTAGAATGAAGGCAAAACTATTACTTGAATGGTGGATGAAAACCCCACATTGTGAATTCATGACTGATCTATCAGCTAACTGAATAAGACATCTCACTGTTGGGACGGGGAAAACAGGGAACTCTTCACTGTTTGCCTCCTATTGGAAAAGCAAAAAAAGAATAAGGAGTTTATAAACTGAGTGTACAAACTTTATATAATGGATACATTATTTGTAATTTTCTAGGCCCTCATTCTGCTAACATTTCTGTAATTTCAGTCATTAAACCCAGTCAGCTAAGTGGCCACTGTCTGCCTACCTAAGTTGCCTGTACAGTTGGGTTATTGTGTAGAAACAATGTTTTTGTTCATTTTCTTGCAAGGAATGTGCAAGAATAGCAATGCTTAGTTTTCATTATCTTCTGTATGATGTGAACAATGCAAAAACCTTTGGTACTGTTTAGATTATGCTGCAGCAAGATGCCTTCTCTTAACACTTCTCTGTTTTAGGACATCTGGTCACATGACATTTTCAGCCAATGACAATTGAACAAATGATACAGGGAATATTTTAATTATCTGACCCAAGAGTGTGATAAACTACTGTATAAACGTTCATACTTTGTTGAACACAGATTGCTCTTTAATGCTGTTGATGAAAATCTAGGGGTATGTTCAGCTGTCTAATAACAAGCAAGTATTTTCAGCACTCTATTCTTTCCTCGGCAGCCATTTTCTACTTCCTGCTGCCTGTCAATGAAAACTAACTGCTCCCCCACCGGGAAAAAGCCACCAATTATGTTCTGCTTGCAAAATCAATTTAGAAAGAGGACTATAATAAACATGATTGCATCTGCTTTTAGGACTACAAGACGTACCTGGACTTTGTACTTGCATTAGAAAACAGAAAGGAGCCTGCAGCTCTGCAGTATATTTTCAAACTGCTTGATATAGAGAACAAAGGTTACCTGAATGTCTTTTCCCTCAATTATTTCTTTAGGGTAAGTTCCTTTTTTATAGAGGTAGTAATTTTTTTAGACGTGTTGTTACAGTCAGTGTGCCTGTACTTCAATACCAGTGGGCAATTACTTTAAGTCACCAGTGCTCCATGTGAGGGGTCTGGCAACTTTTAAAGAAAGATACACATGTTTAAAATGCCATTTTAAAAAAGAAAAGTTCCGAATGTATTTCATTGCGCATATTATATAAAGAAAAATTATATAAAGAAAAATATTATATAAAGAAAAATACTCTGGTATGATTTTCTCGTAATTGAAATTTTCCCTGAAACTTGCTTTATTTTTAAGTTAAAACTTTTCTAAATATATAAGTTGCTAATGACCACTAATAATGAATATCTTTGGAACTTTGTCTGTTGATAATGAGGGGGAAGGTTTTGGTTGCAAATGATCAGAGCAGAGTGTTGTTGAAGGCTTTCACGGCCGGATTCACGTGGTTGTTGTGGGTTTTCTGCACTGTGTGGCCACGGTCTGGTAGATCTTGTTCCTAATGCTTCGCCTGCATCAGATGCCAGCCACAGATGCAGGCGAAGCATTAGGAACAAGATTTACCAGACCACAGCCACACAGCCAAGAAAACCCACAACAACCAGATCAGAGCAGAACTTTTCAAAAACATTTTATATATTTTAGAGCCCTATATTGGTTGGAAGGGACTCCACTGGTGGAAGTGGCATGTGGCCTGCAGGCAGATTTGCCTTTCCTGGGGCAATTTTCCCTATGTGCGGCCACCACACCACCCCCCACTTGGACACGGTGCCAGCCTCCCAGCACCTCTGCCACCAGTGTAGCAGGCAGCCGGCTAGGGGCGTGACCAGGGAGGAACTGACTTTAGTTGGCTCTCTCCCAGCCATTCGCAGTGTTACACTGGCAGCTGGGAAACCAGACATATCCCACCCTTTTGGACAGTGTGAATTTATTGAGTCCCATAGAGGCTTCTTGGCGGTGGAGAGACTTTTTCATTTCTTGAGCCTCCTCACACTGCCAGGAAGCCTCTTTGGGAGTGGCAGCCAGGCATGACTATGGTGCTGCGGCCAGGCGCCCGGCTCTTGGATGGGGCTGAGAGTGTGTTCTTTCTACAATCTTCTAATTGATTGGGGGAAAAGTATCATCCTATTATGAAAGTAAATCTTAATTAGCTGTGATTTCCTAATGCTAGTAAGTGCTTCCTACAGATGTAGTGATAGATCTTCCGAATCAAACATTAAATAATGAAAAACATTGCACTACTTCAGATACCATCATAAATCCTAATGCCAGCAGAAACTGAGATTCTTCTTTTCTTTTTGTCTAAGAATGCAAAATGCTAAAGATAGAGACATGCCTCAGTTTTTATATGGCATGCCCTTTGGTGATTTCACTGTCAAATCCAACACATTTCCTTCAGATCAAAACAATAAAATTACTCCAAAGTCTTGTTTGTAACACCAATGTTCACTTTGTATTGATCACGTCCAATTCTGTGCCTACTAAACAAAAGGATTCTGCTGCTAATAATTCGAGGGTAAACTAATTCAGCTGAGAGTTTCCAAAACAAATCTGGAATACTTTCAAAGCTTTTCCAGTAAGTGCACTGCAGGTTTAAAATCTATCCTGAGCTGTGTTCTTTTAGCAGCATGAAGCAGATTAATTCCTCTGTAACAAACATCAATTGGCCCTTCATCTTCCAATTATTTTTGCCTTCAGCATACACTTTACACAGTTCATCTCAAAGTTTGGGTTAAACGCTTATTTTAACAATGAAGCATGCTGTCTGGCTCAGTCGTAACCCTTTTCTTCAAAATGGGCTAGGAGGTAGGAATTGTTGCACATGGACTGAACAGATGGTTTGCCCTTTCAGCTTTGATAAGCACTGATCACCTATTTGGGAAGGACAGAATTCGCTCTTTGCCTTTCTCTCTCACAGGAGACAAATGGGCCACCCATCTCTCCAAATAGCTGATCATGGGCCACCCATCTCTCCAAATAGCTGATCATGGGCAGCAGGGGCCATAGCTCAGTGGGAGGAGCATATGGTTTGCATGTTAAAAGGGCTCACGTTTGAGATCTCTAGTTAGAATCTGTTTGCTGGTGCTGAGCAAGACCTCTGCCCAAGATGCTAGAGAGCAGCAGCTAGTTAGAGTCAACAGAAGGGCAGATGCACCAATGACTCACAATAAGGCACCTTCATATTCATACAACAGTGCTGTCAGCATTAACTGTGTATACCGTCTAACTGCCATGGTGATCAGTTGTATTGCACTCACAAATTATGATACATTTAAACATAAAGTTGTTATAGCAGGGACATAATTAATGGGGATTTGAACGAGAGAGCCTGTTGTTTTTCTTAGTTCATCACACTTCTCCGTAATCTATACCATTGCAACAGGCTATTCAAGAACAGATGAAAATACATGGACAAGAACCAGTTTCTTTTCAGGATGTCAAGGTAAGTTCTCTTTATGCATGTATGTATGCAAACAGTAGTTAATGGATGTTAAAATTACTTTTAACAATACAAGAGCATCTTTAGCATTAGTACGTTTATGTTAACAAACTGACAGCCTGCCATCTCAGTTTAATGGAAGCAGACCGTGCCATCAAGTTGCTACTGGTGACTTCATCCAAAGGGTCATTCTAGGCAAGAGATGAGCAGAGGTGGTTTACCAGGGCATCACCCATCCAAATATTAACTGTGGCCAACCCTGCAACCCTGCTTAGGCCAAGCTGGGCTCTCCAGGCTGCTAGTTTCACTTAGAAGGATATTTAAAACACATTTAATAGTACTAGTCATTTTTTCTATATGCCTTCAGTTCTAAAGTGTTATGCCAAGCCATCTCCTCAGGGCAGATAAAGCCTCGAAGAGAACAATTCTGGAATTTTAAATTTCAGTCCCAGTTTTCTGTTCTTCTGTTTAATTAAACAGTTTTTGGTGTCTAGGAAGCTGAAATAAAATTATTAGTCGTTATTAGTAGTGTTAATACTATTTGTTAGCTGGGACAATGATTTAACAGTCCAATACGCCTTTCTTTTTGTAACATTGTTCCAGTTTCTCATTCTCAGCCACATGAAACCACTTCTTTATGAAGGCCAACACTAATGAGCAAAATGGCAGCTGAAGTTGCCAAAAGTAATGCGTGACAGAGCATTTATTTAAATCTGAGTCTTCTGACAGAAACAGCTGTTTATGGTAGAGAAAAGCTCCACCATGAGTGAAATGATCCCTGGATACACACAATACATGTTTGGCAGTTGAGGCTGAGAGCTAGTGCACATTACTACTACCTGAAAGTCTCATCAAATTAGTCTCCAGGGTAACAGGTAACGTGTTAATGTCACCATTTGGTTTTATTCATGGGACTATACCACATTGAGCTATTTTTTATTTATTTGTTTTATTAGTCTTTCATGCCTCCCTTCCTCTGACGGAAAATTTGCATGAAGCTGCTGTGCTGTGTGCACTACTTCATCTTTCAGCACCTTATGTGCAAAAATAAGTTGTGTTGCAAAAGCATGGGGGGACGGGGAAAAGAATCTGGTAGCATACCAAAAAAACTTGCCCAACTCATTACTACAGGGGTGTTCAACTTGGGAGGCTGATGCCTGTGGAGTGATTCAGTGTAGCTGTAATATATACTTCTATTTTCAGTATTTTATTAGTGAAAGCAAACTTTGAAAGCTATGCCTATGTTCTTGATGTGCCCCCTCTGAAGACAGTAGCATGACTGTGGTTTAGCCTGGGACCTGAAAACAAGGTCCCATTTTCATCCTCCCTGCTCCAGTAACATACTCTAATAATACAAGCCAGCACTGCAGTTAAGATTTTTATGGCAGGAGTAAACTACTACTTGAAGGCAGCTGTAAACATCCTCTTGAGCTATATAGTTTCACATTTCTTTTCAGTAAAGTCAATCTGTATTTCTTGCTCTGAACAGTGATATATTAAAAGTGGGAGCAAAATTTTGTTTTCCCATTTATTTTGTTAAATTATGTTAATTCCTGTGTTTTCTAGGATGAAATATTCGATATGGTGAAGCCAAAGAATCCTTACAAGATCTCCCTTCAGGACTTAATCAACAGTAGCCAAGGAGACACTGTCACTAGCATTTTAATTGATCTTAATGGCTTCTGGACTTATGAGAACAGAGAAGTTCTTGTAGCAAGTGATAATGACAACACAACAGATCTGGATGATACATGATTTAACAGGCATACACTGTATCCATGGAGACATACCCAACTGTTACTGTGACCATTTGGAGCTAAACATATTCATTACCCAAATCAGTAAAGCTACCATGCAGCCCCAGATGGGCAAACCTAAAGCTTTGTATAAGGACTGTATAATGGATTTTATCTGAATCTTTCCCCAAATGTCTCAGGCAACTAATGTCTTGTTTTAATTAAACTTGAATTGATAGCAAATCTTCACTGAAATATTTGATGAATGGGAGTAGCAAACCAATTTTCAGTTAAGACAAATTACATCTAAATATTGTTGTGGTCTTGAACAATACCTAATTCTCTACTCTTTGAATTCTTGTTACACAAAAAGTGCCTTCTCTTGCAAGAAACAGGCAGTCTGAAATGGTCATTTGTATCTAATACCAGATCTATAATTTCAGTGGATTACCAAGCTTACCTGTGGTGATGGTGGAAAGTACCATCAAGCTGCAGCCAATTTATATGACATTTTTATGGCAAGAGACATTCAGAGGCAGTTTGCCATGGCCTACCTCTGTGCAGCAACCCTGGACTTTCTTGATGGTCTCCCATCTAAGTACTAGGCAAGTTTGACCCTGCTTAGCTTCCAAAAGCTGATGAGATCAGGTAAGCCTGGCCCATCCAGGTCAGGGAAGCTTTCAGTGTAATTCTAAAGAAAGCACAAGTGTTCAGAGGCTGGCCCAGCAATCAGTTATGGACAGTCCAAATACTCCTAATCACAGTATTAATGTTTCATTTATGCAGTGCTGCAAGATCTTACATACACAGGGTTTGGAGTCATACCTGTTTCTACAGTATTTGTAAAGATGTGTATAATGAATACATAATATTTCAGGAAAATCACCAAATACCTGCAATTAAAAATAGGCATCCCTTTTTGTGATTCCATTGTGTGCAGTTATCCAAGAGAGGGACATTTATATCTGTTGACGCAGAGGAATTGCAGCTACTGCTAGCTATTTTAAATGGAACCTATGCTCTATAGCAGTGGTGGCGAACCTTTGGCACTCCAGATGTTATGGACTACAATTCCCATCAGCCCTTGCCAGCATGGCCAATTGGCCATGCTGGCAGGGGCTGATGGGAAGGGGCAAAGAAGTCTGGTATAACATCTGAGATGCCAAAGAGTTCACCACGCCTCTATAATAGTATTCAAAGGAGTTTACTCCGCATTTTATAAAAAAAAAAAAAAATGACTCTTAGCCCAACAGTGGTTTAAATTATATTAAATATAAACTTTTAATGCATTTACAAGAAACATTTCTGTACCATCTGCATACACAAAAGAAATATTAAAGATAAGGCACAGCTGACTAGAGTAACTCCATGACAGTGAGCCCATTCCCATACCACACCGCAATAATTTTTTAGTTAGCACACATTCTAGATCTGGGCAATCAAAATAGTGAGTTCTTATTTACTGATGCCTTGGGCTTGTCACTCTGTGCAAAGATATTAAACACAGACTTGACGTATATAGCTTAAGGCTGACTTGAAACCAGCATTATTGTATAGTCAAAGAAGGATACAAACTGCAAAATTAAACAGGTTGTGACTATCTTTAGTTAAAGTTATCATAAATATTCGAATTAAGCTTCTCAAGGTAATTTTCGCTCTGAGGTTAACCTTTCTGAAATAGTGATGACACTAATTTATTATCAACTTCTGTGCCTTTCCAGATTCACAGATGGTGGTGTATTTTTGTTTTCCCCCGGCACTGGATAACAGTATGGGTATACATTGTGCTGCTGTCTCCTAGACCCTGCTTATGTTATACAGTGCACAGACTTTTAGTACAAGGACTCAAGACAAAATTAAATTCATTAGATATATTTTAAAGAAACAAATGTTCACCTGAAAGACAGAATACAAACAGTTTAGCCATTACTTTTTATGAAGGCTGTTTGCATCCTGTTCTGTATGTAGCTATAAATATTTGTCCTATGGCTGTTTGGTGAAAATGAGTTACAGATTGTCCTGGAGGAAGTGTTTCCTTACTCTAGAGCCAGAATATCTCCCACCTACAAAACTGCTCTATTTTGCCACAATAAATAGATCTTATTAAAAAATTAAAAATCAGTCCCTACCACTAATTAAGCCAAGTTTTTAAACTCTGGCTAGTGGAAGGGACAGTGAATGCAGAAGTATGACACCACATTTTTTTTAAATAAACCTTAGTCCAACATCATGGCAAATATAATTTTTAAGCTTTTCACTCCTAACATTCATCAAGTGTAGCACCTGTTCCAAAATCTTATGAAGTATGCATAAATTGTCAATACTTTCAAATGCTGGAGGCTCAGGTGAGTTTCCTTTTCAGCACAATTAATAAAGCCAGGATTTGCATATTCAAACTGACTCAACAGCACTTTATATTAAATTTCTTCCCACTAAGCAGTAACAATATGCTTTAGCGAAACGAATAATAGGACAAGACAACATAATTGTCAGATAAGGTCATCTGGAAAACAATAACAAGTATTCAACAAAGACATGTTGCTATAAACTGTATAACTGAACACACATGCAACAGTGACAAACTTTAAGAATGCATAGGGCGCTTCTGCACGTTACGGCTTATTTCAGCTACGCGCCGGCGAGGAGTTCTGTCGGCGTAGGCGGAGTCACTCTATATGGCGCGCACTTGCAACGCGGAGGCCGACGGTGGCTAGAGGCAGGAACGCTGCTCACATCGAGCCGCTTTCTGGTGCTTTTCTCGCCATTTTATTGCAGCCTTCTAAATTAATGCTTGCGGAAGCGTAGAGTTTCGCTTCACGCATGCTCCTCCGGACCCCTGGAGGTCGGAGGATTGCAGGGCGGAAGGCGACACCACCGTGAGGTGGGCGCACGAGAGGACGCCGTAAGCGGAGGCGATGTTTTTCCGCGATCTTCAACGGTAGCGGTTAAGTATACAGGCACGCGATCCTCTCAGGAAGTCAACAATCTTTCTCAACAAATAACCTTTAAAGAGGTTAGTTGTTTAGGGCGCTTCTGACAGCCGCCCATACTGGAGGGAGAGGAAGAACGCTGCTGCGCTGCAGCTTAGCCAGGCGCTGTGGGGACGCGGCGCCTGGAAGCGCTTCTTTGGCTCTTGGTGTCAGCCGGGTAAAGGTACGTTGCAGATCTGACCAGAAGATACTTTTGTGAGTTAGTTCTATTTAATCTCGCAGTCTTCCACCAAGATTTCATTAAGTAACATTATATATGAACCTGAAAACACAAAAAGCAGTTATCTGTCCACAACTGTCAACAAGGCACCAGATGTTCTAACAAAAAAGGACATTTGACTTGTTCTGCATAGATAGAAGTTAGTTTGGGGCCAAATCACTTGCATTTTATTATCTAATAGGTTAAGCAAAATGTCTTATCCTTTATTAGATTGATATTGACCAAGAGACATTATTAATCCTCCCCTCACAACCACATGTTTAAATAAATTACATCCCACTGAACATACATAAGACCTACAAACTTTGACAAATTCACATGGAATCATTATGCAACATTTTCATTCTAAGCAGACACTGGAGTGAGGTTCTGTTTACTTTCCACTATAAGGTGGCAGTCACCTTCTGTTTCAAAGTTGAGATTGACGAATGTATTACAGGTTGCAGCCTCTGGCTGATCAGTCTGAACAGCATTCCCTTCCTGTGTCTGGTTCTGTACCTCCTGATATCTTCTTTCTGCTTCCTCAGACATTTTGTTCTCTTCTTCCTCTTCTTCCTCCTTCAAAACAAATCCACACAATGTAAAACTTGGCACTCACTGCTGTTACTCCTACAATACTGGTATCAAATACTGGTATCAAATCAAAACTCCGAAAACTTGGCACTCTTATTACTTTATTTCTGCCCATAATAGTGACCCCCAAGTCCACTGAAGAAAGGCTATCTCCACACTAAGGAAGTCATTATATCCAATCCATCACTTCTACATTCTGGTAGAGGAGAATGTCAAGAAACTGAGTTCCTCTCTGCAGTTTCTTGTTATCTCAAACATTGGTTCAGGCTTTAGGTCAACAATAAAATTTGAACACTGAAAATTAACTTTGCTGTGTTTGCTATGAAGCAAATCCTGGGCCATGAAAACTGAGATGGGGACCAGTCCTTTCAACATCAAAAAACTGTGCAGCCACATTCCAATTAATTATCTAATGAAATTATTGCTGTGCCATCTGTAAGAAAAGGATGCAGATAAGTTCTATCCTGTTAGCTCACTTTGACCCTTGAGGTCACGTGGCTAGCAATGAAGTTGTGGGATTATCTAACATCACCAGGCATGGATCTGATTGTTCACTAAGCCCTGGTCATGTGAGATCCATAAAGTTTAGCCTTTTCAACCTAGTTTTGTGGAAAGTAATTTGACCTTCTCTCATGGCTCCTTAATACATCTTTGGACTTTGCGGTTTATGGGCTAGAAATGCTTCCCTGCTTACTCTGGACACAGCAGACTTTTGAATGATGGAGGATTCCTACTGAAATGGTAACATCTTGTATCTTGAACCAATGTTATTCACTGTGTAGTTGGTTCTTTTCTGGCTTAGGCTTTCTTATTCTAAATCCTCACTGCTATTGTTCTCTTTGAAATATCGTTGCACAATTTTGCAGTGGTGGGATCCAAAAAATTTAGTAGCAGGGTCCCATGGTGGTGGGATTTAAACAGTGGCGTGAAATACCAATGCAGGGCTACAAGTGGCGAGAACCTGACGGAGAAGTGATGGTCGGGCATCATTGAGAGAGGCGAAGGCATTAATAATTTTTCTATTACTGTAAAAAACTCTTACTGTAAAAAAAAGTTCCTAATTTCCGAGCTTCGGTATCACTTTCAGTCCATGAATTTTAAAACTCACTATATAGCAAGTCCTATCCGTCCACTTGTCCAAGCAGAAACAACTTCCTCCCTCTAATTGACTGCCTGTCAAATACTTAATACTTTCAAATACTTAATTTTGTTTCTAGAAATCAAAAGTAGGTTACTTTCCTTAAACAAGGAACTTTACCATATTACTAAAACATGTTTTTAAAACAATGCCCAACAGGGAGAATTATCCTGTTTTTCTACCTTCACTAACCAGCCACATAGGAAACAAAAGCAGGACTTTATGATTTTTTACTGGACCTAATAATGGAATTTCTTAACGAAAAGCAGACCCAATTAGTAACCCCCTCTCGGCACACACAAATAATTAGTAACCTACTCTCGGGAACTGGTGAGAACCTGCTGGATCCCACCTCTGTTTTTAAGTAATTCCTTTTAAGTATATTTTGTAGTATTTTTGTCTTCAAATGGTCTGGATCCAATTCCAGTACCTAAACTATGTAGGTACACCTACCAAGTTAATTGTTCTGTGAAACTCATGCTGCAAGTGGTCTATCTTGCCAGGTGACACTCTTGACTTTAACCCCAAGAAGGTTCAAAGCTTGCCCCTTGGCTGTTTGAGTAGTGAAAAGGGGCTGGTAGCAGCTACCAAGATTGAGATGTCAGGACACACAGGTTTTGTAACTTTGTGTTTGACCCTAAAAGAAAATTCCCTTGGAATTTCTCCACAGAAAAAGTGGGGAAAATCATGACAGGAACATTCTGAGCTTGCTTCCCTCACATAGGGCTGGGTGCGTGCCGAAAATCAAATGCCAAAGGCTCTTGTTATTCAGTCCAGCCAGAACGTTGGAGCCTACAGCTAGGCACAAAATCAGCTAGAAGGCAGAAGGCCGCCTAGGCAATCAGAAGCTTCTGCTCCCTTTCTTGTTTTTTTCTGTGGTATTTTTTCTCTCAATTATTAAACCAATTTTGGTCCCCAATGGGAAGAAAAGCAGGATATAAATACAGTTTAAAACAGAATAAAGGAAAATTACAGAGGCAACGGCTAAACCTAATTTACTCTACAAATATATTGACAAAAATACTAGATTACATTAGTCAGAAGGAGTTACATAGAAAATGTGTGTTTTCTGTAACACAGGATCAAATCAGAGTAAGTGGGAAAAGTACATATAAATGTAGCTTCTCCTGTAAATAACTTGTCTGGGACTACTTTGCTCCAAGTCTCCCATTTTAAAAAAACTTATCCTGACAAATGGACTAAGGAGAGGGTCAAAGTAACATAGATTTATGTGAATTGGCAGAATAAAAACTGAAACATGACACTTTAAAATGCATATAAAAATCAGGCTAGCATGTTGATAATGCCTATCTGACAAAATGTACACAGAGAGAGACACACCTCTTTCTTCATCCTGTAGTATTCATCTATGGCATACTGGTATTTTGGTGTACTGATTCCCAAGACAGAAGCGATCTTTTCCCCAAGGAAGTCACACACTGAATAAATAAAATTATGCATATTTAGCAAGACTTAGGAATCCACTTTAATGTAGCAGATCATATCTTAAACACATGTACAAGGATGAATGCTGCAAAGATGTCACCTCTTTAGATTATAATTCAATTTTTAAAATCCAAATTTCAACTACAACTGACCAATTAGACATTTTTTTTTCATTCAAGAGAGAAATTTGTCCAGGCATTTCCTGGAAACTGCCCTAGAAGTATATTTTTAAAAGCACTTCAGAAATGTTCCTTTAATGAAACTTAGAAAGCAAATGACCCGGATCATCTTACCTCCATTTTTATATGATAAAATGAAACCCAAAGCATTCACATCTCCTTAAAAGATTCAGAGGCAGTGAATGTCTGAATCTCAGTGCTAGAAGGTAATATCACGGGAATTTCTTATCCATAGCACAGAGACTGCAGTTCACCTATCCTTCAGTCTCTCCAGCAGCTGCAGTCTCAAAGTGGGAAGTACCCTACAACTGCAAGCCCCACTGCCTTGCCCATTTTCCTGAATCATGGAGCAAGTGCCACATAAGGGAACTGTGTCATGTCACAGCTCCCCATGCAGCTCACAAGCCGCTGAGTATTACTGTATTAATGTTGAAGGGTAAGCACTGAGCTATGCAGATTGTGTCTGCACAACCAGTTCATGCACATGAATTTTACCGTTTGGTCACCCTTTTACCATTTTGGTCACGTTCCTCTAGACCTGTTCCAGCTTGTCAATATCCTTCTTGAACTGTGATGCCCAGAACTGGACACAGTATTCCCAGTGAGGTCTGGCCAATGCAAAACAGAGTAGTACTATTATGTCCCTCAGCCTAGACACTATACTCTGGTTGATCCAGCCAAAATCACATTGGCTTTCCTGGCTGTCACAACACATTGAATGGTAGCAGTGTGAGGCAACAGCCAAGAAAATAAGATTCTGGACTGCATCGACAGGAGTATAGTGTCTAGATCAAGGGATGTAATAGTACCACTTTATTCTGCCTTGGTCACACCTGAAATACTGTTCTGAGCACCACAATTCAAGAAGGATATTGGTAAACTGGAATGGGTCCAGAGGAGGGCACCCAAATTGGTAAAAGGTCTGGATTCCATGTCCTATGAGAAGTAGCTTAGGGAGTTTAGTCTGGAGAAGAGAAGGTTAAGGGGTGACATGATAGCCATGTTTAAGGGATGTCACGTTGAAGATGGAGCAAGCTCGTTTTCTGCTGTTCCAGAGACTACAACAAGGAATTCAAAGTACAGGATGGATTCAAAGTACAGGAAAAGAGATTCCACCTAAACATTAGGAAGAACTTTCTGTCAGCGCTGTTCGACAGTGGAATTCACTGCCTTGGAGAGTGGTGGAGTCTCCTTCTTTGGATGTTTTCAAACAGAGGATGGATGGCCATCTGTCAAGAGTGCTTTAATTGTGTATTCCTACATGGCAGGGGGTTGGACTTGATGGCTCTTGTGATCTCCTCCAACTCTATTACTCTTTCTATTCCCATCTGTAAATGAGATCGTTGATGATGCCACCACTTTCCAGATGGGTCACTACCCCAGTGTTGATGCTGTTGCAAAGTGGGTTTTCTCAGCTTTCATAAAGCATTATGGGACATTCCTGCACATCCTGGGGTTTCACAACCTCTTTTGCTTCAATGTTTTGGAAAAGATCTCAGCAGAACCTGGACTGATATCATATGGGCAGGTAAATCTGGATTCTCTTGACCCATATTGCAACCGTTTTCTCAATCCCAGACCCTATAGCAGCCATCCACCCCATCCAGTTCCATGGGGGGTTTTACAGGATTTTAAAAAATGAAAATTGGCATAGCAGTATAACAATATACCACTATGTCAATTACAAGTTTTAAAACCTCAAAAAAACCATCGGTAGGACAAGGTATGGCTTCTGCAGTGTCTAGGGAAGGAGAAAGGTAGAGAAACTGGCAGCTTGAAAGAAGCATTGCTGTTCCACAACTCTGGCATCCTCAGCATCAATGGGACTTCCATCAGCCCTTGGTAAGCTGCAATACTTTGCAGAAATGGGAACTTCCAACCCTTACTTCTTTCTGATGATTAAGGAATGAAATGTGACTAGAGTTTTTGGCATGCCAATATCCATCACCAGGGGACCAAAAAATGAAATAAAGCTGACATCAAAATGCATGCACACTTGCTTTCTTCACTTTACAAGATTTGGCCTAACATAGCATTTACATGGGTAGGCTAAATCAGGGGTCCCCAACATAGTGCCCACTAACACTTTACCTGGCACCCATGGAGTGTTTTCAGAAAGTGGGTGGGGCCAGGCAAGGGTCTTGTGCAGCACAGCTTCTGACTGGCCATTAAAGATCTGACTGGCTGTGCAGATGAAAATGTTGCTTTGGTGATGACTGGCACTACAGTGTTGGTTTTAAGTTGGTTTCTCACTCCTTTTTCCACAGTGTGTTTTTAAAATTACCACTCTACTTGAATTTCCTCTTGGTGTATGTGTGGCACAGCCTCCCATAGCAGCCATTCTGCAGTCGGTTCCAACTCTTGTGGCAGTCGGTTCCAACTCTTGTGGTTGCATCCACCACCCTGTCTCAGAATTATAAAGGTTCCCACAGGTTTAAAATTGTTAAGGACCCTGGCCTAATAGACAAAGTGAATAGACCAATACCTGAGAGTGTTGATGTGGCAACTCTTAACATATGAAACCACAAGTAAGGCCCCCATGTAAGCGTCGTCTGGGGAAAAAAAAAGGTAAATATTTAATTGTGTTTATTTGTTCTATTCATTTGACAATATATAAAAAACAGTACTTTTTCATGAATTGAGGAGACTGTCCTTGACAGCGTGCTACAGGACTGAATAGTTAATGAATAGCTAATGAATAGTTAATGAAGTTCTAGAATCCTCTCCATCTAATGCTTCTCCTTTCATTCAGCAAAATGTACCACTTGGAATGTCAGACTAAGATCTGGGAGACCCAGGTTTGGATCTTTAGCCTAAACTACCATACAGGGCTCTGTGAAGGCAAAAAATAGAGGCAGGGGAGCAACATAAGCCATTCTGAATTCCTTGGAGGGGAATTGAGATTTTTTTAAAGTACAAAATAAAATAATAAATAATTCACATTACTAGATTTACTCTGAAAAACTCTGAAATGTAGTCAAAGTGCTGTCGTTATAGGAGCTAGAGAACTGCTAGACATGCCCACTATGAATATTCTTGGCAAAGGCTATACAGTTTTTGTAGAACTGAATCTCAACAAGAGACATTTTTCTCCCAGATGGCAAAAGCACAAAAGGCAGGCGCACCACAAAAATAGAGAAACCAACATAATTTTAAAAAACAATCCAATAGATTGAGGAATGCACTGTCTAAAGCTTTCACGGCTGGATTCAACTGGTTGTGATGGGTTTTATTTTATTTATTTTATTTATTTTCTTAAACTTTTATACCGCCCCATCCCCAACGGGCTCTGGGCGGTGTACAACATAAGAAATGACAATGTAAGATAACTAAACATTTAAGAGCAGCAATAAAACCGTAAAAAACATTTTCTGATAAATATACAATTGAGGAGGCTTTTTCCCCTCAATATACAATTGAGGAAGCCCAGCATTTCCGGGCTGTGGGGCTGTGGTAGATCTTGTTCCTAACGTTTTGCCTGCATCTGTGGCTGGCATCTTCACAGGTGTATGACAGAGAGAAGTCTGTTAATATTGTGTCTAGTGATGAGGAAGGGGAATCGACTTTAGTAGAGGCACATATTGTCCATCATGTCCCAGGGTGGGGAACCAATCAGTGAAATGTTTGGGCGGAACTTGCTACGCAAAGGTGCGATTGAGCGCATTGTACATTGCGGTGGAGTTATCAGTCCATTTACATTTGTAGTCGCATTTGCATTCTTTGCAGCAGCAGTATTGGTGAATGCAAATCATGTGTCCAGGTGGAGTCCATTGTCCATGAACTCAGCATGCCCTTGGCCTGATGCTGGTATTTTTAAGTACTGGTAGCCAAGCTTTGTTAATTCTCAGAGTCTCTTCTTTCTTGTTGAAGTTATCTTGGTGTTTGTGGATTTCAATGGCC
Source organism: Sphaerodactylus townsendi (assembly GCF_021028975.2). NCBI lineage: Eukaryota > Metazoa > Chordata > Lepidosauria > Squamata > Sphaerodactylidae > Sphaerodactylus > Sphaerodactylus townsendi. The sequence goes on along the minus strand of NC_059426.1, from coordinate 138,345,865 downwards.
CCCCTGTGCAGTCTGACATAGTAATCTTCCGAACTGTCCAGAATTTCAGTGTTTTCAAATAAACATTTTATTTGCTACTAAACAAGGTGGTGTGGTATGTTGCTGGATACTTGTCCATACTTGGACATTTCCAGTGGTGGATGTCCCCTTTCCAGGGGGAGGGAGTACTGCAGGTGGAAGTTCAATGATGCAGCAATGGGTGGCTCTGGAAAAAGGACATCTGGGGATGTGGAAAAGGGCATGGGTGGTCAAGTGACATCAGGTGCTGGCAGGGGTGGGATTAGACAGACCATTTCTGGTGACTGAAAAGGGGGTTGGCCAAATATGCATAATAAATATGTGAGGTGTACCCGATGACACGGAAGACGGGGGGGGGAGGGTAACTGTTATGCCCCCACAGAGGCTTTTGTTATTTCCCCATTAAGCTTTAGTTTCCCCATAGTTAGCACGGTTTCAGTTCATTGTTAAGTCTTCTAATGGAGGGTATTTTCATTAGCCCCTGTCCCTTTAAGACATTTCCCAATAGGCAGTTTCCTTTCTTTACCCAGCAATCCCCTGTTTTAGTTCTAGCCAGTCAGTCTGAGGGAGGTGCTAAGGGTAGCTGGACACTGGAATATTTGTGACATCCATATTATTATATGGTGGCCATTAAAAGCTACGTCATGTTTCAATACAGTTAAAACTAGAAAAAGACTTGGAAAGAAACTGGAAAGCGAAGCAGAAGACACGAGTGGACTTTCTTGACAACAACCAAGAGAAGACACAGTCTGCGACAGCTTCAAACCTGCTCAAGAATTCGTAAGGTGACTCTGACTTAGATAGACCCAAGGGAGGAGTTAGGGTCTTGTTTCTCTCAAGTAATAAACCTATTGTAAGAACTGTTGAACCTGGCTTGGGTCTCCCCCACTCTGTCCTAGTCAAGGACAGGGCATCTCAAACAGATTCCTTTGTGGGGCAGAACAGTAATGGAACGGTCATAAGTGTAGTCGACCCACGTGGTCAGCGTAAGAACGAGACGAGACGCGGAGATAACATCTGGTGGAGATCGCCAGCTGTTCGAGGTCCGGGTGGTTCTAGCGAAGCCCCGCTGCGGCTGGTTCCTGGCACCTTTTATTGTTCTATCGGGCGTAGAGTGGAGGACCGGGGAGTTCCGGAGAGCGGGAGGCGAGGTCGAGATCATCATGTGATGCATGATTCACCTGGCTACGTATGGAGAGGAGCGTAGCCGTTTGAGCCTAATCTCACCGGGGCAAGGTGACCATTGTCCCTGCTCGTGACTGAGCCGACAGTTCATGACCCGTGACTCATAGGGGATGAGGAGGGGGGTGCGGTGGCGACCAGAAGGTCAGAGGTCCGCTACGCCCCAACGTTTCTACTCACGGTGCTGCTGGGTCAGCAGTGCATTACTACATCTCTCCTTTACATTTTAGCTGGACCAAATGCTATGCGATTTAAAGGATTGCCCTCCGGGCCGGCCTGGTCAAGCTGACCGAGCTGCTTGTGTAACATTGTGAACTGGTTGTAAGTAAGGGAAATTCGAGGGGCTTTACACACGCTACAGGCAATTATTAATACCACATTGAACGCAAACAGCATCCGATAACGAGGCACACAATTAAACCAATGCAGAGCTGCACAATACATTCAACTATCCTCCCGCAGCCAGCTCCAGAGGGCTGGACGACTAATGGGGCAAAACATATTTCAGATTACTTTCATATGAATCAACTAAGAATTATCAGAGAGATTAAAGCAACACATATAATGGCATTCTCACAGCTTTGGTGATGGCAAATAACAACAACAGTCAATGCATGTACGACATTCAAAGTCGCTGGACGGCTCTTGCTGCCTCGAGGCCAGGGCATCCAGGGCAATGAAGGTGGAGTTAATGGACTTCGCGAAGGGCATATACAACTACCAATAGCTGTCTTGGTGTTACAGGAAACAGTCCGGGCTCCTGGCCAAGGGAAGTTACAGGGAGACAAACCCGCTGAGAGGTATGCACCGCTCGGCTGAGGAGGATCGAAAAGACAGAGCTGAGCGTATGCTACAACCGGCCCTGGTGGAGCCCGCAGGGATCGCATGGTGAGGCGGTAGCAGAGAGCCCCAGACAGACAGGTGGAAATGCAGCACAATAAATAACATAACTTCAAAAAATTAGGGCATGCAATAAATTTAAACAATAAATCATGGCTAAATGATACATAGGCTGGATGATGTACGGAAGGAAGGCAAATCTGGTTGCATAATTCGTCCAATGCATGGCTCTTTCTGTTTGACTACCAAAACTACAGAGTGGATATGCGTAGAGTCCATGGATTTCTCAAGATCGAGAGCTATTGATAGTCTCTAGCATTGCAGGTTCAGTGATTCTCACGAGCAAGGTTGTGAGAGTAGTCATGGTTCAATAATATTCGCCGCTGAAAACAGCGAGAGTCTCCAAGGGTTAACCTATCAGGGATGTTCCCGGCCGTAATTCAAATTCCAGCCGGGGCTGGGAGGAAAAGAGGATGGCGGCCAGATGAAGATCCTGCAGGGTGACCGATTGTCACCGGGTGGGGTAGTTGTGCGAGTAGCTGCTGATGGCTGTGAATCAAGAAATGCATAGCCGCAGAGGCTGCAGCTTTGGGATTCTGGCAAGTTTAGAGGCGGCCGGGCCAAGCGCGGAGTCTTCGATTAGGCTGATCGTGAGCTCTGGTTTCTTGGCGGATCCTCTGGATCTTCGGTCGCTCCGATGCTGATTGTGTCTGCCAGCTTATGGACGGGTAATTCCGGGGACCTGTTCCATCTTCGCTTGGCATCGCTCGAGCTGGTCGGACATGTCGGGCTAAACCCAGAGGACCTGTGGGGAGAAGGACTGGAAGCATTACCCCCCCTTCCCGTGGTTATGAGGGCTCGGTCCCCAGGTTCGGATCTGGGAGCTGGCGTAGCAGACCTTGGGCGGGGAGGGTCTGATCGTTCAGCGTCTTTTCACGGGTGATCTGTTGCCCCTGATGGTAGGGCCAGCAGATTTAAATGATTGATGGTGAAGAGCACTTTGATACCGTCTGTTGCATGTGGCCTAAATGGGGGGGGCTACCTCCCCTTCTTTGGTTTGTTTGGCCAGAACTTTGAAGGCGATTTGCTCTCAACCATTGCTTGCCCGGGTGCTGTTGTAGGGAATCGCAGGTTGAAGCTAACGGTGCATTCCCCAGCTGGTGCAGAACTGGAGCATGGCTGCGAGAACATGCCACATCCCGCTTTAGGCGGAGGGGCAGCCTATAAACGCCATGCACAAAGAGGTGCTGGATGACGCATCGGTGGTTTCACCGGAGTGGGGTGGCCCAGACGAATTCCAGTATACCCAGTTACGCAGGTGCTTCCAGGGCTAGGGCAGGGATCAGGGTTACGCCCACTACGTCATTTGCCAGGGCCCTCCTCGGATTTACCCCGGTCTGACGAGGCCAAGGCGATACTTGAGCAACAAGATTTAACCCATAGATTGTGCCTGGCCGAGGATGCCACAGGATCGGCGAAGTGCTTTCGCCCCTGGTGGAAGAAATCGTGATTGAAAGGGTCGGAGAAGAGGGTGGAGATGTGGGTAGCACTGTTCAAGGCCGCTGGTTCCCCGCCGAGGGGCCCGAAGCCGTGTGGCCGCGCATGTGGCCTACTTCTAAGCATTGAGAGGTTCTGGACGTGCTGGTAGGTTCCGTGAATGTCAGGAAGAGACTCATGAGGTTTGGACGATCTGGGGCCACGAGGGCTCCGGTAGGTGGGCTTGTATCACGGCGCTTACGTATTGGGAATCGCACCAAAAGGTTGAAAGGTTGAGGGAAGGTTTGAAAGGCCAGAATGGCTAAGGGCGAAGTTCGCCTCGCTGGATGAGGCTTACGGGCGTAGTAAGCGGCCCGCCATTGGCCATTTTGTTGAAAGGCAATGATGCCGCCACAGCTTGCCCCCGGCCGGCTAAGATGGTAGCGCCGGAGGACAGAGGCCGCCAGCCTAACGACAGGGGTAGAGTGGAGGAGAGGAGGCGAGGGTCTGGGGAGGTGGAAAGGATCTCCCCTTAATGCAAATCCTCCAGGCCAGCTGGAGGGGTGAAGAAGCTGCCAGATGCTGGAACTCTGTCTGTTTAGAGGCAAGACGCATTTTTCGGGGTCCCATCCCACCATTACCATAGTGCTTTCGACGCCTTGGCTGATGAGATCTGGGCGTAAAGCTGGCCCGGTGGAGAGATTTTTTGGCGGGCACATGAGTGTAGGTGGTATCATCTACCAAGAAGGTTTGTGGCGGTCGAAAGTGTACCCCAGGACTGCTGGGGAGAGGGGTGTTCAAGAGGAAGAGGGAGAGAGGCTGGATCCTGAGGGGACCGCATCCACCCATCGGGCGGCTAGACCTTTACTGCCCAAAGGCCCTTGTGCTTTTGGCATGGATCCTGTCCCCTGGGTTTTGGCTTACGGGAGTAGCGAACAGGGGCTGAGCAAGGAGGTGGTGAGGGCAAAGAAGGGACGGACTCCAGTTGAGGGTTCCCGAGCAGCTGCTGCAGCTGGAGGGGAGTGTGGGCGGTCTGGACGGCATCTCTGGTATGACAGCGGAGTAGGAGGAGGAGTTTATGCCCCAGGATACAAGAATGGCTCACTTTTGTCTTCGAGCCGGTATGCAGTCTGACTGTTTAATGTACGCCGGCCAGCAGCTGCTATATCCACTGGCGTAGGGATGGTCAGGCAAGACAGGGGATATCATCCATGTAATGATGATTATGGCTCCGGATGCTTTGGCTTAAACGGCTATAGGGCGTGATGGACAAAAACTGACACAAGGTGGGCTGTTGAGCATTCCCTGGGGCATTACTTTCCCATTGGTATCTGGGCCGCGGGCTGCTGGATGATTAAGCACCGGGCAACGGAGTTTAAATGTACTCGGTCTTCGGAGAGAGGGGAATACAAAGAAAACAATCCTTCAGGTCATCAATCGACCTGGTAGTCCGAGGATAAGGTTGGGGCGGCAAACCGCATTGAAGAGGCCCGCGGTTGATGCAGGTATTGCTCTTGAGATCCTGTAGCAATCGCCATCGCCACTCTTCTTTATCACAAAGACAGGCTGCGGTTCCATGGTGATGTTGAGGTCTCAATGCCCGCAGCCAGCTGTTCCTCCACGAGTTGCGCATGGCAGTCAATTTTTCTGGGCAGTGGCCACTCGTCTTCACCCACATACTGGGCTCGTGGTCCGCGTGAGGGAGGGCAGTGGGCTGGCTTACTCGCCGAGCCTCCCTATGGTACGGGGAGGGCGTATGACCACGCCCGAAAGTCCTGGGGCTTTGGTGTGGCCTGCCCTCCCTCTTCCCAGGTGCGCAAATGTGCCCCAGCCGCCACTGATCAGGCCGCCCGGGTCACTTCGGCCGGCTTTAATGTCGGCCTCTGCACCCCAGTTTACCTGGGCCTCTGAACTGTGTGAAGGGCGTATGGATGCTCTTGGGCCGTAGGAGCCCGCGCTGCTGCTGCCCTCGCGGAGGCTCGCTCCTGCGCAGGATGCCACCCACCACATTGGGGTGTACGCTGGCCCGGGCAAGCGGAGGTCAGGCCCCGCAATAAGGGATAGTTCTGTTTAAAGGTGGAGAAGGCCCGGGACGGCCTCTGGGGTTCTTCCCCTGGGGAGACTCCCCTCAGTTGCAGCCCCTACTGCAGCCTGGCAATCTCTACGAAACCGACTGGTGGCAATTGGAAACATCTGCCTCGGGCTGTTTCCTAGCAATGGAGAGGGCTGCGCCAGGAGGTCCGCTAGAGGATCGGCTGACCCGATATCCTGCGCGTTTTAAGCATGTCGCTGTTCAGGTTCCTACCTATACCTGCATTGTTACGGCATTCAGCGGATGCTTTCCTGGCAAGACGCTTTAAGGAGCTCGCCTCTGAGCTTCCTCGTCAACTCTGCCTTTTGAGAGCTTCCTGGAGCCTGCTCACAAACTCGCATAGGGTTCTTGGCTTTTGCCGGATGGTGGAGGAAGCCTGAGTGGCTGGCCGGCATTGGGGAATCCTTGACAAACGCCTTTGTAGGCGACTCGAGGCGCATCGTATGATGGCCTCAGGTAGGACAATCTGATTGCTGGGGTTGCCGGCGCATCAAGCCGAAGCTAAAGGGCGGTGGTATTGCACAGAGGCGGCTGCCTGCTGAAGCACTGCCATGAACCGCCCTGATCACAAATTGTGCAGGGCCCAGGAGCACGCGGAGCAGGGTTCTCCAGTCGCCCGAACCATTAAGTGATTCCTCACACTGCCTTCTCTAGCATGCCTCACATAGGGACTGGTGACTTTACGCCCTAATCAGCTTTTACTGAGCCCAGTGAGGATGCTATAGCTTAAGGGCGACTCGACAACCGCCGGACAACGCATCCTCTCCCTCGTATCTGTGAAATGGACGTACACAATGCGAGAATATCGCGACCGTTCCGCCAGGCTTTGCAGATCGTGGCTACACGCTTCCGCGCAGAGTTTGAAACCCGCCATTACGTACCGACGGAGGTGCGTATGGAAATGAAGGCGGAGCAGGGGAGGGGCGCTGAGCCGCTGAGAATGGAAATGGGCTAAGGAGCAAGAAGAGGACAGGCGCCCAATTTAGTGGATAGAGAAAAGTACCGCTGAAATTGAAGGTGAAAGATCGAAGGAGGGCTGCCTACAGCAAGGGAGCAGGTCTGCAGGCTGATGGCGACATACAACATTGTGCCCCATCGCCAGTAGCAGTGACATCGGGCGCTACGAGGCTCTTGCAGCGAAGAGGCGCCCGGATGTTTTCCAGTCCTAAGATTCAATGTCCCCTCTGGGTACCATATGGACACTGAGCTTCAATCTTCAACCAATTTGCGCAGCTCTTCTTTACGGGGACCTTCGCCGCATTTCGCTTAACGCTTCAGTTCATTAACGCATTTGTCATAAGCCCTGCTTTTAAGCCCCATACTCACCGTGTTCCGGGCGACGCAGAGAGTGTCCTAGGACGCTGGTTCTGGATGCGCCGATCTAGAGGACGGGCGATACCGAACGGTGGTCCCTGGATGCTTTCTATCCAGCTGGACTTCGGCATCGCTGCCCTTCCTGCGCTTAATGTGAGCAGGTGGAGGTTCGAGGATTCCCGGTTTCGCACCAGCTTGTAGTCGAATCTAATGGTCAGCGTGAAGAACGGTGACGCAGACGCTGAGATAACATCTGGTGGAGATCGCTATAGCTGGAGCCCGAGGTCCGCGGCTCCGCTTAGCCTCCCGCTGTTGGTTCCTGGCACCTTTATTGTTATTCTATCGTATGCAGGGAGGGAGGACCGGGGAGTTCCGGGAGAGCTGAGGCGGGAGGCCTGAGATCATCATGTGATGCATGATCTCACCTGGCTACGCGTAGCGGAGAGAGCGTAGCGCCTGAGCCCAATCCTCACCTGCTACAAGTAAAGACCATTGTCCCTAAGCCCGGTGACTGAGCCAGATAGTTCATGACCCGTGACTAGGGGATGAGGAGGGGGTGCGGTATGGCCTCAGAAGGTCGTGAGGTCCGTTGGCGTCCCAACGTTCTACCACGGTGCTGCAGGGTCAGCAGTGCATTACTACACATAAGAACATAAGAAACGTCATAAGGTCATGACGCTTCTGCTGATGTAAGGAAGAGTGGCCAGATAATATTATTTCTGGTGATGCACCTGGTCACGTCACTTCCACTGATGTATTGTGGTGTGACCAATGTATGAATGGACGGTCACTTCTGATGATATAAGGAGTCCGGCCACATGACATTATGTCAAGTGATGGAAGGGGTGTGTGGCCAACATCACATCTGGTACCAAAAGGGGAAGTGGCCTGAAGTCATTCCTGGTGACATAAGGGGGCACAGCTTCATCACATTAATATTCATAAATATGCAAATTATCTAATTATTCATTGTGTATCCTTTTACTGCTGTGCCCACCTAAACACCAGCACAACACCTGGAGTTTTTCATTGGGTTCCTTTTCCTCAACAGTTCATTTTCTACCACATAAACAAAAAGCTATGAAGGTTCCCTCAACCCATGCAGCTTTTTCACCACCTGAGTCATGAGAATTCAGGCATAGTTTCCACAAAGTATAAGAGGACTACTGATTTCCAGGCTTTTTCTACTGGTGCTTGGTTCAATACTCTCCAGTGAATTCAAACGAAACCTTGTGTGTTACTACATTTACTCAAATGTAAAATTAGTTTTTGTTTTCTAAATATGCCTTTGAAAAAAGGGAGGGGATAGTTAAACTTGCATACAAGTTCCAATTACATCCAATAATAATAACAAATCTTTCAGGGGATAACATTTTTAGGGGAAGGTGTGACATTCAGGGTCCTTTTACTTTCTGTTAAATACAGTACATCAACTTTACAACAGAAGTTGCACTAAAACAGCCAATCTAATAATCATAATATTATAGTCACAGCTAAATAATCTTAACATTACAGTGTTATTAGTGATAATGCATAAATAGCCCTTTGGGGCCTTGGACACTCAAATCTGCAGGACTGCCTCTTCTCCTATGCCCTACCATGACAACATCACAAATCTGAATAGGGCCTTTTATATGTGCCACCATGAAAACAAACAAACACCATCAACAACTGCCCACACTGGTACGTTCTCTACCTTATGGAATGGCCTGTCTCCTAGGGAAGTCAGGAAGGGTCCCACATTTGATATTTCTGTGATCCTAGTCCTATTATATTATTCATCCTATTGATTATACAGACTTATAGTGTGTAATCTTCCTTGAGTCTTAGTGAACCATAAATAAAATAACAAATTTGGAAACATCAGTATGTCTAAACACAGCTCTGGCTTGCATACAAACAGATTCATACATGTTTAGCTGGTATGGGAAAACCTGAGCTCCGGAAGCAGACATACCATTTGAGAGTCTTGGAAGAAAAAAATTTCCTGCCAAGTAAAGCTCGTGTAAAAAAAAAGAAAAGAAAAAAAGAGGAACAATAACTGTTCTTTTGGCACAAAAGCACTCCATGCCCGTTAATTAAGTACAAGGTTGGAAATTACTTTAAGAACCACAATTTCTGTGCTTGTTCAGCTTTCACGAAATCTGTAACATCTGTTCCAGGTGAGAAGAAATAGACTTTTAGAAATCAATGTGTCAAAAGTCAATTTTTAAAACAGCAAATATTAATACTGGACAGACCAAATGATTTAGCCAAACTGCCAGCAAACAAGTGGCTACCGTACCAAGATACCACAATGCACTAAGCTTCTTAAGTTATAATAATACAATAAGGTCGATGTAAGTGTACACTGGGGTAGCCAGAAATCTAGACAGTAAGTCTAAGATTTAGAATCCATTAACAGATACAAATCTATCTGAAACCTTCAGCAGCAAAAGCAGGTAAAATGTGTACCAGTAAACTAAAAAACACCACTAAGCATGTATGCAATATCAAATGCCATGTGACTGTAAGTAATTGTTTGAATGAAGTTAAAAAACAGCAAGAATAACACACAAAAATACAACAAAATAAACCTTGAAGTTTTATGAGTGCAAAAATCCCAACTTCCACCATCAACAACATGTTATGTTTACCTTTTTAATAATTTTGAACTATTTCAAGCTGCCTTGGGAGCCAACATCGGCTGAGAAGCCAATTAATACTGTTTTGTACTAATTTGTATATTATTTGCACTATTACTACGACAGTTCAGTGCCTTCCTTTCACAACGGCAACTTTTGTGCAAGTGGATCTTCCCAAGCAGAAGTATACTTGAGGAAAGTGTCTCAGGTCGGCTTGGAGCATTTATGTATTATACAAAGAATGGGTGTCGGACAGCAATACTGTGAAATTTATTGGAAGCAAACCGGTATTCCTGGCAAGTCTGCATAGAAATATCTGAAACAGAACAGAACTGCAGACATCTCACCCAAGTATGGAATACCTAAAAGTCCATTGATAGAAATCTAGATTAATTACAGAATACCAGATGCACCAGTCCTTAACTTATAGATTTGCTTGCTCTCTATTATTGCACTACTTTTAAAAACAACTGATCAAAAATCTACATTGATAGGAAGAAAGGATAGTTATTCAAGTTACACAAGACTACAATCTATATATATAAAAAGCTAACAGTGACTTGGTTAGTCATGCCCTAACACGGAAACGGCTGGACGGATATCCCCCAAATGTTTACATGACGTCCCTCCTTGTTGCGGGCAGGTAACTGGACCTTCAAATTGCCGAAAGTCCATACCTGAGCCAGGTGAAACATCTTTTTCCTGGTGCACCAGGCTATGAAGCTGGCTCTGTTTAACTGTCACCCTTAGAATGTTCGTCGCGGCAGCATGTTCACTGTGCCCCTAAAGGGTGAGTATGCTCCGCTTAGGAATAACGTTCCGGCGCGCAGGTGACCAGAAGTTAAAACAGTAAATAGAGTAACACTGTTAGGTAATATCGAGTGCCAGTGAAACACATACACACTTTTGCCATGTGAGACGTCCAGGATGAAGGTTCCCCTCAAACGCGAGAGTAACTTTTCTACTCTCTGTGCCTCTACCCAGCTAAGCTACCACACAACACACATACTCTCATAAACATCCAGCTCATCCTCACACACCTCACTCTGCCCCTCCCTCACATCCAAACCACACCACTTTACCCACTTAAATTCTCACCCATATTCCTACTCACAGCTCTTTTACTAAAAAAGCGGGAAGCTGGAGTTTCCAGCACTGCCTTTTTTCTTTCTAAGAAAACTTCCGCGGGGTGAGGCGAACCAAAACTATTGGCTCCGCTTCTTTTGCCTGGGGCCCTTTAAGAACCCAGGGAGCTGGCCTCGATCTGAATGCCTCACCACCCTGCCTCTGCTGCCTGACTGGGATAGCCTCCTTGCCCTAGTTCTGCCTTACCCAAGCCAGGACTGTGCGTGTCAACCAGCCTCATGGACAGCGGGATTCACACTCTGGACAGTTCCGTTGTGGAATGGAAAGGGTTACCTTATACTAAAAAAACAAGACACCACTATATAACAATGTGAATTGAAAAGGGAAGGAGGGATTCCATTTGACCACCCCAAAAGGCTATGCTGCGGATCATTGGACCCGCATGGACATCTGTGTGGGTTGCGGACTGTGATGAGAAGGACAATTGCCACAGCAACGAGTGGCCGGCCCCGCTAGTTACAGATAGATATGGATAACGGCTTCAAATACTGTGAATACTGGAGTAAACCTGCATTTACAGTGAAAATCAGAGTTGCACATAACAGAATACTGACCAGAAGTAAAACATTTTAAGTTCTGCACATCTTAGCAGATATGCTGTAGAGAAGCCAGTTGAGCTCCAAAATGTTAAGATTCTGAATGTCCATTATACATATTCATGTGTAAGCAGCAGCTGTTAGGCTGTATAACATGCCTTTTATATTTACAACTGTAATAATGAACTGACACCAGGGTATTATCAGAACATGAACTATTTGCCTGCCCATAAATCTTACACTTGTGCCAAGACATCAAAGCTCAGTTGGGGATCCTATTTTTTGCTAATTCATTTATACTGCTGAGATGCACAGAAGATACCTTAGGTAATTACAGTCCTTCTCCAGGTGATCATTATTAAAAGAAGTTTCTCTTCTCAAAGAAGACCATAACAAAAGCAAGTGACATCACTAAAGATGCTTTGAGTATTTCATTTTATATATTCATTACAAAGTGTAACAAATGCATTTTAACTCTAGTGCATCGTTTTAAAATGTTCATGAAGTCTACTGCAAAGACGCAGAAAGACACATCGTTTTTTTCCATGTGATTTGAAAATAGTTGCACAGCAACACACCTCCGACTCTTCTTCTTTTATGCCACAATGTAGAGAAACAGCACCGCTCTGTTTTGAGAAAGAACCGCTATTCAGAGGGATGCCGAGTTGTGGCTTTGTATTTCAGAACATACCTAATGCCAAATTCATTGTATTCAGTAAAATATTTTCTTCTTGAGATTGAGTAAACAAGTAGGTAAGGGTTCTGAAGATGGCATCCTAGTTTTAAATTTGAGTGCTATGAACTCCCTGCATTACAAGGATTTTTACAGAAGCATCACAAAGCAGACTCCTGTTAACAGTCCATGACAGTTCTATATAAAAAACCCAGATCTCAGAGAACTGAGCAATTTTACACGTCATATAGGAGTACTATTGTCACTGAGGACACAAAGTACACTACAATACAAAAGTATCCCATTCTACATGTACCAGAAGTTGTGTTTTTGGTCTACCTTTTAAAAAATTAATCACTAGAACCAGTGCCAGATTTACTTATAGTTTTGGCATGCTGAAGCCTAGGGTTTTAAAATCTAGGGAGCCTCCGGCCAAGGTGTATAATATTTTTGACACTGTCATTGGCCTTTCTTACACATGCTGTCATAACACACTGCAGTTTTTAAACAACCCTTCAGTAATTCTTCTTGAACTCCATTTTAAAATAATGATGTCTTAAGCTGATAACTTTACACTAGAACTTATTTCTGAATTGATATTGTCCATCCAGGACTTCATTGAAATGGACCCCATTTTGTGGACCCCATTTTCCTCTAATCATGAGGGTGGGGGATTGGACAGGGCCTCACAAGTGGAATAGCCTAGGGCCTCTCTTCATCTAAATCCGGCACTGACTAGAGTGGTTCTCAACCTGTGGGTCAGTACCCCTTTGGGGGTCGAACGACCCTTTCACAGGGGTCGCCTAAGACTCTCTGCATCAGTGTTCTCCATTTGTAAAATGGATAAATGTTAGGGTTGGGGGTCACCATAGCATGAGGAACTGTATTAAAGGGTCTGGCTTGCATTAGGAAAGGTTGGAGGAACCATTGACTAGAACCAAAACTCGCTCATCCTTCTTCCAGCAAATCACTTCAGTCAACATTTTTTTTTAGGAGAAGTTTAACAAAGCCAGAAAACATGTCCAGTTTAAAAATAAATTTGAATTCAGTACAGAAAAAACAAAATGTTAACAGTCGGAGTTTGTCATACACACCTCTATGTTTATGGCCAGCAATATTGGACTTATTGGCCATTTCAAGCGTTTCCAAAGTAACCTATTCTTTCAGTAATTCCTACCCCAGTTTTGCAAAGGAAAAAGCAAGAGGAAAGGCAGGGTATACATATTTTAATGATGAATGATACTAGCCTACCCATATTGCTGTTTGCGGTTAAGAGAATAGTCAGTTGCCTAAGGCTACACAGCAGATCTACGGACAAGGTGGGATTTAGAACTTCTTCAAAAACTACTTATGATATAATCATTGCTTCTGTTTGTTAAAATGGAACAAAATCAGAACAGATTACAAACTAAGAAACAGATCATACATCATCAAGGAAAAAACCTACTGGATCAACAGAAGGCAAAAGATCTCTTTTCTCCTGCTGTTCATCTTCCTCTTCATCTGTGCTGTATTCTTCCATGGTTTCTCCACTTGCAAAGTGAATGACTCTTCTTGGAATTTTCTTCTTTTTTCCTAAGACTCCAAGTTCCACATTCTCAAAGCCTCTATCGGCATTCGCATGCAACTGTAATAAAAAAGAAACTATCAAATGCAAAAGAAAGAACTGTTTTATAAGACTTATTTTAGGCTTCTAAATGATTTGCACTTCTTGTTTTTTTTGCTATGACCTGAGTTTTAATAATTTGTTAATTTTAATGATTTTATGGTGTTATATTACATTTTAAAATGTAAGGTACCTGAGAAAGTCCAGATAAGAAGTGGCATATTTTTTATGTAAGTTAACAGATCATGATATGATGAGTCAAACAGTTACATATTAAACCCCCAAATGAAATAGTTTAAATACCCGACATACCCAACCCAGGTTCTAAGCAAATTCAGAGAACTATCACTTATCACTTTCATATCTGTATTACAGGTAACATTTTCTCTGCACTCATAACAAGGTAGAGGCTATTTAGTAAGCAGCAACTGGCATGTGATGAAACCACTAAGAGGCTAACAAATAATTAAGCAACTGGTTGTTTACAAGCACCATTTTAACAACCGGTTCTGCCAAAGTGGTATGAACCTGCTGAATCCTGCTAACCTGTATCCCCTAAAGTGGTTCCTGTTCAATCAAGAGGGAAAACATTCCACTAAAGTAAAATAGTTGCTGAATGCACAAAATTATGGCTACACTAATAAGGCTCATAATTACAGAAACATCCAGTTCACAGACTTGAGTTTCAAAGGGTACAGAGTTGTGTCAGTGCAGCACAGTGCTGTTGTGTTAAAAGCACAAAAAGTAATCAAGTGCATTAGTTGGTCCATCTACTGCATACTAGATCCAACATCACTCCTTCCTTCTGCAGCTCTGCCAGATGTAAAGAATTGGCAACGGTACCAAGAGTCCCACAAAGCAGCATTCAGACCCAGGAAAGCCTCAGTTACAAACTTGCCATTCCATACCTGGCATGAGGCCTACACCTCAGCGAGATTGACAGCTTACCCATTCCTCTGATCATGGCTATTTCAAGGTGGGAACCACCTGTCAACCACAAGCTCCATCAGGCAAGAACCTAGACTATTCTCCTGAAATATGGGTAAATTACATATTGGAGAATTGTTTCCAGAAGAACCAGAAGTGGCTCTCAGCTATTGAGTTCCACTACCTACCTTGATTGAACAGGGTCGGGCTGCTTGGTGTAGCCCTGACTATTTGTTGTTCAGCACTTGATGGTTGTCCTGTACATTAAATTTTAAATTAATCACTTGAAAGACTGTCTCCATTTTTTTGTAATCATTTAACAATAAATTTAACATTGGGCAACTGGTTTAGCCAGAAGAAACAGAAAACTGCAAAAGGTCAAGTAACAAAAAACCTGTGAATAGCTGCAAAGGCAGTGAAGCAAAACGCAATAACAGAATGTTAGCACAATGGAACAACTCCTGTTTTATTACACAAGGGTTACCATATTCAACACAGACAATGGCATTATATAAAAGTAAAAAGAACAGAGAGTAATGTATGGTTCCACATTAGCCATGTTTGAGAAGATGGTCTCAGACCCAATGGAAAAGGACATGACATGTGTCAGTCCTTGATATCTCCAGTCAAAGAGATTCAGGTAGAGCAGATATTTCCCAACATGGGCTATACGACACCCAGAAGCACTGCCAGCTGAAGTAGTGAGTACTGAGCTTAATGAGCCAGGGATCTGATTCAGTATAATACAGTTTCCAATATATAATATATGCTCTACATTATAGGGATTACACTGTATATACTTCCTTTGGGGTAGAGCTTAATTTTAAAAAGGCTGCCTAAAAATCATACTACGGCCCTGGAAGCTAAGATTTGTGGAACTGGCCAGTAGTTATGGAAAGACATTCTTACTACACCCAATTGGGTCTAGTTCTTCCTCACCACTATCTTTTAAAAAGCAAACATACTTGGGGGGAAGTACCGTTGATTTAAAATCAATTCTAGGCCTTGATCTAATCAAAAGATTTGAGAAACTAGAATGAAAAATTGATACATTTTGAAACAGGGGCCAATGTATATAAAATTGTTGATATGAATTAGAGAAAAAAACAATTGGGCAACAGCAAATTCTCTTTAAGTTAAGTGTATTGATTTTTTAAAAAATAGGATACGCAAATGAGAAGCAGATGGTTAAGTATTGTAAGCCAACCAGACAGTAGGAAACATACATTCAAGCAAGCAAAAAAGTTATAAATATGGCAATATAGAAATTTGGTACAGTTTACAATAACCATAAATTAATCCCAAACCGTACATATATCTATTATTCTGAAGTTTATGTTAATAGTACAGAGAACATTCCTGTAACTAACAGAAAGTTAAATGAACAGTGGTTGTAATAGATTCCTATTTTGTGTTTTATTCCAAGGAGGCCCTGAGATTTTGTGTGCATAAATTTATACAAGCATGTCAGCAGTGAAATAACTTGAATTTACTACAAAATATATTTCATTTACTAGCCATCCAGAAAAATTTAAGTTTCTAAAACTAATAAACTGCTCCATTAACAGTCTCCTCCAACCTTCTTCTTACCACTATTTATATCAGAGAATGCCTAAACTACTAAGTCGGTATGTTTTAATCACTTGTTATAAAGACTCTGAACAAACATTAACCAGAAAGTCTAGATTTCTATGAGAACCAGAAGTCAGATTACAATTTATTTTGCAAGTATCTTACAAAAATAACCTCTTAGGCATTACACAGGTATTTCACAAAACCACAAACATGGGAACTGTGTCTGCTTTTAGACCAAGGGACGGTAAATTAAATTGCATAATACCAGTTTAAATTTATTTTCCCGTACCTGCACTAACAATTTCATCTCTCTCCCACTTCACAACTATAACTTAAACACTTATATTATTAAATATTTGCCAATGTTTCAGGAACCAAGAACATATGAAGCTGTTTAAACAACGTTGGGTCAACTGATATAAGCCAGTGTCAGCTTTAGAAGCCCTTTTAAACAACTTGCATGTTGTAGGACAACTGCATTTCAATTCTCTCGCCAAGTTTTCACAATTAGTTGAAAGTAAAGACCTGCCTTCATTTAATATTGAACAGACTGATTTGTAACGGGTATTTGCTTACAAGATGAGCCAGGAGAAATCAAGACAGAACACATGCATGTGATGTGAAAACATGCAAGTCCATTGGCATAATAATGAAATGAAATAATAAATGTTATTTGTAAATTCATATTTACACGGAAAACTGTGGCTACTTATGACTGCTTACACAAAATGCTGATATAAAATTTCAGTTATCAGTACTGAAATTTCTGAGTGATGGTGTACTTTAAAACAGGCCTTCATTCCAGCATTTGTGAGAAGAATGAAGTTCATATATATAGCAAAGAGATTCATTAATTTCTATGTAAATAACATTTCCTTCCCCAATAGGCTAGCTGACAATCAGCAAAAACCTATTCATGAAGTTTGTCCCACAAAATAAAGAAGTTTCATGGTTTTAAACATGAAATAATTACACCTCTGATAATGGCAATGCTTTGAGATTACAATGCTCCATTGTTACAACTCAATCAACCATGCCCATTAACTCTTATTAACTTCTACCTTTGAAGAGAGGTGCCCACCCAACGGCCAGCAAGTGAGCAGTCAAAAAATCACCAGCAATTTTGCCACAAAAATCTGTCCAAACTGTAAAAAGGATGAATCACTTTAAAGCACAGACACAGCGAAAGTAGTTATTTTACAGCAGTAGGAACTCTTCCCTGACTCAAAGGGAAGGTGTCTCTTAACCACAGTCCATGTGGATTACAGGTTGGCAAGAAATGCAAAGAAACAGTAGGAGAAAGGGTTTATTTCCTCTTATGGCGTGAACCTGCTTTTAGAACACTCTAAACAACATGGAATGCCAGGGAACACACACATCTTCATAGGGACACATAACTGTGCGAATGTGTGTGTGTGTGGGGGGGTGGGGGGGCGCTAAGGCAAACAAGTTTAATAGAACTGTTTCAACAACAGATAGATTCAGAGAGTGGACGGGCTGGCCTGCATCAGAACAGCCAGCCTGGAGTCCAGCAGCACGTTAGAAACCAACCAGATTTGAGCTTATGAGAATCGAAGCGAATCCAATCTAGTTGTTCAAACAGCAGCATCAAAGCAAGATCAGGCACCGTTCAATGGTCATTGGTGCCACCCCTTTCTACGGTCATTCAAATCAAAGGCTGTAACTCTACTCAGGATCGCACTGTTAAAGCAGCCCCCCTCCTCCAAAATGCGACAAAGGGATAGTTTTTTTAAAAAAAACAACAACCCTGCGAACAGAACAGCAGGGTAATCGAAATGCACAACAGGACTCCCACCCTTTGGTAAGGGTCGTCCGGGATTCCCTGACAGGGCTGGGTGGGGCTGAAGAAGGCACAGCGAAGGACTGGCTTGCAGGAAGAGGAGACCAGACAGCCTTCTTTCCCGAAAGGCTCGCGCGCGGGACTCACCTGCTCTTGCTCCATGACGGCGGAGGAAGAGGCGGCGGCGGGTGAGCAGTAGAGGGTAATGGCAGACAGCCCCTGCTCCATACTCCCCGCGACCCAACGTGAGGGGAAACTGGCGGTGGCTCCCACGAGCTCACCAGGCCCGCACCCTCCTGGCGGGCAGAGGGTCTGGGAAGTGAGCTCATAGGAAGACCGGTCCGCCACTCACGTCCCTCCCGCCTTTCTGTTGCTGGGATACCGGGCAGGGCCTGTGCGCTTCGGCCCCCTAGAGGTGAACAAGGGAGCGACGGTGGCCTTTAGTTGCAATAGCGCCCGGCGGCTTCTCCGGCCCCACGGAGACCAGCCTCGATTTCTCCGGGCAGGTGGATCTGGGGATGCCACCTTCTTGTTGGGCTTGGGTCATTTGCAGGTGCCAGTTTATGCCAAGGCTTGAGGGCAGGCCTCTCGACCTGCTAGGTGAATCTAAACTATAGACTTTAAGTTAGTTCAGTATTTGTTGGCTCCTCTCAAGGAGACCCATCTGGAAATATGGGGACCAGAAGTAATGTCAATCCTAGTCTTAGTCCACACTCAATTTAGTTGCATTATCTGTTGTTTAATACCTCGTTGGGGAGACAAAAAACCTTTAGACACTTTAATATGTTGCTACCCTGGATGCAAACACGAGCCATCTTTTTCTTCCTCTTTACCTACTGCAGACCAGCAGCATTCTAGTACTCTAATGTTTTTATTGTCTTGAGTGTGGCACCTAGTGACAAAATAAAAGCAATAAGCATTTATGCATCTAACCTCCACACAGCTGCTTTTTTCAAACACCAATTAAAAGGGGCAGGTCAAAGGATTCTAGTTTGGGAGAGGGAAAAAGTCATATTTTAGGACGTTACTATGTAACGCTGTATTAATATCAATATTACTTGGTTATCTTTTCCCCTGGCTTACTGAGGTTCTGATCAACAGCAAACATCCACAATCATCCTGTTACTTAAAATACATTACTGAAGTGAAGAATGTGAATTTCTTCCCCTCTATTACCAGAGGTGCTAGAATCACAGAAAATCTTTTCTACTTCAGTTCGTTTTCATTGGGTAGCAGCAGCTCTTGGTGACCTCAGCATGAAACTGAGACTGACAGGAGTCCTAGTTAGCATACTCAAAGAAAAAGGTTATACCAGAGATTTCAACCATAACGCCCATATCCTCCTTCGCTAAAACACCTCTTCCTCAAAGAAAAAAGCCAATCCTTGTTTTTTCCCCACATTACAGCAGGAAATACTTCAAAACAGGCCAGTTGTAACAGCAAGGCACACCCATTCAGAAACTACTGCCTCCCTCGCAGCAATGTTCTTGGCTTAGAAACTCCCAATATTGTGTGACTAGGCACAGCCTTTTAGCAGCCATTTTGTGGTGATATTTCCTGTTTTTAACAAGGCCAAGAACTGCTGGGTTAAGATATCCCAGAGCATTTCCAAAGAAGACAAGCATTTGTCATATGGAACTGTCTCTGCAATCACAATGGTTGCTTTTTGTTTTATGAAAAGTTATTTAAACAGTTTATTTAAAACAAGGTAATGAGTTCATTGCCTATCCTTATTTAGCAACAGTGGCTAGTACCAACTCACACTCATGTACACATCAACCGGGGGGGGGGGGGGCGAAATGAGACACTCTTAATGATTTTGTTGACTGTGATTAATAGTACACTTAACTGTTTCTGATCATGATTCTTCTTTTTGCTAAGTCTGACTTTGTGTAAATTGGAACACGCCATGGATCTGCCCTACATAGTTGTCAAGGATACGTGTTGATTATGAACATTTTAATCCAATACCAGGACAAGAATTTATTCTCATCATCCTCCAATGTCAGAAGCATCAGTTACTTTACACTGCAGTTTTCTATTTAAAGGAAAGCATTCAAGTACATGCATCTGTTTATAATGATTTAATTTTTCTAAGAACCCTATACTTGTTCATTGCCTCCAAACACTTTGTGATTAAATCAACTCAGGGGTGACTTTCTTCCTTTCCATATCTCGGTACTAATATAGTTCTAAAAGGCTTAGGACAAAATGCACCAAAAACCAAATGAACCGTTGGATCCATTCCATTATGTAGCCAGTGTTCAGTGCAGATCTCCAAAATGGCTACATATCAGCTTCTGAGCTTTCCTTGTTATGTCACACTTGACAGTGGATCCTAAAAATCAAAGCAACACCTGACCTAATTCAAAGAGCTGTACACTATACTGAAGATATAAGAAGCTTGAAGCTATATGCCAATAAAGGCTTGTGTTGTAAGAAGCTTAAAGATATACATGGAAATCATCAGATCTCAGCCTAGATCTGATGTTGGGTCTTGAGTCAGAATGTACCAACAGAGTAATGTGAAATACCTAAGAGGAAAGTTCTGTGAAACAGTGCAAAATTAAACAGAAAGCTGTGCAGAGCTAGGGGAATAGAGATGTAGCCTTTTAAAAAAAACCAAACTCCCTGAAGTCTGGTAGTGCTCAACTTGACAAAAGTAAAACTTGCATCAAGGAAAGAAAGAATGAAAAGCTAATCAACAGTACTTTGATATATATTAGAGGTAGGTGAACAATGTCAGATGCTTATTTCTTTGCTAGAAATTTACCCCTGAAGTCTAGAGAAGTCATAATAAAAATCATAATTTACAACCACATAAGTTTATTTTACAGTATATTTGTGACATACTGGCATTAACCAAAGATCTGAATTGTTTACAAATATAACGGCTACCATTTGAGGCAATTAAAAAGTTCCTCTAAATATTGTTTGTACATGATTTTAATTTTAACTTAAGAACTCTTCGTGTAACATCAAAATTAAACAGAAAGGAACTAATTTAAGCAAAAATATAACCACTTTCTAGAAACAAATCTAGAAACTCTCAGCATTAAATTTCAGAAAGTATCACTTGCTGCATGAATACTCTCCTTCACTGTAAGAAGGAGATTTATTCTTTTAGTGGTGTTCCAGCAAATATGGTTAATCAAGTCAGTTTATTAAGGCTTCTTTTACATGTTGTTGAATCCCATCATGCCTTTCATGTTTCCAGCAGCACCCTGTTGAAATTGCCGCATCATTGACTGTAATCCTGCCATGCCACCTAGAAGAATAAACAGACACCACAAATGAGTGATACTACAACAGTCTGAGAAACCTCATAGTAGCATAACAGCCCTCCCATGCCATGTTACAAACCAGTTTTTGACAATGGCATGCAGACCTGCTCTTCAACAGCATACTATCTAGTAGGCGTGTCCATTTGGTCACCACGGAAAGTAGATCTCTAAATACTGATCCATATCTATCCAAATGTGCCAAGAAATTGTGTCTGAATGTTCCTGGGATGAGTTTATAGCAATTTAGTCCCTGAATAGTTTAACATCTCCAAAAACTATAGGGCTGGTGCAAATTATACCATAGCTGGTTGCAATATCCTCATACACAGTATCCTCATACAGAATTCAGCCGATTGTTATAGCTATGTTGGCCCCCAGGACAGGAACCAAAGGAGCTCTTGGGCGCCACCTATAATTGGGATTTTATTTGGATTAGATTTTAATGTATTTATACCTAAGTTATGCTTTGGTTTTATTATACTGTTTTGTTTGATTTCTGTTGTAAACCATCCAGAGCCCTTCGAGCATGGTATACTAAATGGTATACTAAATTTGATGATGATGATTATGATGTCTGTTGAATCCCAAAGAGTTTGGAAAGTGTTGTTGTGTACTTTACTGTATGTTCTGATTTCATGATAGAGACACTAGTTAGAAAAGCCATCCTGACATAAATATCTCAGGAAATAAAAACTGAGGTTTATGAATATATTAAGGGCACAAGGAGAGAATATGTAGTTCCATATAAATACAAGTAAAGTTGGCAATAAATGGAAAATTATTCAGGTTTTGGTCAAATACAGAATATAAACTATGGGTAAGACTTTTAAAATACCATACACCTTGACTATCTAGAGACACCTTCTGTAATGTATACTAAGCAAATAAAATCACTTGCATTCATTAGTGCGAACCATTAGTGGTTCTGGCTGCCTTGAAAAAGATGGCTCCAAGATTATTCCTAAAGAAAGACTCCTTGAATCCTATAAATGTTTAACTGTGTTTTCCTTTCCTGTTCTTCTTTTTTGGTCAGAGCTGTTATCTCCTTTAGCTCTGGGCCTGAAAATGTCTTGGTCATTCTGATGAACAACTTGTGTCAGGAGCGTTGATTCTTCATACCTTTCACCTGCATTTGAAGCAGTGAGCTCTGTCTTACGAAGGCTTACAATAAAATAAATGTTGTTCATCTTTAAGATGCTATTTAACGCCTTATGTTGTTAAAGACCCCTGTATTGTGGCCCTGTTTTATGGCTTTTGTTATCCCCATAAGTGCAACTGATTTAAAATTAAATATAGTGATGAATGCAGAACACAATTTTATTTTAACAATATTGTCCTCATCCAGGACTAAATTAAGTCCACCTCCAAGAGGTACTGAGGCTGCTATACAAAGCAGTAATTAAATATATTACCCATGTGATGAAGAACTCTAGGATCCATCATCTTTGCCATCTGTTGGTTCAATTTTGCCATCTGGGATGGGTTAACATTCTTTGACATATCACCTCCTGAAAAGGGGCAAAAATAATAAATGAGGTGGTGGTGGTGGTGGCAGTAGAAAACATGCACATTAGAACTTCATAAATTCAACATTTATAAAGACTACAAAATTGTCATAAATTACTATTTGTGTAAAAAAAAACCCCTCCTATTCCTCCAATGAAACACCATTTCAATTTGAAGCTAGGAAGATTTTTTACTCATTCCTACACTTCCCCCTCCCCCCGTCCTGGTGCTGACTCTCAATTTGCTCCCGCACTGTTCCTAGGTCCACTGACTCACAGGAGCATAATTTCAGATGGAGGGTATAGAAGGCTGAAGTGGGGAGGAAGAGGCAGGGAAACTGCTTTCCTGAAGCAGAACTCCACCTGCACTTCTACAATACTGGTTGAAGTGCTCTATATTAGTATTGATCACTACATCACTGAACTAAAGCTAGGAATATTACTTAATTCAAAGGGTGCATAATGAATTCTAGTCCCGTATTTTCTTTTTTTTAAAAATGACTGTGGTCTTTCCAATAGCCACCACCTACATCTCAGCCTCCTTGCTTGGTCCGAGTCAATGATAAAAGAACTTTCTGAAGGAAAATGTCACTATTTTTGCAAGACAAGCAAATTCATTTCTAGAACGTACCTAGATTACCAATTGTATACCATGTTTCCACACAGGGGTGTTCATGATATTCCCTTTAAAAAACAAATCCGTAAGCACAAAGCAAGAAGTATCAATTATGTTCACGTTAGCCTGTAACTGATATTTCTATAATTAAGCTACTTAGTTATAAAGTCTTCTCAATCAATTCAACTGTTATATGTACATATGAGTCTCACCTTTGAAGAGTCCTTTGATACCCCCCATCTTTTTCACCATCTGTGCAAATTTTGTGTACTGCGTCAGGAGTTCTTGAACATCTCTAGTTGAAACACCAGAACCCCTTGCTACTCTTTGGATTCTTCCTGGTTGTTTACTGAACACTTTGGCCCCATCTGTACTGTCAAGTTCTACAATCAGAAGCAAGAGCAGAATCAACTCATTTGATACTACTGAAATACTGCAGGACTCTCTACTAGCAAAGAATTCTCTACTGTGGGCAAAAAGTCACACAGAAAAACATGCATTACAATCCAAGCCACTGTCACTATACTTGCAATAATAAAAGCTACCAAGCATCATTTTTAAAAAGTGGTAACGTGGTGATTAAATAGAGATTGTCTGTTCACTTTGATAACCTGTCAACCTGGTAATATTTTATATTACCAGGTTGACAGTTTACCAGAATGTACAGACAATTTCTATTTAATCACCACGTTAAGATTTTTGTTTTAGTTGTTGGAATTCGGTTCACCAGGAGCCTTTCTTAATTCAGAGAACATAATTAATGGCAGCCCAGCACTGCTACATCAGTTTTTAAACTAGTAGAAATTTTACCTTGATCATTCATACTGTCCATTATGGTCATCAGCTTTTTTAGTCTTGCCATAGATTCCTGTTCATTGCCTTTACTCATAAAATCTGTTCCAAAACCAGGGATCATGCCCTACAAAAATATAACATTGTTTCAAGTACTACCATCAAGCTCTTTGCAATGTTTTATGCAGCCTTTAAATACAGCCTGTTCTTTTCAGTATTTTGTTACAGAAAATATGGCACATGTCCCAAACAAGCAAAAGAAAAACAAACATTAAAATTGTTTTCTAAATTGATAAGATGATAAAGCTTCAGCCAAAATTACCAAGATTTGACTGAAGGGTCCCATTTTCATGATGTTTTGGAACTGTTCGTACATATCTCTCAAAGTAAATTGACCTAAAATGCAACAGAAATGGGAAATTTGGTTACAAATTAACAGTTTAACCAGAATTAAGCTGCTTATCACCCATAATTCATGACTGTTCATGATTAGGTCTGCTAAATTTCTCAGCAGCATATTAGTACATTTTTGGCAAAACTTACCGTGTTTTAATTTCTCTATGAGTGCCTCATTATCATCTAATTTCAATTCGTTTACTTTATCTATCAATCCTTCAATATCTCCCATACCTGGAAAACAAAAAACTTCCTTTAACCACAGACATAAATGCCATCATTTTACTAGACAAACAATCAGAAGAATAACTTTTGGAACAAAACCCTCGTGTTACCAGCAGTTGATACATACCAAGGAGTTTGCTGATAAAAGGCTGTGTTTTAAAAGGTTCAAAGTCATCTATGTGCTCACCAGTACCAATAAAAATTATTGGACTTTTAGTGGCAGCAACTCTGCAAGGAAGAAGTTACAGTAAGCCAATCAGGAGAAATACACATTATTGAAGAATTAGGAAGTAAAAACCTACAGGCATCCTTTTCACATTGAACTATTCCATTTTAGAACATTACACCAATTGAGCTAACTCACAACAATTTTCCATGAGCAGAACTACCTAGCACCCAAAGAACATGCACTCAACAATAGAGGATTACCTCTGCAATAGACAGAGAGGAATACACATGAAAAGAAGATATGGGATTTAAGCCAACGTCTACGAGTACATTTTTTCATTGAAGGCAATGTTAAAAAAAGAATGAAGATAAAAGAGGAAACCAGGCTAAGCAAGTACTTTCAGAGCCATTTAAATGTTAAATACAGCTGGTTTTCAAAAGCTATACAGATCATTATAGGCCCCATGAAATGATACTTACGCACTGAGAGCACCACCTCCCTTTGCATGGCCATCAAGTTTTGTCACAATCACAGAAGCAACATCCACTTTATCTTTGAAGGCCTTTGCTTGAGCTTCACAGGCTTGACCAATGGAGGCATCCATCACATAAACTATATTATCAGGTTGCTAGAAATGGTCGTATACAAGAAAGAAAAGACTTAAACCCTCTTTAAAACAGTTTGAATCTCACTTTATGTTTAGCTCTCTAATGTAGCTAAAGGTAACAAAAATCTGTTTCAAAATGTTAACTGATAATTTGCCTACATGTTAAAGTTGAATAGTTTAAAATATGTTACCAAGTTCTGAAGCTGCTCTTTTAAATTCTTAAATATTGGAAAGTATATGAAAGTTTAAGTGCCCATTAAAGCATCTTTTAACAATGTTTTGTTATTGAAAATGGGCATTTCCCATTTACACCAGCCTTACTGCATATAATGTAAGATATTCCCTTGTGCCGAAACTGGGTCATTACTGGGTCATCGGGTGATGTCACATCACAATGTTTACTAGGCAGGTTTTGTTTACACGGGTGGCTTGCCACTGACTTCCCAGTTACCTACACTTTGCCCCCAGAATGCTGGGTGCTCATTTTACCAACCTCAAAAGGTAGAAGGCTGAGTCAAACCTGAGCTGGCTACCCGAAACAGACTTCCGTCGGGATTGAACTCAGAGCTTGGACTGCAGTACTGCAGCTTATCACTCTGTGCTTCAGGGCTCCTGAATGTATTAAACTAGGCTTTTATTTCTTGCTCATCTGTAAGAACAGTTCATTTTAATTAACATTTCCCTTCTGCTTCCAGTTAAGATACTGTCCAGTTACCAATTACTCAGCAAAGCCACCATTGCTCAAGACTCAAAATGTGGACATGCCTTGTTTTTCACAGCTGTCACACGGAAACTGCATACTGAGAGAGCCTTACAACAGTTTCCCATCCTAGTGAACACTGAGGTTAATCTCAACTCCAAGGGAGTTCCCTCGCCAATTTCTTTCTAGTTCATCTCTGCATCACACAGTGCCTCTTATATTTTGGTCAAAGCCCACATTACTCCTGCTACTAAAGGAGGTTAGCCCTGTATAGCTGTAGCAAGGAAATTCTTCTAAGTGGTAGAGGATGTGTTGCCCCAGTGAGGTGTCAAAGCACTCTGTCCCTGTTTGCATGGCTCTGGTTTTATCCACCTCCTGCAGCTTATTAACTCTTCATCAAATTCTCCTTCCTAGCAACCTTGACCAGACAATGTCCAAGCAAAGGCACCAGTGGTTAACCACCTCCAGTTCCATTCAAGCCTGAAAGGTAAGTCACAGTCCCATGGTCTAACAGAGATCATTCTCATCAAGCAAGACTTGGGGTCAGAGGCGTAGCTAGACCAGAGTGCACCCGGTGCACACTCTGGCTTTTGTGCCCCCCCCCCCCCGTGCACCCCACCCCACTTACTTTTAGGAAAGGAGCAGGCTGGAGAAGAAGGCCGGAAGCCTTCCCACCAGGCCCAGGCAATGCAGGCAGGCTTCTGGCCTGCTCCATTCCTAAAAGTAAGTGGAGTGGTGCGCCACCCGGGGGGGGGGGGGCGGCGCAGGGGGGGATTTTTCCACCCCCACATGACTAGAAATGGTGCGCCCGGTGAGTTGCGCAACCCCCCGCCACCTAGTGGCTTTGCCACTGCTTAGGGTGCTGACTAGCCTGCATGCATTAAGATTACAGAGAAGCACATGGTCAGTAAGGGTACAGGCTGCTACATGCACCACCTCTGATGGGCTGGGACATTCATGTACTCCCAGCGTTACTCCTGTCTTACATAGCCCCATGTTCCACTCTGTCAAGCTGTGGGACAAAAACATAAGCATGTTTTGCCAGGCTCAAATAGGGGAGTAGACCAATGGAGGCTATCATGAGGCAGTCAGTTTTGTTATTCTGCCAAGACAGGCCCTGATCCAAGAAGTATGGAAATCTGTTCATGATTATTTGACCCATTCTAGGTACTGATAGTAACAGCATTCCAAAACACTTACATACAAGTACACTGTATAAATCTACTAACCAAACTTATATGTGAACATACTAACAGTTCCGTCAAAAACACATTTCTTGTAGGCAATCAAAGCTAGCATGGCTGTCTAATGAATTTTTCCCAAGAAGGCAAAACATAGCTTCGTATTGCTCACACTCAGCTGTAAGCAGCATTTATTATAGCTCCAAATATGTCTTTATTATCATCAGATATTTTACCAGCTATACAAAATCCAATAAAATGAACATTCCTTGTATTTACTTACTATGGCATTGGCAACTTGCAACATTTCTTCAAAAAGAGAGTCTTCCTGCTTGTGACGACCACTTGTATCAACAATTATTATTTCAAAATTTTCATTCTTAAATTTTTCAACGCCTTCTGATGCAATAATGACAGGATCCATCTCTGTGTAACTATTCCAAACAGAAAACACACACTTTAAATTCTTAGAACCAGAGTTACTTTTTATGAGATTATTCTGTTAGTTTCCTGGTATACAAGCAGATGTCTGCCAAACTATTTTGAGATCTCAGACACTAGCCAGATTTAAAAAGGATTTTTATAACACACACAGAGTCACATAGTGCTCTCTTTGAATGTCCAGCCTATAGTAATAAAGGAGAAATGATGCTGGCAATGACAGCCAGAATGGTGTAGTGGTTAAAGTGTTGGACTAGGACCTGGGAAACCCAGGTTTGAATTCCTGCTCATGCCATATAAGATTGCTGGGTGATCTTGGGACAGTCACACGCTCTAGCCCTGACTCCAGTTGCATTTGGATGGGATACCTCCAAGGAATATCAGGGTTGTGACATGGAGGCAGGAAATGGCAAACCACCTTGAAATTGTCTCCTGCTTTGAAAACCGTACAGGTTAGCCTTAAGTCAACTGTGACTTGACAATAAACAAATAAACAAAAATGTTGGCAATAACTATAGAATGCAGGTCATGGTATCCTGCTAACGAGCAGAAATGAAGCAAAGAAGCAAACTTTTTACAAGCAGCATGAGGCCATTAACGCATCAAAAATGGGAATGTTATATGCAGAGAACAGAAATTTAGCCATGCTGTATGTAAATGTGCCCATTATATACATTTTAAGAACTGCCTTTCATAGACAGGCTTACAGAAATCTTTCAACATTATCATATTGCAGGTGGGAATGCAGAGGAGCAGCACAGTAGAATCCTGACAGAGCTCTACTAGAACCAGCTGGCAGGGCTGATGGGAGGGGCTGATGGGAATTGTAGTCCATGACCATCTGGAGAGCTGCAGGTTGCAGACCCCTACCCTACAGGCTCCCCTCTGATTTATAATGACACCAAGTCAAAGTTATTAAGTTCCTCTTTATGATTAAGGTTTTTAAAAAATCACTATAGAAATGTAATGATCCAAGTGTATAAGTTTTTTGGCTTCACTATGCTGAACTTCTATGTCTATCATCTCAAGATGTGTCAACAAGATTTTTTTAGCAAAGTTATTAACGAAACGTACCTTCCATAAAATGGAATCCTTGCTTTTGTTGCGTTCTGTTTTAACTGGTCAAAAGCACCTACGGAACGGCAACGTTGTTAATCAGTCACATAGAACAATGCCCATTTTGCAAAAATTGAATAGCTAAAACTCAAATGCTCATTTACCTGCTCTGTAGGTGTCTGCACATATCAAACATGTCTTCCAACCTTTTCTCTGGTAATAATATGCCAACTGTGAAATTAAAAATTCCAAAAAACCTATAACACTTACTTAATATTAGAAGCCTCCAAACAGAATTTCAAATGACTGAAAACAGGATGTAATCACCAACACAAAGCATGAAATGTTGTGTCTTGAATCTATCACACTGCAATTCCACAAGCATGTTTACACAAGAGTTTAAAACCAGAGGCCCTGATTTTACATACCACAAGCAGAACTGGGCTTTTCAACTACTCCCTTTCTGCATTCTCCAAACAGCATGGAATATGACATGGTATGTCTCAATAGCAAAAACAAAGGAAAAAGAATAACTACAATTGCTCTTGGGGAACAACTATGGAAAGTTCATTCACAGGTCTTGGTATAAGTCAGACATAATGGCAAATGCTGGTTTGCCATTGCTTGATGAAGGAGCAGCAAGGCTTGCTTGAATTCTGGTAGCATCCATTTCTTTTCCCACACATACAAGATAATTAGTTCTTTCCTTTTCTACATGTCATAAAATTTTATTAGGTCTTCACAGCCACAAAATTACCCTTGAAAATATCCAGCTAAATTGTATACACTGTGAAAAGCGTATTACCTTTGAACACGACGTTGTTTTGCCACTTCCCTGCAGTCCTACAAACATTATGATGTTCTGTTTTCCTTTTGTTGGTGTCCAGGCTTTGACTCCTGGATCTACAAGCTGGAAAACAAAAGTATGCATGCATGCTGAATAGCTTATTTTCAGAAGCAGTGTACTCAGAATGTTTGAAAAGTTTTGAGTTCACAGATTTCACTGTCATTTCTGCAACAAATTTATTTTCAGTTTTATAACCAAGATCACAGTTTTATTTATTTATAACATTTATACCCCACCTTTTCCAGGAAGACTCAAGGCAGCTTTTATAACCAAGAGATCAAAAAACAAGGAACTACAATAATTCAGTGGCATCCTATGATACACTTGCATCCTGTGATAATAATAAAATGGAAGTTCCCAGGTGAGGAAAAAGCTAGACTCTTAAAGCCCCTTCATCTGGCACAAATATGTAAGAGTCCTAACTAAACAAGGCCATTCTATGGTTCGTAAGCTTCTATGTTAGAAATGATGAGTAATCTTGCTCCATCTCCCCAGAAAGGGCAATAGCACAGAGAAGACTGCTGTCCTTTCCCCTTACCTGGCCTGCTCTTCTCCCACCACGGTCTCTCCCCCAGCCCACACACTAAAAATTGGGGCATGATCTCTCAACTATCCAATCACACCAAGCCAAAATTAAACTTCACGTATTATGGTTCAGTATTATATCTTGGATGAGATTATATGACTTGGATAGAGGACAGAAAACCCTGCATTAGTACAAATGTTACATCATTATGGAGAACAATCAGCTTTTTGTAACATCATGTCTTAGTTAAAATGTAAGAATCCACTATCTAAGGATAATTTTTTCAAGACTGCTTATATCAGAACATGAACATGAAGTACAGTTTGGATTTATGCCTCTCCTTTCCCTCCTATAAGGAGATTCAAAGGGGTTTACAAACTCCTTTCTCTTCCTCTCCCCACAACAAACACTTTGTGAGGTAGGTGGGGCTGACAGAGTTCTGAAGAACTGTGACTAGTGCCAAGTCACCCAGCAGGAGTGGGGGAACAAATTTGGTTCACCAGATAAGACTCCACTGCCTGGTTCTCCAAATTAGAATCCACCTGCTCTGAACCACTAAACTTCAGGAATTTTTTGCACTTCAAACTACCTTGAAGGCTAAATTATTGGAAGGCAGGGCAGAAAACTATAACTGATAAGAAAAAATAATATGGATTAGGAAAAAAGCAAGAGTAATCCTGAACTGGTCTACTCAGAATCCTACTCATGGGTACTCAGGGAAAAAAACCCCTCCATAAATGTTATTTTACCTTAACCAGTTCTTTAAAAACAGCATGCTGGATCATTTTCCTCTTGTTGAGACCAGAAGCCATCTCTTCAAGATCAATAGCAGATCTATAGAATAATACATAAAAATCAACATCGGATCAAGTTGCAACCTACACAAGTTAACTTACAAGTATTGTTTAAATTCAAGGACTTTTGGTAAACATGCTAATTAGTGTTAATAAAGTATGAGGCAATAATTTACTGCCAGCTTATAATCATTCTATGCTAAACAAATTTTACATAACTTACTTCATAGAAAGAAGGCAATTAGTATAATATTCATTCAAATTTCACAGCCAGACTAACTTCGTTCCTGTGTGTATTATGAGTGCTTTTCGCCTTCAGTTATTTTTACTTGAAACTTAACTATAGAGTGAATCTTTCTTGCCTTCCTTTTCCCCTTGAAAAACCACTGCTGACTGCCAGAAAGCCCTCAGAATGGATGTGAAGATCTGCAGTTGGAAATCAAGTAGATTCCAAGGAGCAAGAGGAGGTCAGGAAAGAAGAGAGATGACATTACTGTCTGTGACACTCCGCCTGAGGAACAGAACTTTCCTGGCCGGACCAGTGCTGGGCACATTGTGAGTGTCTGTTTGTGTGTGTGTGTGTGGGGGGGGGGGGACTGGCCTAAAAAATAAATCCCCCCACCCAACTGCAGAAAACTCTTCCATTGGTAAAAGATGAGGTCTGAAAACCTACTCAAGTAGGGTTAAACATTACATTTTATAAGCATTTAAACAACATTTGCAGAGAAAAGCCGTTCCAGTTCAATACAAGACTTATTTGTGACACAAACAATTATTTTAAAATATGAAATATAACTGTTTTAAGTTAAGTGTGAAATCAAGAAGTGCAAAAAGCAGCATGTGCCTGTCTCTGGGCAGAAAAGCCAGCACACAAAGATAAACGAACCCACCATGTCAGCATTCCAATTACTTACTTTGAAATAAATCTACATGAACATGCTTTGTTGCTTAGTTGACTTACTTGACATTTTCTCTCAGTTGTTTCACTAACTTAATGTTGACGTCTGCTTCCAATAATGCTGTACATACTTCTTTTAACATAGCATTTAGAACCTTGTAAAGAAAAATAGACATTTAAGAAAGAAGGCAATCTCCAGCATTTATATGAAGCCTTTGGCAAAACCACTGATGGAGCAATCCTAAACAGGTCTACTTGGTGGAGCTTAGTCCTAGAAAAGTGTTTTTAGGATTACACTGTTAGGCCTCCATTTCGCCTTTTGATCCTAATTCTAATCAGATTAAACTGAACATGTAGTCTTCCTGTTTATCCATGCCGCCCCTTCATTTGTTCTCTTTCATCTTAAAATTTCAATTGCAATATCCATGTGGCAGGAATTAATCCACTTGCACTCCATAAAGCATCACAACACTGGTGGCATAATAATACTACGCTGATACGTTACAACTTCCTAGGCTCTGGGTGAGACTCGAATTATAATGAAAAGCCAACAACCAGCTAAAGAACTGGCAGCTGTGATATCAAACATAATAATGCCACTGACTTTTCAGAGTGATTACATCTATTAGAGGGAATATGTTCCAGAAAATCATAATTGTAATGCAGATATGAAAAATGGACTAAAAATTAGCTGGAAAAGGGATCCATGAACTACAAAGAAAACATATTTGTTTAGACCAGGGGTCTCCAAATTATGCAGCCTGCTGCAAGATTTTATCCGGCCCACAGAATCTAATTCACAACAGCTGAGGTGTGCCAACTGCTGGTCAGGAGGCTTTTGCAAGCCAGCTGGGGAATGGGAGGCATGGTCCAGAGCAGCTGACAGAGGTTGTCCCTCCCCTCATCTATTTAAGATGGAAAGATGAAACCTTTAAGGATGCAGTCAAGCAACAGAATCGAACGAGAATTGCTGCTCATCCTATTTTCCCATTAGCCACCCTAGAGTTTTTGAAACTGAGGCAAAGGCAGGACAAAAAAGTAATACGTGCATTGCCTGAGGGCAAGGCATCTGCTCTCAGATGGCCACCTCCGAGGAAGTGCAGGCTGGGGGCTCATGTGTCCTTCCTGTTGCCTGTGCTCAACTCTGCTCTGGCACGCCAGCCACCTTAGAAGGCTGTGGACAGAGCCTTTCAGCTGAGAAAGCAGACAAACTTGTTGCATTCGCCCCATCTCCCTGGTTCATCTCTTGTGTATATGCATGGCAGGGAGGAGGCAGGGAGAGAACATGTCTTGCAACCTCCACCAGGCAGACAGCCCAGCAGGCCAGCCCCATTCCAGCCTGTGCATTAAAGTGCTGAATTTGCCTTTTCTCTCCCATAAAATTAGTCACTCTCTTCTGGTTTAGAAGCGGGAGCCCAACAAACAGAACCGAGCAAGTGCTGACAGGAGCTGTCAGTAGTGCTTGGTGTGTGTTTGTGCATGAATCATTTCTTCCTGCTCAAAAAGCCTTAATGTACAAAAATGCATCTGTCACAGGCACTGCTCCAGTGAGAGCAAAACTGCGCTCCAAGGTCAGTTTAGAAGGCTGATGGGAATTGTAGTTCCTGAACATCTGGAGAGCCGCAGGTTCCCTACCCCTGGTTTAGAAGCATATCTGAATAATGACATCTGAAAAATAGGCTGGCAACAGTGGAATTACTGCAAAAGGGTGGGTGGTCCCTGACTTCTGCTTGGCTTGATCTATACCTCTGGTTCCAGAATCCCTTTGAAAGGATGACAAAGCAGGCTGCAACGCACAAAGGCCTTGCACCAGTCTCTTTGAACCCTGCTCTTCGTTGGCAGAGCATTTGCTTTAAATATGAATTAACATGACCAGGATTTGATTTGGAGGAGGCCTTGCTGTTAGGAGGAGGGCTTTCTACTAAGTACAAATTCTGGATACGGCTGAACTGTTAGCTTTGCATCTCTCCAAGATAGTGCAAATAGTACAGGAGATGGAATCAGATTTCAGTAGAAAGCGTACTTTTTCAAGTCTTCCTGTTGGATGTATTCAAGCTTAAATGAGACAGAGCAAAAATAGTAGATGAAGAGAAAGCTAGCCATTGTTTATCATGCCTCACAGTAAAAGCAGAAACTGCACTATGTACCAATTTTGTTAGTTCTACGCGAAAGGATTTGTGCCTTTGGTATGATATAATTAGTCATTGCTTTCCCTCATTCTGACCAGGAAAAAAAATGAATAGTAAAAGGAAGGATTTTTCTGCACAGTCCTACTTTTGCTAGCTAAAACAAAGCCAGATTTAACAGACCATTATTCCATAATATCTCTGTTGCTGCTTTTTTAATGTTGAGTGCATGCCAGTCAGAAGTTAAGTTTGTGTAAATATCACTAATTTTCATGGGACCACTGCCTTTAAATCTCAGCTGTTTTTATTTTATTCTATAAATTGATTTTTTGCGGCCCACAAACATTTGTAAAATATACAATGCTGTCCTCCTACTGAAAAGTTTGGACCCCCTGGTTTAGACTATCCTGACAACAGGATGCAAGTCTGAACAATTAGTAAATGAATGAGACAACTAGATGACTTATATTCCTAGGAAAAAAACCAGGTACAATGATCAGGATAAACGAAGGTCCACGGGATTAATATCTCTATGGATAAGCAGTATGCAAGGAGGGGAGAGGAACGTGAGCACAAGGATAATTCATATAGTGCCAAACAGCACAAACAAACCATCATCCGCCATTAATAAGTATGTGTACGGAGCTAAGTGCTGCCATAAATTTCTCTTTTCTGGAGTTCACAGAAGCAAGCAAGTGTGCAACAAGAACTTCCACAAAGTCAGTTTTTAATCAGTTTTCACATGATTAATAATGTGCTCAATTGAACCACATGGCTTCAATGTGGGTCACTTTTTTTGTAGGGTCAAATTGCTCATGACAGTAAACAGACCCATATGGTAATTTCTGTCTTCCAGCCAGTATTATAACTATCACATACATGAAGGTTACATACCTCTTCATTGATAATTGTAGCATTGCTCAGTGAGCGCAACGCTGAGGTTATTTTTCTCCCGAGATCTGCTAAAACCATCTTGGCGGCTTCAAAGACAATTCAGATGTAATCTGTAAAGAAAAATTAGAAGAATGTTAGATATTCCTGCTGTTCCCTCTTACATGTGAGCAAATGTTCTTAATTTTAAGAACATAAAACTGTTTTCAGAACTAGCATGTGTCTTTTCATTTTGTATAAAACTAATTAATAAGAGTGCCTGTGAAATATATGCTCTGAAAGTTATTCTTAACAATACTGCCTTTGTTCATGGATAAGCTAAATTAATGTACTTAGAGATGCTGCCATTATGCTTGGAATAAGAGCCCCAGTGGATCATATTGGTTGTATTCAATACAAAATCAAACATCACTGCCCCAATCCTTCTTGGATTTAGACAAGTGGTTCTCAACCTGGGGGTCGGAACCCCTTTGGGGGTTGAACGACCCTTTCACAGGGGTTGCCTAAGACTTTCTGCATCAGGGTTCTCCATCTGTAAAATAGATAAATGTTAGGGTTGGGGGTCACCACAACATGAGGAACTGTATTAAAGGGTCGCGGCATTAGGAAGGTTGAGAAACACTGGTTTAGACTCTATATGGAAGCCAGAAAGCTTCCCACCCTCCTCTGTAATCACTGAATAATGATGGAAATATTTAATTAGAAATATCACAAAGCTATTTCTTAAAGCCTGATCTATTTCATTTTTCCATTAGATATCTTAAGATAAAATGAAATTCAACATTCTGCTCCTGCGATTGAGCACTCTGAAAGCTTTCCCTACTGACTAGCCAAACCAAATCTCTCATCACCACAAGCAACCCCATCAGGACTCTCCCATTGTTACACTCTACCATGTAATCTGACAGCCAAGTCCCGACTCATTATATAAGCTCTCTGTGTGCCCTTGGGTCAGTCTTCTCTCGCCTAAAAAAAACTTGGAGGAATGGTGCAGTACACAGAGAATAAATAACTCTGACTTAAGATTTCCTAATATTTCTAGTAGAAAGGATTGACATTTTTTCTCTGAGGCATCCAGATTTGATAACATCACAAGGTTGTCTAAAGAGAGGTAAATTTGACAAATAAGGCAACTTTACTGTGGCATAAGTTAGACTCAAGTAGTTTGAAAATATTCCCAAATATTAATAGGTTGTAAGCAAAAATTTAGACCAGCTATAACACCAAGTAGATTTTGGAGTGCAACTTTATAATGGCTTGTTTAAAATGATCACCTGAAAGCACAAAAGCATTTTAACCCAAATGTTTACCTTATTAATTATGAGCTACAACTAAAAAAAGAAAGGGGAACAAATTCAGTCACCATGAAAAAACATGGTGCACACATACTACAAGGGAAGATCCTTTTAACATGCTCATATGTAAATCTACCCATATGAGAAAAACAGGAAGTAGCAAACAATGTCAACCCAGAAGTAAACAAAGTTTCCATTTCATCACAGTTTGTATTAAATATAAGAAAGAGCCTGCTGGATCAAACCAGAGTCCATCTAGTCCAACACTCTACTACTTGCAGTGGCCCACCAGATGCCTTTGGGAGCTCACATGCAGGATGTGAAAGAAATTGCCTTCTGCTGTTGCTCCCGGGCACCTGGTCTGCTAAGGCATTTGCAATCTCAGATCAAGGAGGATCAAGATTGGTAGCCATAGATCAACTTCTGCTCCATATATCTGTCCAAGCCCTTTTTAAAGCTATCCAGGTTAGTGGCCATCACCACCTCCTGTGGCAGCATATTCCAAACACCAATCACACGTTGTGTGAAGAAGTGTTTCCTTTTATTAGTCCTAATTCTTCCCCCCAGCATTTTCAATGAATGCCCCCTGGTTCTAGTATTGTGAGAAAGAGAGAAAAATTTCTCTCTGTCAACATTTTCTACCCCATGCATAATCATATCCCCCCTCAGATGTCTCCTCTCCAAACTAAAGAGTCCCAAACGCTGCAGCCTCTTCTCATAAGGAAGGTGCTCCAATCCCTCAATCACCCTTGTTGCCCTTCTCTGCACTTTTTCTATCTCTTCGATATCCTTTTTGAGATGTGGCAACCAGAACTGAACCAGTACTCCAAGTGTGGTCGCACCACTGCTTTATATAGGGGCATGACAATCTTTGCAGTTTTATTATCAATTCCTTTCCTAATTATCCCCAGCATAGAGTTTGCCTTTTTCACAGCTGCCATGCATTGAGTTGACATTCCCATGGAACTATCAACTAAAATGCCCAAATCCCTTTCCTGGTCTGTAACTGATAGCACTGACCCCTGTAGAATGTATGTGAAGTTTGGATTTTTTGCCCCTATGCGCATCACTTTACATTTTGCTACATAGACCTGCATTTGCCATATCTTAGCCCACTCACCTAATTTATAAAAAGTCTGCTTGGCGCTCTTCACAATCTTTAGCAGTTCTCACCACCCTACATAATTTGGTATCATCCATAAACTTGGCCACCACACTACCCACCCCTACTTTCAGGTAATTTATGAATAGGTTAAAGAGCACTGGTCCCAAAACGGATCCTTGGGGGACACCATTTCCTCCATCTCTCCATTGTGAGAACTTCCCATTTGTGAGAACTTCCCCAACCTTTGCTTCTTGTTTCTCAACCATTTTTAAACCATAGGAGGACTTCCCCTCTTATTCCTTCATTGCTGAGTTTTCTCAATAGTCTCTGGTGAGGAACTTTGTCAAAAGCCTTTTGGAAATCCAAGTAGACAATGACCACTGGTTCCCCCTTATCCACATGCCTGTTTACACCCTCAAAGAACTCTAGTAAGTTTGTAAGGCAGGACTTGCCTCTGCAAAAGCCATGCTGACACTTCCTCAGCAGGTCTTGCTTCCCTACATGTTTTATAACTTTATCTTTAACGATAGATTCTACTAATTTACCAGGAACAGATGTCAAACTGACTGGCCTGTAATTTCCAGGGTGCCCCCTAGATCCTTTCTTAAAGATTGGTGTGACATTGGCCATCTTCCAGTCTTCATGGATGGAGGCCAATTTCAGGGATAAGTTGCAAATTAAAGTGAGAAGATCAGCAATTTCATTCTTGAGCTCCTTAAGAACTCTTGGGTAAATGCAATCTGGGCCAGGGAGTTTGGTAGCATTTAATTTATCAATGGCTGCTTGAGGAACTGCTTGACCATCTGCCCACTTTTCTTACACTGAAAAGATCTCCTTCAATCAAACTCATTCTTTGTGACTTACTTCACTGTTGACTGACATCTCTTTCCTCTGTTTATATCTGGTATACCCATGAATATGAAGAAACTGATAGGATTGTTCACTAACTTTTAAACAGCTGATGAACATTTATCAACAAAGTGAAACAGCAGAAGGAGAAATCAAAGCTTAAGGTGGAACTTTGGTCTATTCAGCACATGATTTCTGATTAAGTGGATCAAGGCACAGAGATCTAATCATTTGAGAAAATTAAGTAAAGAACACAGGTCTTATTGTAGTTTCCAGCCCACAGTCAATCAAACATCCTGAGTCCCCAACCAGAACCAAATTAAGGTACTTCCTTGTACAGAACTATCTCCCGCTAAGAACAAGGAATGGATTCAGTTGCATGATAGTTATGAGAAATACATAGGTTGAGAAACTCCTATACTAAACTACCTAACCTAATTCATCAAACAGGAAAGAAAAACACGTTGCAAATGACAAGGCAAGCTTCATGCAAATATTAAGAAAAAATACATTATAGGAAGCCCTATCAGCAACTAGTGCCTACAGGCCAGCAAGCTTGAATTCCAAAATCTGCTATCACTGCTACATCTCACCCCTGGGTTGTGTGAATGAACAATGAAAAGCATAATTTGCACGAGGCAAAAGAGTAGACACAGCTGAAAAGGGTGCATAACGATATCCAGGTTACTCCATAGACCTAAGCTTCGCCACCGAGAAGAGACTACTGTGTCTTCTACTGGGGCACTTTGTGGCGTCACAACAGCTGCTCCCGTGGAATTAAAGATGCGGCTATCCAGCTGTTAGAAGTTGGCCAAGACTAGAAAAACAGATGGATACAAAGCGGGGAAGACTGCGGCCGAGTGGAGATCCCGGGAGCAGGAGCAGTGTCCCCCACTCCCCAGCCACGCACAGAAACTCACCGGAGGCAGAAGAGTTTCACCTCTGAAGAGGCGGCCCGGCCGCGAGGGCCGCGCAACAGCGAGCCTCGACCCTCACAGCCGCCCTCGCAAAGTCGCTGACAAGACCCCAGCCAACCCCTCAGCTCTGCCCCCCAACCTGACACCCAAGGCTAATGTCACGTCACCACTCCGGCCAGCCTATGGAGTCACCATTTTCCTTTTTAAAAAACAACTTCCGCTTCCGGGGTATCTCTGTGAGCTCGCCTACTTCGTGTCAAAGGGGAAGAAGCATAGTGGGGAGGCGACACTTCAGGCTCTCCGTCGAAATCTCCCACTGAGTGCGGAGGCAGGACCAGGAATTTTACCGAAACAGGGTCAGAAAGTGAAATTCCTTTGCTCAGTGGGAATCGTTCCCTGCTGAGTGTATGTGGGTTTGCAGGCTAAGGTGGATGTTTAGTCTGTTCTATGCCAGAATTGAAATATGAAGAATCTATCTATATGAATGAGCGGTATCACCCGAGGACTTATTGGAGTATATTCCAACATTATAATTCAGTGTTGGAATTCAGGTCAGGAGATGTCCTGATCTTTTTGCTGTTGCATTTCTAGTCGTTTTGCATCTTTTAAAACTAGGCGGTCCTTGCCTCTATCTTCAGTGATTATTTCCTTCGGAGAGGACTTGACAATTTCCAAGATCTGAAGCAAAGGTAGTCTGTAAATCAAGCGAAGAGGGGAGTGCATCACATGGGGTGGGGGGATAGTAATTATCTCTGTAGTTATTTGTGCAGCGACATTGTTTCCTAGAAAAGCTATTTCTACCCCGACTGCTTTAATTGATCATTTTGGATTTTCTTTTCATTTGTCTATGCTTTTGCTCCACCTCTGGATAAATCCTATCCAGGGAGCAGAATTTTGTTTCGTTCACTTCCATCTCGAACAGGGAAAGGGAAAAGAAGCGACAGCCGTGCTTGTAAACTTCCCGCCCAGAGAGAACTCCGCGCATGCGTACGCAGATTCCGTGACTACTCATTCCCGAAACTTAACTCCCGCACTCGGACCAACAGTAATGCTTGGGTTTGTGAGCATGCGCAGTAGGGTCGAGCCGCTAAGTATGGATTTTTCCTCGGCTCGCCTGGCTATCTTGAAGGTGCTGAAGGGTGCGCGTGCAGGGGAGGTGTCTCGACTGCTGCATTGGATCAAAACCACTAGTGAGCGACGACTTTGTTATTTCATTGCTTACCTACCGCCAAGTGTTTTGGGCCATGTATAATTATCCTTTATTGCTACTGTAAAACATGAATAACTTTATTGTATGCATTGTAATTTATGTTTTAACGTGAGTAACTTTTATGCGTTATGTTTTATGTAGCTGTATTTTATCCTGGCGCTGCTGTTTATATTTGCTGGAATGTTTCAGAATGTATTTTGTTTTAAATTAGGTTTCTGTTTGCCCGCTGGACACTTTATTGTATTTCCTTTGCAAGGCTGGGAAACGAATATTTCAGATGTATTGTCGAAGGCTTTCACGGCCAGATTCAACTGGTTGTTGTGGGTTTTCTGTGCTGTGTGACTGTGGTCTGGTAGATCTTGTTCCTAACGTTTTGCTTGCATCTGTGGCTGGCATTTTCAGAGGTGTATCACAGAGGGAAATCTGTTACAGATTTCCCTCTGTGATACACCTCTGAAGATGCCAGCCACAGATGCAGGCGAAACGTTAGGAACAAGATCTACCAGACCACAGTCACACAGCATGCAAAACACACAACAACCAGAATATTTTAGAGACCAGTCCTAGGCAGAACTATTCAGAAGGAAACCCCATTGGTTTTTGATGTGGCTTACTCCCAAAAAATATACCTAGGGTAGTAGCCTATAATCAGCTGATTTAGGGGGAAAATTGGAGGAGACTGACATGAACTGTTAGTCTTGCACCTGATGAAACACTCTGCTGAATCAAATCAGAGGTTTAGTTGCCATGGAGGGCCAACATGCAAGGTCTTACCTTGATTTTACCTCCTATCACTGGCATTCAGAGGTATGCTGCCTTTATATATGGAGTTTCCCTTTACTAGGTATGGTTATTAGGCAATGATCGATCTCTCCTCTATGAATCTCTCTCTCTTCCTTTTAAAGCCATTCATGATCATTACAACATTCACTGGTGTTGAATTCCTCAATTTAATCAGACATTGATTTAAAAAAAAAAGATTTCCCTTTGCTCTGAATGTATTGGTCTTCAACTTCATTGGGTGCCCCAAATTCTAGTGTTTTTGGAGAAGTACAAAAAATCCTCTTTCTCCTCTTATCTGTCCTATGCATAATTTGATAAAGCTCGGTCAGGTCCCTCCTTGTTTGCCTTTCTTTCCTAAATTGAGAAGTTTTAAACTTTTTGGACTTAATCATAGGAAAGATGATAATCACTTCTTTATCTTGGTTTTGTTTGCACTTTCCCCAGCTATTTGTGTCATTTCTGACACATAGCAACATGGCCTGTACACAGTATTCCAAATGAAGCCGTACCATAGATCTGGACAAGGCCTTAGAATATTGACCACTTTATATTAATTCCCTCTCTTAATAAACCCCAGGTTTTTTTCACTGCTACTATACACTGAGTTAACGTTTTAATTGAGCTATCTACTACAACTCCAAGATCTCCTTCCTTCTCAGTCTTAGCCATTTCAGAACCTATCAGAATATATTTTAAGTTTGGGGATATTTTTGTTCCAGTGAGCATACCCTTACAGTTACCCATATTGAGCTTCATTTGCCTTAGAGTTGCTAGCTCAGCCAGTTTATTTAGTAATCTTAGTTTTCACCATTCTGAATAACGTGGTATCTTCTTCAAACTTGGCTACTACACTGCTTATTCCCAATTCTAAATAAATGAGAAAATTAAATAGCTCTAGTCTTAATGCTGATCTTTGTGAACCTCACTGCTCCATTTTTTCTATTTATTCTTTCTCTCTACTTTCTGTCTCTTAATTGTAATCCATAAGAAGACCTACCTTCATATCTCATGAATCCCAAGCTTATTCAGAAGTTTTTGGTGTGGTA
The DNA here is from genome assembly GCF_021028975.2 of Sphaerodactylus townsendi. Taxonomy (NCBI): domain Eukaryota; kingdom Metazoa; phylum Chordata; class Lepidosauria; order Squamata; family Sphaerodactylidae; genus Sphaerodactylus; species Sphaerodactylus townsendi. Next base: position 138,303,796 of record NC_059426.1, on the reverse strand, counting down.
CCTTGTCAAAAGCCTTTTGGAACTCCAAGTATGTGATGTTAACTGGATCATACATCCACATGCTTGTTAAGATTCTCAAAGAACTGCAAGTGACAGGTGAGACAGGACTTCCTTTTGCAAAAGCCATACTGATTTTTCCCTCAGTAGGCTTTGTTGCTCTATTTGTTTAATATAAATATTTTAATAACACAAAGCTTCGTTTTACTAAGTCAGACCTTTGGTCTATCACAATCTGTTTCTGTTATCTTACCTGGAAATGGTGTTAGGCTACCTGGTCTCTAAGTTTTTGGATCTGCTGTAGGCCCTTTTAAAAAATCAGTGTAACATTTGATACTTTCCAGTCCTCTGATATGGAGGCCCGTTTTAGTGACAAGTTGCCTATCTGGTTAAGTAGATCAACAATTTCACAATTGAGTTTCTTAAGAATCTGAGTATATGTCATCTGGACATTAGTTTTCAGTTTGCCCATCTTGTATCACTTCAGTTTCACTCAGTCCATCAAACACTAAACACAGCAGCTCCAGTGCATGTGCACCACATTTTTCAGAGTGAAAACAAATACAAAGAATTGATTCTGTTCCTCTGCCAATCCATTCCTGTAATTCTCTGTTGCTCACATGACCAACTTGTCCTTGTTTAATTTGTTTAATTCATTTTAGCCTACCTTTCTTGCTGAGACTGAAGGATTGGAACCTATAAAAACAATACAATCATACAGCATAAGGCATCCAATAAACATTGAACTAGAAATGCAAAATTAGAAGCCAATGTAGTGAAAAAAGCACATGTAATGTATAACATACCACAAATGCAGAACATCTATTCCAAGAGTAGAGGACAAGGCAGTAAAACCAAAGAAATACAAACAGTAAAATACAGTGAAAGCCTCCTCTTGAACTATGATGTTATACAACTGCCTCATTCTTTTCTGTTCACTTCAGTCAGGAAAAGCTTCCACTTTTTAAATTAAAACTTTTTGCTTGAGTTGTTTATCCTTTTAGAATCACCCAGTATTACCTGAAGTATGCATTCTTTTTGTGCCTCAGTTAAAGTGGTTTCAGTTAGAGTTATATTCCAGGCATCCTGGAATAGGGTTGTCAGGCTGTGCCTGGTACGGTAACTGTTGGGAGGTCTGGAGATAAGGACATAGGAGGTCCTCATCCCCAGACCTCCCAAGTCCTGTGCACAGTAAGTCAATTCTGGGGAAAACCTAGGAGTCCAATATGGTAGCTCTAGGAATAGCTAGAAACTGTAATTTTACCATAGAAAGACTGTTGTTGTAATTTTACCATAGAGCTTTTGGTGATTCCTAGTGGTATTCAGTATCCCTTCCAGGTTTCCCATGGAAGTGAAAAAGTAGTGTGTATAGCACCAGGTTTGGGAGTCTTTTTTAGTTTTTCAGACTACCAGAGTTTGACTCCCTTAATTCTCCCTTTTAATAACATAAGAACGAGCCTGCTGGATCAGACCAGAGTCCATCTAGTCCAGCACTCTGCTACTCGCAGTGGCCCACCACCTTTGGGAGCTCACTTTAACTTCCTTCTTATTAGTCCAGTCATTTTTGTGAAGTCTCCTCTTATGAAATCAGTTGTCATTGTTTGTGACTTTGGACCAACTTTTAATATGAATACTGAACTTAAGAGGATAGTGGTCACAATTCCTAGTTGTGCAACAACATCTACATCTTGCACCTAGTATCAAGCACAACTCAGAACCAAGTCCAAGGTCACTATTTATCTGGTCAACTCTGTGACCAACTGTTCTAATACACAGTCATTTATGACATCTAGGAATCTCATTTCTACAGCATGACTTCAGCACACTTTAGCCCAATAAATATGAGAGTAGTTAAAAGTCACCCACAATCTCCCATTTTTGTCACCTCTTATTTCTTTCTCCCTTTTGAGATCTGCCTCATGGTTTTGATGGGCTAATAAGGAACAATTCAAACCATTCCACAGCATGTTTCTTCATACCAACTTTCATATTAAAGACTGCTGATATATCCAATACTAAAAAAGATGTGTAGCCCTATTTCTATAATTTGTATTTCTGTGGTCTTCTTTATAACTTGATGCTGGCATTTTCCACCATCTTATATGTGCCTTTTCCTGTATTTGAAGGACACTGACTTGTTTCACCACTTTCGCTTTGCCAGACCTATCAGTGTTCTTGAAATAACCCAGCTTCTCTAAAGACACGTTTACTTGAGCATCACAGTGACTGTGGGGTTGTTGGCTGGCAGCTATATCCTTCCATCTCCGCAGCTGGGTGGGGGAGTAATCCCTGCCAGAAACCAGCAAAAGGTGGCATCAAAGACAAGGAGCAGCTTCATTGCTATGCTGCAAACATCTGGTTTCTGAATGGCTAACAGCCTTTGCTGCTGTTTGCAGCCTGGACCTGGACCAAGAACTGCTTACCAGTTAGCTGCTTTAGAATGTTAACTGACCCATCCCTACTGCCTCCTTCTAATATCGTTGCTGAGAAGGACATATTTTCCTATCTACCACTCTTGGTTGGCCTTCTGCATTGCAGTATGTGTACCAATGCTGAATGCTGCTGCAAGGTGACTGGCTAGGTTACTCTGGGTGCTTTCACATATGCTGAATAATGCCCTTTCAATCCACTTTTAATGCACTTTAGTGATTGTTTGCAAGTGGATTTTGCCATTTCACAAAGGCCCCTTCCACACATGCAGAATAATGCACTTTCAATCCACTTGCAAACTATTGTGGAAGTGGATTGAAAGTGCATTATTCTGCATGTGCGGAAGGGGCCAAAGTAAGTGCACTTTCGCACATGCAGAATAATGCATTTTCAATCCACTTTCAATGCACTTTGCAGCTGGATTTTACTGTGTGAAATAGCAAAATCCACTTACAAACAATTGTGAAAGTAGATTGAAAAATGCATTATTCAGCATATGTAATCCATAGACAGTCTTATATTTGAGTAGATAGTTAGTATGGTTGCCCTTCTATGTTGATATGGGTATATTCTAACTTATTTCAAGTCAAGGGTACTAACACGCCTCTTACCAACATTTTTTGTACCATGGAAAATAAGATGATGTACATAGGCTTCCAATATGTCTCCTTCAAGGCCCTTATGACACCCACACCTGTTCAGCTTCATCCAGGTAGTTATATCATGTGTTTTCCAGTTATTCAGTGGGATTGGGCTATGCCTTCCAGCCATTCTGTGGGGTGGCTTCCCACATACATTTAGATTCTCAGAGCAATGTAGAACTATTTCCTCACTTACTTCATGACTGGATCCATTAGAGTTTGTTTCCAGGTACCATTGCACGGATGCATTTCAAAGCTTAATTGACAAATTTCTCTATACCTAAATAATAATTTCCTATTCTGGAATAGGACATGTGGTTGCCTCCAAAATGTGCTTTAGGGTTGGAAACATACCTAGGTGGTGCCAATGTGTTGTACATTTCTGTGGTACAACTTAGGTGTATGTGAATGTTGTAAGTTGCTCTCCATATGTTAATTCTGTAATTTCTTAAGGTTTTTCTGAATTCTGTACGTTTTGATGAGTCAATTCAAAAGAACATTACCCTTAAAAATCAATTAACATTGGTTCAGTACAGTGAAAACCCAATACAAATATCACAAAAACTTAATACAAATATTTTGTGGGAGGGAGTGTTCTTAGCTGAGCTAAAGCCAGATGTGAGGGGAGTGCCTAGTATTTCAAGCCATCCCTCTGATGCCTCTTTGAATAAGTTCTTTGGAAACAAGATTAAATTGTCCAAGGATTAATTCGATGTAACAATTCAAGTACCGGGAGAATTTCTACTGAGTCCATACAATAGAATCTTCATGAAAGCAGAAAGATCTTTATTAATATGGCTAGACTGGTCATAGTTCTTGAGAGAACTGAGTATCAAAAGTACAGACAGAGATCAAGAGAACTTTGGTTCAGCCTCCTTTGAAACTTTCACAGGCAAGTTTCTCAACCAAGGCCATACCATTCTGGGAATAGTGCCAAGCAAGAGATAGCACAAACTGAAACAGCAAAGCAGGTGCTAGCAAAAACTGTCACATTCCAATCCCCTCTTTACACTCACTGAGTACCCCCAGTGAAAATATTTCAGGCAGAAACAGAGATTCTTCCTTTTTCCTCACATGGAATACAATCTGGCTTCAGCAAATTATGTAGCTACATTTTTATATGGTTATAAAAGTGCACCCTGCTATTTTTAAATAAGTGCTTCTCAATACATTTTAAGGTAGCATGTAAATCTACTACATTTGATGGGTTGAGTTTTTCTCCTTTATGTTATATTGTTTGCCTTTTCTCTGGGATTTGATAGATTACTATAGTTTATTAAAGAAATTTATATCTCTGAGATGTATTACTCCTCCAATTGTGTGGCTTTGTCAATTGGCAACTTCTTTTTCAGATGTGTATCCCATAGTCTTTCTGCATCTGAGAATAGGACAGGTTGTTTCTTAGTCTTGTTCATCCTCTCAAGAATCTGTTCATTACAGACATTTTACAGTTGGGATGGACCATGAGAGTGAGTTTTGCTATGCCTAAAGGAAGTATGTGATCTTACTTTTTTTGCCCTATTTGCCTGGCTTTTACTAGGTGGAATGGAATGGAAGAGATGGAATGGAAGCCTGAACTTTCATCATCTCCTTCCCCTTGTTGGTACAGCAGGTGCCTTTCAAGTGAATGTCCTGGGAAAAAGTAACACTGAACAGCTTTCTGTATAAAAGGAAGACTCTGAAGGAAGTACTTTCTTAAACTATGCACCTACCCATTTCAAAGAAAATCCATAGGAACCAGGAAGTGTGCATGTGTGATACTCTCATGCCACCAAGCAAATATTGTCAAGTAAAGAGCAAGTCCCTTCAGGCTTGGGATCCAAAGGTGAAGGAGACAAGTGGCTCTTAAGAGTAAATCATATCCTGTGAGTTTCCCACCCCCGAATTGTTTAAGCAGCAAAATGGACTGTTCCCTCATAGCTTACAGGATTAGGAGGAGGTTGGCTAGGTCTGGAACTGACAGTTACAAAGAGATGAGTTAAACATAGGCTGGGATCATATGTGGTGACACAGTTCTTTCCTGCCTTCTCACAGTAGCCCCCTGCAACCTCCAAAATACTGATACAGAAGATTGAAAGACTCTTGTGGACAAACAGCCATGTGGTCTAGGATACTACAGGGATGAGGGGGTACCAGTGACATCCCTTGCTTCAACAAATCACCATTGAAAAAGGAAGGGTAGGGTGATTTTTTTCCTGGTTCTCTCTGCTTGCTGTGTCCCCTTTTCCAGGTCCATATGAGACCTGTGTCCTCCAGCATCAGTAATTTTAAATGCTGGGGAAAAGAGGAAGTTGGAAAGGGACCGTTTCCCAAGTATCCTTACACCCACACTCTGTAGGATCCAAGCAACAGTAATTTCTGCAGCCATACTTAGAGTCATTGCCTCTGACAGAAGTGCATTTAATGTAAGCCAATTAGATTCCAATTACTAGGTTTCTGGGTTTTGTTTGTTTCATTAACACTCAGTAACCACATAGTCTCCCCCCCCCCCCTTCCATCAATTTAAATGGTAAACTGGATGAACCTGTAGGACTAGTCTTACTATTGGAATACTGACAGTACCTTCCATAAAAACAAGTAGTGCTTTGAATTAGTTTGGAAATTTCCCATGGTAATAGAAACTGGCAATTCATTAACTTCTCAGATGATATACCTGAGCATCATGTGCCAGAAACAAGGTGAAGATGCCTCTACGTAGAAGATGCAGATCTGTATTGAATTCGAGGTATAACTACCTACAAATTAAATTCTTACCTCTGGAGTTTTGATCCTATTAATATTTCATGACTGTAGATGCCTCATAAATGTTCCCATTGATATATGTTTCTTTCTATTCTACCATGATCTTCTCAATTTCTACTCCAACATATTTTGTCTGAACAAGAAGTAAAGTTGTGTGTCAAAAACGTATTAGGCAAGCAACTACAAGTATTTTGTCATTCTTCCAGCCTTTCAAAAGCGTTTTTGATGTTGGATTGGGGATCTCACGCATCCATAGTATGTAGTCTACTACTGAGCAACAGCCTCTCCCAGTTGGAAAATTGCCAGTTCTCAAGTTGGGAAATGGCCCTTCAAATAAGAACGCTCCATCTGAAACCAAGTACAAATCGCATCTGTACAACATATGTCGATTGCTTGTCAGCCCCCATGATCATTTAATTATCTTTGTTTTATAGATGACTTTGATGAATTTAAATCCCATAACGATGATGTTCTTCTCAGAAGTATTGCTGAAGACCTTCGACATTTTTTGCCCACTAATGCAATGCTTGCTTCTGAGCACTTTGCCATTCAAAAAGTAAGTTCTGTTGTTTTCATGCAGTAGTAAATGTAGCACATGATTTTGTGATTTTTGCTACCTAAAGCTTTGGAGAGCCAGCATGGTATAGTGGTTAAGAGCGGGAGACTCTAATCTGAACCCTAATCACATGAAGCCTGCTGAGTGACCCTGGGCCAGTTACAGTTCACTCAGAATTATTTCAGTCCATGCAGAGGGCAAGCAATAGAAAACAACCTCTGAACATCTCTTGCTTTGAAAATCCTACAGGGCAAGGTTGAAGCCAAGGAGGAACTGCGCCCGGGGCATGTGTGCCCTGTGCCCCTACCACGCCCCGGAACACCCCCACTCCCAGAACACCATGCCCTCGCACCAGGGCACACCCAGTGCATCACCCCCCCCCCCCCAGTTCCCTTGGCGCTACACCACTGCTACAGAGTCGTCATAAGTCAGCTGTGACTTGATGGCACTTTCCACCACCAATGTTGAAAGCCGTACATTCATACTCTTGTTTTTAATTCAACTGTTTCATATCATTTTAAAAGATCCTTAGAGTACCTTGAAGGCTTTTATGGATTCAATACATCTGGCAAAAGTAAGCTCTACTCCACAAATGGTTATACTGGAATAAAATTTTTAGTCAAAAGTGTCACAAGACTCCCCCCCCCTTTTTAAGCCACAACAGGTTAGCACAGCTGCCCTTCTGAATTACTTCCTCTTATTTCCCCTCACTCAGTCCAATTACTTTTATTTTTATTGTCTGTTGTAATCCATTTTCCTCATATCCTGTTAAATTCAGTAGCATTTTAATTTAAATTCATAATATTATGTTCCACTTTCTGAAATGCAAAATAGCAATAAATACGGAGCTAATGCTTGAAGGGAAAAGGAGAAGAGATTAAAGTCTGCAGAAATACAATACACAGTACACCTAAAAGTAACAAGCATCATACCATATTAAAAATAAACATAAGGTTTTTTGAAGAAGTTCCAGAAAGTTAACCTACATTTGAGAATAAACCATCTTGAGATTTTTCCTTATTTTTGATTTCAGGTGGGTCACCATGTTGGCATGCAGAAGAAGAGCAAAATTCAAGTTCAGTAGCACCCTAAAGACCAACAAGATTTCCTGAGCATGAATTTTTGAGAGTATCTGAGGAAGCAGGCTTTGACTCTTGCAAGCTTATTCTCTGGAAACACTATTGGTCTTTAAGATGCTATTGAACTCAAATCTTGCTCTCCTTTTGATGGTTTTTGGTGATACCAAGGATGCATGAGGGACTCCTAGAAGTCCAGTGAATGCTCTGAGCTACTGCTGTGGGGAGAGGTTAAGAAAACCAAGATACCTGTGAATGATGGAGATGTGAGTTGGAAAATCTGTCCCTAAACAGGTGACATGCTTTTGTCAGATTCTTGGCCATGTGCCTAGGTCCAACTTGTATGATGCTGTAGCAATGCCTGAAAGATCCCTATCAACCACCTCTACACTGAAGGACTATGGGTATGTTACCACACCCTCAAGAGGCTGGAGATGTTCTTTCCTGGCCCTTTTACTTTCTGATCCCAAGTCATAAAGTCAGTTCTCTCATAAGTCAGTTCTCTTAATTCTCACTATAAAGTCAGTTCTCAAAGGATAGGCTGACAAAGCACCAACTGTCATTGACTGTCTGGCTCTTAAAGGGTCATTCACTACTGATCAGCTGGCCTTGATCAGTTGATTAGATCTGTGGCTTACTGTATTGTAAACCACCCTGCAGAGTGTTTGTCTTTGACTCGGTCTGGTGGATGCTGCATTTAATACCAGAGGGTGCCCAGGAAAAGAGGGGATCTGGCATAATCCCCTCAAAAAAGCTTTTGTGGTATACTAGCCTCCATAGCCTCTGGAGATCTCTCTGACTTTCTTTAAAACTTCAGAGTTCATCTCTTGCAACTAACAGATCCAGCCAGGTTTAAGTAAAACTCTGTGGAGATTTTCTCAACCACACAAAGACATTACAAGAGAGTTACCTTTTGTTTCTAGTTTTTTTATTTTGAAAAGGCGCCCAGCACATATTAGAAATCTTCGTAGAAAAAAGTTTGAGGTGAATAGTAACCTATGGATATGGATATCATGTATTGTTAGAATCTTGGATCAAGATCACACCTACTTTATTGTGACTAAATTTATTGCTAAGTATCATCTCTTTTAGTCCTAAGGTTTGGTGAACCATGAGCAGTGCAGTCCTAAACAGAGTCACCCTCTCCTAAATCCACTGAAATCAGTGAGATTAAAAGGGTATAGGATTGCACCGTACGGCATATCACAACAATTTTGTAGTAGAAGTCAACCTTAAGCATTTGGGATCCTTATGTGTTGACAGAAACAATGTCTATCATGCAGAGCAACTGAGAAGAAGACCCAGCAGGGGGCAGGCGTCAGCTAGATAGGCCTTTAAGTTTATTGCCTTTCCATCCTTTTGTGTCACCTCTTTCTTTCCTTAAACTGATACTCTCAAGTCTGATTTCCTCCTCAGAAGTCTCTTCTCACTCCCTTTCCTTAGCTGGTTAGACCACTAGAGGCACTCTGTCTCTTGGCTTTCCTATTTGAAACTAGCGGGGCCCGGCCATGCTTTGCTGTGGCAATTGTCCTTCTCATCACAGTCCGCAACCCACACAGATGTCCATGCAGGTCCAATGATCCGCAGCATAGCCTTTTGGGGTGGTCAAATGGAATCCCTCTTTCCCTTTTCAATTCACATTGTTATATAGTGGTGTCTTGTTTTTTTAGTATAAGGTAACCCTTTTCATTCCACAACGGAACTGTCCAGAGTGCGAATCCCGCTGTCCATGAGGCTGGTTGACACGCACAGTCCTGGCTTGGGTGAGGCAGAACTGGGGCAAGGAGGCTATCCCAGGCAGGCAGCAGAGGCAGGGTGATGAGGCGTTCAGATCGAAGCCAGCTCCCTGGGTTTTTAAAGGGCCACGTGCAAAAGAAGTGGAGACCAGTAGTGTTGGTTCGCCCCCACCCCGCAGATTTTCTTAGAAGAAAAAGACAAACTCCAGCTCGCTTTTAGTAAAAGAGAGCTGTGGCAAATATGGGTGAGGAAGTGGGTAAGTGGTAGTTGGATGTGAGGGAGGGCAGAGTGAGGTGTGTGAGGATGAGCTGGATGTGGATGAGAGTATGTGTGTTGTGTGGTAGCAGTGGGTGAGGCACAGAGAGTGAAAGTTACCTGCGTGTGAGGGGGTGAACCCCACCTGACGTCTCACACGGCAAAGTGTGTATGTGTTTCACTTCCACTCATATTACCTAACAGTGTTACCTATTTACTGTTTTAACTGCTCATCTCTGGCCATCTGCGTGAACATTCTAAGCCCTCATACCAACCCCTCAGGCCACAGACATGCTGCACGAACATTCTAAAGGTGACAGTTAAACAGAGCCAGCTTCATGGCCTGGTGCACCAGGAAAAAGATGTTTTACCTGGCTCAGGTATGGACTTTCGGCGATTTGAAGGTCCGATTACCTGCCCGCAACAGGGAGGGACGTCATGTGAAAATTTGGGGGATATCTGTCCAGCCGTTTCGGCGTTAGGGCATGACTAACAAAGTCATTGTTAGCTTTTTATATGTATAGATGTTGTTCCCTAATCAACATTTGTCTATAGTGAGTCTTCTACTTCTGTGGGTAATTAACACTCTGGGAACATTATGTTCAATCCTAAAGTAGCATATTAAAGGTAATTGTTCAATGTGTATCGTTTTTCTTCAGCTGCATCAGCAAACAAAACCCACTGTGCATATTGATGCATTCCTGTATGATGATGACATTATTGATACCTTATGTGAAGAGGGAAAGATGAGCAGAAATTATTGCCTAACTTGTGGTTCTCATCAGACAGCACCATTAGGTAAGCATGTGATGCACTCAGAAGTGTCTGCACAGTAAATCCAGGAAGGTCCTGTATGTGATAAGAAATAAAGTGAAGCCAGAGTTTCCACTGCCAAAATACAATACATGCCCATGCCAGGGTGTACTCAAGCAGGGATTGTATTCCCTACAGCCAAATGATTTCTGAATTGAAATGTGCTCTGGAAGATAACTCCTGTCATTGGGCTCCTGAATGTGATGGGAAATAGGTAAAATGGATGCTTTTGCTGCCAAAAGTAGTTGGAAAATTAATGGATGGTGGTTACCTTCCTCCTTTGTTAAGAGAACACCACCGAATACATTGAACATAAAATGCGTGCTTGGTGCTGCAACTTTCTATTCCAGTCTTTCGAAAACATAAGAAAGAGCCTGCTGGATCAGACCAGAGTCCATCTAGTCCAGCACTCTGCTACTCGCAGTGGCCCACCAGATACCTTTGGGAGCTCACATGCACGATGTGAAAGCAATGGCATGCTGCTGCTGCTGCTCCCGAGCACCTGGTCTGCTAAGGCACTTGCAATCTCAAATCAAGGAGGTTCAAGATTGGTAGCCATAGATTAACTTCTCCATAAATCTGTCCAAGCTCCTTTTAAAGCTATCCAGGTTAATGGCCATCACCACATCCTGTGGCAGCATATTCCAAACACCAATCACGCGAAAAAGCTGGAAGCAGTGACATCTGTATTATGGCTCATGGGCCATCCAGCAATCAAAGAGTGTAATAAACAAAAATATAATGTTAATCAAGTGTGGTTTTCTTTTCTTTTTGAAAACATTCAAATCAGGGCTATCAAGTACCTAGATCACTGAAATTCAATGGGAATCTTTCTACACTCATATCAGTAATAAAACAGTTACACGACACTGGCAAAAGAACGAAATGATACCTCAGTTACAGTCACTGAAAAATTGACTGATTCCAGTTTCCAAATGGCAATTCTGTTAATGTTTTTGTCTGACATCTAAAAACAAATGAAGTTGGCCATTTCATCTTAATGAGTAAGTTCCTAAGTCAGTAAGTGAAAGGCTTTAATTTGTACTTCATTTTGTACCCTGCCATGCTGGAGTTGTGCAATTTAAAATGGTTCCAAACCATATGTTTGGTCTACAAGCTGAGGGAAATGATCCTCAAAGAATAATCTCAAAGAATGAGATGATAACTTGACTGGATCTTTCTGTTGAAATTGTGCAGTAGTGGAAGAATTAAATTGCTTCTCCCCTCCCCACATGTCCTTGGTTGGATTTAGAGTCCTGCTGCCCTGAAAGTAGGACAGGATCACTTCCATTCACTTTCTGATAGTTTATCTGAAGTCACAGCAGACTGGTGGAAAGAACTTGAAAAGCATCTGCAAATGGCTGATATTGAGAGTATTCTTGTCACTCAACAAGTGAGAGATGAAAATTCTGAAGGGAAGACTTGTTTCAAACTGTATTTTACAGTGGTTAATCAGCATTCCAACAATACCTTTATTTTGTGCTTTTTCCAGAGTTCATTTCCCATTCATTTTCTCTCATGGAACTGAAATTCCTATACCGGCATGTTCTACCTGATTTGACAGGGAAGATGGTGGTTGACATTGGCTCCAGGCTCGGTGCAGTGCTGTTTGGGGTAAAACCTTGTTTGGGAATTTGGTATAAAAAATTATTATGTATCTTTGATTTTGTGTGTGTGTGTGTTTTCATGTACCTAATTTTTTTGTCTGCAGATTTGATGTCTGGTTCAAAATTTTGTTTGGCCATATTTTATCTGCAGACAGCTTTCTTGCCAGAGGGTTAAAGGGTTTCAGAAAACTATAATAATGAAAGCATGAGTCAAGGGTAGTATATGATTTGTGAGACTTATCTTACAGCTGTTGGTTTTGTTTTACTTGCCACAAAATTGTTAAATTCAGTGTGTAGTATTCATAAGAGTTAATGCTGTGGATGCTTGTAAGACATTCCTATATGTTAAATATCCACCTAGTTTTTGTTAGAAATTATACTTGGACATAAACATCCTATGTTTAAGCTGTGTTTTGAGCAGTGAGCCCGGCATGCAGAGGTATATCGGGGGGAAATGGTGTCCGTGGACAACCCTTGCTCTAGGGGGGACGGCACCGCATCCCCCCTGCCCCCATGCATGTCTGAGCCCCCCATTCCTCCCTGCAGGCTGCCTCCTGAAGAAGCCGGCCTGGAGGGGGCAGGGGGATAGAGTGCTGCGGCAGGCAGCCCAGCCACCTCCACCTCCAAGCCCCACCCCCAAGGGCCTGGGGAGGGGAGGAGGTGGCTCGAACAGTGATGGGCGATTTTGTGTGCCCTGGGTCATTTGACACCCCCCCCCCCGTCCCCATGTCCCTGCCAACATGTGATCCTGTGAAAGGAAGGCCCCAAATTGTTAAACCACACTATTTCTGAATCAAGTTCTACTGAGAAATGAAAGCAAATTTCTAATGCTGTTTAATTTTATGTCTTTTTCTAAAAACAAACAAACCTCTAAGACTTTTTAATTTCATTCTAGGGCTACTTCTACAGCTCAGCATCTCAGATCTATGGAGTTGAAATGAATGCAGATTTTTGTCACCTGCAAGAAGTTATTGTTGCCAAATACCAGCTCAGTGAAAGAATAAAGGTGAAAAGCTCACATCTGACCATTTGCTTTCTTTTCAGAGTGATCGCAAGTTAGCTAAGCAACTAGAGAAATGCACCAATTTCTGTCACTCTAAGTGATGTTCTTCTAGGGAATATGCTGTTCGAAGCTGTTCTTCCAGGGAATGTGGTTGAATCAGTCAGCGGGTTCTGGGCAGCTACATAACAGCACCAATCGTGATCTCTACTATTTTGGAGTTAAAAAGTGGCCAGAGGAAAATATAGATTCAGAATATGAATGAGGGACTACAACTCAAGATGTAGTAGTTAGCAAGATGATTTTGAGGCGTTCCTTCTCATGGCTTTCCATTCTTGCAGTTTTTCTGATCTGTGCCTTATACACTGTTGGTACATACTTATTTTGAGTAATGCTTATTCCATGGAGATCAGTCAGTGGGTAACAACAATTAATTTAATGAATGTAACTGGGATAGGGCACAAGTGCTATCCTTTCGTCTTTTTCCCTCAATTCAACTTGATCGTATGCTGATAGCATCCTGTATCTCCCCCAGCTGTCTTAACATTTATTCAGTTTTTCATCCCTTTGCAACTCAGAATGCATCATAATCTCTCAGTGTAAGTGTTTGTGTGTAACGGCTTGAGAAACTGATGCAGGTAACCTTTTTCTATTATGTAGGTGTTAGTGATGAGGACTGTCCAATGACAATCTTTCATGGTATTCTAAGCTGGAAAATTCTCTTCCTTCAGGTGCTTAATGCAGACATACGTACCCAGGCTTCGCTTCTTCAGAAGGCTGATGTTGTTGTAATGAACAATGTCTTTGAATACTTCCTTGACAAAGAGGAACAGGCCAGGTAGGCTGTGTGTTCTAGACTTTAGGAACCAGAAATATGTGTTTGGCAATACAGCTAGCTAGTACTACATTCCATATTCTACACCCATTTTTATTTTTTTAATGAACAAAAAGACCTGAAATGTATATCAGAATAAACTCTGAATGTTATTAGAGGCCATCTTAAAAGTCTTCTTTTCAGGCTGAGTGACTGGATATAAATCTTTTGAATAAACTGTTTTCCCATTTGAATGCCACAAATACTTAATAGGCAATGAAAACAAAGACTGCCAACACAAGTTTGTATTTATCTTTCCTAGCAGTGACTAGAAAAATAACTTTGAAATTGAAGTACTTCATTTTCCCTGCATTATGATACCCAAAGATCTGGGATGTTGGCATAATGGAGAAACTTACTTTCTAGCTTCAGTTCTCACAGAACTGTCAACTAGGAAACTCAGTTTCTGAAATCTAGTTATTTCTTTCTACATACGTTGAATGTCAAGTCTTACTAATGTGAAATATTATTTTAATGTGATTAGGCCAGTCATGATTTATGTATTTATGGATTCAATCGGTACCATGAATTCACAGCTCTTTTGGTGTTTTCTTTAAAAGGTTTGGGTTTGCAGTAACAAAAAAATCCTCTAGGGTTTTTTAGGTGTAACATCTTGTTTCGTGTCGTGAACTATCAATTAAAACAGCTGATACCATACAATTCTTGATCTAGTGATCCTAACAGATCTTAAGGAGGTTCATTAATATAACATACTTTTTTAAAAAATAAGGAGTTTGTTTATGACCTTATTTACAGTAACACAAGACTTGTTTTTTGGTCTTGATTTTTGAAAAGTTTATCTCCTAATTTTTATTAAAATGGTTGTGTGTATAAAAATTCAGTCAAATTTTTAAAATGATGTTATGAAACTTAGCAACTACAGTATCAGAAGAAGAATCAAATAAGTCTGATGAAAGGAAGACAACAAATTACATTGCAATTGCAATCGCATCGTGACCTCTAGCTCAATTGTATTTTGAGTTTCTGCAAGTAGGTAGGGCAGAATAATATCTCAAAGTATGGTGCACAAGCCATTTTTCTTATAATCTTGCTAATACATGTGCAAGAAAAATGAGTACACTAAGCAGGATCAGCCCTAGTTAATATGGGAGACAACCAAGAAAGTCCAGGGCTCATTCCGCACATGCAGAATAATGCACTTTCAAACTGCTTTCAGTGCTCTTTGAAGCTGTGCGGAATGGCAAAATCCACTTGCAAACAGTTGTGAAAGTGGTTTGAAAACGCATTATTTTGCGTGTGCGGAAGGGGCCCAGGATTACTATGCAGAGACTGGCGATGACAAGCCACTTCTTTCATTTCTTGCTTTGAAAACTGTGCAAGGTTGCCCAGAGGCAAAGCTACAAGGGGGGCAGGGGGTGCGCGTTGCACCGGGCCCAGGCTGGGGCGGGGGGGTTCAGGTTTGCGCTTTTGTATTTTTAGTGTTTTTTTCAGTTTTTGGCCTGCAGGGGGCGCAGTTTTTAGGCTAGGTGAACCAAAATTTCAGGGTATCTTTAGGAGACTCTCCTGATGATACCACCCAGGTTTGGTGAGGTTTGGTTCAGGGGGTCCAAAGTTAAGGACTCCAAAAGGGGGTGCCCCATCCCCCATTGTTTCCAATGGGAGCTAATAGGAGATGGGGGCTACACCTTTGAGGGTCCATAACTTTGGACCCCCCTGAAACCAAATGTTACTAAGCCTGGGTGGTATCATCCGGAGAGTCTCCTAAAGATACCCTGAAATTTTGGTGCTGCTAGCCTAAAAACTGCCCCTTGCAGGCAAAAAACTGAAAAACACTAAAAAATACAAAAAACAAACTAAAACTGGGGCGGGGGGGCCCCTCAGATTTTGCACCGGGCTCCATTTTCCCTAGCTACACCTCTAAGGTTGCCATAAGTCAGCTGTGACACAACTTCACTGTCCACCACTAGAAAATCAACATCTTGTTCCTCAAAAGGCTCTACTGTTCCTGCAGGCCAGGCTAGGTTTCTAGCATTATATTATTTTCCTGGGATTAGTGTGGGTGTTTAATGTAGATGTGTGCATGTTGTGAAATGTGTGCACTCATTCACTAAGAAAATAAGATAGGCAGGAAAAGATCTGATTATTCTGTCTGTTGAAATTGTTCATCAAGAGAAAAAGCTTGCTGATACTATTGCAGCTCCTTCTTAGTGCTAGCATCGTTGCATCACTAGAAAATCTTTCTCAGCTCCTGAAACAAGGATTTGGGATAGCATTCAGGCTACTACAAGAATCTAGAACTGTCCTGCTCAAAATTATTATATACTTTTAACTAATATGATTAAACACAGTCTCATAAAGCCCACACTTTTGTACGACTGTATTTCATTGTAAATTGTTAAGAATTCTCTATGCTGGTAAATTCTTGAAGGAAGAATTTCTTACAAACTCTTACAATAATTTTTCCTAGATCCTGGGAGTTTATCAATCAAAATATAAAAAAGAAAGGATCATTATTAG
This sequence comes from Sphaerodactylus townsendi, assembly GCF_021028975.2. NCBI lineage: Eukaryota > Metazoa > Chordata > Lepidosauria > Squamata > Sphaerodactylidae > Sphaerodactylus > Sphaerodactylus townsendi. The sequence goes on along the minus strand of NC_059426.1, from coordinate 138,287,590 downwards.
TCACAGTCCCTAGCCTTGGGGAATCTTTATCAGATTTTCAGGTGAGTAACTGTATTTGAAGCCTGTTCACTCTGATTTTGATATAAAGAGCCATTTTCATCTAATTAAAATGCTAGGGATTTAATTGGTAATTCGCTTCAATAAACCAGTAATTCGCTTCTCTCTTGAAAGAGGCATTGTGGTCTTACTCTTATCACCAACAAATGAGAATCTGATTTCATGCCCCTAATCTCAACTTGATCTCTAGTTTTTAGGCAATAAAGAAATCTGTGGCACCTTAAAATAATTGCATTATATTGCTGCATAAGGTTTCATGGACTAGACTTCATTTCGACAGATACATCAAAAGACCATCAAATCTGAGAGGAACAAAAGGTCTGAGACATTTATAAACTGCTCAGCTATATAGAAGATGATCCATTCACAACAGTACTGATTAGTGATGATAAACTAATTTGATACTTGTATTGAGAGAGAAACTTATAGCCCCATTAAAAAGCCAGATTACTAGAATGAAATTTACTGGTGTATTCTACTTAAACAGTTTCATACTAGAAGCTCCATCAGAATCCCTGTTATCAAAGCTTGGGGACTTTGGGGTCAATAGAGTGTTCTGAGACACTGAAATAGACTTCTGTCAGATCTGTAGCATTACCTTGCTTCACTTTAATGTTGTTTGGTTGCTTTCTGCGTATTTTGCTTTTAATTTAAAATGTTTCTATCCTATTTTTTCTTTCAAGTGGCTAACAATAAATAATACATAAAAACAATAGCAATGCATTAAATATATGCATTAAAAACAGTAAACAATAACAAAAGACAAAGGCCTAACAGTGAGAATAAACTATTAACTATTCAAACACCATTAGTTCAGGGGGGAATGGTGTAAAGCAATTATTTTTTCTGTGGAATATAGAGATGGTTTTTAGCCACCATGGCTAGTAGCCATTGATGGACTCTTCTCCAGAGCCTGTCTAATTCACTTTTAAAGCTGTCTATTCTCACTGCCATTTCCACTCACTGTGATTACACCATTTAATTACTTGCTTGGTAAAGAAGTTCTTCCTTTTGTCCCTCCAGAATTTATTGTCCATCAACTTACCTGGTTAACCTCAAGGTTTAACATTACAGGGTGGGCAGACTAACATTGCAATCCTAAACAGAGTTACTCCAGTCTAAGCCCATTCATTTTAGTCAGCTTAGACTGGAGTAACTCTCTTTAAGATTGCACTGTAAACTACCTTAATCCATTTTCTCCACCCCTTGTAAAACTTTATAGACCTTTGTCGTTTCTGTCCTTAGTTGTTTTAATCTTCACAGCCAGACTAACTTTCAGGAGGCACTACAGAAAATTCGAGGTTGAGCCTGATTAAACAGGAAAGGTATTTTCCACAAGTCATATTCAAGACTTGTATGTTCCCAACATGGAATAAGTCTTCTAACGAGGCAGTCTCCCACAAAATGGGGAATTACCAGAGACACCAGCATTTCTAAGGACTCTTCATCACAACAGTCTCCACTCAGTGCCTTTTGGACTGGACTTTAATGCTTGTGACACGTACAGAGACTTTGGTTGTGGTACCTTATTTTGTTCTTGCATGTGTTCCATTTGTTTGTTCTGAGTTAAGTGTGTCTGAGATGGTGATGGTTTGTTCTGTGTATGCTTATTTAGTATTGATTTAGTATTGATTTTACACCAACTCAATACAGATCACTTTGCACCTACTTGTGAGTGTTGTGTTTGCCTGCAACCAAGTCTTTTGTAGCAGGTCTTTTGTATTCGATTAGCATATTGATAACAGCCAACCCCCAAACTGCAAGTGATTTGACCTAAGAGCTTCACACAGAGATTGAAAAGCATGTGGAATAGAATTGTGTCATGTGGAACCCCACAAGATAGGTTCTACTTTATTTTATTTATTTATGATATTTATTTCTCACCTCATACTAGCATATCTAGATGACTTACAAAGGTTAAAACAATAAAACCCATAATAAAAACATTTTGAATAAAATATAACAATTATAATAGCAATAAAACACATTAAAATAGCAATAAAAACACATTAAAATAATCCCCAGGCCAGAAGCTGTAGAAGGGTTTTCCAGGGAGACTAACCAAATGCCTGGGTGAGGAAGAAGGTCTTTGCCATGTTCTCAAACCCATAAAAGGTAGGCACATGGTGAATCTCTGAGTGGAGACAGAAAAAGTCCTCCCGCATGCTCCTGGCCCTTTGGTAGCAACTGGTTTCCAATCTATGAAGAATTATTTGGGCCTGTTCAAGGCACCTCCTCTGAAATCTACTACTATTTCCAAGTGCCTCAACAAGATGACATCATCTTCTGTATCAAAGGTTGTAGATAAATCCAAAAACAGCAACAGACAGACTTGGCCTTTCCCTGCAATCAGATGAGGGGTCTGTGTTTTATAGCTTGGCTTGAAGCCAAATTGGAAAGAGTCTAGAGCAGATGAGATATCCAATAAGACTTGGAGCTGGTCCATTACTGCTCTTTCAATCACTGCCCAGAAGGGTGTATTAGAAACCAGGTGATAATTGGCCACATCATTTTTCTGTAGGGATTTTTTAAAGTAGTTGATGAATAACCTCCTCTTTGGCCAAGAAAAGGAATCTAGAGTTAGTGAGCAATTTATAATAGGGTTTGTTGATGTGGTTCTCACATGATTTTATCAGCCAGTATGGGCAAGGATCAAGTACAAGTAGTGGCTTTCACAGATCCTGGAATCTTATCCACATCCATCATAGAAACTAGGTCAAAATTATCCATAAAATAGCCAAGTCTGAGTATTAGACCTTTCTTCTGGTATACCTGTGTTATAACTGACATCTACATTGGAACATATTTTCTATATTTTTATCAGCAAAAAGCTTGAAAAAAAGTATCACAGCTAATTGTCAATTCCTGGATCACTGGAGGCTGAGATTTAGGCATCAGAAATTTCTCAGCTACCTTGAATAATTGGTACAAACATGCTGCTGTACTAGTAGAAAAGTAACCTTTCTGTGCTGCTATCACCTTCACTTCACAGGTCTTACAATGGGCTCTTCAGCAAGATCTGTCAAATTTAGTAAGAACTCTCTGCCAGCACCATTCCAGACATCTCCCAGTCCTTTTCAGGCTATCCAGCTCTGTGGGAAACGAGGGGGCTAGGTTTCATCCTATGGGGAGGGGAGGTCAGCAAGGGACAACCTTGTCAATAGTTGCAAAGAGCATTACATTCCCTGTTTTCACTTTGGCCTGAGCAAAATATATTTGGAATCTTAAAATCTGCCAGAGCATTTTGGAATCTAGTAGGATGCATGAGTCTCTGTGGGCTGACCATTTTTACTGGGCCTCTTGTGTCAGGGTGTCGGGGTCACATTCATCTTGGTTTTAAGTAGATAATGGTTCAGGATGACTCTCCAGCCCTGAAACCAAACCTTTCCTCAAAGGCTTGCTGTAAAAGATTAAATCCAAGGTGTGACCTCTTTCATATGTTGGACCAGTTATAAGGCAATCAAAGAAGCTACAAAATCTTGGGCTAGTCCCAATGAGGTATCTGTAGCAGAATAATCAGTCTAGGAGTCTCCAGAGCCATGTCTGATAATGCCTCTGCCAACTCATAGAGGGTGCCTACTGGGGAACTAGATGGCTGTTAGACAAGAAGAATGCCTGATCTGTCCTAAGTCCCTAATTAAGGACCTTTGAAAACTACACAAACAGTTTAAGGATAATTCAAGGACAAGAAGAGTGAAGATGATGAGGGTACATAGTAAAAATAACTCCCTCTGTGTAGAATACCCATGGTTCTTGGGATAAAGTATTTGTATCTGCAACTTGTTCTCTTTAAAAAGAGGGAGACAGATTGCATTTGCTTATTACAAATCTGAATTTGGGTATTCCAGTTCTGTTTTTTCTTGCTTTCCCCTCTGCACTGGCATTTTTACAACTCCTACTCTTGCACCTGTTGGGACATGCAGAGCATATTTCATTTGCAGATAACTCTGGCTACAACCAGCTCATTTAATGATGATGATAACTTTGGCAGAGTTAGTAAAAGAACATTTCCTCCAGGTGAGCCGAAGGAGTAATAGCTACAGTTAAATCCTATGTAAAGTTACTCTAGTCTATGTTTATTAGAATCAGTGGCCTTAGATTGAAGTAGTTTTACACAGGATTACAGTTAGTCAATGCAAAGTAAAGCACCCAGGATGTTACTGACCCATGAGGTGATGTCACATCACAATGTTTACTGGGCAGACTTTGTTTACGAGGTGGTTTGCCATTACTTTTTCCAGTCTACATTTTACCCCTAGCAACCTGGGTACTCATTTTATTGACTTCGGAAGGATGGGAGGCCGAGTCAATTTTGAGCCGGCTACCTGAAACCAACTTCAATTGGGATCAAACTCAGCTCGTGAGCAGAGCTTTAACCACAGTACTGCCGCTTACCCCTCTGTACCACAGACCTAGAAGATATGCAATCCATGAAATAACACTTCGAATAATTGTGCAACATAACTAAATAAAATGCAAAAAACAGCTAAAGGCTTTATTCTCTTCAGTTAACAATATTGAAGCGGATCATTGTCAGATCAGGGAATAAAGGATGGCCCTTATTGGTCTGAACCTTAAAAGCAGGGGGAGATATCCCATTAAAATTAATAGCTGTGTTGACATATGGGAGACAGTCCGTGTCTAAGATAGCCATGTCCATACTTTACAACTGACTTACACTTTAAGTTTTACTTGGCAGGGGGAACTGATACAATTTCTAGAAAATGGTATCTATATAAAATGACCTGTGACACTAGCCTTTATTTGCTAAATAGACACTTGCCACATTGTAAAGCAGTTCTTTTTTTTTGGGGGGGGGGGGGAGACCTTACTGAGTCAGTAAAAGGCCAAAAATAGTTTTTTTGAAGTCTGGCAAAAGCAGTTCACCAGCTGCACAGAACTGTAACTTGTTAGTGTCCAAATGAAAGAAAGCAATATCAGGGAGCCATATGACTCCGGGGTGGGGGTACATATTTTGCATGCAGAAGGTCTCAGGTTCAGCCTCTGGCATCTCCATTCCAAGGTGGTTAGCTGATAGTTTGGGTGGGTTCAGGGGACCCTTCCTTTACCTGACTTCTCTGTGAGCCACTTAGTTGAGCTAGATAGGTCTGTAGTCTGACCCTGCAGTTTCACACTGTTGTGTTGTGCATTCCCATGGCTGAGTGCCACCAAGACATTCAAGCCTCCGTGCATATTTTGCAGACTTTTGCCTGTAACAACTCCACCATGCAACTTACTATTTGAATTGATTTCCTTTATAACATGCCTTCATCATTACTGCATTGTGCTGTATATTCACACTGCTTCCAATCAATGGCTGTCTAGTTTTGCTAACAGCTTGAAGTAAATTGTCAAATCTGTACCCAACAAGAATTTTATTAATGGTTTTATTTATTTATTTATGTTTTTAGCTCTTGAATGGGTCTAAGTATCATCTCTGTTGTATATATTAATTCCAACTATACCAATAAAGGTTTCTGTCTGTCTGTATATTCACAGGAGCAGATTCACACATGGAAGGTTAATTTCATGTTGCAATTTTTTTCAGGTGGACATTCAGCTCAGCCAATGGGTAGAAGAAATCCCATTACTCTATGATGTATTCTTGGAGGAAGATGCTGATAGAGAAGCACTGAAACAAATTTACTTATATAAGATTCTTTAATATAAATACTTACACAATCTATAGAGTTGTGGCTCATATAGCAGTGTTTTATTTCTTTTTTAATGAGCAGAGTGTGGAGCCTACAGCCATTTCTGGGGGTTAAAATGGAAAGGCAGAGACGTGATATGTTCACCTGGTTATAGTAAGAGAATCTAGTTCCCTTTAGTGAGAAGTCCATACTTAAAGAACAAAAAATGCTGCTGTGCTATTTTTTCTACAGATTTTGTCCTTTTTATTCTTAGATGCTGAATATGATGTTTAGTTTTGATGGTATTTATGTTGGCTGTTGTTTATGTCTACTTGCTTTTTTATATACTTCTTTGATACTTTTGTTACCAAACTGTGTTAACACTTTGTAAGCCACTTTGATAGTATTCGTGCAAGGCAGTATATACATTTTAAAATAAATACTGTGTACTCTAAAATATGCATCTGCTTTTTTGATAAGAATCTCCACCTTTTCCAGGTTGTTCAAACTACTCCATACATCTGGTAGTACAGGTTACTTTTTTTGTGGAATGTGGGAGTTCCTTATGAACAGCACCAAATACCCTTTTGCTAGAATTCTTTGCAGGCTGTCTCCCATGCACCTACCTCCTAAGCACTTGGACCAGGATTCAGTCCAATTTCCCCTTCATCTAGGGACACACTGCAAGTGCCAGTGCCTTCTTAGTTCCACTGGGAAGAAAAAGTGAGTAAATGGAGATGGGGCCCTCACAGCTGACACTAGACAAAGTCGCTTTGAATGCGGTTCCTTTTTCCTGTGAAATATTATTCCGTGAGGTCCACCAGGCAAAAATATATTACTAGAATTTCAGTGCCAGGCCAAAAAATATATATATTCTGGTAAAGTTATGTTAAACTCATCTTGTGGTTGTTTTCTTGAGTGTCATTGTAGCATCGTAGTTTGTTGTGATATATTTTTATTGTAATATTATAGGGTTTTTTAAAAAAAAATACATTTTTTGTAGTGCTGGCTTTTAATAAGTTGACTTTTGGAAAAGCAAGATAAGATGATAAAGCATGCAACTTTCATAGGGAAAAAATAAGTACATTAAGTGGTTGGAGCTTTCTGAAGAGATACACCAATAACCCTACTCATTATAAGGGCCACTTTAGCAGATGTAGTTTCTACTTGGACATGAAATATCCGTCTCCCAGAAAAAGTCTATTTTAGTTCACTGTATCCAAAATAGGGAGTCCACAGGGATTGGAACACAGACCACAATTATTTAATGCATACATAAATTGTTTGGAATTGGGATGAGCAGTGTATTGGTCAAGTTTGCTGATGATACCAAATTTTTCAGGGTAGTGAAAAGCAAAGTGGGTTGTGAAGAACTACAGAAGGTTCTATCTAAATTGGGTGAGGGTGCAACTGTATGTCAAGTTCCATGTCAGTAAGGGCAAATCGCTCTAATCTGGACAACCCAGGCTAACCTGATGTCTTCAAATCTCAGAAGCCAAGCAGGGCTAGTCCTGGCTAGTATTTGGATGGGAGACCATAAACCACTTCTGAACATCTCTTGTTTTGAAAACTCCTGCATAACTTCTGGTATTCCTTGATGGACTTCGCATCCGAATACTAACCAGGGTTGACGTTTAGCTTCTGAGATCTGACAATATTGGGCTATCTGAGGCTTTCTGGATCAGGGGCAATGAATCTTGGCCATGGTGGAAAAAAGGGAGGCAGTATCAGGGGAAGCCCTTGACCACCATACTGTGTTTATACTGCCTTTCAGAGCAATTTGTTGGCCTCTGTCTGAAAGATGATAATGAACTAGATGGATCACAGTTCTGATCAAAAGAGATTATTCTTACTTATAGATGCAAACAACATTCAGTAAAATGGGGTGACTCAGAGTAGTATGGACCACTGTCAATTTTACATTGGTGGTTTTGAACAGCCTTCAGTAGAAAATAAGGGATAAACCTGTGTAATATTTCATGTATGTTGTTTTATTAAGAAATGGCAAACCATGATAATTAAAACTAACAAACTGCCCATATTTCACCATTACTTTTTTCCATTCCCCAAACTCCCTAATTTCCACATTAGGACCTCATCAGTTCAACAGTTCAACAGCAGTGGCGTAGGAGGTTAAGAGCTCATGTAGCTAATCTGGAGGAACCGGGTTTGATTCCCAGCTCTGCCGCCTGAGCTGTGGAGGCTTATCTGGGGAATTCAGATTAGCCTGTGCACTCCCACACATGCCAGCTGGGTGACCTTGGGCTAGTCACAGCTTCTCGGAGCTCTCTCAGCCCCACCTACCTCACAGGGTGTTTGTTGTGAGGGGGGAAGGGCAAGGAGATTGTGAGCCCCTTTGAGTCTCCTGCAGGAGAGAAAGGGGGGATATAAATCCAAACTTCTTCTTCTTCTTCTTCTTCTTCTTCTTCTTCTTCTTCTTCTTCTTCTTCTTTTTTAGTGGAGTTACCACTAGGGGGCATTCAAAACATTATGGTCAGGGTTTTCAAAAGTATTAATAACCCTGCTGGACAGTGACTCTAGCAGGATAACTCTAGTATTTTGCTGCAGCCTTCTCTTTACTGGATTAATCTTTACCTGGGATGTCCTTAGAAAGGACAGTTTTGAAACACAGTGCTGTCCAGCAGATCACATCAGGCAGCATATTGGTACAGAAAGCCCCTCGTGTCTTGTGACTAGAAGAGAGCAACACAATATATTGGGGCAACATATCTCTGGCACATCATATTACCTTTTCACTGGTATGAATTCAGTACTTTTAATTATGTAAAAAGAGGCCTTTATTTGCCTTTAAGAGCCTTTAGGAATTATGAGTTTTAGCATACTGATTAACATGAATGGGCCTATCACTATGATTTGGTTTGACAGACCTGATGGGTGATCAGGAACTCCACAATAGGCTTGAATAATCCGTTAGAGATCTTTCTTCTGGTCTTAGAAGGCTGACACCTTTTAGCTCATGGACGGGACAGAAACTGATCCCAGTATTTGAATTTGGGTACAGAAAAACTTGAATGTTTTTATTGGTTGGCTAAAACTTGGGCATCCTTGAGGTGAAGTTGCCATTTTCAGGAACTGTAACCAATGCAAAAGTAATAGTTGTATTGTCTGTCTTAGAAAACTACGCCTAAAGTACAATACTTCTATATTTTTAAATAAGCTGTTACAAACATCATAAGTCTTCACTGGATTCTCTCATAGAAAGGAACTGTAGCATTGCTCCTGCACTTCTCACCTTCCAAAAAAGTGGGATTTGTTTAACAGTATCTGTACTGAATTCGGTTTTATTTACAAGATTCCAGTCTGATACAAACAATATTTCCTTTGTTCCTAGTAATGCCAGTTGTCCAGCCCATGGAATCACCTAAAAGAGGTGGGGTTAATTTTCCTTTGTTCCTAGCCTGGTATTCATATGGATTTTCACTAGTCTGAATTTAACGGACCAATCCAGATAGAGGGCGGGGAGCTCAGCAGCAGCTGGGAATGGTGCCATGAAAGCAGCAGTGTGCCACCTCCGATGGTGCTCTGGGCAATGCAGCATGCAGTGGTGGGGGGGGAGGGGTGAGCCCTGCTGCTGCCTAGACAGCTCAACTGGGGAAACAGACTTAGGCCACAAGTTATCTTGGCTAAACTGAAGGCATTCCTAGATCGAAAGCCTGGTGGAAGCTGATTAAAGTCGGGTCAACCCCGGAAACACCCCTAGCCCACTCCCGGCCATGCTGGCGTCCACCTTTAGACAGGCGTGGCTCTGCAGGCAGCAGGCTCTACGAGGTCAAGTGCCACAGAGCTGTGTAGTGCCCGACTGCTGCCATTTGCTTTCCCCCCTGATATAGGTGCCACTAACACTGGCAGAGTGGACAAATGTGCTGACATGGCCCCATACCAGGTAGAGGAGGTGCTTCCCCCCACCCCTATCCCCAGATTAGGCTGAAGAGGTTCTGTGCCTGACTAGATCTCTTTTTTCTATCATAAGTGGAACAGGACGCGAATTGGTTTAGAGGTTTTCAGACTGTGTCCAGGTAAAGTCAGATGTTCCTTCAAAACTAATCTTCAGTTTCAAGATCAATAAGGACGGATGCCCCAAAATACAGCTTTTCTTTTGCAGTGTATAAATGATAGGGAAAGCTTGTATGTGCTTCAGGAGCTGAACTAAGTTTGTGCTTCAGAACATGCCACAGAATGTTCTGCATTATTTAGAGACTCTGTTTCAATTGTTTGGAAACTATGGGTTTGGTCTATGATTTGTCTGGTGTCTGATTACAGTGACCAGGTTTGTTAGTTCCTGTTTTAGAATCAAAGAATCATAGAGTTGGAAAAGACCCCAAGAGTCATCAAGTCCAACCTCATGCAATGCAGGAACACATAATCAGAGCACTCCTGACAGATGGCCATTCAGCCTCTCTTTAAAAACCTCCAAAGAAGAAGACTCCACCACACTCCTAGGTAGTGCATTCCACTGTCAAACAGCCCTGACAGTCAGGAAGTTCTTCCTAATGGTTAGGTGGAATCTCTTTTCCTGCACCTTGAACCCACTGCTGCTGGTTCTAGTCTCTGAAGCAGCAAAAAACAAGCTTGCTTCCTCACCAATATGACATCCCTTCAGATATCTAAACATGGCTATTACGTCATCTCTTAACCTTCTCTTCACCAAACAAAACATACACAGCTGCCTAAGTCTCTCCTTGTATGGAATGGATTTCAGCCCTTTTACCATTTTGGTTGCCCTCCTCTGGACCCATTGTCAATATCCTTCTTGAATTGCGGTGCCCATAACTACACAGTATTCCAGGTGAGGTCTGACCAATGCTGAATAGAGAGGTACAATTACATCCCTCGATCTAGACACTGTACTCCTATTGATACAGCCCAGAATCGCATTGGCTTTCTTGGCTGCTGCATCACACTACTGATTCATGTTCAGTTTGTGGTCTACTAAGACTCCCAGATCCCTTTTGCATGTAATGTTGTCAAGCCAGGTGTCACCCATTTTATATCTGTGCATTTCATTTTTTTCTGCCTAAGTGTAGTATCTTACATTTATCTCTTGAAATTCATTTTGTCTGTTTTGGCCCAGCTCTCTAATCTGTCCTCTGGGGTATTAGCTACCCTTCCTATTTTGGTGTCATCTGCACTGCAAATTTGATTAGAATGCCCTCTATTCCACCATCCAAGTCATTGATAAAAAATGTTGAATAGCACTGGGGCCAGGACAGATCCCTGTGGCACCCCACTAGTCACTTCTCTCCAGGATGAAGATGGGCCATTGATAAGCACCCTTTGAGTTCGGTCAGTCAACCAATTACAAATCCATCTAATAGTAGCATTGTCTAGTCCACATTTCACTAGCTTACTTGCAAAAATATTATGGGGCATCTTGTCAAAAGCTTTACTAAAATCAAGACATTCTACATCCACAGCATTCCCTTTGTCTACCAAGTTTGTCACTCTACCTAAAAGAGAGATAAGATTAGTCTGGCATGACTTGTTTTTCAGAAACCCATGCTGACTTTTTGTGATCACAGTATTCCCTTCTCAGTGATGGCAGACCGTCTGTTTAATGATCTGCTCCAGAATCTTCCCTGGTATTGAAGTCAGGCTGACTGGACGGTAATTACTAGGGTCCTCCTTTTTCCCCTTTCTGAAGATGGGGATAACATTAGCCCTCCTCCAGTGCATTGGGACTTCTCCTGTTCTCCAGGAGTTCTCAAAGATTATAGCAAGTGGTTTTGAGATTACTTCTGCCAATTCTTTTCATACCCTGAGATGTAGCTCACCAAGCCCTGGAGATTTGAATTTGTTTAAAGTAGCCAGGTGTTCCTGCACTACCTCTTTATTTATTCTGTGATTTTCTCCTACTGTATCTTTGGTTTCATTTTCCTGGATGAGCACCATTTCCTTTTTGGGAAAAGACTGAGGCAAAGAAGGTGTTGAGTAGTTCTGCCTTTTCTCTGTCCCCTGTTAGCATTTTGCCATCTTCTCCATGCAGTGACTCTATCCTATCTTTTTTCTTCCTTTTGCTATGGACATAACTAAACAAGCCTCTTTTTGTTTTGTTTTTAACCTCTCTAGCAAGCCTCAGCTCATTGTGAGCTTTAGCTTTTCTGAGTTTCTCCCTACACATCCTGGTTATTTGTTTTTATTCCTCTTTGGTGATTTCCCCCCTTTTCCATTTCTTGTACATGTCCTTTTTAAATCAGTTGAAAGTTCTTTAGACAGCCATCCTGGTTTCCTTAGACACCTCCCATTTTTCCTCCTCATTGGAACTGTTTGAAATTGTGCCCTCAAGATCTCACTTTTAAGAAACTCCCAGCCATCATTCACTCCTTTCTCTTTTAGTATTTTTGACCTCAGGATCGCATCCAGTAGATTCCTGAGCTTACTGAAATCTGCTTTCTTAAAGTCTAGAATGTGTGTATGCTTAGCATCTCCTTTCCACTGTATAACAAACTCCAGGAGAACATGATCACTCCCATCTAAGGATCCTACCACTTCCACTCCACTAATCAGGTCATCATTATTGGTTAGGAGCAGATCTAAAATAGTTGTTTGCTTTGTTGCTTCTTCCACCTTCTGGCCCATGAAATTGCCTGCAAGGCAAGTGAGAAATTTGTTGGACCTGATTGTCATGGAAGAGTTTGACACCCAACAAATATCAGGATAATTGTGGCTCTTTAAAAACTGGCAAAATACAAGGTGGAATATCAAAGAAAGGTAGTATTGGGCTAGAAAGTGAGGCTGGAAGGTCCAGCAGTCTAACAAATAGGTGTGTCCGGTTAGTATGCAGAGCACAACAGAAAATGTTATCCAATCACAAGACTAAACAGTCTAATCAGAATGCTTATGATCAACTACCTACTGGTGGTGATTTGACAAAGCAAGATGAATAGTGTATCTCTGATACAATCATTCTCTGACAAGAGCTAGCTGCTGAGCCCAAATTTGATAGTGTCAGATCTGCATGTGAATCCCAATTCAACCACTTCATGCTGGACGCACCCTCTGAAACCTTTCTTTTGTTTTGGTATGCCAGCTTTTACGTCTGCTACTGAATATTCAGAGAGGTTGAAATGTTCAGTCCCTAGTTTTAGAATATTCCTATTTTTTCATGTCTGATTTGTGTCATCTTGCATAAATTTGTTGTAGAAGCAGTTCAAGCTGGCCAATGTAAATGTAAATGGGTATTGCAGGCACATAAAGTAATGTATTGTGATAGAAGATATACAAGTAATTCAGTCTTGATAGGATGGCTAATATTGTTGTGTCATATGAGTTCATTTCAGGGAAAAGTTTATGGATTTGGATGATGTATTGATGCTTGTGAATAGCGCCTTCAGGTTACAGGTAAATAATATAGGTCAAAGTATGTGAGGTAGAAGTATTATTTTCCAGGATATGCTGTGAATCCTTGATTACGGACTAGAAAAATTCAGCTGGCAGCTGTAGGTGATAGTGATATTTTCAGGGGATAGTCATGTTGGTCTACAGTAGAACAGCTAAATTCAAGGCCAGTAGCATCTTGGGATGAAAAGAACTCTCTCTTTCCCACCTACTTCACGAGGTGTCTGTTGTGGGGGGAGGAAGAAGTTTGTAAGGTGCTTTGAGATTCCTCATGGTTGAGCAGGCTATAAATCCAAACTCTTCTTCTGTGGTGTCAGCCACAGATAAAAGGCTGCCAGCTCTAGTTGGGGAAATTCCCAGGGTTTTGGAGCTGGTTGCGGGGGCAGGTGGAGCTTTGGGAGGAAGCTCAGCAATGGTGTAAGAACATAAGAACATAAGAACAAGCCAGCTGGATCAGACCAAAGTCCATCTAGTCCAGCTCTCTGCTACTCGCAGTGGCCCACCAGGTGCCTTTGGGAGCTCACATGTAGGATGTGAACGCAATGGCCTTCTGCGGCTGTTGCTCCCGATCACCTGGTCTGTTAAGGCATTTGCAATCTCAGATCAAAGAGGATCAAGATTGGTAGCCATAAATCGACTTCTCCTCCATAAATCTGTCCAAGCCCCTTTTAAAGCTATCCAGGTTAGTGGCCATCACCACCTCCTGTGGCAGCATATTCCAAACACTAATCACACGTTGCATGAAGAAGTGTTTCCTTTTATTAGTCCTAATTCTTCCCCCCAGCATTTTCAATGTATGCCCCCTGGTTCTAGTATTGTGAGAAAGAGAGAGAAATTCTCTCTGTCAACATTTTCTACCCCATGCATAATTTTATAGACTTCAATCATATCCCCCCTCAGCCGCCTCCTCTCCAAACTAAAGAGTCCCAAACGCTACAGCCTCTCCTCATAGGGAAGGTGCTCCAGTCCCTCAATCATCCTTGTTGCCCTTCTCTGCACTTTTTCTATCTCCTCAATATCCTTTTTGAGATGCGGCGACCAGAACTGGACACAGTACTCCAAGTGCGGTCGCACCACTGTTTTATATAAGGGCATGACAATCTTTGCAGTTTTATTATCAATTCCTTTTCTAATGATCCCCAGCATAGAGTTTGCCTTTTTCACAGCTGCCATGCATTGAGTTGACATTCTCATGGAACTATCAACTAAGACGCCTAAATCCCTTTCCTGGTCTGTGACTGATAGCACTGACCCCTGTAGCGTGTATGTGAAGTTTGGATTTTTTGCCCCTATGTGCATCACTTTACATTTTGCTACATTGAACTGCATTGGCCATTTCTGAGCCCACTCACCTAATCCGCTTGGAGCTCTTCGCAATCCTTTGTGGTTCTCACCACCCTTTTTCTATCTCCTCAATATCCTTTTTGAGATGTGTGATGTCCTAGAGTCTGCCCTCCAAAGCTGCAATTTCCTCCCATGGGAACTGGTCTCTACTACTGGCTGGGGGGAGTTTAGAAGTTAAGAACCACTAGTTTAGACTACCTTACAGTTGAAGTGCAGGCCTAGACAACAGGAAGGTACTAGCCTTCAAAGGGTATATTTCACAGCCAACTTATATTCAGGTTGCAGACCCCTGTTTCAGATTCTATGTACATCAAGGCTTTAAACAATCTCAACTATTTTGGTTCATAAATATCCAAGAATAATGTTTATTTCACTGTATTTGAGAATGGTCCCCCTATTATTTCACAATTACATGTTGAGGTTCAGTGTCATTTTACACTCCATCCCCTTAAACATTCTGCAAACTTAAACAAGTGGGGGGGCCCTCCCCCATTTCCTCAGCAAGGCCATTCTACAAGCTGGGAGCTAAAGCAGAGAATCCATCTTATGGTCTATCTTCCCCATTTGCAAGGTGGCACCTTCAGAACGTGTCCAGATGAGTGGAACTGTTGTGGCAGAGCATGGAGAGGCAGGGCTGTATGCCCATTATGGACTTGTGGGCTTTGTAAATGATAAGTAGAATATTTAATTGAACCTGGTAATCCATTTGAGACAAGTACAATGGTGAATGAGAAGAAGAGAAACTTGGGTAATATGTTCAAGTGTTAGTCTCCCCTGGGTTTGGATTTATGACAGTTTTGGCTCAAGAAAAAGGTTACAGCATCTGGCCAATTATATCTCAGTTTTCTTACTTGCCCAGGGAAACTGCAACCCCTTTACTTCAGTTGCCCTGAGCAAGTATAGATGGTAGAAAGTGCTGTCAGATTCCAACCAGCTTCTGGATGTCCTGAGGTGGTTTGCTATTAGCAGCTTCTGTGGTGCAACCCTGGACTTCCTTGGTGGTCTCCCATCTAAGCACTAACCAAGATTGAACCTGCTTAGTTTCTGAGATCTCATGAGAATAGGCTAGCTTGGACTATTCAGGTCAGGAATGGGGGAGGTACTGTAACTCATAAACATTGGCAATACATAGTAACTATTTGTGCTTCTGAAATCATATAAAATAAATGGATCCATCAAACTGTAATTCTACAAACACTATCTGTTATTTATTTATAACTTTGCTGCTTCAAAGTGGCTTCGGTTGCTATTCCATTCCTGTCATATTTGCATAACAACCACCCAGTGAAATAGAACAGCTGGATTCAAGCCCTGTTGCACCTTAGAGACCAATATTTTGGGAGTATGAGCTTTCAAGAGTCAAAGCTCACACCTTGAAAATCTACTTCATCTCTAAGGTACTACTGGACTTGAATCTATCTGTTCTACTACAGACAACACAGCTGCTGTCTGAAACCTGTGATGTAGGGAAGGCTGAGGGAGGGTGATTGGCCTGAGTCTCCCAAATCCTAATCTGACAGTTTTACTGGAGCATTTTTGGGTGACTGCTAAAGCAACTACACTCCTAAAATCATTTGCAAGCAATTAGAATTTCAAGACCACAATTGTTGATGTCATGTGACTGCACAGTACTGTGTCATCTCACTATTTTATAGGAGAAGGGATGTAGACTGTTAACAGCCCTATCCTGTGTGCCCCTAAGCCTTTACCTGCACTTCTTTAATAAAATCAGGCTGCAAGTGATAACTCTGAGTACCATCCTTAGCAGAGTTCTAATTGATGTCAAGACTTAGAAAGGTTAAATGGCACTACTAGACAACTTGTCTGTTAGACTGCTTGTCTCTAAGTATTGTTAGACTGCTAGTATTGCTAGACTGCTTGTCCCTAAGTATTGCTATGCAAGAACTTTCAGAAACAGTATTTTAGAATTTGAACTCTGCAAGACTAGGGGTTCCAAAGAGCTAATACTAATAATAAATCATCTTAAAGCACCTTGGAGTGTAACACACTTTTTGAAGCTTTCATGAAGCTAAAGTCCATTTTGTCAGATGAGTCTATAGATATCCTGATTATAGAAAGACACCCTCCAACACACATTTTAATAATTTATTTAAAACAGTGAGGACAAAAGGTTAAGTAATGCAAAGTGAATTGGTGAGGATGCCATACTGTCATGCTGATCACAAGTGAATACAAAATCCAATCAGTGTGGGCTGAATGACTAGTGATGAATAGATATAACATGGTGACTAATGTGAATAAACATCTCAAGGCTGGGCCATAGCCTGGAGCCCATTTACTTTGTATCCCACCTTTCAAGGGGGTGGACAAAGACCCCTGTGCTTTTTTAATGCATATACGGCAATAGAAGTTCATTGTTCACTAATTAAATAGTAGGATGTAAACTGCTTAAGATAACACCCTTGTAATGGATTGTGCTGTTTTGTTGAGCCATGCAGGGAGACTCCCATTAGTCTTTATCTAAAAAGGTTTCTAAAACCTCACCCATCTGTAAGGAGGCTGAAAGGTATACTTCAGGGCAGCCTTGCATTTTGGCTGCCCAAAACAAAACATTTCAAAGTGTTGCAACTCAATAAAGAAGTAATCAGGGGGAGGAGGTGGGATGCCAAATAGATTGCTACCACTTGGAAGAATTGATGAGGCTTTGCTATGGGATTAGTAGTGCCTGCCTCTGGGCCTATGTGCTACCTTCCCACTTTACCTGTGTATCTCATAATTATTTTTAAAAAGAGATAAACTCACACACAAGTAGTGTCACAGTTCTAATTCATATGCACCAAGCAACAACTCTAATATCTGCTTTCCAAGTCAAAATTGCATTTTTAAGAAGTTGGGTGCCAGTGCAATGCAACAGTAAATCCTGTTTCTGTCAGGTAAAGACTGAGGTCCACTCATAATTTACCTTTGCTCTCAATTAGAAAGTTGCTTTCCTGTAGAGAAATGGAGTTGACATGGCTTCTGACAGCACAGTATACACTGGAATGGACAATAAAATTATTTTGATACAGTATCTGTATTTTATTCTGAAGTGACATAGCACACCAAGAACATCTGGGAATATAGTCACATGGTGATGTGTTTTAATAAATAAGTGCTCTCTACTGAACATACCGTTTCTCTCTCTTGTTCCCCTCCTGCAGCTCTTATCCCTTTCATTCAAATCCCTAATGTTAGTTATGGAAGAGATTTTCATTTTTAATGCACATCTTTTATTATTTTAATTTTCTTTTCACACACATGCCCTTCATATTTCCTAGCATCCGATCACACATTTATCTGCCTCCTAGGTACCATGTTTAATGACGAAGAATCTTGCACAGGCTAAGCCTCCGAGAGCCTCGACACCCTTCAGACATCTTTTCAGCTACTAATTCAAAAATGGAGGATGAGTGTTTCATCCCTTAATTCATACCGTAGCTCTCTTGTCTTCCTGTGTGTCACAAACTGGAAAGGCGGAGAGCGGCCAATAAAGATGTAGGGGAAAGAAGTCGAAAAAAAAGCTCCTCCCAACAGCTCTTCCTCATTGAGAGCTGTAAGTAGTAGATCAAAAACTTCCACGGAGCTGGGGAAGAAAACGGGTGGGGAGGGGCGAGAAAGAAAGAAGAAGAGGAAAGCCTTATTGAAGACACCCAGGTGGAAGGGACAATCGCGGTACAAATCAGGTAGGAGGGGAAATGTGCAACCTGGAGAGGGTCAAATCTGCCTCGCAGACCAGTCGGGCAAGACAGAAAAGGGCACTCTCTGAACATCCTGACAGGAGGAAGCTCGTCCCAGCTGGGGGGTGGGGAAGACCTCATTAAATATCAAACTGGTGGGAGGACACACGGGATTGAAAGCGGCGAGGGAGTAAATCCTGACAGAAGCTGGGCGAGAGAGCAGATAAAGGATCAAAGCGCTGCCCCCACCCTTCCCCTTCCTCCCTGTTTGGTTGGCGTTTCGAAGAGTGCGGAACGAGGCGTCCCAAACCCGGTCGGAAGCCAGCGGGGGATCAGCGGCGCGTGCTCGGGGGAGATTCCTCCCTCTGTTCCCACCCGGGACCACGTTGTGAGTGGTGGGGGGGGGGGGAGGGATCAAGTGATCGTTGTGGCCGCCGCCGCCGCCTGCTGCTTGGCGTCATGGCCCCATTGTGAGGCGGCCGGGGGGGGGGAGAGGAGGAGGAAAGAGAAGGATCCACGCATCGAGGGCTTGTTCAGTTCTAGGCGAGGAAGCGTCGTGTCAGGAGCGCACAAAAGAGAGTCGCCGGCTGTTACCGAAACTACTCTTCATTTTTATTCTTACTTATCGGTTCTCTTCTCTTCCCCCTTCCCTCCCTCCAGCCCATCCCGTTCTCCAACGCAATTAGGACCCGGGCTATGCCGCTGCTACACCGAAAGCCCTTCGTGAGGGAGAAACCCCCCGCTGACTTGCGGCCAGACGAGCACGTCTTCTATTGCAAGGTCACCAACGAGATCTTCAGGGATTACGAGTAAGAGGCGCTGCGACTTCTTTCTCTCTCTCCCCCCCCGCCCCCCCCCCCCATCCCGGGCTCTGGCGGGCTAGTTTGAAAGGCGAGCGCGGCGGCGGCAAACGGCTGACACCTGGCCGCGACTGGAGGAGCAGGAGGGAATTCCCTCCGAGGGGTCGGGGAAACCCGCTGACCGTCCCCCACCCCTTCTTCGGGGCGGGAGGAGAGGAGGAGCGGGGGTCTACCTACTCCATGACGGGGGAGAGGGAAAGTTTTTTGGGGGCCGGCGAGAGAGACTGGCTGTCTGGGGCGGCTGGTGCCTTCACCCTGGCGCTTGCCACGGACCCCAGACTTCGTCTCATGTCGGCCGGGACTATTACTAGGCCTTAGTGCGAGTCTCGGTGTTGTAGTAGTAGTAGTCCCGGCGCCTTCGAGGCCTCCCCCTTGGAGGCGCGGCGCGGAAACTGTCACGGAATCAACGGCTGTGTAGGCCAAGGCTTCGGGCTGAGGCGGCCGGGGCTGCCTGCCTGCCTGCCTGATGGGTGTCAGCAGCCTCATGCTATTGTTTTCCCGGCAGCTGGAAGGACGGGGAGCAAAACGCGTCGTCTCTTAGCCGCCCTAGCGGCGGCGGCTCCCCGCTGCCTAATTCATCGGGTTTGGGGTTTAGGTTCAAAATCTCAACAAGCCCCAAAGCTAACAGTTCACGAGCTGCTGAATTTCCTCTCCTCACTTTTGCTCCATTCGGGATTTTAAGCAGCGTTCAATGTCTTTATTTCTGCTCCTTCGGACAGAGTTCTGCACCTGTTTGTCGGCATGCATCCTTAGCATGTTTATAGCCCATCCCCCCGCCGCCTCGAGATTTCTTGATAGCTTTGCTATAGTTGTGCTGTGGTTAAATTATAAGGTTTGTCGAGTGAGAGAAGCTACATAACTGAATAATAACCATTTGTGTCGGAATTGTTCAGTCATGTTCCAGAAGTAAGATGTTATTGAGTTTAACACTATTTTTCTGGCTTTTAAAATGTTTCTGCTACTCACCTAAAGTGAAAGTAGAACAACTGGTTTATAGAGTATTGCCTCTTTATGTGGAGCTGTGTTAGTTAATCTGTTAAAAGGAAGACTGATCAATCGAATTTCCAGTATTGCTGATCAGGCAGTGTTTTTCTGATGTGAAACTAGGGTTATCAGCTCTGGATTGGAAAATCCCTGGAGATTTGGATGGGGGGAGATCTTGGGGAGGGCAGGGTTTTGCAAGTGAGGCACCTCAGTGTAGAGTAATGCCATAGAGAGAACCCTCCAAAGCTGCCATATTCTGCTGAGAAGCTGATGAATTTGGAGAACAGAGTAATGCCAGAAGATATCCTGGCCCCATCTGGAAATTAGCAGTGCTATATTAAACAAAGTTAACAGTTAATTTCAACTAAATTCCTTAGTGTGGTTGATTTATTTTACATTTTCTGTGAAGTGTCATTAATCACAACATATTTTCCAGGATGTTTTGTACAGGGGTAATGGTATTGGCTAACAATGCATTAAGCTACTTGAGGGAATCTGTTTAGGACAAAATTATTCTGATCTCGAACTCTTTGTGATAGATAAGAAATGAGATTCCCTTTTCACCACTCCCTCCTTTTTGCTCGCCACAGGCTTGGGGCGCAATCCTGTCACAGGGAAGCACTTCAAAGTCCCATTTCCTTTACTGGAAAGGATTTAAATGTATACTTCTTATCCTTGTTGATATAAACGGACTGTAGAAGGACTTGACACTGGTTGGTCTGTAATACTGCATTTTTAATATATGTGTACCTTCATGATTTAACTGAGTTTTTTGTTCTTTTTTGCAATGTATAAAATTAGAGCACACCTTGCTGTTCTCATGTATAGACTTGTCTGTAACTCAAACAGACTTCATCTTGTAAAACCATAAGGGTGAGATTAAATAATATTGAGTTATTTTTCTTTGTTCTCTGTACAAGGTACTCAAGTAGTGATCTGGGAAAAAAAGTTGGTTATCTTTTGATTCAATTTAAATAGGCTAAAGTGAATGAGAACCTGTTCAGTGTCAGAGGTCATCCCAGGGACAGATGATACATGCACAGTCTAACCTTGCCATGGGGACACTGTTGCTAGATTTTCCTATTGGGGTAGAAGAAGTCTTTGGGACAAATGTTTTGAGCTCTAAAAAGACACAATTTGTTGATTGTGGTGGGTTTTCTGGCCTGTGTGGCTGTGGTCTGGTGGATCTTGTTCCTAACGTATCGCCTGCATCTGTGGCTGGCATCCTCAGAGGTGTATCACAGAAAAGTCTGTTTCACAACGTTAGGAACAAGATCCACCAGACCATGACCACACATCCCAGAAAACCCACCACAACTAATTGAATCCGGCCATGAAAGCCTTCGACAATACACAGTTTGTTATTTAGAAGTGACATGATTCAATAATACATCTTATACATTCTTTTAAAGGCTAGGTGTAAACTGGTTGTTGTGGGTTTTCCTGGTTGTGTGGCTGTGGTCTGGTAGATCTTGTTCCTGTCTGTAACAGACTTCCCTCTGATACACCACTGAAGACACCAGCCACAGATGCAGGCAAAACGTTAGGAACAAGATCTATCAGACCATGGCCACACAGCCAGAAAACCCACAACAGCCAGTTGAATCCAGTCGTGAAAGCCTTCGACAATATGCTAGGTGTAAACACAAATAATACACAGTTACAAAGTACAAACTTTTCAGAGTTCCCAAGTATCTTTACAGAATATTTGTGTACTTTATGTGGGTTTTTTGATGCTGCAGCTTGGATTTGAAAGTATTGTTCAGTGCCAAAAATATGAATTCATTCTGAATATTGTTCAAATGATGAGTTAAGCTTATGGCCACTTCTTGAAATTTTTTTTGTTTAAGTCTTCAGGAGAATTGTGCAAAGATAAGTAGAGCTCTGTTTTCAGCTGTAGATATTTGACTGTTCCAACAGACAATGCTTTTTGAAAGAAATAATAAGAATAAATGATTCTGTACTCACACTTTCAAAAAGTTCATGATACCATATTTATTGCTTCATTTTATTTTCATAAAACTGTCTAAAGTGAAGAGATAATGACTAGGCTATAGTTATCCAATAAATTTGACTGGGTAGAAATCTGGACCAGATCTCCTGAGCCAATCCCAAATCTTCTCTGCTATACTACACATGTTCTAAAGTTTGGACATACATCCTGTTCATGAGACTGAATTTTGCTTTTTTAAGGTTATTTATTCTAATAATAACCTCCTTATCTAAGCAAAAAAATCTTATCAGTAAGCTCAGAGAGTGCCATGTCTCAGAGTATAGATCTCTATAATAATGTTCTTCCACAATACTAAGACTCACAGCTCCTTGTCAAAAACTGTTGGCACTTGGCAATACCTTACTCTGGAAGGTAGGATTTCTGTATCATGGTCTCATGACTTATTGGAGGATTAATGTACATGTATTATAATCCAGTGTATTTACCTATGTCAAAAAGTTATGTTTCAGTAAAGCAAGAAGGACAGCAAATAAAAAGATTGCTTCCATTGGGTTCTGTGCATTAGGCATTATAAGTGTTCATTCAGCGGCTGGAGTAACACTTGCCAGGGATGCTTCATGCTGATCCCTGCATTGAGGAAGAGGTTGAACTGGTTGACCTCTGTGGGCATTTTCAGTTCTATGATTCTATGTTTATGCCTTATTTAAAACATTAATTAGCTACCTGCTACCAAATAGGAACTCAAGCCAGTTTACAATAGAAATAAAATGCATAAAACCACTAGTGAAAGTCAATAGTTTTAAACTGTCTATATGCAGAAGTAGTAATCAAAAACCATCATGAATAAAGCTGTTTTCAGTTTCCTTCTAAAAACAGAGTAAGAGGGGCCAGGCTCACCTTTCTAGGAAAGTTGTTCCATAACCATGGGACTGCCACTGAAAAAGCCCTGTGTACCCAGCAGCTAAACTGCTTTGGTTGACGAGCTAGTCAAGAAGCCCCTTCCTTGTGATCTTAGTTCCCAGGCAGGAAAATATGGAGGAAGATTCTCCTTCAGTCACAAAGCTAACAGGGCTTTAAAGATCAAAAACAACGCATTGTATTGTGTTCACGAGAGGATCAGAAGCCAGCGTAATTGCTGTAGGATTGGGGTCACATCCTACTAAGTGGCCCCAACCATCAATGTAGCTGCAGCATTCTGCATCAGCTGCAGCCTCCAAGAACACTTCAAGGGTAACCCTAAATAAGAGCACATTTCAATCATCCAGTCTAGATGTAAATAAGACATGAATCACTGTGGTTAGAAGCTCTGGCTGTGCTTCTTCAGGCACAGCTGCTGCACCAGCCAAAACTGGGCTAAGCACTGCAAACAGCAGCAGCAACCTGATTTTCTGAGATTACCACTAGTTGTTTTGATGCACAACCTGTACTCTGGACAAGAGGCTACAGAATGGAGGAACAGAATGGTTTCCAGTTGGCAAAGATGGCAGACAAGAATGTGTTCTATCTTCCTGTCTCTTCAGTCTACGTGCAGGGCATATCATTAAGGAAAGCTGGATAAGGTTTATAAAGTGGGAATGAAAATTGGTGGAAAGAACATTAACAATTTGAGATATGCTGATGATACTATTGACGGAAAAACAGTGAAGAGCTGAAACGATTATTTCTGAAAGTTAAAGGAGAAAGAGCCAAAAGCAGGATTATAGCTGAATATCAGGAAGTCAAAAGTAATGATGTCTGTTGAATTACACAACTTCAAGGGTGATGATGAAGAAATTAGAATTGTTCAAGGCTTTCCATTCTTTAGCTCCATCATCAGCCAAAGGGCAGACTGCAACGAAGAAATCAGAAGGAGGTTGAGATTGGAAAAGGCAGATGTAAAGGAGTTTAAAATGTTCAGGATTTATTTGGTGTCAGTATCAGGATCACCTTTATCAGGAATAACTCAAGATTTGATGGCTGGCATAACAGTCATGAGGCTCTTCCAGTATATCACCATACATAGTATATTTTTGTTTTGGAAACATGGCAGGTGATTTACAGTACATATTATTTACTATTTACTTATTTTAAAATTTATGTCCCACTTTTCTGCCCAAGGCAGCTAACAATTTAAAACATACATGAGAAAATATATTATAAAACAATTAAAATAAAACTCTCCCAACCATGCTTTATCAAAACAGCTTAAGAAGAGTACCAATCCCCCCTCCCCCCCACACACATACAAAACATAAAACATTGGTTAGGAAGAAGGTGTTATTGAAGGAAATGCCAGTTGAAACAAAACAATCTGCACCCACTGGCAGAAGATGGCACAGAAGGTGATAGACAAATCACCCTGTGGAGAGAGTTCCAGAGCTTTGGTGCCAAGACTGAGAAGTCCCTCTCCCAAGTTGCCACCTGCCAGGGAAAGCAATGGCAAACTACCTCACAAAAACGGCTTGCCTATAAAATCACTGCTTGCAGTGGTACCTCAGGGTTGGATACGACTGAAGGGGAAACTTTACCTTTTACTAATCTCAGAAGGTGAGAGCATCCAAAGCAGAGCCTCCAAAGATGATCCGAATGGTCAGGCAAGTTTAACAGATTAGGTCATCTTTCAGGTATGTTTGTCCCAAACCATATAAGGCTTTGAAGATGAAGAACAGCTCTCTGAATTGTTCCTGGAAACAAAATGGAAGCCAGTGTTGTGTAAGCCAAAACTGGAGTGATAATGACCCCTACAGCCCACTTCACTGAACACCCTGGCTACAGCATTCTATGTCAGTTGAACTTTTTGAATACTTTTCAAGGGTGGATAGGTAAAATTTCCAGCAGGTTCTGGAAAAAATTGAAAGATTGAGGAAAATTGAAATATCTATAATACTTATTCTACTGCTTTAAAACATGACATACATAGTTCTGGTGGGTTTTCTGGGCTGTGTGGCCGTGGTCTGGTGGATCTGAAGATGCCAGCCAAAGGTGAAACGTTAGGAACAAGATCCACTAGACCACGGCCACACAGCCCAGAAAACCCACCAGAACCAGTTGAATCCGGCCGTGAAAGCCTTCAGCAATACAATGACATACATAATTTACCTAGCAAGCATATAAAATTGTACTATTTAGAATACTAAGTTCAAAAGTATAAATGCTTTAGTTTTCTTCAAAATTGTGAATATACTAAATATTTCATATGGATAGAAAAACTGCCACACTTTGCTTCCTTAGCATATGTATCTTAGTTTTTGCAATTTGAGAGGTAAGTAAAAAGAGGTGCAAACATTGCAATAGACACAGGAAGCATTAAATGATCTCCCACAAACACAATAGGACTAGTGCATATTTATAGATCAAGCTAAACTTCATAATATTAAACAATGACTTTGTCAGCAGGCTAATACCATATATGATAGAAAACTGGCCATAAAGTTAGTCATATTTATGCAAACATCATAATAATATGTTCCATTTGCCTAAGGTGTACACAGGCATCATCCGTCATAGAATACTGTGGATTGTTTTACATTAAGAAAGTCTCCATACTTTATATTTTGAATAAGTCAAATCTTGTTTTCACAAGCATTTATCACATTCTAAAAGAGGAAGTTTCATAGGAATGTTTTTGTAATGCTACCCTAAAGTTCTACTTTTTTCTAATGGAAGCATTGAAAAGCATCCATGGAAAGAAACAGAAGAAACCTTTTACTGGGCTTTTACATTTGTATTCTATTCTTTAGGGGGGTGTCTGCTGACTTAACTTGCCGTGGGTCCTTTCTGCAGAAACAGGTAGGATAAATGAGCCTGCCATAGCCCCAGGCTGTTCACATGGCTGGGTGACCCATGGTCAGCAAGTGCATTGGCTGCAGAAAATTAGCTTGCAGCTAAATGGTGACCGTTCTTTAGGGATGTAGTATATAATCCTCAAAAACACCCCCTTCACTGAAAAAGTATAGGCATTTTAGAAGGCAGCTAGGTCTTATGTTATTTCTGTATAAATTGAAAGCTGGGGAAAAGAGGAAAAAGTTCTTTTTTCTCTGTTTTCATTGATTATTGAGAATGATTTTTTGTTACTGTGAAGGTCTGGAAAAATTAGTTGAGGGAAACTGTTTTCTCCCCACTTTTGTAGGTCTTTAAAAATTTTCTCAAGAGAAAATTGGAATATTTTCAAACGTATGGGGGCGGGGATCCTGTGAAGTTTTGGGGAACAGTGAGAAGGACTATTGGTTTCCCCCTTTTAGAATAAGATCTTTTTAAAGCAAAGGTTTTATGTATATTTTGCAAATTCCTGTGTAAACTCATCTACAGTATTGGGTGATGATAATTCCCATATCTTCTAAGGACTTATGCAAGATTTTATAGAATGTTTACTGTTCAAATGTTAATAATTTTGTCAACAATTAATATAGTATAATGTGTTTAATGATAAATTAAATAATTAAATAATTATTAAATAATTATTAAATAATTCAGTTTTTTGGTATTGTAAACATGCTGTAATCCTACAGATTGTGATAATCTGATATACTCCTAAATTTCATATATGTGCGAAATACTACCATTTTATATGCTAAGCAAGTTACAAATCAGTAAAATTTCAAGTTTGACAGGAAAATAAGTATTGCATATATTTCAGTTTTCCTCCCACAGCCCTTCTTTTTCAGGGGAAAAAGGATTTTATTTTTCTGTA
Source organism: Sphaerodactylus townsendi (assembly GCF_021028975.2). Lineage (NCBI taxonomy): Eukaryota > Metazoa > Chordata > Lepidosauria > Squamata > Sphaerodactylidae > Sphaerodactylus > Sphaerodactylus townsendi. The sequence continues at coordinate 138,261,056 of NC_059426.1, read as the reverse complement.
GTTTCAAAATTCCCAAAAATTCTGCTGCTCAATAAGAACTGAACAAATCATGAATGAACAAATTTTAAAAATTATTTTGACATCTTGTGGTTTTAATGTGTTTTTTTCTACAATTCATAAAATGGGGCTCAAGAGACATGATGTATTTACTTGCAAACTGGTACAGAAGCTTCACTTAAAGCCTTCAACAATACATTCACTTAAAACTGTTTTGGAACTGATCAGTATTGTTGAAATTTTTACTATCTGTTGATTAAGTGTGGTCAAAATATCATTGAAAAATAGACAGTGCCTACTGATGCTTAAACATCCCATCATTATGAAAGGATATGTAGCTTGTGACACATTGTTAAAGCTAATAGGTGACCCCTGTGGCGTAAGTGCCCAAATGGAGATTTTCTTGGTCTACTTTAAAAATAAAGTTTTCTAGAATTCCAGAAAATAAAGTTTTCTGGAATTTATCAAAGGTAAACATTTCTTTTTTGCCGTCTAACTCACAGCTGACTTATGGTGACCCCATATGGATTTCAAGTCAAGAGACATTCAGAGGTGGTTTGCCATTGCCTACCTCCATGTCATGCCCATGGTATTCTTTTGAGGTCTTCCATCCAAATACTCGCCAGGGTCAGAGCTGAGAGTGTATGACAGGCCCAGCAACTTTCCATGGCAAAGTGGGGGTTCAGACCTGAGTTTCCCAGATCCTGGTCCAACATCTTAACCACTACCCTACTTTGACTCTCTTAAATTCTGTATATTCCAGTATTTATTTGATTAGCAGCCTGCGGGAAGTATTGGTTCTTGTGAGACAGAGCTGTGGATTACATAATTACTCAGCTTAGCTCATGGAGGCCTTTGAAGCCTAGCAGAAAGGAAAAAATCACTAATTATCGAAAAACCTCATATACAATTAGAACCTTTTGCTTAAAGATGCTGGAAAGCAGTGTTCCTCGCTTTTATGAAGGAATCAAATACCCAGCAAGTTTGCAGTTCTGCACTACTTTTGTATGCTACCGGTTCCCTGGGGCAGTGGTATACAATAGCATTCTGCAATACCCAGATGAAAAATCATTTTGTTTCTTTAAGGCAGCTCCGGAACAGCATGTTTGTGACTGTCCCTTACTAGTTGATTAATTGTTGCATGTCTTACTGCCCAAAATATGCCAGAGCCAGGGAGAAATTTCTTGCAAAGTGACTGCTAAAATGCTTAGCTACCTCAGATGTTCACAAACTAAGGTTATTTTAAGTGGCTGCAGCAAAAATTGCACAATTGTCATGGCTGTATGTAGTTTTGCTATTTCTATTTATTCATTTCTTCTGTTGTTTGGCCTGTGGGCTGTTAAACCTCAATAAAGATTCCAGAGTGAGAATGTTCAGTCCTGAATTCACCAGAAAAATACATATTAGGCTTTCCCACCTAGTGTGAGCAGTAACTGGTAGAGTTCACTTATTTTCCTTCTTTTAATGTATTGTATTTGAATTTTTTTCAGTGACTTTTTTGAACGAACCATTCTGTGTAACAGCCTTGTGTGGAGTTGTGCTGTTACAGGCAAGCCTGGACTCACATATCAGGAAGCATTAGAATCGGAAAAGAAAGCCAGACAAAACCTTCAGAACTTTCCAGAGCCTCTTATTATTCCAGTTCTGTACTTGGTTACTCTCACCCGTCGCTCACGACTTCATGAAGTTTGTGATGATATCTTTGATTATATCAAAGACCGTTACTTTGTTGGAGAAATTGTGGAAATACTTAGGAATAATGGTGAAAGGTAGGTTTCTTTGATATGCGCTTGTCCTAATAGACGTGCTTGACAGGGTTATTTTGGAGTGGTTTGAGCTGCTGTTGATCCAATTCCTTGTATCCTGGCTTAAGACAACTTCAATAGATTCACTAATTCACTGACTAATACTCAGCATTATCCTAGTGCGTATGGAGTATAGTTCTGCATATTGTGCTACTGAGCTTATAGGAAAGGTGGATTATAAATCTATATAAAAAGAATATAAAATGACAGAATGTTTTCCTCTGCTTTCCAATATTAACTTTAACCACTGTCTGGTATTATGTTTCCTTTGGCACTAGTGTTACCTTAATTCTTGTTTCAGACATGAATGCAGAAACCAATTTAGTGTAAACCAAAGTTAGTTGTGGAGGGCCAGTGTTTTGTTTTGTTTTAAGATGCTTTGAGCTGCCATAGTCAGTGGGAAAGTTATAATATTTTCATAAATGATGTTGTGAATTTGGAGAACTGTACTTGAATAAATGTTAAGAATCACTGGTTTACCTTAATACAGAACAATTGGCCATGCTGGCAGGGGCTGATGGGAATTGTTGTACATGAACATCTGGGGCACCAGAGTTGGACACCCCTGCTCTAATACATTTAAAATTCCTGCCTCTTAATAATTTACCCCCCCCCCATAAAATTATGTATTAGATTAAAGAAATAGTCTAAAATTTGAAATACACTTGTCTGCCTGTTCCTGTACATTGTAATCATAGCTGAAAAAAGTGTTTTGCCCTATTTATTTCAGCTTGGCTGAATTAATTTTTATTTATGTTTCATGGTGTTTTGTGTGAGTGCATCTACTGTGGAACAGATTTTTTTCTCCAGTGAATTTAATAATTAGAATATAGTGAGGTAGAAAGGTTGGGAAACACTGGTCTAGAAGTATATCCTTGGAGAAGCTGGGGATAGCGATAAGCAAAGCTGTTGTGGGCCCAGTTGTCTGTTTCCCCAGTTTGTTGAAGGAATGCATCTATTTCAGTGCATTGACATGGAATCAGGTCTTGTTATAAAGCTGGAAAAAGCTGTACTTCTAGCTGTGATTAGCAGATCTGGAAATGCAGCTTCTCAGTATAAGAAATTTCTTGAACTGGACCTTATACGATTGTCTTCAGCCACCTATTTGGGGTGTGTATACATATTTGAGTGATATGCATGTATACCAGATGGAGACTTAAATGCGTTGGGAAGAAAGGACCATTATCAAGATCAGATTAGATAAACAGTTATATTATCTTTACTTATTTAGGTCATCAACTATACTAAAGAAGGATGAATTGCCAGTGTAGGTAGTTAGTAGCATAAAATCCCTTGAATTTTTCCTAATTTCTGTTAAACTCATGCAAACTGTTTAAGCAACAAACAATACCTTCTATTTAGACTATTTACTTACCACTCTGATAAAACAAGAAGTATTGTGATTAATACCAATAACTAAATAAATAGTTTATAAACAGACTATTTTAATGGCTTGGTTGCCATGATAGATCATTGCTTATTCAGTGTATTAATATGGTAGTGCACTAAAGTATGCACTTGAAATATTTAGAATACTGGATCTAAAGAACTGGGTGTCTTCCATATGGGACAGTTTTTTCTACACCTTGTGCTAGAGCATTGTTCAAGAAAAGTGAAATTAAAACCAAGTTTTTTCAGTTGTCAGAAGAGCATGCAAAATCATGAGAACTGTTGGAGGACTTAACTGGTATAACATAGCATAAATTCTTCCACCTGCACTTTCTGAAGCCTTGGCAAAATGTGACTTGTGGATGTTTGTTTAGATCCAACCTGTAGTAGATTATTATAGAATTATGTGGAGGTGAAACGAACATAGATAATGAAGTTAAAATTGCAGAGGTTAATCTGTTAAATCTCATTAGCAAATTGATGTCAAAGCACTCTGCTGCATATTTATTTTTGCTAGGTTATAATGCTGGATTGAAAAATGTTTAACAGCCCAATCTGGGGTGGGGGGAAAGGGGGTGAATTGTGTTGCATAGGCAGCGTGTCCTCGCACCAGTGGATATGGCCTCCTCAGGGCACTGCCCCCGGCAGAGGGGCAAACACAGTGGTGGGTGGCTGCAGTGCCCCTCCAGAATACCCAGATACTGCACTGAGCACTGCATCAGTGTTTGCATGCCATCACCAGCCCCGTTGGTGCAATGGGAGTGGACCTGATCGTTGTCTGTTTCCTCCCGGGGTTTGGGGCCAGGAGTGCAGTGCCCCGGCCCTTGAACTTACAGCACCTATTTGGGTGGCATACGTCTATTGAGCTCTATGGAGAACTTTCTGGCAGGGTTTTTTCTCCTCCCCACACCGCCTCTGTAGGCAGTGGGGCAGGCTTGCAGTACCTCTGGATTGGGCTGTTAGTTACTTATTCCATCAACTAAATCTGCCTGCATTCTAATTGACTGAATATGCTTTATTTCAGGTTGCATTGTAAGATATTGGAAGTTAAAGCACCATTGCATCACAATGGAATGACTAATGGCCATGCCAGCAATAGAGATGAAGACACTATCATCATTAGTGATAGTGATGACTCAGACTTGGATACTAGTCCTGCACAAAATGGGTGATTTCATACTTGAAGTGTAGATGTTTTAAAGTTTTCAAAGACTTAACATAATGTAGTCATTTAATGCGTTGTGCAAAATTTCTTCATATAAGCCTGTAGAAGCATTTTTTCTAAGTAGTTAGAGAACTACAGCTTTCCCAAATCTTATAAATATCTTACATCATATATTTTTGCTTAATATTCGTTAATATTCATTCCTGGATATGCTCTGTGTGTGAAAGTAAATATACACATTTGGGTTCTGTGTGGTTTCCGGGCTGTATGGCCGTGTTCTAGCAGCATTCTCTCCTGACGTTTCACCTGCATCTGTGGCTGGCATCTTCAGAGGATCCTGATCCATACAGCCCGGAAACCACACAGCACCCAAGCGATTCCGGCCGTGAAAAGCCTTTGACAATACATTAAATATACACAGTTAAATTTCCCCCCTCCTTTCTAGTTGTGCTCACAGAGACCATTTGAATTTAAAACCAATGAGACAGTGCTTTGTACTTTCGAGACAGCATCCTGAAGCTTAATTTCATTTCATTTCTTTACTAAATAATGGCTGAATATTTTCTTTTGAGCAATGAAGTAATTTTTGTTTTTAGGAAGGGAAAAGCCATAATTGACTCATCTTTGTTCAAATATAAAGTGAAGCCTTTAAAGAAACAGCTATATGAATATGTTACAGTGAAAGCATCTCAGATTTGGTGAGTATTACTGGTTATAGTCATCTGTATCTGTTTGAACATGAGATTAACAATTCTTGAGATGGGCTGCTTTCTTCCAGAGGCATACCAGCAGAAAATGGTCCCCCACGGCCCTTCCAGGCCCCACTTATACCCCCCTCCCAGCCTCACTTACAGCCTCCATACTGCCCGGCTCCCTATGTGTCACCAGGGGCCCAGGAGTCCAGCCTGGGTGGGGAACGGCGTTTGAGGCCCCACTGGCCTCCTGTGAACTTTCCCTGCTCCCGGGACTGGTCTGGGAGGGTGATGTCTGGCATAAGCCATACCTCTTACCGTCTCCTCTGATGCCAGTTCCCCATGCTTAGGCACAGATCGAACTCTAGGTGTTAAGCAAAATTGTATGTTGTATAGCTTATATTCACATGTCCTTGGGGTTGTCTGCCCCTGGTCTGTATAATGCAAAAGCTCAGTTTATTCACTGCATGAGATCTTATAAATAGCTTTTGTTTTCTTTTGCAATAAAGCTATAGACGGGGCCTGCTTTGGAATGCATCACTTGATATCTGTATTTCTTATTAGAATTGCTTGGGAGTTGCCTATTACTACTAAATTTAAATTTATTTTAAAAAAACTCTGTACTCAGCGATTTTATATTTTAGTGTTAATATTGGTAATGATATCCTTTCATAATGTATTCCTTTTCTTTTTGGCGTGTACCATAGCCGAAGGAAGCATCTCTTTTCTCGTGACAGACTTAAGCTTTTCTTGAAGCAGCACTGTGAATCTCATGATGGCATTGTTAGAATTAAGGTAATCAAAGAGAGTAAGAAAGCTGAAATTTGAATAGATAAATTAAAATATTTACTTAATCTGAAATGGGCTGTATACAGTTTAATGTTTTGATCTGCAGCTTGCTTGTCTAATAGAACTGGCAGAACTGGCAGACCTACCATGAAGTAAGTCCGTTGGGTTCAGTGGTACTTGCTTTCGTGAATTGAACAAGTGTCCATTTCCGTGTAAATGAACATAGGATTGTAGGCTTCGTTTATTTAACTAAGACTGTAAATTTGTCCAAGATTTATGACTTCAAAATCCCTTTCCATTGTCCATACAGAATTTGTGTGGCGCTGACAGGAGAGGCAGCATAGGCAAATTTTTGGCCTCTCTTCCCAACATTTGGCTGTTAAGCCATGATGGCCCCACAGCCCCAAGAATGTACATTCTGCAGCCAGAAGGGATTGCAGAAGCAGAGGAAAATGTGACAGAAGCCCATTCATTCTGTTGGTGGTTGTTAGGAATTTTTTTAAAGGTTATATGTTATGCTTTCATTTGTTTGCCCCAGATTGTTCTCTAACATGTCTGCAGTGCTATTAATATAATTTCAAATTAGATTTGAGGCTTCATTAGTGGTATAATTTATTCTCTGGTAACATTCCATTTGTGGCTAAACTAAGGCCCCTTCCACACATGCAGAATAATGCACTTTCAATGCATTTTGAAGCTGTACAGAATATAAAAATCCACTTGCAAACAATTGTGAAAGTGGATTGAAAGTGCATTGTGCTGCATGTGCGGAAGGGGCCTAAGATTATAGTCCCTGAGCAGTCTCTCTTATTCAAGAATGGTTCTGTGCAATGGACTAGAAAACCTGGTGGGTAATAGAAGTAGTTGCTTCTTTGTCCTTGGACTACTAGCTAGTGCATACATGTAAACCACAAATTATTTTTTCACCTTTCTCTACCAAGGCAAGATCTGTTGCAAAATACAAGATCGCGGAACAAAATTTTTCCTACTTTTTTCCTGATGATCCACCCACTTTTGTCTTCAGTCCTTCAAGCAGGCGACGAAGGAGACCTCCAAAGATGGTAACTGAGGATCAGGTAAGTAACGTGGTTCTTCCTACTTCTGAATTGTTTGATTTGTATTCTTCAGCTTGGAAGCAAGTCACTGCAATGGGAGTATGAGGCTGAGGGATGGTAATTTGTCAAGATCCATGGGCAGAAGTGGAGCTTGCAACCATGCCTCCTAAAATCAGGTTGGCTGTGTAGATCAACGTGATCTTCCTGTTCGGCATCACAAAGAAAAATTATCCAAGCTGGCTACCCCACTGAAGGTCTTGGTCAGAGTAAATTTTCTAGTGATATAATTACTCTTCCAACCATTTGTCTTACAGCTGCTAACTTACTGCCCAGCCGTTGGCTGTGAGACACTTGCAAGCTTTTTTACAGATAAAATTTTATCCCTCTGCTCCTCCAGATAGGCAAGGTATGATGTTGGGTAATGGAAGGTACGTTCTGAAATAAGCTATAAATACATCTTTACAGGGAAAAATATCATTGATAAAGAGTGATGCAGCCAATTGTAGACCAGTTTCAATTCTGACATTTCCAAGCAATGCTATTGAATGGATGGTTGCTGTGCAGTACTGGAATTTTTTGCATGACACATCTGCCCTTGATACATTTCAAATTGATTTTAGGCCTGGATTTGGAATAGATCCAACTCTAGTGGGAAATCTCTGTCTTCAGATGTTGGATATGGCTGTCCTTTGATACTGTGAATCACTTAGTTTTGTTACCATGGTTACTTGAGGTGGGCATTTGGGGAGTGACACTTTGTTGGTGTCATTCATTTTTGTCTGATTAGATGTAAAGATGCAGCTTTTACCATCATACTTTGATGCTGTGGCTGTGCGGGAGAAAGCAGAAATGGAATTTATACAGGCAGAATGATTCTGGTTGGCAAGAATGATATCCTGGAGGGAGTTGGGTTGCCAACTTTAAAGCAGATTACTGCAGTCACGAAAAGTTCTGTAGTTATCTATACTTAGGATATGGATCTGGAACCTTCTTGTATTCATTTGATCTATTCGTATTATTACAGATGAACATAACAAAGTGTTCTGTGCGGGGTATCCCTTAATGACGGCTCCACATTTTGCACGGACATTACTGTTACTGTCTGGTGTAAGGAAGTTACTGTCTGGTGTAAATATTTTACTTACACCTCACCTGTTCTAAAGAATTAGCTTCCTGAGTTAAATTTAAAATGCTGGTTTTGATCTAGAAATTCTTCATAAACTGGAACTGATGCATGTGAAACTGGGCCTCTCCTATTATTTATCTGTGTGCACTTTACATTTCTTCCAACAACTTTTGTTGACTGTCTCCTCAATTATGGAGGGTATATTCGGCAACAGCCCTTTCCAAATATTTATCTGTCACTAGTGGGGCCCCGCCACGTGTTGCTGTGGCAATTGTCCTTCTCATCACAGTCCGCAACCCACACAGATGTCCATGCAGGTCCAATGATCCCCAGCATAACCTTTTGGGAGCAGCAGTGGCATAGTGGCTAAGAGCAGGTGCACTCTGATCTGGAGGAACTGGGTTTGATCTCCAGCTCTGCAGCTTGAGTTGTGGAGGCTTATCTGGGGAATTCAGATTAGCCTGTTCACTCCCACACACACCAGCTGTGTGACCTTGGGATAGTCACAGATTTTCGGAGCTCTCTCAGCCCCACCCACCTCACAGGGTGTTTATTGTGAGGGCAAGGAGGTTGTAAGCCCCTTTGGAGGTTATAAGCCCCTTTGAGTCTCCTACAGGAGAGAAAGGGGGATATAAATCCAAACTACTACTACTCCTTTTCCTCCTCCTCTTCTTCTTCCTCTTCCTCCTCCTCCTCCTCTTCTTCTTCTTCTTTTGGGGTGGTCAAATGGAATCCCTCTTTTCCTTTTCAATGCACATTATTGTATGGTGCTGTCTTGGTTTTTAGTATAAGGTAACCCTTTCCATTCCACAACGGAACTGTCCAGAGTTCGAATCTCGCTGTCCATGAGGCTGGTTGACATGCACAGTCCTGGCTTGGATAAGGCAGAACTGGGGCAAGGAGGCTATCCCAGTCAGGCAGCAGAGGCAGGATGGTGAGGCGCTCAGATCTAGGCCAGCTCCCTGGGTTTTTAAAGGGCCATGTGCAAAAGAAGCAGAGGCAGTAATGTTGGTTCGCCCCCACCCGCGGATTTTCTTAGAAGAAAAAGGCAAACTCCAGCTTGATTTTAGTAAAAGAGAGCTGTGGCGAATATGGGTGAGGAAGTGGGTAAGTGGTGGTTGGATGTGAGGGAGGGCAGAGTGAGGTGTGTGAGGATGAGCTGGATGTGAATGAGAGTATGTGTGTTGTGTGGTAGTAGTGGGTGAGGCACAGAGAGTGAAAATTACCTGCATGTGTGGTGGGGGACCCCACCTGATGTCTCACACGGCAAAGTGTGTATGTGTTTCACTTCCACTCGTATTACCTAACAGTATTACCTATTTACTGTTTTCACTGCTCATCTCTGGCCATCTGCGCGAACATTCTAAGCCCTCATACCAAGGCCTCAGGCCACAGACAGGCTGCACAAACATTCTAAGGGTGACAGTTAAACAGAGGCAGCTTCATGGCCTGGTGCGCCAGGAAAAAGACGTTTTACCTGGCTCAGGTATGGACTTTTGGCGATTTGAAGGTCCGATTACCTGCCCGCAACAGGAAGGGACGTCATGTGAAAATTTGGGGGCGATCCGACCAGCCATTTTGGCGTTAGGGAGTCACCAACAAACGGATGGTTAGCTTTTTATATAGATTGCTGCAACTTGATGTAGTGGGTTTCTGTTGGGAGGTCATGTTGTCCTCCCACCGTCCGTCTTCTCAAGGAGCTGTTCAACTGTTCTATTCAGGAGTGCTTATGAATTATCTGAATGACTAGGTTTATGAGATTTTCTTCTCTTGAGGCTTGTCTATTATAGTGTTTTTAGCTTACATAGTGATTGAAGTCCTATGTAGCATGGCACTTTTTATAAACATCTTAATAACTAAACTGGCATGATTAGGTATAGTGAACTCCAATTTGGAGAACTCTAATTGATTCGGCACTCCTATGCATGAACCCTGCTTGGGTGACCTGGGGCTAGTCACAGTCCTCTCAGAACTCTCTCAGCCCCACCTACCTCACAAGGAGGTTGTTGGGGGGAGAGGAAGGGAAGGTGGTTATAAGCTGCTTTGAGACTCCTTAAAAGTAAAGTGGGGTATAAAAACGGATTCTTCTTCTACGCTCAATGTGTTTAATTTTGCAAAGTTGTTGAAAGATTTGGGTTATCAATTATTTGCCCATTTAAAATCTTGTGCGCCTCTCCCCATTCCCATTCCCCGTCAAGGAGGACAGAGTTGTAGATGAACCACTTAGTCCGAGTAACACAAGCAGTGCAGCAAAAGAGAGAGCAAGACTCCAAAAAGAAAAAGAAGAAATGAAGATCATGGGTAAGGTCCATTGGGAGTGAGGCACTAGTTTTTTGTACATGTAAAATGTATTTTATTGATTTCTGCTGAGGCAGCTGACAAGACTTTTAGTGTACTATTTGCAAATAGGGAAATTGTTATGGCCCAGTCTTAACCATTTTTACCTGGAAATAAAGTCTCCTGTTCCATTAAGCATCTGTACTGTCTACTGTGATTGGCATCATGGCATCAACTCTCCAGTAGCAGTCTTTTGCATCACCAAATGCCCAGTCCTTCTAATTGAAGATATCAGGGATTGAACCTGCAATGTTTTGCAAGCAAAGCAGATAGGCACAGCCTCTCTCATGAATCGGGGTAATCATACCACTGCACTAGTCAGTCAGCCCAGTACAGATGCTCTTTGCGTGTCTTCCCTGGTAAGCTCAAGCTATCTCCAGCAGTGAAGTCACCCAGAAAACCAAGTTCCTAGTGTGTGTTGGCATGCACCTGTAACTTAAACTATCCCCAAAAGGATTGTTGTTACGTTACAGAGGCTGGATGTCTCCCACTGAATTGCTGTTTTAACCCTCCTCCAGCTTTATAGTCTAGCCCAGGGGTCTGCAACCTGCGGCTCTCCAGATGTTCATGGACTGCAATTCCCATCAGCCCCTGCCAGCATAGCCTTTCTACAACATAGTCCTAGTGGGATCCATTCTGTCTTGCAACTTCAAAAACAGAACCTTATTTAACCCAGGGATGCATTCTGAAAGCTCTGCATGTGGTAGGTTCCATTAAGTACAGAAGACGCTATAGCCTCCAGAATGCTCAGTGTGCAACAATTGTACACCAAGCTGCTTTTAAATGTAAAGGGCCAGTAGCTCTAAAAGAGAGCATTGAGACTGACCTGTGGTTAGTTAATTCATTATAATTAATATATTCGATTTAATAAACGGCTCTCCCCCAGAGGGTTCAGAGCAGTGCTGTTGTTTTGTCCCCTGCCCCAACAACCAGGTGCATGAGAAGTAAAACATAATTTTCCTGATTTGGTGATGAAACTTTTTTGAAACTTTATATACCTGCTTATTTTTATTTGTATAGCATTTTATAGATCAGACTGATGTTCACCTGTTCGTCTTTATTTGAAAACTTGATCTAGATGCACATAACAAAAATAACTTTGCTTCTCTTATATACCTTTTGAAAAAGAAAAAATGAAAAAGGAGAAAGCAAATGTAATAGATTCAAAGAAGAGAGAAAGAGAAGATAAGGAAAAAAGAAGGGAAGAATTAAAGAAGATGGTGGAAGAAGAAAAGCTGAAGAAGAAAGAAGAGAGAGAGCGACTAAAAATAGAAAAAGAAAAGGTCAGGAGCTCCCTTTTGTAAAGTTCCTAAAGATTGTTTGAGCTGTTTGCCTCAGACCATTGTTAACCTTGCAGATGAGTGGCTTACATTTAAAGTATTATATTGTTGTCCAAAACCACCTAGCTAGTACAAATTAAAATTCTAAAATGCAGTGTAAGCCAAAAGTTTAAATTTTCAAACAGTAGCATAATGTATACTTTGTTCTAATTATGTCTTGGCGTGAACCCACGTGAAACTGCCCTGTACTGAATCAGACCCTTGGTTCATCAAAGTCGGTGTTGTTTACTTAGAGTGTCAGGTGCTGGAGATTGAACCAAGGACCTTCTCTGTGCTAAGTAGATGTTCTATCACTGACCCAGGACTCCTTTCCCCATAAGAGATGCTGTGATGGATGCTATTAAAACTATTATACTAGCTTTATGTGCAAGGAATTATCTGAGACTAGTTTGATTAGGAATAGTGTTTCTAACTGTTTATAGTTTTCTCAGGTACAGTAAGGAGAAGCTACAGTTTAATCTCTTTGATATGTTTTTGCCCTCAAGTCACAGCTGGTTTATGGCAACCCAGTAGAATTTTCAAGGCAAGAGACATTCAGAGGTGGTTTTCCATTGCCTTCCTCCACATGGTGAACATGATGTTCCTTGGTCATCTCTCATCCAAGTACTAGCCAGGACCTACCCTGCTTAACTTCTGAGATGTTGAGATTAGGCTAGCTTGAGCCATCCAGGTCAGGGCAATCTCTTTGATATCAGTTTTCAATTTAATTACAGGAAAGAGAGAAACTACGTGAGGAAAAAAGGAAATACCTGGAGCATTTAAAACAGTGGAGCAAGCGTAGAGAAGACATGGAATGTGATGATCTTAAGGTGACCTTGACTTTTTGAAAGGGTATGGGTTGTATGAGCCCCTGGCATAAGAGATGTTTGTCTGTGTATTCTTTGAATTATTCAACTTGCTGCCGCATTACTTTTTTTATATCCAGTGTGTTAGAGAAATAAAGTAGGAGCTCATACAGGTGTCCTACATTCTTAGGAATAAGTCCTAGCTCTTTGAAATCTGTGTAGGGCTACATCGGTTCTGTCATCCCTCTTCTGCGCCTTCAGGCCTGTGTTGAGGTAACAGAGAGTTCTAGATGACAGAAATGGTGCTTATGTTTATTCCTGTCTTAGGGCAATTATAATGTATTCTCTTTCAGAAGGTTCTACATAAATGTAGATCATCAGAATGGCAAAATTGATTCTGAATCCTTGGAAGCTACTCAAATTTACAAATATAGAAGATCAGAAACTGTGTATACTTCACGTTAGGGAAGCTAGCATCAAATCTAAGAGGACACTAGCAAGCCTGAATGTCAAAGTCAAGAAGTCATAAACGCAAGAAGGTTTAAAAAGTGAAGGTCTTGCCCGCAGATGAGGAAATCAGAGCTTGGACACTGGAAAAACAAATGATAGTTGACAGTAATGCAAGCAAAGTAGAAATGTGAGCAGGTTGCTTAACCATTAAAATGCAAATTTTTGCATTTCAAACTGCTGGGTGTTCTATAGCTGGAACATGCAATAAATATTCATTTTTTTATTTACTTTGCAGGAACTTCCAGTTCCAACCCCTGTGAAAACCAGATTACCTCCTGAGATTTTCGGAGATGCTCTCATGGTCTTGGAATTCCTTCATGCCTTTGGAGAGCTCTTTGATCTTCAAGATGAGTTTCCTGATGGAGTGACTTTAGGCAAGTTTCTTAATTTTTTCACATGTTTTTCACATTTCTGTTTCTCATAGAGGGTTGACTAGTGTTAAAGGATTCTTTATTCCTATTTGTTAGGGCACAGATTGATAATGGCAGTCAGCTGTATTTGTCTTTAGTTCATGGACTTTTAGCTGTATAATGTATTAGTTCATGGACTTTTAGCTGTATAATGTTAATGTATTCAATTAATTTTGTTCCTTAATATAAGTATGCCACTTACAGTCATGTTGATCTTAAAATCTATGTAGCAAGATGCATGCACAGGGTTTTCATGTTCTCAGATGTTCTATTCATTTTGTTGGAGGACGTCTTACAATGACTTTTTAACATATGGAGATATAATATAATAAACTCTCAAGGAGAAATTAAGTCTTGGCAAAAGGTGGAGGACGAAGACAAAAATTTTCAATGGCTATTGCAGGGGTAGGGAACCTGCGGCTCTCCAGATGTTCAGGAACTACAATTCCCATCAGCCCCTGCCAGCATGGCCAATTGGAATTGGCCATGCTGACAGGAGCTGATGGGAATTGTAGTTCCTGAACATCTGGAGAGCCGCAGGTTCCCTACTCCTGGGCTATTGTATTTTCAGTTTCAAGATTTAAAAAAGATTTTCACACAGAATGAACACAAGGAGGGAGTTGACTAAATTTGGAAAGGTGATAATGCAACAAAAAGAACATTTATTAGGACAGATCTATAGCTTAACACTTCAATTTGATACAAAAACAAATCAAGCTAAAACAATTATGATTAGATTGATTCAAATTTTTAAGCAAGAATTATCTTTTCAACAGTAGGAAACCTTATGAACAAAGGCTATCAAATTCACAGCCAGCTAAACATTAAGTTGGTATAAGGTGTATAATTGGTGGTGTGCCACTCCAAAGGATATGGAAAAGGTAGACAAGCATTATCAAAAGAAAGGTTGGAAATATGAAGAAGTGGATGGTCCTTTTTACCACATGTGGATGGTATGTTTACCACCAAAAAATGGAAAGAAAATTTAAAAATTAAATTTGCTATCAGTGCCAAGAGTATGTTATTACACATTTTGCCAAGAATTTCAAGAATTTCAGAAGAACTGTTTCGATGTATAATAACAGCGGCCAATACTTGCAGCAAATTGGAAATCAGAAGAATGTCCATGCCAAGAGGATTGGGAATGTAAACTAGCTGAATATGCAATAATGGCAAAAATAATTAATTTTGTGAGTAGAAGACCAATTAAAGAATTCCCAGATAAATGGAAAGCATAGTATTTATACTGTACTTAAAAAAATAGGGAGCTGAAAAAGAGGTTGATTTATAATAGTAATTAATATTATCTGTTTTTTTCCTATATCTTATTTAGTTATAATCCATCCTATATTACTGTTTAATATCAGGTTTATCAGAAATTTGCTAGGTTATGATGATTACATTCCATGTTATTATATTTCTTCATTGTTTATAGCAGATGTTATCACTTATTGTTTATTAGCTCGTGGTATGTAATATCATATGCAATTTCCTTTTCTTTTTCTAAGATTTCTGATACAGTTGTAATTTTTTTAATTTTCTTTTTTCTGTCTTGTTTTAATTACAAATATAAAAACAAAAACAAATGCAAAAACATGATGAATAAATTGACTAAGTGTGCTTTGTCTTTATTGTTCTTTACAGAAGTGTTAGAGGAAGCTCTTGTAGGAAATGACAGCGAAGGCCCGCTATGTGAATTATTGTTTTTCTTCCTAACGGCCATTTTTCAAGCTATGACTGAAGAAGAAGAAGAAGTGGCCAAAGACCAAATAGCTGATGCTGAGACCAAAGGTCAGATTTCAATGATATTGCCCGAAAAAGAATTTTCATGCTAACTTGCTTGCATGGCAGTCTGTCTTCTATTAGCTTTGCTTTGCTTTAGTGTGCTCAGGTTGAGTTTAGGGTGTATTTTAGGTGCAAGCTGCAGTGGTGATCCTGAGTTCTTTAAAAGTTCCACTATTACATAAACATCAAGGATTTCAGAATGTGTCAAGTTCCTTTGTTTTCATTTAAAAGCTATTTCCATGCGACAGAGTCCAAAAGGTATATGTGCTTCATCACCAAACAAAGGACATCTCTTAATTCTGCTAACTGTTCCGTGGCAAACACCTACACCATGACCCATCCTTGAATGCTACCGGCACACTGCATAGGCTAGTTTAATTATGACAGAGGGCACATTCCCTAGACCTGAACAGAACATTTTATTGGTTTTACTATTGGAAGTGTAAATGCTATTGTGTTTGTAAAAAAAAATTAGCATCATGATGGGCATAACATACCTTACTAGTAAAAAAGGATGACTGCTGTATTTTCATCTTAACCCCAGTTCTAGCTTCTTGTACTTTGGACCCAGTGACTTGCTGCATTTATTTTGAATGTGTCCAACAAGGTGGTCTGCACACAGCCTCTTAAGGTCAGAGTTGCTCACATGGTTGTGGAAATGTTACAAACCATCAGGAAGCAGCTTTATTAATACTTAATGTTGATCTCTTGAGGTTAGTGTTAAGGATTGGAAGATCATGTAAATAGTTTTTGCTTTGAAGCAGTTAATGTCATGGTTGTTTTTCATGTGAGATAACATGAATGGTGATTTTGAAATTCATTCCATCCAGGCTCCAAGATATGTAACTCTTAATAAAAACAGATGAACAGTAAATGGTGCTAGGGAATAGTGCAGATGACAGCAGTTGCTGACTTCTGATGTTCTTTCCAAAATGTACTATGACACACATTATTGTGTTTTACTTGTCCATTTCTAGAAAAAGTTCATAGAACAAAATTTGGGAGTGACTTGCTATTTGTTCTTACCACATAATTCTAACATAAACCTTCAACCTGACACTGTGCTAGAAAGAAGCACAATTGTAGGAAAAATTAAATTCTTCCTTTGCCTGTCTCCAAGAGCTATTCAGCTTGGAAGAACAAGACATATGCAGTTTCTCCCATTCAGGGAGAGTACTGAAGGTGGGGCAACTAGCTCAAAAACTGCCTTGTTTCTGTAGCCTTCCCCCTGTTTCTGTGGAAACCATGATAGTTATGAAGCCGTGTGTGTGGTGGTGGGAGAGCTTGCTTTTATCAGAACCTGATGTATATTTTCCTTGACCTAATTCATTAGAATTTTAAAACTTACACATTTTAGTCTTATGGTTTCATAGAGTTACATTTTATTCAGCTGTGACATACTTCACTGCTGTTGCTCTGGAATTTCTCAGTAGAAAGGTGCATTTCTTCTCTGGAACCAATATGACAGCAACATGATAACAATATGTGGGCACTGGATATTCATCAAAGACTTATTGGCCACAAAAGAATATTATTTATAGGTTTCTGTGGGTGAACATTCTTTTTAGATCTACATTTTTCTTTGAAATATAGAGTTGGTTGCAGAGCTAATCATCTGCCAGAGAGCGCGGGGGACATTTTTGCTTAGTACTTCTTTCTGTTGCAGACCCTTACGTAGCTTCCATTGCGGTTTCTTACCAGTCAGCTCAGTATTCTATGGAGCTGAGTGCAGTAGGGGTAAAAAGGAGAAGTTGGCTTTGCTTGGAGTACATTAAATCTAATCCATAGTTTTCAGGGTTTCTTGGCTAGTAACAAAAGTATCTCACATTTCTGTGTTGTACAATTAATAGGATTCAGTTATAAGTTGTTGAGACACCTACTTTCCTTTGGCTAGCAATTCAGATGTGAGCAAAATATTTCAGCCGGCAATCAGTGTAAGAAATTATATTTCTTCTGTTTCACAGCTAGATAGCATTTATTGCTGAAATAGTTTCTAAAATATTATCTGTTATGAATGTAGAGTGCCATAATACTTGTTGATAGACAGTCCCACAAATTGAGATAGAGAAAAAAGAGTTTTTCGTGCTCCCTCAAAATATTAGCACTCTGTGGCACTCAGGATGTACCAAGGATGGTGGTACTTCTCACAATGCATAATTATATAGAATTCACTACGAAAGGATATAGTGACAACCACAAGTTTAGATGGCTTTCAAGAGGATTAGGTATTTTCATGGTTTGTCCATCAGTAGCTATCAGACATGATGGCTAAAACTCAGATTCTGTGGTTCATAGTGAGTATGTTTTATTTGTGTGTTTACTGGATTTGTATGCTTTCCCTCAGGACAGCTATTGCAGTTTAAACATAAGTTAAAATCTCTTCAATAGTTAAAATATTATTACTTTAAGGTTTAACTTAAACATCTGAGCAGTGTCCTTATTAACAGTAGTATACTGATGGGGGAAGGAGGAAAGGGAAAGGAAGATTTTAAAAATTACCTAAAGCTACGAATGCACAAAGGTGGTGAGAGCAGCTAGGATGTAAACTGTTGCTGCCTCAATCTTAGGCCTGGTGAAATATCTTGGTTTTACATTCGCTACGGAAGTGAACCAAGTCCTGTCGGGTCCGGGTCTCGCTCAACAGAGTTCCCCCCAGGCCGAGGCCGGAGCTGAAAAACCTCTGGCTGAGGACAGCTGGATGCTTTTAGAGCCAGGGTCCTCCAGCAGATTATTTCGAGTTGAGCATAACAGTCTTGAGGGAAGATGGTCCTGTACGTATGACTGTTCTGGACCATTTAGGGCTTTGAAGAATAATACCAAAACCTTGTATCTGATTTGGTGCTCAATTGAGAGCCAGTGCAGCTTGTTGTGTATGTGCCTTAAAAAGCATCCCTGTAAGAACCCTTGCTGTTCATTCTGGACCAGCTGAAGTTTCCCAAGCAGCTTCAAGGGCAGCCCTGCATAGAGTGAATTACAGTCGTCTAGCTTGGAAGTAATATCTCTAAGTAATAGTTGCCAGTAGACAATGGGAGCACTATGGTCACTCTTCACTGGCTTGTGGGCTTTTCAGACCATCTAGTTGGCCTTGTGAGGAGAAGGATGAAGGACTAAAGAGGACCGTTTCTGTGTTTTAGCAGGACTTTATTTTTTTCGAGGAGCAGATGAATTTTGATTCTTTAACGTTGCCATTAATTTTTGATTCTTGCGGCCCACAAAAGCTTCAATACATTGTAAAATGATCTTTGAGTGCAATATAGACATGTCTATTCTAGTTAGGCTGATTTAATTTATTCACATGAATAAAATCAGAAGGCATTAAGATACATCCATAGGAACCATTCAGCAGAGTTCATTAATTCTCTTGACACATTTCACTGAACATGTTTCACCCTGCCCAGATGTTAAGTTCTGCTTCCTAGAGATGTTAACTCGGAGGGGGTACTCTAAACCCTGTTCAAGATGTCATCAGTGTGGAATTATGTCTTCATTATGAACAAATAATGAGCATATACCTCTTTTTTTCAAATTAACAAGGAATAAGTTACTCTACTACTTCCTCATTTCTGTTCCTGAATGAAAGTGCTTTAAGGCCCTGTTAATTTGAAAGTGGTCATGGTTGCTTGCTCTTGTCCATAACGACATGGAACTATTTATGCTATCTTGAAAACATGCACCAAGTTATGTTTGACCCTGCAGGTGTGTGTGGAAATTTTTGAGTTTTTCCTCTGGATGACCTTATTGGTAGCTGCATCTAACCTACCTAAAACTGCTCTAAATTGTATTAGTGTGTTTTTTCCTGATCAGTTACCTAGAACAGGGGTAGGGAACCTGCGGCTCTCCAGATGTTCAGGAACTACAATTCCCATCAGCCTCTGTCAGCATGGCCAATTGGCCATGCTGGTAGGGGCTGATGGGAATTGTAGTTCCTGAACATCTGGAGAGCCGCAGGTTCCCTACCCCTGACCTAGAATAATCACAGCAGACTGTTAGCTGGGATCTGTGTATATTTTTGGTTGGTTTCACACTGTGTGATTATAGTAATGACAGTTAGTAGAAGAAATGCAGTCGGGTGCAGTTTGTTGGTTTGACTGAATATCTTCTACAAAAGCGTTTGCTGGATTGAGCTTTTGCATGTGTGTGTGTGTGCAGTCAAAACTTGTGTGCTGTGTAAGAAGCTACTAGTGCCTGCTGCATGCTTTCCATGGTGCTTGGGTAGCATGCTTCTAACTGTTTGGCGATGGAGCTTACATGACTATTCTTGATATGTTGTCTGCATTGTCTGCATTGCTTGAAAAAAGGTTTGCTTGCTTCACCTCCCAGATGTAAGTGTTAATGTACACTAGAATAAAGTCTTTATTTCCTTAAAGATTTAACAGAGGCTTTGGATGAAGATGCAGACCCCACAAAATCTGCACTATCTGCAGTTGCAACTTTGGCAGCTGCTTGGCCCCAGTTACACCAGGGTATGTGTGGGTTTTTCTTTTTTGTTACGTTTTGCTCTATTTTATTAAAAGTGTATTTTACATTGTTTGCTGAATACTTCAGTTGCTTGAATAATCTAGCCTTAATCTATTATTAACTGTAGGTTGCAATTTGAAAAACCTGGACCTTGATAGTTGTACTCTTTCTGAGATTCTCAGACTCCATATCCTAGCATCTGGCGCAGATGTAACATCAGCCAATGCCAAATATCGTTACCAAAAGCGAGGAGGATTTGACACTACCGATGATGCTTGCATGGAGCTAAGGTTGAGCAATCCTGGGTTGCTGAAGAAACTCTCCTGTACCTCAGTGTATGACTTATCAGCAGGTAATGACACCAAATTAACTCAGCACACTTTTATTTAAAATAGTTATACCCTGCCTCACACCGTAAATGCTTCTAATATCAAACAATATTAAAATAGAAAGATGCAACTAAGGAATAAATTTACCAACAGTAACAGAGGTAGAATGGCAGTAGGGGTTTAAATAATTGAACCAGGAAGAGGGTTGGGGGAAAGAGCCAACCAATGCCTGCGAGGAAAGGAATCTTTTCTGAGAAAACTTAGTAAGCTTGGTCCCAGACGAATTTCTGTGTGAGAGAACACTACAACAACAAAACTTTGTCTCTGGTGCTCATCCATCTAACTTTTGAGAGGGGGGCATGTAGAATAGGCCCTTCAACGCTGGTTTTTATTGGCGGGCAAACTCACAGATAACCTGTTCTCAGGCCATTTAATACTTTGTATGTTATAATTAGGATTTGGAATTGTGTCCTCTCAATTGGTAGCCAGTGGAGATCCTTCATTACTGGCAAAATAAGAGTCTTAACTCACACCAGCAAGCAATCTCAGTGCTTCATTTCATACCAACTGAAACTTCAAAGCCACCTTCAAATACAGCTCCATGAATTAAACCTGGATGTCAGCATGGTTAAATACCAAATCAGACTACTTATGAGACCATTACTGTTATGGTTTCTGGAAAGGTTCAGACCTAATGATCTGATAATTCCTTCCTTGTGATGGGGGTTGAATTTGGAGTTAGATCGGTTTTGGGCCTGGTACCATGAGATACTGGTAATGTCCGATGCTTTGTTACTAGGTTGGGGTACCCATTGTTTACATCATTCTGTCCAGGGAATTTGTCTGATGAGGACTGGAGGATGCATATAAATGTTCTTGAACTTAGCGTGATTAAATATGCCCTAACTTGTTTCACAGATATACTGAAAGGGAGATCAATTCTGTTATAGACAGAAAACACAGCTGCTATGTTTCACTTAAACAAATTGTGTGGAACTGGGTTTCATCTTGTTTGGAGTTGGCAGCAATATAGAATTGGGACATAAAATATGAGGTTTGTTTATAGGCCATTCATATAGAAGGGAAGGGCAATATTCAGGCAAATCAATTAAGCAGGGTGACTCTGAGGGTTAGCAGTGGGTGAGCAAGGATCATTTTCTAGTACCTGTGTTCCAAAAATGGGGTTATTCACAGAAAGGTCTTTTTGCTACAAAGGACAATGCAAGAGCAGAGACCTTCTGTTTCTTGACAGGTAGGGAACAAGGGTCTGTAGGGGATGCTTGTCAAGTTTAATGGGAAGGGAGTCTTTCTTTTGCTCTCCCACCCCTATTGTTAATAGGAAGGTGTTGGCAAAGGCCATGAGAGATGGGTTGGATTTAATATTGATAATACCATTTTGTTCCCAGCAAATTTGGTTTCTAGCAGTTATGAAAATGTCCTGGGGACACTTTATGTGGTTTCAGGAGCCTTCCCGCTGTCTTCTGGAGGATCAGGGAGATCATCAGAAAGTGGGGCACCTGGGTTTAACTTCATGGAATACAGGTCCTTTGGGGCCTCTTCTCTCATGAGGTGTTGGTGCACTCTAGAAAGGAAAATTTTATTCGTATAATTGGAAATCCTAATAAAGGGAAGAGAGCATTAACACAAACATTGTCATGATGGATTGTTAACACTATAATGATGTGGTATAAAAGAGCAGGGGAGGTTGCCTATTGGGAGTGAGGGCTCATTCAACTAGCCCAGGTCTCTTCTGCAGCATTTTTGCAGGGAGTGTTGATCCAAGAGGTATGTACAGCAGTGACGTGGGCATCTGTAGAAACATTTGTGAAACATTACTTGCTGCATCTGCAAGCAAGAAGGGCAGTAGTTGGAAAAGTTGTGTTGCATTCTTTGTTTAAATAAAGCTGTTGAGAACTCTTCCCATCACCAAGGGGTGTTTGTGTGTATAGCTTGCTAGAATCCCAGTGTGGGGATGCACAGAAGACTGAAGTGGAAGGCAGGGTTGCAGTTACCTGTAACTGCTGTTCTTCAAGGTCTTCTGTACAGACACACATTCCCTCCCTCCTGCCCCTCTGTGAGCTCTCATTGTTGGACTTGCAATAGCTCAGGCTGAACTGAGGGAGAGGGCACTCTGCCATTGGGCGTGTGACCATTGGAGGGATGGAACATGCAAAGCTCAAATAATGGCAGAAGCACACTCTAGGTAAGATCGTGTCTAGTCCATTGCTGGCCTGTGCAAGCCCAGGCCCAATGTGGGGATGCACAGAAGACCTTGAACAGCAGTTACAGGTAACTGCAACCCTGTCTTATCTGAGCAGCTGATCCCCTGGTGCCAATTATTTTAAGAATCCTTTCTAGCTCAAAAGTAGTGCATGGAGTACTGCTGCTCAAGAAGTTCAAGTTCAGACTTCTTGGTATGGAACTTGTGCATTTTGTTGGATCCTGGGCTTATGTGTAGAAAGGAAAATACCTTTCAGGAGGTTTAGATGATCATTGGAAGTTATGGTAGATATTGTGCAAACAGAAAAATGCAACATGGGATGGCTACATTCTGCAATGGCATTACAGTCCATTAATAAAAAAGTTTCTGCCTCTTTCTAAGCCTTGATTTTGTCAGTGGGCTGTGTGCTTTAATGATCAAGATGCCACTTCTGAACTAGACACCCTATTGTTCAGTAATGAACCTAACTTTAAGTGCAAAGAGAGATGTAATGTTACCCTTACTGTGGATTTTATTAGGGGAAAAGATGAAGATTCTTCATGCCCTTTGTGGGAAACTCTTGACTCTGGTTTCTACTCGGGACTTCATTGAGGATTCTGTTGATGTGTTACGACAAGCAAAACAAGAATTCAGAGAGTTAAAAGCAGAACAGCACCGTAAAGAAAGAGAAGCTGCAGCAGCAAGGTAAGCCCAAGACCGAAGGTTAAATACGACCAAGATAAAGTTAAGTTGTATCTCTTGTCAGAAGCATCCTTATATCTAGTAGCCAATGGCTAATCCCTGTGCACATTTGAAAATATATATTTAATGAGGGCAGTCATGGCTATAATTTAGGATTCTGCCATCCCAGAAAGTAACCTCCAGATTTGTGGAAAAATAACAAAAAATAATCCCCGCAAATATGAGGGCCTCAAGAGCAGTGGATGTGATATCTAGTGACATCCAGAATGCTTGGCAAAATTATGGTTATGGTATAGGCCAGGGGTAGGGAACCTGCGGCTCTCCAGATGTTCAGGAACTACAATTCCCATCAGCCCCTACCAGCATGGCCAATTGGCCATGCTGGTAGGGGCTGATGGGAATTGTAGTTCCTGAACATCTGGAGAGCCGCAG